>NC_141089.1:7792238-8992238 GCF_041138505.1 Cibotium barometz | reverse complement strand
TGATTCTAGAATTTTCCAGATCAGTTTGGTCAAATTTTGACCATTTTTAGGTCAGTTAAGCTTACTTTTTGGAACTAGACTTGAATTAGGAGAGAGGAGAGATGAAATATCTCAATTTTTGATAATTTAAAACTCCACCACACATGTGAAATAGGTGTCTCCTTCATGAGGGGGGAATTCCCATTGTGAGGTGTCAAAAATTTATTTTTTTGGTATTTCCTTTGGTCCTTAGGCCACTCTTCATCTTATGTGAGTATTTACTCATTTTTGGGGGGATTTTCTTAATTTCTTCTATTTATCTTCTCCACACATTTGGATGAATCTGATTGGCTCCTCAAAACCTTAATTTAAAATTTTCAAAAAATCTGGACCCCTAGGATAAGGCCTCTTGAATAGATTATACTTGATTTCTAATGCACCTTCTGAAAATCTTTTTGAACTTTTGTTTCGGGGGAACTTATTTTAATAAGAAGATATATATTTTTCATCCAAAAATATTCAAAATTTGAATAACACCTCTCTAGAACATTTTCTCTCTCTAGGCCAAAACAGGTAGAAACAGCTATATTTGGGCTTTGCCAAAAGCAATAGAGGATCTCCATATGACTATGTGGGCCTTTATGCACACATTATGGGTGTTGTATTGGAGGAGATGCTTGCTTTAATTTTTGAACAGCAAGTAGTTGAAGATAATTGCTGTCGGATATTTCTCGGCAAGTCACCAATGCATCCATGGTCAAAGGGGATACACAAGTTGAAAAGGGTTATGATTGGATAGCTTTCATAAGTGCTTTGATTGAGAAATTTTCAGCTCATGATATGATGCCATGAGATCATGAGGACATGGTCATTGATGATGTTTTGGATGAGTACCTATTTGTTGTTGTTGAAAGGGATGATGACTCATTTTCCTAGTGACACACATGATGATCCATGATTTGGATGATTATGTATTGGGTGACACATTGAGTGGCTCGTGTGTGGAAGGTTCATGAGAATGCATTGTATGATCCATTTTCAAGTTTGGCTTGGAAGACATATGATTGTCTATTATTTGACTATGAGGGCTTAGAGGATGTGGATCATGATGTATATAAGGGAGGATGTGGATCATGATGTATATAAGGGAGGATTTTCTCATGATGAGATTGTTTACACACGTGTTGGTGATCATGCACATGTGGATGGTACACATTATGTTCATAGAAATTTTGATAGCCTTGAGGAGACATATCCTACTTTTGGTGATTTTGGCTAGCATGGGGATCTTACACATGCTATACATGTCGACGATGATGTATGATCATGTGGATTTTGAGAATGATGCTTATGCTCATACAGAAGATAGCTATGACGGGTGTACCTTCAAGCTTTGTAGATGCCAAAGTGATTCTATGGTTTATGAGTTAGGGGCATTCGTTTTTGGATGCATCACTTGTCATGTGAGATGTATGGTGCATGACTATGTGGTACACCATGGTTTTGGTGTATTTACCTTGGATGATGGAGGTACTCTTTCACATGTTGTATTGGATTTATGTTTCAGATTGATGGATATACCGATATGATTTTCTTTTGACCCCGGTATATGTGGTAGCCAAATTATATGGCTGGAGATTATAGTAGCTATCCTTTTGATCTAGGTGGCTAGGAGGTTTGATTGTTGGTCTCTCGGTTTGCCTTTCAATCCAAGAGGTCAAAGATTTTGATGAGTTATCCTTTGGATACCTTTGAGGAGTCAATCAGTGCATTAAAATAGTGATTATGGGTTGCTGGAATTTCTGAAAATCACTATTCGAATAGCCCTATACCTTTTGGTTTTGGATGTGTAATGCGTGAAAGCTTCATGAAGTGCATATGCCATTATGGAATACATGATATCGCTTTCTTTGAGGCCATTGGGGGTAGTTTTGCAACCATACATATGTCTTTTGGGCTCCAACATACATGGCTCAAGCATGAGCATGCTACTTGATGGTAGTCTCCATCCGTGCAAGTTTGTCTTCTTTCTTTTCTAATCTTTGCTCATCCATGTTTCTAGGCCAATGAGGCTAGCTACTTTCTTTCACATGTGGATTAAAAAGAACCCTTGGTTATTAAAGCTTTGAGAATCTAATTTTTATACAAAAAGTTTCATGTGCTTACCATTGGTTTAAAAAGAATAATAGAGTTATCAAAAAGGGTCTAAATTTTGGAAGCTCATTAGTCTTTTCTCTTGCTTATAAAAAGTTATAAATTGAGTTCAAAAAAGAAGTCTATGATTACCTAGTTCTAAAAACTAGTGTAAAGAATTCATAGGAAAATACATCTCCCCAAGTATACACATTCTTCCTTAAAACTCTCCAAAGCATTATGGGTTGAAGAGGGTTGGTTTTATGTGAGGCAAGTCTATATCTCGGATTATGAAGGACAAGAAGCGTGGGTTCCCAATTAAGGCTTAAGGCGAATCAAATTTGTAGAAGAGGCTTCTATAATCCTTTTCTCACAATTTTTATTAAAAAGATTTTTAGATTCTTTTAAAAGATCAATCAAATTCCTTGAACAAAAATAAACTTGAGAATCTCCAAATACAGAGAGAATAAAGAACAGGTTGATTTAAGACACTTTAATTAATCTTAATAAGAAATAAGTAAAGCAAGAGAATTCCTAAGATATTGAAATAGATTTCATGGATGTAAAAAATCTCACATCTGATGCTCCCGTGCTTGCTAAGATGATTTCCTTGGAGCCTTGGAAATTGGTTAGTAGAGGCCTTGTGTTGAAAACTAACCATCTCAAAAAATGGAAGTCTCTAGAGTTAAACTTTTGAAACTCATAAGTATGGATTACACAATAAAATTTAGATGGTAGATATGTAATGCAAAATTTTCTTGGTAGAAAAATTTACATGATAAAAAGAAATCTAGAACTGTACTTGCATAGAATTATTTGTTTTGAAAAAGGAAAAAATTATACCAAGAATGATTGGGAAGCCTTATGGCCATGCTTTTAATCATGTTATGGAAATATGAGTCCTTCAGGTCTAAAGCAAGCTTGTGTTGATTAACAGCATGTGAGAGTCATCCAAGTGCTGCCTAACATGGACACATCATTTGAGTTAGTGACCCTCCTTGGTTGGATGTGGAGTGAGCTCTCGGCACGCATGATTGAGGGCCAACGAAGCGATCCCTGAATGGTCAGGTTTGGTATGATCTAGTCCTTCTAGTGGCTTGAGGTGGAGACATGGGACTTTGAGTGGACGGGATTGGCGCAATGATGGTGGTGGCGATGGAGAGATTTTGTGACCTCACTAATCTGCTTTCTTGTACTCCAAAAATGGGTAGGTAAATTAGTAAACCTATTGTGGTGCTGCCCATGTTTTGGAAAGAATTGGAATTGAATATAGTATGATATGCATAATAATGCCTTTCACTTGTATAAATGATATTTTTTATTTTAAGAAAAGTATGTTGTATACTATGATAAAGTAGCATGTGTGTGTGAAAGTGAAAAATGGCATGCTAGTTATGGGTTGGTGAGTGGTGACACCGATTCCCCTTTGCTTGAGTGGAGGGGTGGACAGCTAGACCCATGGGATTTGGATGGAGTCTAGGCTCAAGCTAATGGATGTGGAAAATTAGGAACAAAAATCATGGGAAAAATTCTTGGGTCATTGGATACACCTTGATTGGATGTAGTTAATCAAAGGGAGTCAGGCTTCCTATACATCAAAGTGAAGGGAAGATAAGCTCTTTCTGGATTATGGTTCCAAAATCTTAGATGCAAGAGAATAAGAGCTTTTGGTTTGCCAAGATCCCTTTTAGTTTCTACTGCTATGAATGAAAGATCCCTGCCCCCTTCGCGCAACGGATTCGGGGGTGCTAGCACAGCGGAAGTAGCACTCCTTCCGCGGTGCACGGTCCCTCACTCAGGGCCTCACCCACGGGTATCCGGACAAGAGACTAATCCCTCGGTTCTTCCAAAATCAAACCCGAAAAATATTCCCTCGCCCACGGGTATCCGGACAAGAGACCAATCCCTCGGTTCTTCCAAAATTGAACCCGGAAAAACTTCCCTCGCTCGAAAAGCACGGGCGATTCCTCCAAGATATATTTGACTCTAACGCAGTCAAGGTCATTACTGACCGAACTGATCCGACCGAACTTGTAAGTCGCTTGGTCAGATCAAGGAAGAAACTTGCACTTGGATCATAGAAACCAACGCTTTTTTCCCCATCGAGAGGCACAACCGTTGATTCTTTTTCCATAGAACAATTATTACTATCCGGGATTTACTTTATCTATCGTACTATAACAGAATTGAGTCTCATTTTACAGATCCATTAGTCTAGCCTACCCCATCCAGTCCCATGGGTTAGCCAACCTCCCAACCACTGTAGTGATGGGATCCAATTAGGAATTTGGTTAGGTTTTGTCCCGGGTACCAGGGAAAAGAGTTCCCAGGTCCCCTAGCCGGATATTCATGTAAATTTAACACCACTCACACCACTTACACACCCAATATGAAATTGCCTTTTTCACAGATTTAGTTATCTTTAAAACAATCATTTAATGAAACCATAGTGTCACTGATCACAATCCTCCAAAATATCCGGTTGAATCCTAATTTCCAATCATTCCTTCATCGATGCACCTATGGCATCATTGGCAACCAGAACGCTCCCCCACCCGTCCCTCAGGGGCCTTTTCGATAGTTCCTAGCTCATAGCACTCGACAATATAATCACTTATAAAAATCAAGATGGAATCTCTGTTGAAGATCAGCAAGATCAACCAACAGCTCCATATAAAAGAGCCATGGACCAACAAGGTCAATCAACCAGATCCATGCCCGGTTTCAGAAAACAACTCTTACTCCTTGTTTCAATATCTTCCCCGACGCACGTGTGGGTATCTTTGGCGACCCAGAGCCCAAGCACCATATGGTCAGCACCCTCTAGGATCCTTCGCAAGTGACCTAGCGCTTCACTCATAGGCCGCCTCCTTGGTCCCTCATCCACCGTACTGGAAGCTCACCATTTAAATCGAACCGAGGTTGGTCAAGACCTCCGCCGACCTTGCTACGCGAGATGTCGTCCGTTGACTCTCCGTGAGCTATTGTAACTTTATCAGTTAGGTCACCACTACGACCTCATTCACAAGACGGTCAAAATGCTTCCCGAGCATTTTTGACATAAAACAGTCATTTAAAAACAGGTCATAAATACAGTTCCTATAATGAACTCTCTCGTCTTTCACATTGTTTCATATGCATCCACATTACTTAATCCATATCCAATTCATATGTATACCCACTCTCATCCAATCATATCATTTTCCCTCTCATCACATCTTTCCTCATTTATTCTCATCACATCTCATCCACTCGCATCAACCCATATTCACATCCCATCACACCTCATTCATTTCACATTTGTCTCAATTTACATCACATATCTCATTCATTCTTATCCCGATTCACATCACATCACATTTCATCCATTCACATCCCATATCATACATTTACATCCGATTCGCATGACATCACATCTCATTCATTCACTGACATCGATATCACATCCTTTCACATACAAATCCACATCCATTCTTTCATATACACATCCATATCCATTCACACATCCATATCCATTCTTCCACATACACATCCACATCCATTCTTCCACATACATATCCACATCCATACTTCCACATACACATCCACATTCATTCTTCCACATACACATCCACATTCATTCTTTCATATACACATCCATATCCATTCTTCCACATACATATCCACATTCATTCTTCCACATACACATACACATCCACATCCATACATACACATCCACATCCATTCTTCCTTATACACATCCACATTCATACTTCCACACACACATACACATCCATATTCATACTTCCACATACACATCCACATTCATTCTTCCACATACACATCCACATCCATACATACACATCCATACATACATATCCACATCCATTCTTCCACACATACACATACACATCCACATCCATTCTTCCACATACACATCCACCTTCATTCTTCCACATACACATCCACATTCAATCTTCCATATACACATCCACATCCATTCATCCATTCTTCCACATACACATCCATTCTTCCATTCATACACATCCACATCCATTCTTCCACATACATATACACATCCATTCTTCCACATACACATCCACATTCATACTTCCACATACACATCCACATTTATTCTTCCACATACACATCCCCATTCATACTTCCACATACACATCCACATTCATTCTTCCACATACACATCCACATCCATTCTTCCACATACACATCCACATTCATTCTTCCACAAACACATCCACATCCATACATACACATCCACATCCACATCCATTCTTCCACATACACATCCACATTTATTCTTCCACATACACATCCACATCCATACATACACATCCACATCCATTCTCATTACATCACATCTTATCATATCCTATTTTCATCTTATCACATCCTATCACATGCTATTCCCATTTAATAGCTTTCTCTAGGTTGATCCCAATAATGGGACTTTTTCTAAGTTTCTGCCAATTGCTTGGCCTAATTAATGGTTCTTTTTCTCAACAATTAGTTCCATATTCATTCTCAATTTCTTAATTAGGCTAATTGATTGGCCTAATTAATGGTTCTTTTTCTCAATGATTAGTTCCATATTCATTCTCAATTTCTCAAATGAATTGTATTCAATATTCCTCTTTTGAAATAGAAGAATTCATGGGATTTACAGAAATCAATTCTACCCATATTTTCACTTTTGATAAGTAATCAAAAAAATTGAATTATACTAAAATTTCCTCTTCTTCTCATTTAATTTCTTGGATCTCAAAAACCATGGGAATTCCTCTTTTTGCATTTAATTAATTGCATTCCAATGTCATGGGTATTCCTCTTTTATTCATGAAGTAATATGCTAGGAATTTCTCTTTTTCCATCTCAATGATGGAATTCCAAATATCATAGGAATTTCTCTTTTAACATTTAAATATTTCTTATAGATAAAATAAATTTATCTAAGTTTTATCTTTGAAAATTAAAATCTCATTAATTCCAATATGCTAGGAATTTCTCTTCCCATCTCAATGATGGAATTTCCAAATGTTATAGGAATTCCTCTTTTAACATTAAAAATGAATTACTAGAAACTTCTCTTTTGCTAATTACTATTTATGCATAAACATAAAAAATTAAAACTTTTCATGATTATAATGATAATAATTCAATTAATCAGGGTGATTAATCGTAGAATATGGTAGGAAGTCCTCTTTTCATAATATAAATGAAAATGATTTATGTGTTTATTTTTTTAGAAATTTTACCATAGCTCTGGTGCTATTACTAATAATTCTCAATAAATTTGAAAGAATAAAGTTTAGTATTATTCATGTGACTAGAATAACCACTAATCAGATCATTATCCAACTATGGATTGATTCTTAATTTTAACATAAATTAAATAGCGTAAAAGTATTAAAAGCTATTATTTTGGCCTCCAATTAGACAAGCATAGAAATTACTTTTAGATTAGAGAAATGCTTCATGAGAAGCTTCATTTGAATTGAGAATAGGTCATAGGAATGACCATTCTTTGTTGGGGGAGAGAGAGAGAGAGAGAAATACTTAAAAAACCATTATAAATTAAGCATAAATAAAAATTTATGTATTTCTTCATTACAATATATTAAAGAACTTCAATAGTATTCAAAAGCCATTCAAATTAATGCTTCTCAAGCTTGAGAGGGGTTGAGAAGAGACATTTGGAGATTTAAGAGAAAGAATCTTGACAATAATCCACACTTTACCTCCTAAATTACTTGATTCTTTGATCACAGTAGAGGCCCCCAACCAATCAATTGGTTTGGTATGTTGTTGGAGTCACCAAGGAAGATTGAAGAGAGAGAGAATCTCCAATCTCTTTAATTTGTAGAGGATTTTTAGAGGATAATAGAAAATATCATTATTTCAGTATAATACTAGCATGGTATAGTTCTCATATTTTTACAAAGGGCTAAGGATCTATTTATAGGTGAGGGAGGCCTCTAACCAAGTCCAACTAGTTTCTAGAATTTTCTACGTTTAGTTTGGATGAATTTGGACAAGATTTAGACCTAGTTTGGCTCCCTTTTGATTTGGTTTAATCTAGGAGAGAGGAGAGATAAAAATATCACAATATTTTTGAGTTTAAAACTCCACCACACAAGTGAAATAGGCGCCTCCTTGAAGAGCTCCCTTCTCCTTACCAAGGTGTCAAAATTGAATCATTATATTCAAAATATCTCATTTTTTTAGTAATACTCAGTTTTTTACTAATGAACCTTGTCCTTAGTCAACTCTTCATCTTATGTGAGCATTTACTCATTTTTGGGGGTTTTTCTTTTATAAATTGGATTTATCTCATTCCCACACTTGGATTGATCCTATTGGCCCATAGGAACCTTAATTGGACCATAATCCAAAAATTTCTGAAAATCTAGACCCTTAGGCTAAGCTCCTTTATACTTCTTTTCAATTAATTCCAAATGCACATTGGAAAGTTCTTTTTGAATTTTTGTTTCAATAGACACTAGGAGGATTTTTATATCCAAAAATATCTCAATTTTAGATTACCTCTCTCTAGACATTTTCTCTCTCTAGGCTAAAACATAGTAAAACAAAATCTTTATTTTATTTCAAAGAGGGGAATAATTACAAGATCAGAAGGGGAGGTTGTTACACCTATACACCTCAAAAGCTGGAGGGAGGAATCTTACACAATGAATAAAAAAATTTCAGGTATTTTTGGAGAGTACATACATTGAAGGGATAAATTTGCCTTATGAGAAGTAGAAGAAAAAGAGTATATTTGTCTATAATGCATTCAATGATATATGGGTGGATCTTAGAAAAGTACAATTTGCAATGGTGCATATGTATAAAATTACTGTAGAAGAATGTGGTGGTGTGCTAAAGTTCATATTGAAGCTGGATGAGGCACAGATCCAAAAAGGATAAAAGATGGAAAGAATGAGCATATCTATTATGAACAGGGCAATTGAGTACAACAATGGTAGAGCAGAGGAACCAGAACATAAAATCCAGTTGGAGATGAGCTTTGGTGGGTTGGTGCAGCTCAGATACCAACTGAAAATCATCAAACCCTCAAATGGTTGTTCTCCCCCCACACAGGTATGCCTAATATCATTCAATTCCAAAGTACTGGGGATATGTTCATCATAGTTGATGGAGTTGGCAATTTCAAAGTGGAATGGAATTTGGGTGCTAACTTAAAGACTATCAAATGTATGCTTGGAATATGCAACGGGGCTAATGCAAAGTATCCTTGGATTTATTGTATGAAAGGTATGGGATCAAAAGAGTGGCGCAGTTTGCGACCAGCAAGGAGACCCCTAATGAGAGACTCTATAGATCTGATTAAGTTCAAGAATAAAGAAGACATTTGGGATCCCATTCTTCCTATCTCTCTTAAGAATGTTCACATATGCACTTTGCATATATAGAGATAAGAATAATTGACAAGCTTATGAGATTGCATCTTGATAATGCATATTCTATTAAACCAACATCGTTGGCAGATCAATGTATTGATAAATGTGAAGCATTCTTATCAAAAATGGGCTTACATGGGGTTAGGTTCATTTAAGAAAAGATCCAACAGTTTCAGGGAAAACACAAGATGTCTTGGCAGATGTCTCCATGGAAGGTGCAAAAGCTAGAAGATTTTGATGAAACCATAATAAAAAACAAGTGAATGTTACGTGGGATTGTTAGAAAAGAATTGTGTGAGATCACGACAAATGTTGCCAGTACACTACTGCGACCAGCAAATCTTAGAATGGAGGTTTGGAAGCATCTTGACATCTTTTTAAATGTTCTTAGACAACAGAAGACATCAGCTACATATGCGTAAGAGTACAAAATTTCTATTACAAATCTCATTCAAATAATCAAAGAAGCATAGGGAGAAAAAGATATCACATACTATTTGGTAAGACTCCTTTGTATTCATGATACACTCAGTGGAATTGACATATGCTTTTTTTTTTGGTTATGCAACACATCCTCCATGTACATGGGCCATTTTTTGTTGAGGAGCATGGACCCCTAGCAACATATAGTAACCAAGGGATGGAAAAGTCACATTACTAGGCACGCACATCATTCTTTTAGAGCACAAGACATGGTGGAGGGGCTACAACAAGCAATGCTCTTGCAGAGTTATTCAACTAGTTTTTCAGAAGATAACTACAAAGAATGCTGAAAAATGACATTTCGGACATGTAACACTGTAAAAAAAGAGAACTATTGTATTCATAACTTTGTACAAAAAGTTATCTATTGTAATCCAGAGTATGTACAAAAAGTCTATTCCAAAGTTTTCACATCATCATCATTTGTCAGTGATCCCCTGGAGCGTAGAAATTTCCTTCTATGGTAGCCACCTAGTGTGTTTACATCAGTTTAATTTGTAGCTAGAGCATACACAGAGTATGTCAAAAAATATCATGCTACTCTAGAGGCGAAAAACCCAGGGCCATAACCAAAAATTCTAGTAGCGGCTATCTTCTCAAGAAAGATGATTTTGTTAGCGTTGGCTTGTATAGTTGAGAAGCCATACAGTCTACAGAGAGCTTTAATACAAAGTATAAGCCAGCCTGCATCCTCGAAGAGCTGGCTATGCAACACATAATTCTCATCCATTTTGGACAAATAGTGTCCAAGTGCAGTATCTTTCTTGCTAGAGCATGCTTGCCTTGAGCCTTTACCTCTCCCTAAGAAGTTGTCTTCATCTTCTAGCTCCAACTGTAAACAAGAGGAACATTATGAAATTATTGTAAGTTAAAATAATATAATGTATGGATTCAAATTCATATTTACTTACCTTTTGATTTTCATCTTGTTCAAGTATATCTGATGTCCAGAGAGTGAGATTGAGGTTTCTTTGATGTCTTTAAGTTGGACATAATCACTTTATTCCCTTCCAACATCGGCAATACCAAGTGAAGCTTGAAGCTTATTAAATTCATCCTCGGAGATCAATGGTTCTGTCTCCTGTGCTTTCTTAATACATAGTGATAAAGCATGAGTTGAGTCAATGAACTTGTCATCTAAAGTAGACACATCTAAAGCATCAAATTCATCAATATTCTCATTCTCAATATCAATGAGCCCTTTAGCAGCTTCACAACCCTCTGCAATGATGGCAAGACAATAGTCCTCCCTCAAGTTTAATAACTTTTGAATATCAGAAAGGAGTAAATACTCCTTATCCTTGATAGGAAAACTTGGCAATGAAGGAATAATATATTTATGCAATGGATCTCCACTTTCCTTGGGCGACTGAACAATTATATGTGCCTTTAATTCTGTGATTTCATTATGCTTGGCAAGCCTCTCCTCCTCCTTAGGTCCAAGTTCCTCCTCTATATCATTTGCCTCTAAATCTCTGAGAAAGCAAAAGTTTAAAGAGCCTTCAATCTCCTCAAGTTCCTTCTCTTCACCTCTAAGAGGATATTTGATAATGGAGAAAACTATAAAGGCAGTAGCTTTGACCATTCTCCTACAACCTTTTGGATGAGAGGAGCATTCTGCATTTTCTAATAAAAACCTTTTAAGTTTGTACATACTACACCTCTTTGTAAATGTTTGTCTTTGGACAGAGGAGGTCCCCACAAGGATATGTACATACTACACCTCTTTGTAAATGTTTGTCTCTGGACAGAGGAGGTCCCCATAAGGATATGGACAGAGGAGGTCCCCACAAGGATATGGACATACTACACCTCTTTGTAAATGTTTGTCTCTGGATAGACAACACACAAGGATATGGACATACTCCTTGTTATCACAATAAAGATAGAAGGCCCTGTAGTTTCCTCAAATTCATCAAAGTCCTCCTTGATAAATGGCATGGCATGATTAATAACCATTGAGACATCAACTTCTGGATTGAAAATATTCTTAGCAATTGAGAAGAAAGAGGCCTCAATACCACTTTCAATAAGAAAATCCAACATTCTCTCTGTAGGAGAGAGACCACTGCTATCTCAGAAAGACCAGGAGCCTTGCGTGACGACTTAAACTTCTTTGATGCCATAGGACCTACCTTTGGTGACTTTGTAAGTGTTCTATGTGCTTCAGATACACTTAGCTTTGATTGGGTATCTAGTGCACTAAGAGAAAGACTAGAGGGCCTAATAGGCTTTGTTGGAGAGGGTTTGCTTGTTTTCTTCACTTTTTTAGATGACTTTGTAACTGCTGTAGTAGGAGATATGGAAAGCCCTCTCTTTTTTGAAACATTGGATATGGATGGAGTACCCTTGAAGACTGCAAACCAATAGGTGTTTTTGGTGAAGGCTTTGAACCACCTACTGGGGATGGTGACCTCGATGAGGCATGAGTTGCTAATGGAGAAGAAGCCATTCCGGAATGGTGCGAAGAGGTTCAATTGCTAATAAAAACTGAGAGGTCGTGCCGTTGCAGATACATTGGAAGAACAATAAAATGAGCGAAAATGTTTATATACAACATCCATACCTTGTATGACAACGAATCACGAAATGCCGCGTGGAAGGTACCATTGATGATGAACAATCCAGTGAGAACGGGCCACGTGTCACTAGCCGTTGGAGACAACGAATGGAATTGTGCCACGTGTCCAATGGTCCGTCAAGTATATATAGAGATGTGGGACCACATTATCCATTTTCGACTTCCATAGACCTCTATCCTTGCGTGCGACCCCACGACATTCCCAAGGGTAGTTTCCATGTGCCTTTAGGTGATCTAGTGCATTCTTCTTGCTTCTATAACGTCGCGAAGGGATCGATAGTAGCAGCGTGCAGTTTTGCCACTATCGTGTCATTGTGGGTCAACAAGGTAGGGGTGAGTCAACAATGTTGTGGGTCAACAAGGTAGGGGTGAGTCAACAATGTTGTGTGGGTCCTTCCTTGAGTTTGTATAGAAATTACAATACTACCCGACTTTGTATGTGGCCACCGTCTCCGATCTGTGCTTTTAACCTTCCGTAACGGTGTGATTGTATCCAAAGCACAAAACCATTTTGTGCCCTTTCGTGCCATTGTGGACATCCTTGTATGGGTGACACATGCGGTTCTTGAAGTAGTTTTTGGACCTTTCTTAAAAATCATCAATGACACTTCGGAATGGCTATGGAGAGTATTGTTGTTTGTTGCATTCACTCATATTTGTCACTATTTCACAATAGCCAGGGAGGGTACTCTTGTTAGCCAGTATTGTTGTTAGCGGTCCATTATTACGGCGCGAAGTTATCGAAAGCATCAATTTGTTTTGCCCCCTATCTTGACAACAGTGTAGGGTTGAGACAACATTTCATAGCCTTTCCTAAGGGTGAATTATAGTTTCTGATAGAGGTTTGCATAGTGATGTCTAATGCTTGCATGTGAATGTTTTCTCAACTAATAGGCTAATTCATCTTTCTTGATGGAGTAGAGAGCTTAACAAAAAGTTTACTTTTTCCTTCGTGATAATGTCTATTCCTAAAGATTACTTTATTCAAATGTTTTGCTATTGTACTAGTTTGTTTCATTCACTTATATTTGTCACCATTTTACAATAGCCATAGAGAGAGTACTTTTGTGTGCCTTTTTGAAACCATTGGCCATGTACACTTTCTTTATTTCTTCTTGTTTTAGGGTCTTCTATTAATCTTGAAAATATTTTGACTATTATTTTGCAAGATTTCTCAAATATTTCTCAAATATTTCTCAATGTGCAATCTATGGCAAGGACAAAGAAAACTACAAGAAAAGTATATATTGAAGATCCAAAGATAGCACATGTTGCTTCTGTACCAGTCCTAAGAAGAAAAGAAAGTCAAGATTTTTTTATATGAAGAGGTGTTTTTCAGGCCCAAACTGACCCTCATCATCTTATCCCAAGGGTTGCATTCGTCCGTGTAGTAAAGCAAATATGTGACAGGATTGGTGTCGTGAGACTAAAAGTAATACCCCATACAAAAAGTGGCAAGCTTCTGCATTGTGGTGCTTGCAAGAAGCATCTGAAGACTTTCTTATAGATTTCATGAATGATGCCTAAATTGTTGGTGCACATGCACACAGGGTCACTTTAATGAACAAGGATTCCTCAGTGGTGAGAAGGCTTAGGTATAGATTTGATAAAGTTCTCAAGCCACTTCCCACCATAGATACTAGGGCCTTTGATATCCTTACAATTCCTCCCAAGAGGTCCCGCAAAGCTGAAGGGCCCACTATTGAAGATGTTACACATGAGTATGAAACAAGACAAGCACTTGACCAAAGAGAGATGCTTTTCAAGATGGAGGATAATTTTTATAAAGAGGAAATTAAGAGACTTGGTGGTATGAATTATGATAGAATGGGCAAGGTATATGGTCAAATGATTATCAATGTCTCCTCCAAACCCTAAGATTGAATATTACTTGAGCATTTCACCTAAGGAAAAAGTGATGTTAGAGAAGATAGATATTGAAATGTCTGACTCTGTAATATTTTATTGCATGAGGTAAGCATCATTATTTAGCCACATAGTTTTCTCCTTTTCTCTCCTTTTGCCATACTTAATACTATCTTTGATTACAGGGCATACATTTCTACAATGCCCACAGAAATTTCAAGCAGCATATTTGTGGTTGATCCTCTAATATCAAGTGATATCTTTTCAAAGATAGGATCAAATATTAAAGTTTTTTTTAGGGCATATGACAGCCTAAGAGACTATTATATATTCATCCCATATAATGAAAGGTAGTATTTTTATTAGTTTTAAGATAGTGTTTTTTAATAGTTTTAAATTCATAACTCATGTGAGTAGATAGTTTCTTACTATTGTTCTATTTGCACAGTCACCATTGGAGTCTTATACTCATTGATGTTTTCGATAGAGAGGTTACTTTTATGAACTCCTTAGCTAGTATCCATGGTCAATGCAAAATGTAAGTATCTCTTTTCATCAACTACCATATTATCTCTTTTCATCAACTATCACAATTTTGTTAAACATTGCACCTATTTGATATGCTCTTTATTGCAGTGCTTGCAAAATTGTATTAGCATATTAAGAGAAGAATTATGAAGATCTTGCAGAACCAGAGAAGCCATTCAAGTATCTTCAGCAAGAGGTATTGAGAATTTAGTTTGGATGTTTCTTTGTTTGAAGATGGATTTCTTCTAACTACACTAGTATTATTTCAGGTTCCAATTCAATCTGACGTTACTAGTTGTGGATGGAGGGTGATTGCAAATGCTTGTAGGACAATCAATTTTAAGTTGTAAATGCTTGTAGGACAATCAATTTTAAGTTGTTAAAACAAGTTAATGTAAGAAAACTAGAGAATCCTTTGCATTATGCTTAATGTATTTGTACATTATTTGTCGTCTTAGAACTCCACTTTTTTTTGCAGTGAAATAAATACCTTGAATCTTTTATTTGGTGGATAAGAGAGAGATGTATTGTGATAATGTTACAAAGCAATTACACCTGTAGATCCTGACTCCCCTCCTCTAGGAGATCAGGCTCAGAGAAAAGGGAAGGAGAAGAAGCTGAAAAGACATAAAGGTAAAGGCAAGGGTTTGCCAGTGCATTCTCCTTTAAAATTTGAGAAGATGCAAAAAGCCTCAAAGGAAACCATTGCAAAGAAGTCCTCTGCAAATAAGACATCTCAGCCCAAAGAGGACCTCAAAGGAAACCATTGCAAAGAAGTCCTCTGCAAAGAAGACATCTCAGCCCAAAGAGGACCTCACAAAAGAAATCTCATGCAAATAAGCCCTCTGCTCAGAAGCCCCTCAACTTCGGTGCTGTTCCTGCTCAAGGACAAGAGGAAGCAAAGTTTGGGAGTCCAAAAAAACCAAGTGAAGCCCAAGAGCAAGCAGAGTCTGGGAGCCCAAATAAGCAAAGTGAAGATCAAGAGCTAGGAGCCCAAATAAGCAAAATGAAGATCAAGAGCAGGCAAAGTCTGGGAGCCCAAATAAACAAAGAGAAGATCAAAAGCATTATAATATTTTGTAACTTCACACATACGCAGTGACATTTTGTAACTCGCAAGATGTATTTGTACCATTTATTGTATATAAATCACAATTTGTTTATGAAAGATGTAGTTATCTACTAAATGTTTGTTCACAAATGAAAATGGTTAAGAAAAATGTCAATTGTCTATTCATTCATGGTTCAAAAATTACAACAGTTGGAGGCAAACAACTCATACAATATCTAGAGCATTTAGCTCTTCTTTCAATTGTAGTACCATTGACCTTGAATTTATAACTAGTGGTGGTGTTGTCAAGAAACTCCAAGGTTTCCCTAACGTCTTTTAACGTCCACTGAGAGGTAACATTAACCTCCTTTCTTTCAGCATGTGGAATAACCTGCAACACTCAAACCTAAATGACATGCAATCTATATCAGAATCCAAAGGTTCCTAGATACCCAACTTAAGTTTGTATCTCCTATAATCATAACCCATAGTAAGAGATTGTCGAGAGATATTGTAAGACAAATCCAAGGATTGAGGGAATGCATTGCACCTTATGTAGTCACCCTTATGGTCATACTCTCTAGATTTTCAAAATAGTCCTATAATGTTGTCCAAATAATACGCTGAGAAGTTTGTACTTAGCCATGATGCCTTTGTCCTCTGTAACTCTGCGTCTTTGAAGCAAGCTACAAAGACATGTAGAGGCACGAACCATGATAACCGTATCCTCCTCGAGATCCTTCCCAGAGTCAGGCCTTTTGAATATCTTGGGATATTTTATGTTTGAAGCTCTGCACCGTCGCTTCATCTGGAATGTCCCAATTAAGAGAAGAAAGGCTTGGCATTGCTAAATTCTCAATTTTCCCATACATAACTGTTTTTGGGGGAACAATGTACTGTGCGTAGTAAAAGATTACCCTTATTAAAAAAAGTCGCATTCTGGTCACCCCATACATGAGCTCTACAAATTCATTGTGAATGGCTTGGAAAGTACAACTGAAGCTCTCCACAACAAGATGCCACTCAAAACTTGTTGAGGGAAAGATATCTAAAGAAATCGGAAGTTAAAAGTTGTATTAAAAGAAAAAATATATTTGCAAAATTGAACTACAACTTACAATGTGCTTGCATAGGAATATGTTAAGTTGGAGGTACGTATATATCCTTTGCCATGTAAACATGTTGGACCTGAGCAAACCAGCCTTCAGATGTAACCTTGAAAGGAGCAATGCATCCCTTCCAATGGTATTTTGTATCCTGTCTTTTCATTTTTTTCACCTTGTGAGATCCCTTGCATGAGGGCAACATAGTAACCCAGTTGTTTACAGTGAAACTCTTGGGTTCCCAAGTTACATTATCCCTTTTGCTGTGTACGACACAAGAGTTTATTGAACGAGAAGGACGTCTTGTGGATTCCATATAGAATAGAAGCAAGAGAATGAAACAATGGAACTCAATGAGGTCAAAAAAGAGATGAGAGAGAACTAGAAGATGCAATGAAGCTCAGTGAGGTCGAAAAAGAGATGAGACAGAGCTAGAAGATGAGAGCTTCTAGATGTTCAGAAGAAGAATGAAAATGGTATGGGCGCCAAAAGGAATATTGGAGGTAGCTTGTCCAAACTTCAAAAATTTTGGCATTGACTACATGCTATCTTTTTTCAAATCTTTTGATAGATTTTGTCAGTATAACGGATCCTAGGGACCACCACAATCGGTCAAAATATAGAGATTTTGGCTAAATTAGAGAAAAAAGCTCAAAATGGACTCTACTACCTCCAAAGTAGAGGAGACAAGAATACCATATTCTTGTGCATGTGGTACACTCTCTTTGGCTCTTTTCTTAATCATGAGATTAGTAAAGGACCCTTTTTTAGGCATTTTTGGCCCTAATGGATGTCCCAATTAAGTTTGGATCAAATTCTATCGAATTGCTTCTAAGTCCATGAGATTGCAGAGAACAGTTCATGTCGTGAGGTGTCAGAAAACAATTCACGTCGTGAACGATTTTTTGCACTTTCATGTATTTAAAATTTTTGGCTCTTGGGATCTAAATTCCACATTACCTTGTTATGGATATCAATCTTTTCAAGACCTTCGTAGCCTTAACCTGATTATACTAAGCTCGTGAGTTGGATTTGATTTGGGCGTCACGCCATGAAGAGATAAGGTTTCACATCATGAAAAATAATGTGTTCACGTAGTGAACAAAAATGGTTCACGCCGTGATGAAAGTTTCTAAAATGGTTCACGTCGTGAAGAGTTCTGAAAAAGTTCATGTCGTGAATGATTTTTTGCACTTTCACGCTTCTTAATAATGTCAGACCTCGTGGCGTGAGAGGTGTCAGGATAAGGATACCTATTTTTGTGGCAAGTCAATCTCGTGAATTGCAGTCTTAATCACGGCGTTGATGTCGAGAGCGGTTCACGACGTCGTGAAGTTGTAGAAAATGGTTCATGACATGAACATTTTCCTGTAGTTTCATGTGGAAACTTTTCGCGTTGACTAATGTGATTCTGGGTGAAAAATACTTATCCAGCAGTTCCCAAAATGATTGTGCCACGTCTAAGGAGTGGAATACAAGTTCAAGGCATAGTCAATGGCTCCTTATTTTTTTATTTTTTGAAAAGAAGAAAAATAGAACACCAACCTGCTTGTTCACGTTGATGATTCCAGTGATGCAAATATCAAAATTAACTAGAAAAAATAGTGAAACTCTATTCTAAGACCACTCCACCACACACATACACAACAAACACAACTAATTTCTCACAATTTTTTGCTTCCACACAAATCTTATCCATTCATTTCCTACATAATGCACTACCAGAATGCAAAGGCAATCATGAATCTTATGCAATGGGAGCTGAAACTCTAAGAGGAAGGAAGAAACAAAGGTGTTTCCCTGGCACAGCGGTGCCAAAAATGTTATAAGCTACCACACCTCCAAGAGGGAACTCAATGCATTCACCTAAAAGAAGAGCAATAGAACACCACTGTCGTAGGGCACTTACCAATGCTTCAAACTTTAGTCCCTTGAGGCCTCCAAGCTCACTTTTTAAGCTCCAAAGCTCCAAACCTCCAAGCTCCACCTCCACGTTGTCACCGTAGAGTCGCTCACATGTTCGCATAAGGCAATCACTCTATCTCACTCTCCCACACAAGCATGAATCATACAAACATAGAAGAGGCACAAATGCTAGAATTCTCTCTCTCAATCTCTCTCAAGACACAAAGAAGATCTCTCAATAGCACAAAGGGGGATTGTGTCTTTTCATTATGAGAAAATGCCTTATATACAATTGGCACTTATTCGCACTTAGGTGCCCAAAACTTACTTAACTAAGGCCTTGGGTGGCCAATATCTCATAATGTACAAATTTTATAGTGCCTTTTCATGACACTTATTAATGTCCTCAATTGGAGGAGCATACTTGTTAATCCAAAATGGGATTAATAGTAAGGGATAAATTGTCTGCAAAACAATCCTGAAACCTAGCCATGAATGCTTGCTGAGAAGGAGTGAGATTATTTTCATATGCTTGCACTTCATTAACTAAAATCATGTATGCACGTGATTGCTTCCAAAGTGCATGTTTAGCTTGGGTATGGGATAATAATGGATACATCTTAAGAGAATAATCACCAACTAATTGCATGAGAGTACCATGATGTGCGAAATCCATAGTATGCATGGGATAATCAATATGTGGATTGAACTCATGTCTAAATGGCATACTAAGGATAATGTCACTAGAATGCAAAGGTGCAATGAGAAAATTTCATTTTTGCTTATAATTTCTAATTTGTATCTCAAGATCACGAACTTCATGAGTTCTCGTGTATCGTGTGCCTTGAAATGTAGATTTAACCTTATAACACAAAGGATGAGTCTCCAAATGCAACCTACGAGCTGCCTTTTTAGAAATAAAATCATGCGTACTACCATCATCATGCAAAATAGTGATATCATTTCCATTAATAGATCCTTTCATATGAAGCAAAGAGTGAGGAGTGATTGAAGTTTGCTAATTTCTTTGCGTACCCACTTCTTCATTGTTGAGTTGATCTTCCGTCCACTCTGGAGCCGTATCACCATCACCATCATATTATGTGTCGTCTTTGATATTGTGAAGTTGTGGCACTTGAGTAGGATAAAAAGTACACTTGTCGGATCAATGTCCCACTCGATGACACTTGAAGCATGTAGGCACGTTACCGCCTTGACAAGGTTGGGAAGGGCAAGGAGTGGGTGCATTACTATTCTGACTAGAATTGGGTTTGGGGTGTACATTGCTTAGGGTGGTAGCACTAAAATTGTTCTTTACATTTGAATTGGAAAAAGTGTGTGCATTGCTACTACCATTACCAAAATTACCATTATTACCATTCCATGGATGCCATTGTTGTGAAGGAGATTGGTAAAATTGAGGGCGTGGAAAAGAATATGTGAAACCTTGATTCCCCACCATGAGAGAAGATTGTCAATTGGGTGGAGAAGCATACTGACCATTGCGAGAGGTAATTGACGAGGAAAACCTTTCTTGTGCTCGGAATCGTGAGCAAGAGAGATTGCATCATCAAGAGAAGTTGGCTTGAACATGGAGTGACTCTTCAGGAATATCCTCGAGCATATGAAGCATAAGAAGTGATTGCCAAAATGTCTCCGTATATTGAGAAGAAATAGTATCACGATCTGTCATGCGAAGAAGATTCCATGCTCGACATGTTTTAAAATGGAATTGTGGAGGAAGAAAAGAAAACTTGAATTTGTCTTTGGAGTTAATCCCATGTGAGAGACTTGGTAGGATGACCCATGCAAAGTGCGTTCCACCACAATGAATCTCAATCACTCAAATGATTAGTAGTATACTTTATTTAATCATCCTCAGAGAAGCGTGCACTAGCAAAATAATCATCAAATTGAGTCAACCAAGAAAGAAATAAATGACCATCTTTTTTACCGTCAAATTTGGTGAACGTGAATGCACGACAGCTGATCTTGGAGTCCTTGTGAGTCCAGCGAGTCGAAAATAGATTTGAGAATCTTGCTCAAGAGATCATCTTCAAGAGGCATGACATTAGGAGATTCTTCTTGAACGCACTGGCGTTTGCGTTGTTCTTCAAGTTCCATCTCGAGTAGAAGAATGCGCTCCTCCAAAGAAGAAGCAGGAAGAGGTGACATATTCAAAATTGTTGGAGGTTGAGTGCCGTCATAGGAATCCATGGCTGTAGTAGATGCTTTGAAGAAACCAAAAATGTTGAGCAAAACAAATATTGAAAGAAAAGACCGCTTCAAAAAGATGAAAGATACATATATATATATATATATTTTCTTCTTCTCTTTCCCTCTTCTCTTCTCTATCTTCTTCTTCTCTCTTCTTCCTCTTCTCTTCTCTTTCTTCTTCTTCTTCTCTTCTCTTTCTTCTTCTTCTCTCATGGCCTCACCAAGGGCTGCCACACAGGAGCCCTATAATCCCATATAGTGTTGGAGAGGGATATAGTAGAGGAGTATAAATGGAAAAAGGGACTTGTGTTTACCCTTGTAACTTAAGAGACGTCCACGCTTGATTTGTGGGGGGGTGAGGTGTGCTGGTTTGTGATTATGCCATCCACAAGTGTTGTGTGTTCTAGCTTGTGGTGCATGTGTTGGTGGATGCCGGTGTCCTTGCTTGTTGCGAGTGCTGTGTGCTCCCTTATGCTTGCCAGTGCACTGGCGGTGCTACGTTTTTATTTTGCTAGCCGGTGTGTTTTCTTATCGGTGGCCGGTGTACTGGCGATTGTCCACTATTGCGGTGTCCACCCCGAGTAGACTCCTGTGGCCCTCTGACAAACAGTGGCCGGTGTGTTTTTTGCTTGTCGGTGGTTAGTGCGCTGGCGATTGTCCAACTGCCGCGGTGTTCAGAAGCTGTTGGGGCTGATGTGAGTGAAAATGTGGTTGCACAGAATGCAAGTTAGCAATCACAGTCTTTGAGTGGACCAAGAGAGTCCTCATCTAGTGGTTCAGTTGATAGACCATGGAGTGGCAGGCTGTGTCATAATACCAGTCCTGCAAATGTGATTAGTACATCAATCACATAAAGGCAGTCCTGCAAATGTCATAATACCAGTCCTGCAAATGTGATTAGTACATCACATAAAGGCAAAGAGAAAGTGGTTGAGCCCCTTAGTATGCCTAACATTTCTGCAGGGCATTCTCATGTGTTGATGGAGAGTCTAGTGGCTCAGAGATGAGCCTTGATGAGGATCTTGGGATACCAGCTATGAGAACACCTGGTGTAAAGAAGGCTATGGAAGCCATGAATGCAAAGCTGCGAAGATTTGGGAGAGTGAAGAATCCTGTGCTGCAAAGGTTTACCTATGATGGTTATGTGGCACATCACTATGCATACATGGCAAAAGTTGTGTAGGTTGTAGAGCCCTCATGCATTGATGAGGCTGTTGGAAGTGTGTGTTGGGAGAAAGCTATGGATGAGGAGATGGATACACTATATGGAAATGAGACTTGGATTAAGCCATTGGATGCAAGTGGGTGTACAAAGTAAAACATAACAGTGATGGAAGCATAAGCAGATACAAGGCTACATTGGTAGCCAAAGGATATGCGCAGACATATGGCATTGATTATGAGAAAACTTTCAGGCCAGTTGCCAAGATGGCAACAGTGAGAGTTGTGATAGCAGTGGCTGCTTCAAAGCAATGGTCTTTACATCAGATGGATGTAAAGAATGCATTCTTGCATGGAGATTTGCAGGAAGAGGTGTATAAGTTGCAGCCACCTGGTTATGAGGATGTGAGTCACCCCCCGAGCATGTTTGCAGGTTGAAGAAACCCTTGTATGGCTTAAAATAAGCACCAAGAGCATGGTCTGACAAGATTTCTTAATATCTTCTCCTATTGGCTTTCATGTAGCCAATGCAGATTTCTCGCTGTATGTGAGACACAGTGATAGAGGGGTTGTGCTTGTTGTCATCTATAAAGATGACCTGATCATTATGGGGGACCATGATGCAGAGATCTTTGATGTAAAGATCTTGCTTAGACAGAAGTTTGAGATGAAGAATTTGGGGGAGCTTAGATATTTCTTGGGCATTAAGGTGATTAGGTCACCACATGGTATTGGATTACTGCAGAGACAGTATGGCTTGGACATGCTGTCCAAGTATGGTATGACAGGCTGTAAGCCTAACTCAGTGCCATTGGATCAGAATGGCAAGTTGAGTGCAGATTCAAGAGAGATTTTGGAGGATACTACTATGTATAGGCACATAGTAGGAAGCTTGATCTACATGACGATCACCAGGCTAGATTTGAGCTCTGCTCTGTTGGGTTGGTGAGCCAGTTTATGCAGGTTCCTCGGAAGCCACATTTGGATGCATTGAGACACATACTGCGGTATGTGAGGTCTACTTTGCATTGTGGACTATTTTATGAAACTGGGACAGAGATAGGTGTACATGGGTACACAGATGCTGATTGGGCTGGTAGTGTCTCAGATAGAAGATCTACTAGTGGCTTCATGTTTTGTTTGGGGAGTGCTGCTGTGACTTGGAGCAGCAAGCCTACAGTTGCTCTATCTAGTACTACAGAGGCCGAGTACAGAGGTGCTGCTATGGCAGCATGTGAGGTAGCTTGGTTGAGAAAGCTACTTGCAAATTGGGTCTATCAGTGGATAGACAAGTTGTCTCTTCTATGACAACATTAGTAGTATACGGTTGGCCAGGAACCTAGGTTTTCATGTTCGCACGAAGCATATAGAGGTCCACTACCATTTTGTCAGAGAGAAGGTTCTGTACTCGGCCTCTGTAGTATTGGATAGAGCAACCGTGCTTCTTGCTACTCCAAGTCACAGTAGCACTCCCCAAAGAAAACATGAAGCCACTAGTAGATCTTTCATCTGAGATACTACCAGCCCAATCAGCATCTCTGTACCCATGTACACATATCTCTATCCTAGTTTCATAAAATAGTCCACAATGCAAAGTAGACCTCACATACCTCAGTATGCGTCTCAATGCATCCAAATGCGGCTTTCGAACCTACATAAACTGACTCACCAACCCAATAGCATAGCTCAAATCTGGCCTGGTGATCGCCATGTAGATCAAGCTTCCTACTATGTGCCTATACATAGTAGGATCCTCTAAAATCTCTCCTCAATCTGCACTCAACTTGCCATTCTGATCCAATGGCACTGAGATAGGCTTACAGCCTATCATACCATACTTTGACAGCATGTCCAAGACATATTGTCTCTGCAGTAATCCAATACCATGTGGTGACCTAATCAACTCAATGCCCAAGAAATATTTGAGCTCCCCCAGATCCTTCATCTCAAACTTCTGTTTAAGCAAGATCTTTACATCAAAGATCTCTGCATCATGGTCCGCCGTAATGATGAGGTCATCTACATAGATGACAACAAGCACAACCCCTCTATCACTGTGTCTCACATACAGCGAGAAATCTGCATTGGCTACATGAAAGCCAATAGTGAGAAGATATTCAAAAATCTTGTCAGACCATGCTCTTGGTACTTGTTTTAAGCCATACAAGGCTTTCTTCAATCTACAAACATACTCGGGGTGACTCACATCCTCATAACCAGGTGGCTGCAACATATACACCTCTTCTTGCAAATCCCCATGCAAGAATGCATTCTTTACATCCATCTGATGTAAAGACCATTGCCTTGATGCAGCCACTGCTATCACAACTCTCACTTTTGCCTTGACGCAGCCACTGCTATCACAACTCTCACTTTTACCATCTTGGCAAAACTGGGCTGAAATTTTTCTCATAATCAATGCCATATGTCTGCGCATATCCTTTGGCTACCAATCTAGCCTTGTACCTGCTTATGCTTCCATCACTGTTATGTTTTACTTTGTACACCCACTTGCATCCAATGGCTTTCTTGCCTTCAGGCAACTGCACTAAATCCTAAGTCTCATTTCCATATAGTGCATCCATCTCCTCATCCATAGCTTTCTCCCAACACACATTTCCAATAGCCTCATCAATGCATGTGAGCTCTACAACATGTATAATTTGTATAATTTTTGCCATGTATGCATATTGAGGTGCCACATAACCATCATAGGTAAACCTCTGCATAGGATTCTTCACTCTCCCAGATCTTTGCAGCTTTGCATTCATGGCTTCCATAGCCTTCTTTACACCAGGTGTTCTCATAGCTGGTATCCCAAGATCCTCATCGAGGCTCATCTCTGAGCCACTAGATTCTCCATCAACATGAGAATGCCCTGCAGAAATGTTAGGCATACTAAGGGGCTCAATCACTTTCTCTTTGCCTTTATGTGATGTACTAATCACATTTGCAGGACTGGTATTATGACGCAGCCTGCCACTCCGTGGTCTATCAACTGAGCTACTAGATGAGGACTCTCTTGGTCCACTCATCAAAGACTGTGATTGTTGACTTGCAGCATACCAGCTGCTCATCTCATCACAAAAACAACATCCCTGCTTACCCTCAACTCACGTGTAGCAGGGTTATAACACCTATATCCCTTTGATGAGATGAGCAGCATACCAGCTACTCATCTCATCAAAAACAACATCCCTGCTTACTCTCAACTCATGTGTAGCAGGGTTATAACACCTATATCCCTTTTGCTCAAGGGAATACCCAATAAACACACATTTTTTAGCTTTTGGATCCAGCTTAGTTCTCAGCTCATCTGGCACATGCACATATGCAATGCATCCAAAGACTTTTAGATGAGATAAATCAGGTTTTCTGCCAATAAACCTCTCCTCTGGAGTTACATCATGTATGGCTATAGTTGGAGTCCTATTCATGATGTAAACTGCTGTCAAAACAGCCTCAGCCCAATAGCTATGTGGCATATTCTTCTCTCCCATCAATGCTCGCGCAATCTCAGCAATGTGCTTGTTTTTCCACTCAGCAACTCCATTTTGCTGCGGAGTGTATCTGTATGTAAACTGTCTCCGAATACCATTCTTCTTCAAAAAATCAAAGAACTCATTGGAGAAGTACTCTCCCCCTCCATCTGACCTTAGGCACTTTACATATTTCCCTGTTTTTTTTCCAACCATAACTCTGAAATTCTGAAATTAAGTGAACACCTCACTCTTCTTCTTCATGAAGTATACCCACACTTTCCTTGTGTGGTCACATCAATAAATGTCACATAATACCTGCAACCTCCCATAGACATGGTCTTCGTAGGACCCCATACATGTGAATGCATAACATCTAGTGCATTTCTGCTCACATTTCTATCACGTGCAAATACATGCTTTGTTTGCTTTCCAAATTGGCATGCTTCACATATTTTCTGCATACCTTCAACTTAAACTTTGGCAGCCCTGCCACAATTCCTTTAGATTGCATAGACTTCATTCTCTCCACATTCACATGTCTAATTCTTTTATGCCAAATGTTTGTGTCTGCAACAATTCCTAAACCATTTGCAGTGACATCACAGCACTCACTTCAGGCATGTTTACATTCAATGTAAACATTTTGACCACTCTGTTGCCTTTTGCAACCCACCTGCACTTGTCTTTAACGTCTTCAACATAACAACCATCAAGGTTAAACCGAACCTGCAAACCCTGCTCAATCATCTGGCCAACTGAAACCAGATTCTTTGTTATGTTCGGAACATGAAGTACATCTACAAGGTGCTTCACTTTGCCATCCTGCATATACAATGGCACATCTCCAACATGGGCAATTGGATGAGCAGTGTCATTCTCTATTTCCACAAAACTTGGTCTTTCAAGGTTTTTCATCTCCTTGAACCACTCCCCATGACTTGTCATGTGGTTTGAAGCACCTGAATCAATGTACCATACATCATCTTTATGTGCTGCTTCAACATTTTCAGACATGGCATTAAAACGACATGCTGCATAATAAACAACCTTTCATTATCCTCATTGTTTCTGCTCGAGGATGTTTTGCATGTCAGTCTGCTTCTTATAACAATCTGCCTGCACATGTCCAGGCTTGCCACAATAAAAGCATCCACGTGTATCATTATACTGCCTTTGCTAATTTCCACAACCTCTTTGACCCCCTGCCTCTGAATTGGCCGCTGCATAATAAACAACCTTTCATTATCCTCATTGTTTCTGCTCGAGGATGTTTTGCATGTCAGCCTGCTTCTTATAGCAATCTGCCTGCACATGCCAGGCTTACCACAATAAAAGCATCCACGTGTATCATTATACTGCCTTTGCTAATTTCCACAACCTCTTTGACCCCCTGCCTCTGAATTGGCCTCTTCCACCTGTGTGCTGTTGTTGTTGTGAACTCTGGGACTATTGTTGTTGCTGCTGCTGGGCCATACTTTTGATTACCTGTCCGGCCATCTCCTTGGCCACGTCCACGGCCTCAGCTACCTCGTCCTCTTCTTGAACTTGTGTAGAAGGTCTGTTGCTCTGAATTGTTTTTGTGTTGTGAAGACTGTTGGTCTTCACCCAAGCTCTTCTCTTCTATAATCAACATAGACACCAAATCTGTGAAATTGGAAATGTTTTCCTAAGTCTGAATAGACATCTTGAATGCCTTGTATTGTGGCTCGAGACCAAATAGACAAACTTCCACCTTACCATCATCATCTATTGAAACACCAATAGATGCAAGGGATACCCTTGATCTTCAATGTATAGTCATTCACAGACATACTCTTTTTCTCCATAGTATGAAGTTAATTCTTCAATTGTATCTTCCATGCCTTGGTATTCGTTTCATAGAGTTTTACCAAGGTGTCTCACGCCTCCTTGGGGGACTTGGCATCCTGTATGTGCCCACAATCATGGTGTCCTGTATACTAATAGAGAGCCAATACATAACTTTTCTGGCTCCTTGGTTCCAATCCTTGAAGTCTTTCACATCTGCAGCAGTTGAATTGATCTCCGGTATCTCCGGTGCCTCTTCATGTGCTCACCTTCTATGTAGTCCCAGTAACCCTTTCCCATCAGGAAATTTATCAACTTGAACCTCCAAGCATGGAAGTTGTTCTTATCAAGCTTGTCAGCAACAATCTTGTTTATGCCATCATTTGACATCTTGCCAGACACACAAATTTACCAGAAATAGCACTCTGGTTTGTGTCCTGCACAAATTACTGTATTTTCTGCCAACGGTACTGTATTACACTCAAATGTCACAACCAGTGACGTCAATGTGCATACATACACCCAATGGCAACTGTTGACCTTCTTGCAGCACACACAATGTCTGCACAACCAGTCTGTCTTCCTGCAGTTCTTAAAATAGAGTTATGCAGAGAATCGATGACCCGCAGTGCTCCAAATCGCCTGCTTTTTAAAAAACGAAGGTCCTAACACACCTGAAACCCGTTTTCGGCCCAAAAAATTTTATCCAATAAGACTCTATAGTTGCCCTATAGCTTTACTCCTGCGAAGAAAGATCCTCAATCAGAGATCGTTTGCCGGTGCCTCCCGTAGAGCTCCCGACAAGGGTGTAGTCGCCACCAACACAAATAGGGAAGAGTAGATGAAGCTCTTACCCTCGTACCGCTTCTTGTGCTTCTCTTGCTTGTAGCTCAGCCCTTAGCATGAACCAGGATCTGATACCATGAAAAGATGCATGGGAGAAGAGAGCTTGAGCTCCTACAAGCACACACACACACACTCACAAAACCCTAAAAGAGAACACACAAGGTGAGAGGCTGAAAATCTTCTTCTTCTTTACACAACACTCAACACACCATCTACAAAGATAAGAGTACACACAATATGAAAAGGTACTAAACCAAATACATACAAGGGTTCTCTATAGTGTGAACCCAACTAAATGAGCTGGCGCTATAACTATGCCAGTCTCTAGAATGGCTATCACACAGCCTGTCATCGCACTAGCCGCATATCACCCATGATCTCACCAACCATGCCAGTGGTGTAAGTGTGGGGCCTATCCCCCATACCTAAGACAAAACATAACCAAATTTTTAAATGGATCCTATCACTACAGTGGTTAGGCGGTTGGCTAACCCATGGGATTGGATGGGGTTAGGCTGGACTGATGGATCCCTAAAATGAGACTCAATTCTATTAAAAGTTGCGATAGTTGAAGTAAATCCCGAATAACCCTTGTTCTATGGAAAAGAATTAATGGTTGTGCCTCTTGATGAGGAAAAAAGCGTTGGACTCTATGATCCAAATGCAAGTCTTTTCCTTTGACCATGAGACTTACAGGTTCAGTCGGATCAGTTTTGTTAGTGATGACCTTGACTACGTTAGAATAAAATTATCTTGGAGGAATCGCCTATGTCTGCTAGGCGAGGGAAGTTTTTCCAGGTTCGATTTTGGAAGAACCAAAGGATTAGTCTCTTGTCTGGATATCCATGGGCAAGGCCCCTAGTGAGAGGCTCTGCCCTGCACAAGAAGTGCTACTTCCGCTGCTAGCACCCCTGAATTCGTTATGGGGATCTTTCATGTCTTGTTATTAGAAAGTTGTTTAGGAGAGCTCGATCCATGATTCTCAAAACAGATAATGAATGCCCTGGATCTCATGAAAAACATATAGAAACCCTAATTTCTCAAGAAACCCCAAATTTCAAGAAAATGGAATTGCTCATGAAATCCCATGATTACTCACACATTGCTCCATTTGTAAATGATAGGCAAGCATGATAATGAGGATTATTGAAGAATTTTTGAAAATTTTAAAAGAAAACCCTAATTTCTTCATGAACACACATGCAAAAATAGAGAAGAAAATGAAGCATGAATGGAGTTGAGGCTTTGGATTACACTTTGTAGAAGCCTTAGTGTTTAAGCCATGGATTTGAACATTGCTAAGCTTTGTGGCTCCCAATTACAGCAATAGAAAAACATGCAGCCCCTTAATCGCTTCCTCACAGCCCCAATCGTGTTCCAACCTCTTCTATATGGTCTCCTAGACTAAGCTTAGGCTTAAGATTTGGCTATTAATAGCCCATGAAATGCCAATAATTCATGAAGAAATGCAGCAATAATTTAGAGGGGCAAGAAGAGGCTCATTATGAAGCTCCAAATATGGCTAATTCATAGATCTAGGTAATGGCAGAGATTAAGCACATGAAAAGGGCTCCATAGCCATCAAAGAATAAGCACAAGAGGGAAACAGGAAGAAAATGTTTTGATTAAGAAAAATTAATCATGATTAGCAAAAGTTTCCCCAAATTTGGTTCCCTCATTCAAATTTTGGAGCAGCCGCCTCAGAATTTGGTCCTCAACCAATCCATGACCCCAAAACCTTGGAAATTTGCTCAACAAAAATCAATTTCACCCAATCAAGATCAGCATTTCCCATTTCTCGATCAAGAAAATCAAGAAAATCAAGAAAGTCCAAGAGAATCATAAAAGTTCAAGAAAACCAAGAAAATGCAAGAAATTAAAAAAAATAGAAAATTAGATCAAAGACATGGCTTTGATACTAATGAAAGAAAGTGGCAACCTAGATTTAGCCTCATTAGCCTAGGATTAAGGAAATCAAAGACATGGCTTTGATACTAATGAAAGAAAGTGGCAACCTAGATTTAGCCTCATTAGCCTAGGATTAAGGAAATCATGATAGATTAGACTAGGATTAGAACAAGAAGAGAAAGCAAAGAACATGTATAATCTTGATTATCAAAAGGTATCAAAAGGTTCCTATTACATTGGCCCATATTCACTTATATATTAGGCCACCCTTTCACACTACACTTATTCATGTCCATGGGCATGCCCAACCCTAGTCCTAGCCCTGGCCCCTTTCACATCCCCTTCATTCCTTGGCCTTGGGCCCAAAATGACTTTGATACTAATGAAAGAAAGTGGCAACCTAGATTTAGCCTCATTAGCCTAGGATTAAGGAAATCATGATAGATTAGACTAGGATTAGAACAAGAAGAGAAAGCAAAGAACATGTATAATCTTGATTATCAAAAGGTATCAAAAGGTTCCTATTACATTGTCCCATATTCACTTATATATTAGGCCACCCTTTCACACTACACTTATTCATGTCCATGGGCAACGTAGATTACCTGAGGAGGTTCAAGCACAACAATGGAGGGATACATGCATAAATGACTTGCAAGCCCTCCTTCCCCCAGCCTTAACATGTCAATTTTGGTGGATCACTACTATGAGTACCTATATTGAGCAATTCCAAAATCGGAATTGTCTGCTTAACCTTCCCATAGAACCAATGCCATATTTTAGCGAGGAAGCACTCCTTTCTCTACCGCCTTCTCCAGAGGCCGGCTTTTGTACATGGTTGTCCTTGCACCCTGAAGTGATTGATACCATCTTTCCAATAGAAGTGGACACAGATCCACCACCAGTGCAAGGGTAAGCTCATCAACTCCACAATAAGATCAACAAGCCAAGGCACTTTTCTCCCACTGGGTTTCTCCCCTCGGCTATATTCGGTGATTGGCACCAATAACAAATTTTATTCTTTTCTTTTCTTTTCTTGTTTGTTAATAAGACATTTTGCAGAGATCTCAGCTAAACAAGAGCATACAAACATGCCCCAATAGTCCACCTACCGTGCACACAAATTAGGAAGGGGGGAGACATGCAATGCCTACAAAGAGCAAAGAGAAGCAATCTGCATAACATCAACGAGCACTACAATAGGTGTATTCAAATGATAATCTTTTGTTATTTATGTGCTTTTCACTTTTGCATATATTGTTTGCATGTTCACACACAGCTGGCTGGTTTAAGTTTTAAATTAGTTGTGACCATGTGGTGGGTGATTTCTAGATTCTTAGAGGACTTAGTAGAAGGTATTTCTATTTGAAGACGGTGTAAGATATATGCCAACGGAATATGCCAAGTTCTTATGCTCTTGAAGTATATTAGTTATCCCTAGTGGTAGCTACCTCTTAGGTATGGGCTAGGTGCTACGATTAATAAAAAAATTTATGAAAATCATGTCCTAAAAAATATATACAAGTGAATCGAGACATGACGTGTCTACAGCCATGTGGAATGCTTGGTAGCACCTTGGGTTGTCTTAGCACCTTGGGGCCGATGCCTTAGTTTCCATGGGGAGAACACTGACATCTAAAAGATTAAGAAGAAGACCTTTAAGGACTCTATCACCTTGATAGATGCTGGTAGGACTCTGGGGTACATTATGGACCCTCGAGACCGATGCCCTCATCTTCATGGGGTACTCCTTATGTCAAAAAGAAATAAAAGGGTCTGTCTCGCCAGCGGCCTTTAGATTCTCTTGGAGGAGGTCTCTTGGCGGGGGGGTCTCATTGGGATGGAACCTTCCTCTTTATCATCTTTTACACACACACACACACACACACACACACAAAAAAACAAAAAAGAGAAAAGAAAGAAAGAAAGAAAGATCCAATCACCATTGCTCATATTTAGGAGTAGGGTTGCCACTTAGGAATAACTTAAACACTTGTAGGACATTAAGACTGCGGTCATAACCTGCGGTGTATAAGCACACTTGCCTTTGCATAGCACTATGTACCACTTAGTCTCACTTCGACTAGTCTTTACTCACTTCTTTTAGCACTATTTATTAGTACTCTTTAAAACTCTAATCGGCCTTTCACTTGCATGCTCACATGTGAGATTGTCATTGCGGGTTTTTTTTTTCAATAAAAGGCTTTACTTGTCTTCCATTGTTTTTTGCAGCTTTTGCTTCTACCGTGCCCGAGAACGTGCGCGATTTAGGAAGGGGGAATGTTCCACGGGAACACTCACGGGAGCACGGATTATGGAAGGAGGCCGAAAGCAATTAATGTGAGAGAGCGGGATTGTAGCCATGGGAACATAAAGACGCACATAATTTTTCCATATTTTTGTGCCGAAGTGCAATGTAAATCATTTTAGGCCAATGTGGGTTCTAAATGAGAGTTCTAAGTGTATTAAGCAAGGCTCACTTATGGGGTTGTCTGCCCATGTGTGAAAGAGGCCTAGGGTTAGGGTTAGTGACATCTCTATAAAAGAGATGTTAGCTAACGAAAGAGTATGTTTTTTGGCCATTCTCATAAGCTATTGAGTGAAGCTCTCGAGCTCTCAAGCTATGGCAACTCTCTAACTCTCTCTCTATTGTACTCTAATGAGCATCAAGCTCCAATGAGTATAGCTCCACTTCTTTCTCTTAATCTATTTTAGCATCATTGAAGTAGATTAATCTATTATTTGTTGAATGCTTCTTTCTTTCTCTTGTGTATGCATGCTTGTAGTGTGTGTGTGTGTAGTCTCCATTGATGCAAGCTCTTGCCCACTTCATTGGCAATGAGTTATTCATGGATAGACTCTCTCTATGAGCTTGTGGCTTTGTGAATGTTACATTCTATGCTTGCTTAAGCTTGTGGGTTAGTAGATGCACGCTTATGGGTTTGCAGGCATTAGGGAAAGCTAAGATTTAATCAATGTTTGAATGAGATTAAGAGATTGCCATGTATTGCTTGTTCTCTTTATTGGTGTAGTGGATTTAAGGGATTGAGAGATTGATTGAGGTGTTGAATGGTTGAATCGTCAAGTGGTGGTTTGTGTATGTGAGCTCTCCCTCATGGGATAAGCCTTCATGTACTAATCGGGTCGAGTCATCGGATTGACATTGTATTTCTTAACACATTTGTTGATCGGTAGTACTCTATAAGCACTATATTGCACGGTAGAGAGAACCGCTCTACAAATTTATTGATAATTCATTAGTTTTTGACCATTTCCTCTTTCAAAAGAATTGGTGGCCACTCTTGTTGCAAACAAGAGTAGATCACTCAAACCATCAAGCCAAAGGAAAGCTCACAAAAATTCATGTAAGCTAGAAATCCTACTTTTTCTTTATTCCATTTAATGGTTTTCTAATTTTTGTTTTCTTTAAAATGAAAAATGGTACTATGCCTTGTTGGAAAGGCTTTCCCCCTCTCTTCATTCTTGAATTCAGCCTTTCTTTATCCTAGATGTGTAATCAAATTGTTAGAATTAAACTTTTCTTATTGTTTCTCTTTAAAAAGTGAAATTTGATTAGTTTAGAATGCTTTAAACCATTTGGGATAATTTCTAAGTAACTTGAGAATAGAAGTGATGAGAATGAAAGATAAATAGATGTGATAATATATGATGCGAATCAGATAGATAGGAATGAATGGATGGATGGATGTGATGAGAATAGGAGTGACAAGAATGTGAGGTGAATAGATGTGATGCGAATCATATAGATGGGAAAGAATGGATGGATGGATGTGATGAGAATGAAAGGTAAATAGATATGATGATATGTGATGCGAATCAGATAAATGTGAATGAATAGATGAGATGTGATGTCATGTGAATCAAGATGTAAATGAATGATATAGGATGTAAATGAATGTGATAACATGTGAATCGGGATGTGAATAAACGATAAGGGACGTGAATGAATGTGTTAGCATGTGAATCGAGATGTGAAAAAAATGAGATGTGATGTGAAATGGATGTGATAAGATGCGATGGAAACTGGATAGATGTTAATGTATGTGAAGTGATGAGATGTATGGGTAGATGCAAGTAGATGTGATCTGATGTGGATAAATGAGGAAATAAGTGATGAGATAGAAAAAGATGTGATTAGATGAGAATGGGAATACTTATGAAATGAATGTGGATTGATGTGTGGGTAATGTGGATTAATGTGGATGGATGTATGGGTGACATGGATTGACGTAAGGATTGATGTGGATGGATGAGTGGATAATGTGGATTGATGAGGATGATGTGGATAGATGTATGGATAATATGGATTGATGTGTGGATAATGTGGATTGACATGAATAGATGTATGGATAATGTGGATTGATATGTGGATAATGTGGATTGATGTGGATGGATGTATGGATGATGTGGATTGATGTGGATGGATGTATGGAAGATGTGGATGGATGTGTGGATAATGTGGATTGATGTGTGGGTAATGTGGATTGATGTGGATGGATGTATGGGTGATGTGGATTGACGTAAGGATTGATGTGGATGGATGTATGGATGATGTGGATGGATGTATGGGTGATGTGGATTGACGTGGATGGATGTATGGGTGATGTGGATTGACGTAAGGAATTATGTGGATGGATGAGTGGATAATGTGGATTGATGAGGGATGATGCGGATGGATGTATGGATGATATGGATTGATGTGTGGGTAATGTGGATTGACGTGAATAGATGTATAGATGATGTGGATTGATGTGTGGATAAGTGGATTAATGTGGATGGATGTATGGATGATGTGGATTGACGTGTGGATTGATGTGGATGGATGTATGGAAGATGTGGATGGATGTGTGGATAATGTGGATTGATGTGTTGGTAATGTGGATTGATGTGGATGGATGTATGGATGATGTGGATTGATGTGAGGATTGATGTGGATGGATGAGTGGATAATGTGGATTGATGAGGATGATGTGGATGGATGTATGGCTGATATGGATTGATGTGTGGGGTAATGTGGATTGATGTGAATAGACGTATGGATGATGTGGATTGATGTGTGGATAATGTGGATTAATGTGGATGGATGTATGGATGATGTGGATTGACATGTGGATTGATGTGGATGGATGTATGGAAGATGTGGATGGATATGTGGATAATGTGGATTGATGTGGATGGATGTATGGATGATGTGGATGGATGTATGGATGATGTGGACTGATGTGTGGATGATGTTATTGGATGTGATTTGATGTGGGAATAATGTGATGTGATAGGGATCGATGAAAAAAAAAATTGTGAGAAGATGAGAAAAGATGGGAACTAGTGTGAAAGGATGTGGAGTGATGAGAAAAAATGAAAATATTGTTGGAACTGTATTTGTATGTGAAATCTGTTTTTAAATGACTGTTTTATGTTGTAAGGTCCCTCCCAAGCCATGCATGTATGTGTCTCTTTTAATATAGATTTCAATAAGAAAAGAGAGTGTAATTAGAAAGAGTGAGACAATAAGGCTAGAAACATTAGAAAAGTGTTAGAATAAAAATATTAGCTCCAAAAATCCTAAAAGAAATAAGAACATAAGAATAGTTCTATTAAGAGATAAGTATCTCCAAAAATGGAATTTCGAGTTTAGGTGATAAGAGGTCATATTTAGAGTACTTTTACACATTTAGAGTCCATGCATACTAAAAATGTGAAAAAACAACGTGTTTCCAAAGATGGCGCGTTTGTGGCTATAAACACACGTTTTTGCCTATTCTGCTCTTGTAGGCTTGTAGACCAGATACCTTCCCGTTCTTTTGACTGGTTATATGACCATATTTTGAGTTCTTATCAGAGAGTTATGGCCAAAACAGTTTTCTGTTTTTGTCAGGGTCTCTACATAGAGAAAACTGTGAGAAGACATCAAGTAGCCTCAAGGTAATCCTAGAGTTTGAGATGCATATATCCCTTCATTCTTATCTAATATCTCAGAAAAGAAACTTAGATTTCTATAGTCTTTCGGAGGAAGAGACCAAAACTCCATAGCTTTTCTTTTAGAGAAAGAATAGTATGCCGTAGCCCTGTAAGAGAAGGCTATTTTGCCATAGATCTTAGAAAGAGAGAAGAGTCACAGTATGAGTAAGAGGAGATAAAGCTTGGAGATGATTGGATGATTTCAATCGTAAGAGAAGGTATTAGAAGACTCTATGTTCTAAAGCTCTTGTTAACGAGCAAAGGCAACGATAAACGACAAATTTCTATAAGGTATATATATATTTTGTTTTTCAATTATATATCATTCTTAGGGGTTGAGATATGGCTCCGGCTTCTCTATTAATTGTTAATAGTGATCTATTTGATTGATTTACTATTTAAAGTTTGTATTCTTTTAAAAACAACAGCATATGCCTTAATAAAGAATGTCTTATCACAATCTCAAGTTAAAATGCTAAAATCTTTGTGAAAAGGATTGTTTTCTTAGGAAGGTAACATGGATTCTAGTCCTATGGTTTAGTTGAGTAAATGGATTACTATCTTGGTTAAATTAAGGTACAGGTACAACTCTCCCTGCCTTGACGCTGCCCCGTTCTTGTGCTTGTATAGCCGGACGACGGAGACGTTAGTAAGGCTCGGAGTTGGCCCATGGTATCCCTCATACCATTGGGAGAATGAGGTTTGCCGATTGAGGCGAGTGATTGTGATGCTGCCTAGTTCTGAGGGCCCAGGCTAGTGCCGTGAATTAGCCCACCCTAGTGCGCAGACATCCCTCTGAGGGGCGGGAGGATCGAGCGATGGAGCCTGAGAGGGCGACAGGCCGGCTTGAGTCCTCGCCACGATGAGGTGTATGGTCCCGTAGGGTTTTGCCCAGCATGTAGAGGCTGGAAGGCCGAATTCTAGATCATCGGCGGTATAAAGGAAAAGAATAAGAGAGCCGGTTTGGCTTGTATGAAAATGATTCATGTATAAACTTTTCTTTTAAATCTTGTCTTGGCATTATTGTACTGCAGAAAAAGGTTGTTTTAATAACCTTGTGAAAAGGGCCTTAATTAAGGAACATGTTTGTTTATGTCAAACAGTGTGGTAGGATTAATTAGAAAACAAATTGACGCGTGAGTAGGGTGGAAAGTGGGAGGATGGAATGCCCGATGGCACCATCCTACGGACGGGTGGACCCGATTAGTCGGGTAGCTTGCCAAAATTATTAAGTGAAAGCCCTATGTTAGATAAATAGGTTCTCGAGCAATTCTATTCTAGAAGACTAGGCTAGCGGCTGTGCCTTGTATGGATGAGGAAAAAAGCGTTGTCTCTAGGAATGAAGACTAGTAGTTGCCCAAATTATGATCAATTACCTTATGGGTGGTTTGATCTTTAGGAGACCACGCTCCCCCTTGCGGGATAGAACTTATGAATCGTATCCTTGAATCTTTGTATGGTCAAGGTGTCGATGAGTAGGAAATTTTCTTGGAAATTTTCTTTAAGATAAGACTTAGTGGACTATCTTAAGTGTTTCCCCTATTTATGGGGAACCTTACAAGTGGTATCAGAGTGGATCTTAGTTCCTAGGATTTGTTTTTAAAAGGTTAACTGTCAAGGGATTAAAACAAGTTATTGTTTATCATATAAGAACGAATCAATCATCTCTACTGGCCATAGAAGTGATTTGAATATCCTCACATGTTGAGACAATCATCCTATGAAATTGTGCTTGTATCTTGGGGGTGCACACACAAGATATTTGTACAATAAATTTGAGAAATAAGATTGGGGAGAAAACCTTTTGTGAGGAAAACATAGGGTGATCAAATTAAGAAACTAGTGAGGGACTGAATGACTAGAAGGATAGACCCGAAACTCGTTTAGAGAAATTTTCAGGATATATCTCATTAATTTATATATTATAAATTATTAAGATTATAACTCCATTAAGATTTGAATAGTTGACATGTGAATGCCATCCATTGGATGCTTTACACTAGGACGATCATATAAGATCGAGAACCCATCTTAGACAAACATGGGTCTAACTTCGGATGTGTAATTCCCAGAGGATCATGCTCTTAGATGTGTTAATCCCAAGATACTAGGTGTGTAATTTTCATAAAACTAATCATCTCAGATGTGTCAATCCTGATAATCTTTGGATGTGTCAATCCCAAGGCACCAGATGTGTAATTCTCAAAAAATAAAGATCTCAGATATATTAATCCAGAGTGCCTTTAGATGTGGCACTATGATAAGTATTTGATAGTTTTGAACTTTTAATGGATACAATGAAAGAAGCAAGCTCACCCTTGCTCGCATCTAAAAATCGTAAGAAATGCCAAATTAGTTGAAAGCATTGTTGTCAATCTAACCATTGGAGCTAGAAAGTTAGAAGCATTGTTGTCAATCTAACCACTGGAGCTAGAATCAGTTATGAGATGCCATGAAAGTACACCTTCGTGAAAGGTTTTGTCCTCTAGGATTTCGAGAGGATAAAATGATTGAATTTTTTTGAGCTAACCCAAGAAAGGAAGACCCAAAAAGAATACCACCAAACTTTTGTTGAACTTCTCCGATTTGCTCTAGAGATAGATGAGGTAACTCTTCTCTATCAATTCATTTGGAAGCTTAATCTACCTTTGAATAACCTCATCAAGAATGTAAAACCATCCTCTATTTCAGAAGCCATAATTATAGCCAGAGACTGTGAGATAAAGTTTTTTTTTAATATAGAAAGTGTCGAGAAGGACATGAGTCCTTCCATGAGAAGAGGTCTCCTAATTCAAGAGAAACGTCAAGCCCACCCTTAGCTACAAGAAATCATGAGCTAGAGCAAAAATTAGATCAAGAAATAGGGATATTAGGGTTAAAGATAACCGAATTCAACAAGTATTTCTATGAGTAAATAGAAGAGGATTGGTGCAAGAAATAGGGATAGCATGGTTAAAGATAACCGAATTCAACAAGTATTTCTATGAGTAAATAGAAGAGGATTGGTGCAAGATTCATGTGAAGTAATGTGCATGATGAATAGAGGTATTCTACAAGATGATACTAAGATTATGAAATTGCTATCATAGGTTAAATTGCGTAAAGGATTGATTCCCTTATGTTTCTCCATGACAATTTGTTAAGTACCATATTACATGGGGGTATAGAATAAGGAATTCGAAGGTTCATAGCATATGAGAGGTATATGGATGCATGAACTTAGGATAATAAGGCCAATTAACTTTAGAATAATAAAGACCTTTTGGAGGCACAACAAAACGAGCCAAGCACATGAAATAAAGGACTCTTTAAGAACAATGTTTAGATAAAAGAAGATTTTTACCTAGTGTGGGGACACCACTTTGAAAGAGACAGGAGGATTTACTTAGATACTACCCCAGCTCACGAGATGAGGATATCTCGAATCTTTTAAGTGGGGGAGATTGTAAGGTCCCTCCCAAGCCAGGTATGTATGTGTCTCTTTTAATATAGATTTCAATAAGAAAAGAGAGTGTAATTAGAAAGAGTGAGACAATAAGGCTAGAAATATTTGAAAAGTGTTAGAATAAAAATATTAGCTCCAAAAATCCTAAAAGAAATAAGAACATAAGAATAGTTCTATTAAGAGATAAGTATCCCCAAAAATAAAATTTCGAGCTTAGGTGATAAGAGGTCATATTTAGAGTACTTTTACACATTTAGAGTCCATGCATACTAAAAATGTGAAAAAACAACGTGTTTCCAAAGATGGCGCGTTTGTGGCTATATATACACGTTTGTGCCTATTCTGCTCGCGAAGGCTTGTAGACCAGATGCCTTCCCATTCTTTTGACTGGCTATATGACCATATTTTGAGTTTTTATTAGAGAGTTATGGTCGAAACAGTTTTCTGTTTCTATCAAGGTCTCTACATAGAAAAAACTGTGAGAAGACAGCAAGTAGCCTCAAGGTAATCCTAGAGTTTGAGATGTATATATCCCTTCATTCTTATCTAATATCTCAGAAAAGAAGCTTAGATTGCTATAGTCTTTCGGAGGAAGAGACCAAAACTCCATAGCTTTTCTTTTAGAGAAAGAATAGTATGCCGTAGCCCTGGTAAGAGAAGGCTATTTTGCCATAGATCTTAGAAAGAGAGAAGAGTCACAATATGAGTAAGAGGAGATAAAGCTTGGAGATGATTGGATGATTTCAATCGTAAGAGAAGGTATTAGAAGACTCAATGTTCTAAATCTCTTGTTAACGAGCAAAGGCAACGATAAACGACAAATTTCTATAAGGTATATACATATTTTGTTTTTCAATTATATATCATTCTTAGGGGTTGAGGTATGGCCCCGGCTTCTCTATTAATTGTTAATAGTGATCTATTTGATTGATTTACTATTTAAAGTTTGTATTCTTTTAAAAACAACAGCATATGCCTTAATAAAGAATGTCTTATCGCAATCTCAAGTTGAAATGCTAAAATCTTTGTGAAAAGGATTGTTTTCTTAAGAAGGTAACATGGATTCTAGTCCTATGGTTTAGTTGAGTAAATGGATTGCTATCTTGGTTAAATTAAGGTACAGGTACAACTCTCCCTGCCTTGACGCTGCCTCGTTCTTGTGCTTGTATAGCCGGACGGCGGAGAGGTTAGTAAGGCTCGGAGTTGGCCCATGGTATCCCTCATACCATTGGGAGAATGAGGTTTACCGATTGAGGCGAGTGATTGTGATGCTGCCTAGTTCTGAGAGCCCAGGCTAGTGCGGTGAATTAGCCCACCCTAGTGCACAGACATCCCTCTGAGGGGCGGGAGGATCGAGCAATGGAGCCTGAGAGGGCGACAGGCCGGCTTGAGTCCTCGCCAGCGGGGCCGACGATGAGGTGTATGGTCCCGTAGGGTTTTGCCCAGCATGTAGAGGCTGGAAGGCCGAATTCTAGATCATCGGCGGTATAAAGGAAAAGAATAAGAGAGTCGGTTTGGCTTGTATGAAATTGATTCATGTATAAACTTTTCTTTTAAATCTTGTCTTGGTATTATTGTACTGCAGAAAAAGGTTGTTTTAATAAACCTTGTGAAAAGGGCCTTAATTAAGGAACATGTTTGTTTATGTCAAACAATGTGGTAGGATTAATTAGAAAACAAATTGACACGTGAGTAGGATGGAAAGTGGGAGGATGGAATGCCCGATGGCACCATCCTACGGACGGGTGGACCCGATTAGTCGAGTAGCTTGCCAAATTATTAAGTGAAAGCCCTACGTTAGATAAATAGGTTCTCGAGCAATTCTATTCTAGAAGACTAGGCTAGCGGCTGTGCCTTGTATGGATGAGGAAAAAAGCGTTGTCTCTAGGAATGAAGACTAGTAGTTGCCCAAATTATGATCAATTACCTTATGGGTGATTTGATTTTTAGAAGACCACGCTCCCCCTTGCGGGATAGAACTAGGTCTTACCTATGAATCGTATCCTTGAATCTTTGTATGGTCAAGGTGTCGATGAGTAGGAAATTTTCTTGGAAATTTTCTTTAAGATAAGACTTAGTGGACTATCTTAAGTGTTTCCTCTATTTGTGGAAGGGGGGAACCTTACATATGTCAAGGATGTTGGGGAAGCATTTTGATTGTCTTGTGAATGAGGTCGTGGAGACCTATCTGTTAAAGTTGCAAACTGCTAACGGAGAGTCAACAGAGGACGTCTCATGTAGCAAGGTCGGGACCAGCCTCAGTTTAATTTAAATGGTAAGCTTCCGATACAATGGATGAGGGACCAAGGAAGCGGCCTATGAGTGAAGCACTAGGTGACCTGTGAAGGATCCTAGAGGGTGCTGACATACGCACCGAAGATACCCACACGTACGTGAGGGAAGATATTGGAACAAGGAGTAAAAGTTGTTTTGTGAATCAATGGATGTGCCTCTCAATGAGGAAAAAAGCGTTGGTCTCTATGATCCAAGTGCAATATTTTCCTTGATCTAACTTTGATACTACGTATTCGGTCAGATTAGTTCAGTTAGTTAAGGCTTTTGACTACGTTAGAGAAAATTTATCCTGGAGGAATCGCCTGTGCTTTCCAAGCAAGAGAAGTTTTTTCGAGTTTAGTTTTGGAAGAACCGATGGATTAGTCTCTTGTCCGGATATCCGTGGGGCAAGGCCCCGAGTGTGGGATCCTACCCCGCACAAGAAGTGCTACTTCTGCTGCTACCCTAAATTCGTTGCGCGGTGGGGACAGGGATCTTACAATAGAGCTTAATGCATGCATAAATTAAGCTCTATGCATAGAGCTTAATGCATAGCTTATACATAAAGTATGCATAAGGCCTTATGCATAAAGCTTTAAGCATAATGCTTTATGCATGAGGCCTTATGCATAATAAAGATTTAAACATAATGATTTATGCATGAGGCCTTATGCATAAAGCACTATGCATGAGGCCTTAAGCATAAAACTATACATGAGACCTTATGCATAAAGCATGCATGAGGCCTTATGCATAAAGCCTATGTATTAAGCTATGCATGAGGCCTTATGCATAAAGCATTATGCATAAAGCTTATGTGCAAACCTACAAAACAAATCCCTAGCACCCAAGGGTACAATAATAATAGAGGAAAGATAGAAAAGCACTTACCTCTTTTTCATGATGTTGAAAAGAGAGGATTAGAGGACCTACAAAACCAACAAAAGGGTGAGAAAAGGATTAGTAATGCATAAATACAAAAGCTTATGCAAGCTATGCCGCTATACAAGCCTTATGCAAACTATGCCGCTATGCAAGCTATGCTAAAGCTTATGCATAAAGCTATGCATGAGGCCTTATTCATAAAGCATGCATGAGGCCTTATGCATAAAGCTATGTATGAGGCCTTATGCATAAAGCACTATGTAAGCCACGCTAGCCTAAACTAAATTGTACCCCGGCACTATGCATTAAGCAAGCATGAATAGACCGTAATGCATACATAGATTAAGCTCTATGTATGCATAAAGCTCTATGCATAGAGCTTAATTCATGTATAGAGGTCTATGCATAAAGCTTAATCTATGCATAGATCTCTATGCATTATGAATGCATGCATAAAGCTTAATCTATGCATTAATCTCTACAAATAGAGCTTAATGCATACATTAAGCTCTATGATTAGAGCTATATTCATAGATTAAGATCTATGCTTAGAGGACCTACAAAAGAAAACCCCTCTTTTTGGTAGATAAAAATAGAGAAAAGAGAGGATAAAAAGATAGGAAAGATAGGAAAGTACTTATCTCTTTTTGGTGATGTTGAAAGAGAAGATTAGAAGACCTATAAAACTAACAAAAGGGTGAGGAAATGATTAGTAATGTATACATACAAAAGCCCTAAGAACCTAATGCATACATACAAAATTGAAAAGATTAAGCTCTATGCATAGAGCTTAATCTATGCAAAGATCTCTATGCATTATGAATGCATGCATAGAGCTTAATCTATGCATTAAGCTCTATGATTAGAGCTCTATTCATAGATTAAGCTCTATGATTAGAGCTCTATTCATAGATTAAGCTCTATGCATAGAGGACCTACAAAACAAAACCCTTCTTTTTGGTAGATAAAAATAGAGGAATGAGAGGATAAAAATAGAGAAATGCGAGGATAAAAAGATAGGAAAGAGAGAAAAAATAGGAAAGCACTTATCTCTTTTTGGTGATGTTGAAAGAGAAGATTAGAAGACCTACAAAACCAACAAAAGGGTGAGGCAAGGATTAGTAATGCATACATACAAAATCAAAACGAGAGGAAAGAGAAAATCATTTACCTCTTTTTGGTGAAGTTGAAAGAGAGAATTATAAGACCTACAAAACAAAACAAAAAGTTGAGAAAAGAATTAGTAATACAAAACCCTAAAAGTGTGAATAGCATGGATACACAAGGAAGTTTAAGCCTTATGCATAAGGAGGTTTAAGTATAAGCCTCTTAAGCTTATGCATGAGAGAGAGAGAGAGAGAGAGAGAGAGAGAGAGATAAAAGAGAATACCATTCAAAAATTTTAAACATAAGAAGCTTATGCATAAGAGAGAGAGAAAGACAGAGTGAAGAGAATACCAATTAAAGCCCCTAATTCTAAACATACCATTCAAAAACCATGAATATATGAAGAGGTGGGAGAGACAAGTGGGATACAGATTACCTAGTGAGGAATCGTCCTTGGGAGGAGACATGAGAGGAGACTTTGTGAGGAGAGGACAAAGGGTGAGGTGTAGCCATCATGAGGAAGAGGTACATCACAGGGAGCAAAGGGAAGGGAAGCGAAAATAGTTGCGGCATCAAACGCGGGCGGGATTATTCCAAAAAAAATTTAACAGTGCGTCTATATTCGCGTCTATCAGTGCATCTATAGATGTGTGTAAAAGCACGTCTATACATATAGACGCGCCGATAGACGCTAGTATAGATACGTGTGTAGATGCTAGTGTAGCCACGCCTATAGCCACTAGTATAGATGCATAAACCCCACAAAATTGCAAATTAGCCCATGGCCCCTCTCTCTCACTTCCATCTCTCTCTATGTTGCGCATCTATGTTCTCATTCTCTTGTAGTGACCGCCCTGCATGGGAACCAAGATGGGATGGAGGTACAGACCTTATCATGCACTTGAGATGGGATGGAGGTCCTGACCTTATACACATCATGTGTAGACCTCCAATGATAGATCCATCCCAAATAATAACACATGCACCTCCTTCCCTTGAGCATATAGTTGTTTTGAGCATATTGCAAGCTATAAGAACGGGAGGGATCTGAGAGATAAGTTTCACTAGATCAAACCCACACAACAGGCTAAAACCAAACGAAATATCCAAGCTAGTGATAAAATTCAAAGGTGCAAGAGATCATATCCATCACCTCAAAGTGTTTGAACAAATATATTGCAATGTCTTAGAAAAATTAGACACCTCAATAGAGGTTCACACCATTGGGTTATGCTTAGAGACCTTTGGATTCACACCATATGGTCTAAGACAATGCCACATCCTTCAGTTGTACCAAATTGAACAAAATCCCAAGGAAACTTTAAGAGATTACATCACACACATCAATATAAGTACCTTAATTTGTATTACGAGGAAAGGAAAAAATTGAGCAACACACACATACCTAAAAGGATTGTGGACTTGAAGGATTGCATGATATTTTACTACCTCGTTTAAATTGTCCTTTCAGTTGTATCAACTCAAACAAAATCCTGAGGAAACTTTGAGAGATTACATCACACATTCCAAGTACCGTAATTTGCATTACATTGGGAGGAAAGGGAAAAATTGAGCGATATATAGAGACCTTAAAGGATTATGGAATCTAAGATTGTATGATCTTTTACTCATAAAAGAACCCACCTTGTTTGGACAGTGGTCCAAATGGGCCATCTATCTTGATGAAACCATGAGAGGAACTCAACCAGATGAATGACTCAAACATGTGCTAGGCCAAAACAAAACACTATGAGGGAGTGCTAATTGGCAATGTGACATATAAGAGCTTAGTTCTTTGCTAGTTGTACTAATGCAACATCACTGGAGGATCACAAAATGACCCGTCATCATCCCTCGTGAAGTGTAATGATTTGGTGTGTTGTACGTCAACACACTCACATGGGATTATAATGTCCACTAATGCAAGGACATGTCCGTTACCAATGTAGATACTTGTTCTCTTGTATTGATTCTTTTCCATCACCAATCCAAAGACTTGTCCTCTTCTATTGTGACTATTTTTGTAAACAACATGGTGATCGTAGACATTACAATTCCAATATCATAGGATCACACTAGTTTAAGAATCCGAGTATAACCACATCTCTTTGTACATTAGCATTGCCTACTCCCCCTATACAACACATGTAATGCACCATAAGAAACTACCCACAAATGGGATTCAACAAACTTGGGTGGAGAAAGGAGTCCACGCACTCTGAAATCCTTAAGACATGTGTCATGCAACCACATTCCTCTTACAAAAAAGAGTAATCTACGTCCTCGGTCTGGTACTCTCACATCAAGAAGGTTATGGCATTGGGGTATAATTCCCACAATTTGTTTCATTAAGCCCATGCCATATCGTCGAAAGTAAGAGCGGCATAGCTAACAAATGTGTGAAGCTTCTCCTAAGACGAGTCGTGCACACTCTTGACAATGTGAAAATGGATGATGCTGTTGATAGAATAAAGTGACAACGTGATGTCCACAGCAAATTTCACCTAAGGGAGCATAAAAGTACCTAGAATGAGTTTGAAAAGGAGGAGCACTATAACCCTCGCAATGTTCAGGTTGAGTACTATCAGGGTCATGCATGGTGGACATGTATCTCGCCAAGTATCCACCATCAGGAGGTATCTGGGCGTAGAACAATGAAATTTAGAAACTTCAAACTTTATACACTCATATCCATCATTACAATCCCTATCAAAAACAATGTAGATAAGATCATCTCAAAAAGAACACAATCCTGTAAAGGTATAAGGAACCACATTAGTAAAAGTGAGGCTATTCAAACACTGATCTACCAAAGAGCTTCAATTGTAGTGTTAATGCCTTACCTTTGGTTTTGGGTATGTCCTTCTTTAAGAGGTGGGAAGGATAGCAATTGTCGAGGAATTTGAGCAAGATAAGAGGATTTAAGCAGTGAAGTGCTAGAATCTATGCTCAAAAGAGACTCATGTAAAGTTGGATTTGTCTTAGGTACACAAGGTGATGGTGGAATTGTGTAACAAAGAGAAACTGGTGATTCAATACATGTTTGGGGAAGGTCAACACAAATAGATTTGTAGGTGCTATTACAACCACCTATCCTATCTTGAAGAGGTTGTGTGAAAAACCAAGAGTGGCTCTTGGAATCTTATTGATACACTCTTCTGGCTCTAGCAAACCATGGCATTTGGGGAGCCAAAGTGCTATTGCACCCTCATAATAGCCTTGTGCTTTAAGAACATGCTTTGGGACCCAATGAGTAACAATCTGAGGTTTAGGCTTGGAAAAGATATGCTTTTTAGAAGGTTTAGCAACTAGGCTAGATGTTACAAGTTTGTACGCATCTTTGGGTAGCCAAATTGACAATTCCTTCTTGCCTGGCCTTCTTTGAGCAGTGACCAGAGTAGTTGGAACATGCAAGCCATGGCCCTCATTTGAGGACTCATCGATTATCCACATCATTTGTCCTGGAGCTTGAAGAGCAGATGTTGAAAGTGGGTTGTGTAAGGTAGAACTACCACCCTTTTGACATGATAAGACTTGTGGAGTAGCAGATCCCAAGATGCAATCAAAATCAATTTGCAATTTGTATTGTCTATTCTTCCAATCTAATGAACAATTGGTAGCACTTAACGATGATCGACCAAGAACAGCCTCTATAGGGTTATCTTCACCTCAGAAGCTTCGTAAGTCAATAGGAATGTGCACAAGTGTTGGTTGTCACAAGGCTACCCATGTGTCAAATGAGAGAACATTATAATCTGCACCAGAGTCAATTAAGGCAGAGACAAAGTAGGTAGTCTCATGAAGATGAAGACACACGTGCATATTGAAAGGATCGACATATTGTTCATCAGTAGCCAACTGTAAGGTCAACACAGAAGCCTTGCGATGCTCCTTGGCTTTTGCAATTCTAGCTTTAGCTTCTTCTTGAGCCTGACGTTTAAGTAGGTCATGTGCTTCTTTTCGTGTGTGGGCAGCATGCATTTGTTGAAGCATGACTTCAGTTAATGGTTCATTGTATTTCTTGAGACGACTTCCATTAAATGAAGTTAGGCATTTGCTCACCTTCTAGTGTCTCTAAACGCACTGCACCACTTGGAGTAAGCTCATTAATCACAAACGGTCCTAGGCTACGTTTCTTGAGCTTTCTCTTATGCTTCTTAAGCGTGTACAAGAGCACAAGGTCTCCTTTTTTGAATCGGCCAGTTGTTACATTTCTATCATACCATTGCTTTTGTCTCCTCTTCTTGGCATACATTCCCATTACCGCCAATAAGCGGGTCTCGTCAAGATTTTCCAATTCATCAATGCGTTGAGAAAGCTCATGACCAATCTAGTCCAATTGTTTAGCAACTCGTAGAGTAGGTACAAGAAATTCAATGGGAAGAATTGCATCTAGCCCAAAAGCAAGCTCAAATGGGGTTGCGCCCACAGATGTTTTATAGGCTGTTCTATATGCCCAAAGAACTGAGTGCAACTTTTGCTCCCAATCAGTCCTATGTCCCTCAACAATCTTTGTGAGTGCTGTGCAGAGAATCTTGTTAGTACTCTTAGATTGACCATTGGTCTGTGGATGATAGGGTGCAGAACGCTTGTGAATTACCATAAATTCTTGAAGTAAAAACTCTATGATCTCATTCACAAAGTGCACACCCTGATCACTAACGATTTTAATAGGTAAGCCATAACATGTAAACACGTACTCATACAAGAACTTGGCTGTGTTTCTGGCATCATTTTTTACTGTAGCCTTTGCTTCTACCCATTTGGTCAAATAGTCAGTTGCGACTATAATATATTCGGCATGCGTGTGACGAGCTGGAGGTTTAATGGGACTGATAAAATCAATACCCCATTTGGCAAACGCACGTGTGCTTAACATAGGCCACAATGGCATATTGTCCTTTGTGATGGGAGGTTTGGTCCTTTGACAATCCTCACAACGTTTCACACATTCTTCGGCATCCATTTGTAAGGTTGGCCACCAAAGCCCAGACCACCTAATCAACTTAGCTGTGGTATTGCCCGAAAAGTGTCCACCCCGAACACCTGCATGTGCATGAGTCAAGATTTTCAAGTAGTCAGCTTCACATACACACATGCGCAAGTTGCCATCCTTGCCCCTCCTCTATCAGCATATAGTTGGCCACTTCAACTTCAATAGCATGCTTTCGATGTTTAGGAATTGTTCAATCAGTATGACCATGCTTAAGATAGTCCACAATATACTTACTCCAACTTGGTGTAGTTGAAATTTGGAATAATGTGACATTATGAATTGGTTGTTGAATATGACATTTCAAGCACAGTTACGAACAAATTTTTTAGCATCCGCATGCATGGTAGGCCACCATTGCCCATCCTAAGTTATACGTCTCACACAAGTAGTAGTAGCTGATGCATGGATTCCACCAATACCCTCATGTGCCCATTCCAAGATCTCCTCATATTGGTCAGGGTTAGGTATAAACCGCAACACTCCATCATTACCCTGACAATATAATCTCCCTGAGATTAACTTGAATGGTCGCCATAGGTCCACATTAGGACCGGTTAGTTGTATCTGCCCACTTGTCAAAATTTCTAAGATGGGTTCAGACCATTTAGGAGCTGTATCTACAAGGAAAAGTGTCAAATCTAACATATCATCATCCACACCCACAGGAGCTTCTCCAAAGGTGATTCGAGACAAATGATCTGCCCTAAGATGAGTTGTTCCTTTTCGGACTGCCACTTCAAAATCAAACTCAAGAAGGATGACAAACCACCTCACAATCCTTCCAGTTGCACAAGGCTTATTCACCAAATATAGCAGTGCTTGATGGTCCACAAAAAATATAAATTTGTTTGCCAAAAGGTGGCGAAACTTTTTCACTGCATATATCATGGACAAACCTTCTCTTTCTGTTGTGGTATAATTCTTCTCAGCATTGTTCAACTGTCGACTAGCATATGAGATTGGGAAATCCTTATTATGTTCTCCCGATTGAGCCAAAATACATCCAATTGCAAAGTTTGAAGCATCAATATGGACATGAAAGATTTCGTTCCAATAAGATGGGTGCAGTCACTAATGCTTACTTCAACTTTTCAAAGGATTCCTCACACTCGTCAGTCCAATTAAACTTTACAAGAAGAGCATATAATAGTCTGGCTAGGACAGCGTACATGTAGATGAATCGACGATAATAGCCACAATGTCCCATGAATATTTGTACCCCTTTAGGGTTGATAGGCCAAGGTAATGAGACAATGACATCAATTTTATCCATATCTGTTGAAATCCCATTGCGAGAAACAATATGGCCCAAAATTTTTCCTTGTCTTACCATGAATTTACACATACGATTTCCTTGTCAAGATTCAAGCATATACGATAAACTTGACACTTTTGAAACACATTTCTGAGGTGTTCTATATGATCATCACGCTCTTGTGAGTGAACACATAAATCATCCCCATGAAGATCTGAAGAAATAGCCTAAGGTACTCCTTGAATACATGACTCATTAACCGCTGAAAGGTTGCAGGTGCATTTGTTGGACCAAATGGCATAACACGATAGGCAAAGATGCCATCTTCAGTAGCAAAAGCTCTGTTGTGTTGATCCTTTGGATTAATTGACACTTGATTGTAACCAGAGAATCCATCCAAGAAACTATATGCCTTTTTCCCTGCAACTCATTCCAAAACATGATCCGTGATTGGAAGTGGGTAATGATCACGTACAGTAGCTGCATTTACCTTCTTGAGGTTTACACATACTCGAAGTTTTTCATTTTTCTTGGGCACCACTACAATAAGGGAGACCCATTCAAGATCATAGATAAATTTTCCCTCTAAGAGCTTGTCTATTTCTTCTTTTATCTTTCATGCAAAATTCTCATTGTAATAAGTATAAGGGCGTTGCTTGGAAGGCTTTGCATCCTCTCGCAATGGAATTGTATGCTGACATATGCTTGGATCAACTCCTTTGAGGTCTTTATAACTCCAAGCAAAAATATCGCGATACTCCTTTATTGTTTGAATTAATAACTTCTCCTCATCTAAGGACAAGTCTGTGGTAATCCACCCATAGCGAGGCTCTTCTCCTGGCTTAGCGATATCAATTTTTTTTGCATCTTCTGGACCATCATATGAAACCCCTGGCATGCTTGGCTTTTGTCGCATGGGCTGTTGGAGAATAATCTTCCAATCTTGAAGAGTGTACTGTGTGAAGTTGGGGGGAACATTGAGACCTTGTTCTTGTCCACTTGAGTCATCACTAATTGAAGACCATGCGGTTTTGAGCTCTCTTTTGCAATCTTGCATTAGAGTTTTTTGTTCAATCGTTATCTTTGCACTTCTGACACTCTCTTTTGAATCGGTTTGAGACTTGAGTTTTTGTTTTGGTTTCTTTGTTTTTTTTGCAATTTTTGCTAACAGTTTTTAGCTTTTCTCCTGGTTGGAATCCATCTGATCGTTTTACTTAGTCTTTGATACTATCTTGTGCTTGGTACTTGGACATAGTATATATATCCATTCTTTCCTGAGAAGTGAGGTGGTGGTCGAGAGTGTTCATTCTTAAACTCCTCGTCTTCTTTTTGTATTCTCTCACATTGTTCCCTCTCATCTTGTTTACGGATTCTCTTATGGCTCTTATAGCATTTACGTTTAGGTCGGCTTCGAGGGATCTCTATTTGAACCTCCCTTCCTCTCAAGAGTAGGCATGCCTTTCCTAACTCTTCCTCGGGGATTATCACATCATCATCAAAATCAGAGTCCCATCCATCTTCCTTATCAGCATCATTAGCAGATTCGAGTGTTAAATCCTCCACTGAGACTTCCTCTACATGCAGTGCTATTGTGGATGCATCCCCATAGTACAAATCATCTAGAAGGTCATGTGGTTGTACCATTCGTATATAGGAATAATGTCATATCCATCTGAGTCACAAAGTTGAATTGGCTTACTTAAAGCACATGTCAATAATGTTGCAAGGACATGACTCCATTCTAGGGGATCAATTAAGTGCTCAGGGAAGGGTTGTGGAATGTATGCCTCATCTGATACACTTCGATTACCCTTAAGTCTCTCAGTGTTGAAATCCTTACATGAGGCTCCACACATCCACAGATCTTCTCGCCCATCTGACAATGTAACTCTTGAGCCCTCAAATGAAGCAGAATCAAACTCATCTATTGGCGACCTTGTTACATCACGATATGAGTGATTCTTTAGGTTGACCCTTGTGTGATGACAGAATCATGTCAGAGGTACAAATAATTGTATCCCCAATCTTGAATCATTTGAAATTGTCGCACGAATGGTCTACCCAATATCACTTCATAGTTTGGATGCTTTCCAAAATCCACTACTGCAAATGTGTGCTCATATTCAATCCCACATGTGGTGACCAATATGTTCTCTAGGAGCCCAATGGGATGTTCTAAGCTTCCATCTGCTAGCTGTAAGCGCATCCTGGTACTCCTAATAGCTGGTTTGTCCCACTTTTCCCAAATGGACCTTGTCACAATGCCCACTTCTGCACCACTGTCAAGTATTGCAGTTGAAGCTACTTTTCACACTTCTAATGGGAGGGTAGCATTTCCTTGATCGTCCTCAGAAAATTTTCCTACTTTGTTGATAGGAACTGGCATAACATGCTTTGTCTCAGGGTGTATAGTACAATGATGGTGGTGACCCTTTTGTAGCAATACCTGCTCTAACAAACATGTGGCAATATCATTCCACAACTCTGGTCGAAGCTTTATCAAATCAAGCAAAGGTATGGCACAAGCCACTAGTGCTGACAAAATAGCTTGCACGATACCCATATTCATCTCCTTTGTCAACCTTCTATGCATGGAGGGTATCCTCAAGGTTTGATAACAGTTCTCATATTCTCCCAAATAAGATGGTAAGGTTTTCATTGTATGCTTACTTCTAGGAGAAAAATTTGTTTGAACTTCCTCCTGGATGCTTGGGCATCTAAAGTTGTTTTTTGCGCTCCTGGTAAAATCCACTTCAGAGAATGGAGGTGAAATAATAGAGGACATATTCTCATTAACTTTCTCATGAACTGCTACCCACATCTCATTTGCCATGTCCTCGTTAGCATCAATAACTTCATGATTGCATGGGAAGGCAAGACTAGGTGGTGGCAGAATGCCTTCTTTCAATGGGGTGTCAATTGGTGCAGACTTCTCGCTACTATGAGAGATCAGCTCACTTTTCATTTCCCAGCTTGATGACACTTCTGGTATGGTTTCTAATGTTGGCTTAAGAGAGGTTGGGCCCCGATGGATAGGTGGAGGTGGGCCCTCAAGTATTGATTGAGCTTCCCTAATGAGCTGATGTACAGCTAGATTGATCTTCTCCTCACGAGGGTTTGGGTATTCTTGAAGCTTCTTGGGTAGCTCAGATAAAGCTGCAATGCGACTTCTATGAGCATCAATGATGGCATCTAGAGTCTCGTTCACCTTATCCATAAAAACAAAACCCCTAGAACTATCCTCGGTTATACTAGCCTCATCTTGTTGAGCACTAGGCCCAGGTTGAGGTTGATGCTCCTCATGCACTTGATCCTTCATGTTTTGTTTAGAGACTTCTTGAGAACTAGTGAATGCACTCTTAGTTTGCTTGTTGCGGTTCTTTTTCCTCCTAGTGGTCCTTTTTCTATTGGAATGTAGGGTCTTGTCCACTAGATTTGCCTTTGCATCCCTAGTTCGAGGTGTCTCATCAGTCTGCATTTCGGCATTTCGTGTCTGTGATCTAGTCATGACTCTAAGTGGCACGACATCCTCATTCTTTGATGAAGGTGGCGATGGAACTGCCTTTACAAAGTTGAGTGAGACCTTTGGTTGAGAGGTGCCTTCCTCATGTGGTTTCAGCAAACAATCCTTTGGAAAGTGTTCTACACAACACCCTAGACAATATCTTTCAATTGGTGGAAACTGTGGTACTGTTGTATTGGATTGAGCTGCTTGCCTTGGGCGATGTGGACAATCATGAGCCCAATGGGGTTCTCCGCACTCATAACAGGGCCCCATTAGTTTGGCTTCTACTTTCCTTTGCTGCCATTGACCTGGGGGGCCTCGAGTCCTATGTTGGTAGCTGCCTAGCAACATCAAAGAATTTTGCTCCCCCGGTTGAGGCTCTAGTGCTTGGCTTGGATATGCGGGACTTTCAAAGAGATTTTCGTTGGATGAATATGATGCATATTCCTCCTCCACATAGCTTGGGTTTACCAAGTCTCTACACATATTTGAATTGTCGTAGTCAACAAACCTCACAGGAGTAGTCCCAGGAGCAGGAGGTTGAGCTCCAAGTATAGGTCATGCTTGCTCTTGTGCCATCGGTGTCTTACGTTCAAAATTAATATACTGTTGATGCATTTGTGGAGCCACTGCACCCCTTTGCTGCTCACGCTCCTGTCTCATTCTTGCAATGCGAGTACATTCCTGTGTTGTGTGGGTATAATTCCAAGCACAATCCTAGCACCACTTCTTTGTGGGTTGGTTTGTGACTAGAGAAGAAAAGGTATTACATTCTTCGGTTTTATGGTTACCGCCACATGCTCCACAAAGATGAGGACCTGTAGGTAGTACACTCCTCATTCGCTGCTGGTGCTGTTGTTGTGGCTGCATGGGTGGGCGATAGGTTTGTCCCAATCTCCTTAGTACTAGGTTAGCTATTTGGTCTAGATTTACTAGTGCGCTAGACCCTGAACTTTGGTCATCACCCCACTAATCTCTAGGTTGCACCTCAGGGCCAGTACCATCTTGGAATTTGAAGTTATCTGTGAAATCCATAGCATCATGGCAACACTCATTGAAATTCGTATGCTTCTTTGCATAGAAATGTGTGTGCAGTGTTGAATTTTTGAGTCCTTTTAAGAAGAGAGAAATTAATCGGGGCTTCTCATCTTCTAGGCAATGATTAATGTACTGCTTCATCCTATTTACATAGTCTCTAACACTCTCAGTCTTGCCTTGCTTGAAAGAGTAGATGTTTGCTACTGTGTTATGCTAAATCCCCATCAAGGAAAAAGCAGCAATGAATCTCTCTTCTAAAACTCGTAAAGAAGATTTGTCTGAAGCCTCTAGTGCCCGAAACCAAGCAAGGGCCTTTCCCTCAAGAGTGAGCCCAAATCCTTCAATTTGCGTATGCTTGTCTCAGCTCGAACTGCTTGCCTAAATGCTGCTACATGGTCATATGGATCTCCCGACCCTTCGTACTTCTTTACTAGTTTCTAAAGAGTTGATGGCCTTACTCGTCTTGAATACTCATCATCGGGCCTACGGCCTCTCACTCTCAGTGTGGGAACTATTCCATCCCAAATTGATGTGGGTCCCCTATTACCTACCTCACCAACCCCCTCCAAGGATCTTGTTACCCGCATTTCAGGAGGTGCATTTATGGGAGGCCGAGTTGTCTCCCCTACCCTCGGATTGTCATAGTGAGAGAAACGTTGTGGTGTGATCTGTGGTCGCACTTTTAGTGTAGGATAATATCTTGGTGCTAGAGTTGGGCTACTTGCAGTGGTCCACTTTGATGTTGAGGGTCCCTCTCTAGTGAACTCTCTTAGGGGAGAAGCAACAGCTTCTCCAAGAAAGGCTGTCGCTCCTAGTTTAGCTGTATTAGTTGAGCACACTTCCATGAATAATGGTTGTCCTCTCCACGTGAGCTCACGAATTTCCTTCCAATCTAAGGTTCGGTATTCATTGGCCCATTTATCAACGATTCGGTTCTTGTATCCTGCAAGCTTCTCGACTACCACCACAAAAGCTAGAGGAAGATCTAGCTCTGGCAATCTAGTTGTGGCATAATATCCTTCTAAAGAGTCCTTATAGACCTCTTGAAGTGGGTCATCCTAAAAGACCTTTGTCACTCGAATTTGTCGTACAAACTCCCATTGGTTCTCAGCCCCCTAATCCATTTTGCTCTTGCCTTTCTTGTCCCTTTCCAAATTTAGATCTACAAAAAGTAAATCATCCATGGATGGCTTTAAGGACTTGGCATTGGATGGTCCAGGCATGTCCGGCTCAATGAGCCAATCATCTCTAGACTCCCTTGCTCTGGAAGGCTTTGATAAGTCTAAGAACTCACTTTTAGAGAGCTCCCCTAATTTGTCTACATTCTCTGCATGATAGGTGACTTCGTAGCGAACACCATCTCCACCCATGTACATGTTACCCTGGCCATTGACTAGAGGTGCTCTATCAAGCTCTGAGAAAAAGTCTGCGATCTTAACGAGATACCGTTGTTGTGGATCCCTAAAGATCTCAGCTCCTTGAGCATTCGTGTAGATATATTGAAGTCTCACATTGAGTGGTAACCCCATGGTGTCGGCTTTAAATGGATTAAAAGATCTTGTGGGTGTCCTATTTGGGGCTAAGGGATGACTATTTGACGGCCCTAGATTGTCCATAGACAATGAGGTAGTTGTCCTGGAAAGGGTATCAGATTGGGATTCGAAAAAGGTTTCAGCAATATCTGCCAAATTTCCTACCGATTGGGTCCCACTTTCTTGCGTAGGTACTCTAGAAGGTGCCCTAGACCCTATGGCAGTGTCTATATGACATCCCGACAGCAAGTGCATAAGGTCAAATTTTAAGTTTTTTTTTATTTTTAATTTTTATTTTTTCAAAAAATCAAAAAATTTTCAAGTTGTCTCAAACTTTGCCAGAACCCATTTTGAACCCCCTCGAACACATTAGGCCAAAAAAATAGCGTATTTTTGAGGATTAAAAATCGCCTACAGTTTCCCATACTGAGCTCACTATGGGAGAATGGTTTTGGGACCAAAATTTTGACGATGGGTGTTTTCTAACTCCTCTCGAAAAGTTAGATAACCTCCTAAATTTTTGCGACAGAAAATGAAAAAATTTTTCAGACTTCCTTTTTTTTTGCACCCCCTTATCCGGTGCGGTGGCGGTCTTTATGGTGCGGTGTGTGGGTCTCTCCGCGCGGTGCGCTGTTCATGCACAACTGTTTTCTTTTATTATTATTATTATTTTCTTTTTTGAAGTGCATGTGCAGTGAACTCAATGCATGTGCAGCTGTCAGATTTGCAGCGTGTGTAGGGAACTCAATGTGTGTGCAGCTGTGAGATTTGCAGCAAATTCGAAATGTTCAGTCTTCATGTGTGTGTCAGATTTTCGTTTCTCTACAGGTGCAGGTTTAACAGAGAACTAAAATGCAGGTTTAACAGAGAACTAAAATGCATAAAATTAAAGATGCAAAAAACTAAACTAAGCTAGGAACATAAAATAAAACGAACATGTAGAAAATTGAAACTGTAAATATTATCCTCAAACAGAATGACAGAAATGCAAAAATAGGCCTCTTTATCTCGCACACAAATTGAAATTTGCAGGTTTAGCGCTACCTCCAATCCTTCCCGTGTGTTGAATCCTTGTCCTGACCTCAAGGGAGAAGCGTAGCTAGCCAATCGCACTCAAATTGCAAGACAAATAAAGAGAATTTAACAATAGATTAGTCTTAAATAAATACCAAAATTAGTCCCAAAGCCTGCTCTCCTATCCAACAATTTTGCAACCGATTAGAGCTTAACAAGGAGTGGTAGTGTGTATATGGTGCTCAACTAATGTAGGCACTCGCTCCCTGGCAGTGGCGCCATTATAGAGCTGTTCTCTCTACCGTGCAATATAGTGCTCATAGAGTACTACCGATCAACAAATGTGTTAAGAAACACAATGTCAATCCGAGGACTCGACCCGATTAGTGCATGAAGGCTTATCCCATGAGGGAGAGCTCACATACACAAACCACCACTTGACGATTCAACCATTCAACACCTCAATCAATCTCTCAATCCCTTAAATCCACTACACTAATAAAGAGAACAAGCAATACATGGCAATCTCTTAATCTCATTCAAACATTGATTAAATCTTAGCTTTCCCTAATGCCTGCAAACCCATAAGCGTGCATCTACTAACCCACAAGCTTAAGCAAGCATAGAATGTAACATTCATAAACCCACAAGCTCATAGAGAGAGTCTATCCATGAATAACTCATTGCCAATGAAGTGGGCAAGAGCTTGCATCAATGGAGACTACACACACACACACTACAAGCATGCAGCATACATAAGAGAAAGAAAGAAGCATTCACTACTAATCATAGATTAATCTACTTCAATGATGCTAAAACATATTAAGAGAAAGAAGTGGAGCTATACTCATTGGAGCTTGATGCTCATTAGAGTATAATAGAGAGAGAGTTAGAGAGTTGCCATAGCTTGAGAGCTCAAGAGCTTCACTCAATAGCTTATGAGAATGGCCAAAAAACGTCTCCTTTCTTTAGCTAACATCTATTTTATAAAGATGTCACTAATTCTAACCCTAGGCCTCTTTCACACATGGGCGGACAACCCCATAAGTGAGCCTTGCTTAATACACTTAGAACTCTCATTTAGAACCCACACTGGCCTAAAACGATTTACATTACACTTCGGCACAAAAATATGGAAAAATTATGTGCGTCTTTATGTTCCCATGGCTACAATCCCGCTCTCTCGTCTTAATTGCTTCCAGCCTCCTTCCATAATCCGTGTTCCCGTGGAACAAAATTCAATGTTTTTGGCTGTGGGGAGGAGTAGAGTAACAGTGCATAAAATACTATTAACCATTTACAAAGGGGGAGGCTTCATTTACAAGAAAAAGTGAGCCTCTAACCAAGCAAACTGATTCTAGAATTTTCCAAATCAGTTTGGTCAATTTTTAACCATTTTTAGGTGAGTTTAGCTTACTTTTTGGATCTAGTTGAAGCAAGAGAGAGGAGAGATGAAAATATCTCATTATTTGTGAGTTTAAACTCAAACACACATGTGAAATAGGCACCTCCTTCATGAGGGGAATTCCCCCACACTGAGGCTTCAAAAATGCATCATTTCTTCTAAATATCTCTTCTTTTTTAACTAATAACCTTGTCCTTAGTCAACTCTCATCTTATGTGAGTATTTACTCATTTTTGGGGGGATTTTCTTTTATTCTTCAATTTATCTTCTCCCTAGATTTGGATTAATCTAATTGGTCCATAGGAACCTTAATTCAAAAATTTTAGAAAATTTGGACCCTTAGGCTAAGGCCCTTTTTACCTGATTTCAGTTTATTCCAATTGCACATTAAAAATTTCTTTTTGAATATCTGTTTCAGGGGAAACCATTTTAGACACTAGGAGGATTTTTATATCAAAAAATATCTCAATTTTGAATTCTCTCTCTCTAGACATTTTCTCTCTCTAGGTCAAAACAAGGAAAAATAGGATCTTTATTTAATTTGAGAGAGGCAAATAATTATAAGATCAGAAGAGGAGGTTTTTACACCTACACACCTCAAAAGCCGGAGGGAGGAATCTTACATCTATGCATGGATGCTTAATGCATAGTGCCGGGGTTCGGTTTAGTTTAGGCTAGCATGGCTTGCATAGTGCTTTATGCATAAGCCTCATGCAAATGCTTTATCCATAAGGCCTAATGCATAGCTTTATGCATAGGCTTTATGCATAAGGCCTCATGCATGCTTTATGCATAATGCTTTATTCATAAGCTTTATGCATAAGACCTCATGCATAGCTTTATGCATAAGGCCTCATGCATGCTTTATGCATAAGATTTAGCATAGCTTGCATAAGCTTTTGTATGTGTGTATTACTAATCCTTTCCTCACCCTTTGTTGGTTTTGTAGGTCCTCTAATCCTCTCTTCAACATCACGAAAAAGAGGTAAGTGCTTTTCTATCTTTCCTCTATTATTATTGCACCCTTGGGTGCTAGGGATTTGTTTTGTAGGTTTGCGCATAAGATTTATGCATAATCTTTATGCATAAGCTTTATGCATACAGCGTCATGCATAAGGTCTCATGCATAAGGTCTCATGCATAGCTTTATGCATAAGGTTTTATGCTTAAGGCCTCATGCTTAAGGCCTTATGCATAGTGCTTTATGCATAAGCCTTATGCATAATGCTTTATGCATAGGCTTTATGCATAAGGCCTCATGCATAAAGCATTATGTTTAAATCTTTATTATGCATAAGGCCTCATGCATGCTTTATGCATAAGATTTAGCATAGCTTAATCTATGCATTAAGCTCTATTCGTAGAGCTTAATGCATAGATTAAGCTCTATTCATAGAGCTTAATGCATTCAAAATGCATAGAGATCTACGAATAGATTAAGCTTGAAGAAGGGTTCTCTCTACCGTGCAATATAATAGTGCTCGTAGAGTACTACCGATCAACAAATGTGTTGAGAAACACAATGTCAATCCGAGGACTCGACCCGATTAGTGCATGAAGGCTTATTCCTTGGCGGGAGAGCTCACATACACGAACCACCACTTGATGATTCAACCATTCAACACCTCAATCAATCTCTCAATCCCTTAAACCCACTACACTAATCAAGAGAACAAGCAATGCATGGCAATCTCTTAATCCCATTCAAACATTGATTAAATCTTAGCTTTCCCTAATGCCAGCAAAACCATAAGCGTGCATCTACTAACCCACAAGCTTAAGCAAGCATAGAATGTAACATTCACAAAGCCACAAGCTCATACTCATAGAGAGAGTCTATCCATGAATAACTCATTGTGCAAATAAAGTGGGCAAGAGCTTGCATCAATGGAGACTACACACACACACACTACAAGCATGCATACACAAGAGAAAGAAAGAAGCATTCAACTAAAGATTAATCTACTTCAATGATGCTAAAATAGATTAAGAGAAAGAAGTGGAGCTATACTCATTGGAGCTTGATGCTCATTAGAGTACAATAGAGAGAGAGTTAGAGAGTTGCCATAGCTTGAGAGCTCGAGAGCTTCACTCAATAGCTTATGAGAATGGCCAAAAAACATACTCTTTCGTTAGCTAACATCTCTTTTATAGAGATGTCACTAACCCTAACCCTAGGCCTCTTTCACACATGGGCGGACAACCCCATAAGTGAGCCTTGCTTAATACACTTAGAACTCTCATTTAGAACCCACATTGGCCTAAAACGATTTACATTGCACTTCGGCACAAAAATATGGAAAAATTATGTGTGTCTTTATGTTTCCATGGCTACAATCCCACTCTCTCACATTAATTGCTTCCGGCCTCCTTCCATAATCCGTGTTCCCGTGGAACATTCCTCCCTTCCTAAATTGCACACCTCGGGCGCGATAGAAACAAAAGGTGCAAAAAACAATGAAAGACAAGTAAAGTCTTTTATTGAAAAAAAAACCAGCAATGACTATCTCACACGTGAGCATGCAAGTGAAAGGCTGATTAGAGTTTTAAAGAGTGCTAAAAGAAGCGAGTAAAGACTAGTCAAAGTGAGACTAAGTGGTAGATAGTGCTATGCAAAGGCAAGTGTACTTGTACACCGTAGGTTATGACCACAGTCCCAATGTCCTACAAGTGTTTAAGTTATTCCTAAGTGGCAACCCTACTTCTAAATATAAGCCATGGTGGTTGGACCTTTCTTTCTTTCTTTCTTTGTTTTTTTTTGGGTGTAAAGAGCAGAAGATTAAAGAGAATTATTACTTTTAGCTTGATAAAGAAGAAGGTTCCATCCTAATTTGGTGTGGGGATGATAGGGTGCAGAACGCTTGTGAATTACCATAAACTCTTGAAGTAAAAACTCTATGACCTCATTCACAAAGTGTACACCTTGATCACTAACGATTTCAATAGGTAAGCCATAGCGTGTAAACACGTACTCATACAAGAACTTGGCTGTGCTTCTAGCATCATTTTTGACTATAGCCTTTGCCTCTACCCATTTGGTCAAATAGTCAGTTGCGACTATAATATATTCGGCATGCGTGTGACGAGCTAGAGGTTTAATGGGACCGACAAAATCAATACCCCATTTGGCAAAAGCACGTGTGCTTAACATAGGCCGCAATGGCATATTGTCCTTTGTGATGGGAGGTTTTGTCCTTTGATAATCGTCACAACGTTTTACATATTCGTCAGCATCCATTTGTAAGGTTGGCCACAAAAGCCCAGACCACCTAATCAACTTAGCTGTGGTATTGTCCGAAAAGTGTCCACCCCCAACACCTGCACGTGCATGAGTCAAGATTCTCAAGTAGTCAGCTTCATATACACACATGTGCAAGTTGCCATCCTTGCCCCTCTTGTAGAGTTGGCCCTCTATTAGCATATATTTGGCCACTTCAACTTCAATAGCACGCTTTCGATATTTAGGAATGGTTCGATCAGTATGACCATGCTGAAGATAGTCCACAATATACTTACTCCAACTTGGTGTAGTTGAAATTTGGAATAATGTGACATTATGAATTGGTTGTTGAATGACATGAAGCACAGTTACGAACAAATTTTTCAGCATCTGCATGCATGGTAGGCCACCATTGCCCATCCTAAGTTATACGTCGCACACAAGTAGTAGCTGATGCATGGATTCCACCAATACCCTCATGTGCCCATTCCCATATCTCCTCATATTGGTCAGGGTTAGGTATAAGCCGTAACACTCCATCATTACCCTGACGATATAATCTCCGTGAGATTAACTTGAATGGTTGCCATAGGTCCACATTAGGACCCGCTAGTTGTATCTGCCCACTTGTCAAAATTTCTAAGATGAGTTCAGACCATTTAGGAGCTGTCTCTACAAGGAAAAGTGTTGAATCTAACATATCATCATCCACACCCACAGGAGCTTCTCCAGAGGTGATTCGAGACAAATGATCTGCCCTAAGATGAGTTGTTCCTTTTCGGACTGCTACTTCAAAATCAAACTCAAGAAGGATGACAAACCACCTCACAATCCTTCCAGTTGCACAAGGCTTATTCCTTGTTCACCAAATATAGTAGTGCTTGATGATCCACAAAAAATATAAATTTGTTTGCCAAAAGGTAATGGCGAAACTTTTTCACTGCATATATCATGGACAAACCTTCTCTTTCTATTGTGGTATAATTCTTCTCAGCATTGTTCAACTGTCGAGACTAGCATATGAGATTGCGAAATCCTTATTATGTTCTCCCGATTGAGCCAAAATAAATCCAATTACAAAGTTTGAAGCATCAATATGGACATGAAAGATTTGGTTCCAATCTGGAGCCCGTAAGATGGGTGCAGACACTAATGCTTGCTTCAACTTTTCAAAGGATTCCTCACACTCGTCAGTCCAATTAAACTTTACAAGAAGAGCATATAATGGTCTGGCTAGGATAGTGTACATGTAGATGAATCGACGATAATAGCCACAATGTCCCATGAATATTTGCACCCCTTTAGGGTTGATAGGCCGAGGTAATGAGACAATGACATCAATTTTATCCATATCTGTTGAAATGCCATTGCGAGAAACAATATGGCCCAAAATCTTCCCTTGTCTTACCATGAATTTGCACTTGTCAGGATTCAAGCATATACGATAAACTTGACACTTTTGAAACACAAGTTTGAGGTGTTCTATATGATCATCACGCTCTTGTGAGTGATCACATAAATCATCCATGAAGATCTGAAGAAATAGCCTAAGGTACTCCTTGAATACATGACTCATTAACTACTGAAAGGTTGCAGGTGCATTTGTTAGACCCAATGGCATAACACGATAGGCAAAGATGCCATCTTCAGTAGCAAAGGCTGTCTTGTGTTGATCCTTTGGATCAATTGACACTTGATTGTAACCGGAGAATCCATCCAAGAAACTATATGCCCTTTTCCCTGCAACACATTCCAAAACATGATCCGTGATTGGAAGTGGGTAATGATCACGTACAGTAGCTGCATTTACCTTCTTGAGGTTTACACATACTCGAAGTTTTCCATTTTTCTTGGGCACCACTACAATAGGGGAGACCCATTCAGTGTGTTCAATCACATAGATAAATTTTACCTCTAAGAGCTTGTCTATTTTTTCTTTTATCTTTCGTGCAAAATTCTCATTATAAGTATAAGGACGTTGCTTGGAAGGCTTTGCATCCTCTCGCAATGGAATTGTATGCTGACATATGCTTGGATCAACTCCTTTGAGGTCTTTATAACTCCAAGCAAAAACATCGCGATACTCCTTTATTGTTTGAATTAATAACTTCTCCTCATCTAAGGATAAGTCTGTGGCAATCCACACATAGCGAGGCTCTCTTCCTGGCTCAGCGATATCAATTTTTTTTTGTATCTTCTGGACCATCATATGAAACCCTTGGCATGCTTGGCTTTTGTCGCGATGATCCATCTATGTATAGACAGATGGTTGGAAGCCTTATTTACATGACTATCACACGCCCAGATCTCAGTTATGCTATGGGGCTAGTAAGCCAATTTATGCAGAGCCCTAGAAAACCTCATTTGGATGCAGTGAGATGCATTATGCGATATGTAAAGACCACTGCACATTATGGTCTTCTCTATGAGCATGGTAAAGGCTTGGATATACATGGCTACACAGATGCAAATTGGGCAGGTAGCTCATATGACAGGAGGTCTACTAGTGGTTATGCCTTTACACTTGGAAGTGCCGTGGTGAGTTGGAGTAGCAAGAAGCAACCTACTGTTGCTTTATCTAGTACAGAGGTTGAATACAGGGGTGCAGCCATTGCTACATGTGAAGGAGTATGGTTAAAGAGTCTCTTGGCTGATTTGGGTGAGCCTATTGATGGCAAGGTTGTCATTCATTGTGACAACATGAGCAGCATACAGTTGGCCAAGAATCCAATTTTTCATGCACGGACCAAACACAGAGGTCTACTATCAATTTGTTAGAGAGAAAGTGCTGGATGGTACAGTGGATTTGCAGTATGTGAAGACTGCAGGTGGCCGACATCTTTACAAAGCCACTTAGCAGGAAGAAGTTTGAGTACTTCCGTACTATGTTGGGAGTACGTGGGATGAGCTTGAGGGGGAGTGTTGAGAGCTTTGATATCCCAAGCTCATCTACATCTTCATCTATGGCAGTACATCATGAGCTTGAGAGGGACTATTGAGATTCAAGCTCGATGTCAGCGTGTGCCAATTGTGCTATGTGCTAGCATGTTAGATAGCAGCATGTGTGAGACATAAATGACCGTGTCCAGCTGGTCATAGTGTGTGGACATTAGCTAGGGTTAGTAGTGTGTGGACACAACACATAGTGTGAGTTGTGTATTATGGATTATGGCTTTATGCATTGTGTGAGAAGGGAGATGGCTTCCCTCTATGGTTAGGGTTTGTAATATACATTAGGGTTTGCTCCTCTGTGTGTGTCTCCTCTCCCTCTACCTAATTTTCATCATGGTATCAGAGCCTGGTGCTCTCTATTAGGGTTTATGAGTGAGTGAGAGAAGAGGGAGAAGAAGCTGTGAAGAAAAGCTGTGAAGCTTGCCATTGATGCTATGAAGAAAAGCTGTGAAGCTTGCCATTGATGCTGTGAAGCTTGGAGCACACCGATTTCTATTATATCTGAGAGCTTGGCCTACCAGGTAAGGTCTACTAAACACCCTTTTGATTTGGGAGGTTAAAGTTTTGATAGGTCATTCTTTGGCTACCTTTGAGGAATCAGTTAGTGCATAAAAACAGTGATTATGGGTTGCTAGAATTTCTGGAAATCACTGTTTGGACAGCCCTATACCTTTTGGTTTTGGATGCAAAATGCGTGGAAGCTTCATGAAGTGCATATGCCCCATTATGGAGTACATGATATGGCTGGATTTGAGCACATTGTGGGCAGTTTGCAGCCATACAGATGTCTTTTTGGCTCCAAAATACATGGCTCATGCATGAGCATGCTACTTGACATGAGTCCTTAATGGTATACTTCATCCATGCAAGTTTGTACATGTATACTTAAGGTTTTGAGGATGAAGGGGATGTGAAAGGGACCAAGGGCTAGGACTACGGTCGGCGGGCATGCCCATGGACATGAATAAGTGTAGTGTGAAAGCGTGGCCTAGTATATAAGTGAATATGGGCCAATGTAACAGGAACCTTTTGATAATCAAGATAACACAAGTTCTTATATTTCTCTTCTTGTTCTAATCCTAGGCTAATCTCTCATGCTTTCCTCAATCCTAGGATAATGAGGCTAAATCCAGGTTGCCACTTTCTTTCATCTGCATTGTAATGTTTTCCATTTCTAAGAACCCCATTGAGTGGCTGAGTGTCCAACAACAAAAACAACACTTTAAATACCTCAAAGAATGCACAATTGAAACTATCACGTCATGGTTGTGGAGTAGATCACTTCTACAAAGACTGCCCCTTGTGAAAAATTACCAACTCCATAGTCAAAGGCTTACCCATGAGACGAACTTTAATGTGTTAAGCATTTAATAAGGTAAGATAACTAGTGGGGTAAGATAACGAGTGTGGTAAGATAACCAGTGTTCCATTGAAGGTGCTCACATAAGTGAAAGCCAAGCTAAAGAAGGAACCAATTAAAGAAGCTACAAAAGCTTCTATCTCAAAACCTACTACTAAGGGAAAATAGGTGCAACAAATGACAATTCCACCACCAACAATGGCAAAAAGAAACATTGTTTAAAAACATGTTATAAAATGTGACGATAGAGCATTAGGGGGCATTTGAACATAAAAAGGGCCCTATAAGGATCCCTAATTTTAAGGAATTAAGACTAATTTTATTGAGGCTTAAGGAGACAAACCTCATAATGACGTCTACTTTTGGCCCTAAAAGTAGGGGATCTCTCTACTTTTCCCTCTCTAGGATTTTCACTCTAGAATTCTCTTTCTAGCCACTAAAACTCTCAAAACATCATCAATCTTGTCCATATAAGGGCCCAAAAAATATTTTTTATTACAATTCAAAATAATTGTCTCAAAATAACTTTTAATCACATTTAATGCACTTTCATTGTGTTTGTGAAGTTCCCTCTAAATTTCATATCAACAGTCATTAAAACACAATTTCTTTTACATTGCATTTTTGAAGTTCCCACAAATTCTAAATCAACAGTCGTTAAAAGACAAGGAAAACTTACGTTTTTTCATTTGTTTCACTTTTAAATGCATAAAAAATTAAAAGTCTAATTTAAATTTAAATTTTTGGATAGGCTAGCAATTTAAAATTTATATTTTATAGCAAACCCACCTAAAAACTGTTTTCTTCTCATTGATTACTATCACATCTCCTCTCTGTCCTACTCAACAACTTAAAGATTCTCTCTCTCTCTCTCTCTCTCTCTCTCTCTCTCTCTCTCTCTCTCTCTCTCTCTCCCAAGCCCTTCTCTCATTGCAACAGGTCTCTCTTTCAAGCTTCTCTTTGGGATCTAAGCTATCTACCATCTTCCATTGTGTCTACTATGGCACTCACAAAAATAACAAACACCTCAAATTCATCACGAGTGAGGAAGGTAGACTTTCATATTCGCATCTTGAATGAATATGCGCCTATCAGAAAAGAACATCTAAACGCACAGGAGAAGCAAGAAAGAAGACAACAGGGTCATTGTAAAGTGGATCTTTGGGTTGATGGGTATTTATTTCCTAATGATCCTTCTTCAAATTTCTCTCCACCTTTCACAGACCTACCCTCATTCATTCATTTTGTTGGAGAGGGTGAGAATGGGCTCCTTGGATATTGCAAATGCTTAAGTTTATGTGTAAGAGTCCTCCTCAGCCTGAATAACAAATAAGCCTCTACTTCAATCCCTTGTAATCGTTCTATGTTTTTGAATACAAGAAAATATTATTTTTCCTTGTTTGGCCTAGTGGCATAAAAATTTCTAGAGAGTGGTAAATCAATGTTGGGATATTTTGGATAAATAAATTCTACAAATATCAAAAAACTGTTTCCTTGAAACAGAAAATCAAAATAGATTTTCCAAGGTGCAATTGGAATCAATTAAAAATGATTTAGAAGACCTTAGCCTAAGAGGTTAAGATTTTTTGAAAATTTTAGATTAAGGTTCCTATGGACCAATAAGATTAATCCAAGTGTTGGGATAAGATAAATCCAAAGAATTTAAAAAAAAAACCCAAAAGTGAGTAAATGCCCACATAAGATGTAGAGTTGACTAAGTACTAGATTTATTAGTTAAAAATTATGAAGTAGTAATTAAAAAAATAGATATTTTAGAGTAATCATTCATTTTTGACACATTGGTAAGGAGAAGGGGGCCCTTCAAGGAGGCACCTATTTCACATGTGTGGATGAGTTTTAAACTAAAAAATAATAGGATATTTTTATCTCTTCTCTCTCTTGGATCAAACCAAATCAAAAAGGGAGTCATTTATAATGTTTTTTTAAAGCATTTATGTCTCTCCCCCAAAGAATGGTCATTCCTATGACCTATTCTATATTCAAATGAAGCTTTTCATGAAGAAATTCTCTAATCTAAAAGTAATTTCTATGCTTGTCAAATTGAGGCCAAATAAGTGGCTTTTTAATGCTTTTATGCTATTTAATTCATGGAAAATTTAAGAAACAAGTACATAATTGGATATTGATCCAATTAATGGTTATTCTATCATATGATAATACTAAACTTTATGTTTTCAAAATTATTGAGAGTTATCAATAATAGCAGCGGAGCTATGGCAAAATTTTTGAAAAATTAACACATAAATAATTTTCATTGATAATATGAAAAGAAGACTTCCTACCATATTCTAGGATTAATCATCGTAGATTAATTGAATGATTCTCATTATAATCATGGAAATTTTAATTTTTATGTTTATGCATAAATAGTTAATTAGGAAAAAGAGGAATTTCTAGTAATCCATTTTTATGTTAAAAGAGTAATCCTCATGACAATGGAAATCCATGTATTCCAATGAAGTAAGAGAAAAATTGGGATGCTAAAGTAATGTATATTTTATTTAAAAATTAAAGAAGGATTTTAGTTAAATTTATCTTTTTGCATAGATAAGTTTAAATGAATGAAAGAGGAATTCCCACCATATTGGAATTCAAATATTTTAAATGAGAAAAGTAGAATTTTTAGCTTAACGGAATTAATGGATATTTTTATGTAATTTTTAAGAAGAATTTTAAATAGATTTAATTTATGGTAAAAGAGGAATGCACTCATTAGAATGAGAAAAAGAGGGATTTCAAGTTTATTTTAAAAAAAATAGGTATGATATTTAGTTAAAAAGAAGAATATTTATAATAATTAAGAAAAGATGGATTTTTATGATTTATATTGAAGGAATGTTTTAAAGCCAGTTGAATCTATTATAAATGGTAATTTCATATTGGGTGTGTACGTGGTATGCCTAACTTAATTTTTGAATGAATCGCCGGCGGCTAGGGGGCCTGGGAACTCTTTTCCTCCTCAGTACCCGGGGAAAAAACCAAATCTTTATGAAGGAATCCCACCAATACAGTGGTCTGGTGGTTGGCTAAGCCATGGGCCGGGCTGGATCGACGGAGGATTCCTGAGAAACATCTAGATACGATTAGTTACCTTAATTAGTTTAAATCCTGAGAAGACCTTGTTTTGTGGGAGGGGCTATGCCTCGTAACTGAGGGGCTATGCCTCATAAATGAGGAAAAAAGTGGTGATTCCATGGACCAAGTGCAAGTCTCTTCTTAATCTGACTATGTGACTTCAAGTTCAGTTAGATCAGTTTAACTAGTTAAGACTTTGACTCGTTAGAGTAATTCCCCCGTTAGAAGATTTTTTCCATGGTGGAATCGCCTGTGCCTTCCACGTGAGGGGAGTCTTCCGGGACCGCCCGGGCTAGCCTCTCATCCTGGACATCCGTGGGGCGAGGCCCCGAAAAAGAGAGTGTGGATCCCCGCCCCCCCACCCCCCATGCCCGCGCGGGAGGCTGACGCCGCTTCCTCCACCAGCAGGGCACTGCGGAGGGGGTAGGGACCTCACAGCTGGTATTAGAGCCTTATTGAAAGCTAATAAGGATAAACGAATTCTTATCAAAAATTGATAATACAAAAACTCAAAAAAAGCATTTTTCATAATGTATTTTCACTTAAATTAATCTGGCCGGACTTGAAGTCACATAGTCAGATCAAGAAGAGACTTGCACTTGGTCCATGGAATCACCGCTTTTTTCCTCATTTACGAGGCACAGCCGTTGATCCCCTCCCATAGAACAAGGTCTTCTCAGGATTTAAACTAATGGCCCATGGCTTAGCCCACCACCCGACCACTGTATTGGTGGGATTCCTTTATAAAGATCTCGTTGGGTTTTTGCCCGGGTATCGAGGAAAAGAGTTTCCAGGCCCCCTAGCTGGCGATTCATGTAAAAATTAAGGTAGGCATACCACATACACACCCAATATGAAATTACCATTTATAACAGATTTGATTGGCTTTAAAACAATCCTTCAATAGAAATCATAATATTTCTGATCATCATTTTCTAAAATTTTGAGTCCGTTGAAGACCAGCTGGCCAACCAACGAGATCCAGTATCAAAATTTGGTTCCCAAAAATCTTTCCTTTTAGTCTATAAGAAATTGTAAGATTCCTCCCCCAGCCCCTCAAGATGTCCAGTTTCTCTCCCTGTAATCAATCCCCTTTTCAAAAAAATAACAGATCTTATTTTCTCTGTTTTGGCCTAGAGAGAGAAAATATTCTAGAGAGACATAACTCAGATTCTAGATATCTTTGGATGGAAAAATATCCCTTCTTATTAAAATGATTTTCCCTGAAACAGAAATTCAAAAAGAACTTTCCAGTGTGCAATTGGAATAAATTGAAAATAGGTAAAAAGGACCTTAGCCTGAGGGTCTAGATTTTTTAAAAATTTTGGATTAAGGTTCCTATGGACCAATAAGATTAATCCAAATGTAGGGAGGAGATAAATTGAATAATAAAAGAAAAATCCCCCAAAATTGAGTAAATACTCACATAAGATGAAGAGTTGACTAAGGACAAGGTGTATTAGTTAAAGAAGAAGAGATATTTAGAGGAAATGATGCATTTTTGACACCTCAGTGTGGGGAATTTCCCTCATGAAGGAGGCACCTATTTCACATGTGTGGATGAGTTTTAAACTCACAAATAATGAGATATTTTCATCTCTCCTCTCTTCTGTTTCAGCTAGATCCAAAAAGTGAGCTAAACTAACCCAAAAATGGTCAAAAATTGACCAAACTGATCTGGAAAATTCTAGAATCAGTTTGCTTGGTTAGAGGCTCACTTTTTCCTATAAATAGAAGCCTCTCCCCTTGTAAGAGGTTAATAGTGTTTATGCATTGTTACTCTACTCCTCCCTAGAGTCAAATACATTGAATTCACTTGATAATTCAATTGTTTTTGACTAAATCCTCTCCAAAAGAACTGGTGGCCACTCTTGTTGCAAACAAGAGTAGAACCCTCAATCCCTCAAGCCAAAGGAAAGCTTACAAGTTCCATGTAAGCTTAATTCTTATTGTGAATTTTAAATCTATGGTTTTCTTAAATTTTATGCTTTGTAAATGTTTGAATTAAAATCTAATGCTATGCGTTGATGGAAAGGCCACCCCCTCTCTCTTCTTTACAATTCAGCCCTTCTTAATCCTAGAAAGCTTAATTAAAAGATTGATTAAACTCTTTTCATTGTTTACTCTCTTGATTTTTAAAAAATGGAGTAGATTAGAGATATTAGAATTCAAATTGGATTAATTTAAGTCATAAATTGAATGTTAAAATTAAGAAATGGTCAGCCATATGTCGGAAATTCCGGACACGGAATCACCTGCCTCTATAGCTATCTATCCAATAGCCTTGGAAAACACCACGAGCCTGGGGCACCACGAGCACACTGGCTGGAACACTTCTCACACAATTCACCACACCACCCACACCAGAAAGACATCCAAAACACGGGCACCATAGTCAAAGTAAACACCCAGCAAACACATACATACACTTCCACTGTGTGCATGACGAGGTAATCGAAGGCGAGCACAAAGTGCGCTGTGAGAGTCACCAGTATCATTCATCTTGAATTCCCAGTCAACACTTCATACAAGCTTCTTTCGACACAGAAGCTTTTCCTCACACAACCTCACACACACGACACTTTCAAAATCAACACACAAGATGTATACTCATCACAAGGCTGTCCCCTATTCATCTTAGCAAATCCCTCTCTCACTTCCTCTCAAAATATCATCACCTCAGCTACAAGCTCTGCAGACACCAGCTGTAGCGTCCCAACAACACAACTTTCACTCACACCTCTGCAGCTTGCTCTCAAGATCCCTTTGAAACATGCAATCCCCAGTTGTACTTGGCATCGTCTTCCACCTCACATACACAATCACCATCACTACCTCAACAAACCACCTTCAGCTTTGCCTTCTTTCTGTGGATGCCCCCTTCCTCACTTCACTCTGCAGACAACGCTCCTATCTCTTTTGCACTCTCCGCTAGCAGTCGCGGCACCACACTTCCAGTGCCTTCAGACGGCGTGCTCTCCTCTTCTCTCTTTTTGCTGCGCTCTCCTTCCTGGCTTGCAGTTGACGCTTAGCTTCTTCTTCACTCTGCTCTCTCCCTTTGCTACCAACCGCGCCACCTCTTCTCTACTGGTGTCGACCCACACGTTCGCGGTGCCAACCTCTTCTTTCCTCCGCTTCAGTTGACACCACCATCGTTACCCTAGGTGGCCCCTCAGCGAGGATGAACTCTTCCTTTTTGCTACTAGAGGCAGCTCTCCCCACAAGTCGACACCACCTCCTCCGTTCTCTGCAGTTAACGCTCTCTTTCTTTTTTCACTTCAACACCTTGCTTTTTCTGGTTCTCTCTGCAGGACTGCCACCTTACCTTCTCTAGTGATGCATTGGACGACTTCCTCCCCTCAACTCAGCTGCGCCCGACACCAGTAGACCTTCTTCCACTTCTTTGGCTGCCGCCCACAGTCTCTGCGCTGCCCTTCAACTGAAGGCAACCCTCTACTCCTGCAATGAAACGGAAACCCTCCACATCAAGAAAACAAGCTCTCTGACGTCACCACCAGCCTCTGCAGTAGCCCCGCAAAAACTTCCAACACCTGCCCTCAACTCCCTCTTTCTCTGCAGACGACCTTCGTTCTGGAAGAATCTGCCGCGCCTAAGACCCAATTCAGTATCTTCCCTTCTCGAATTCTCCCTGTTCCACCTCCTTCTCCTCACTATTTCCATCTATGGCAACTCTCCATCTCTCGGGCACGTAGCCTCCAACTACTATTTTTGATGCATCCAAATGGCCAGCTTCACTCTTGTTCACATGTCGTCCCCCAATACAGTTGACTTCAAAACTTCTATTACCTGCTCTTAGAAAAAAAACCATACATGAACTAGCCTACTATAAAGCCACCCACTATGTATATCTGCCAAGGCGTTCAAGGCAAAGCTTTTTTTATGCCATGCATCCCATATGTACACAAGCCCAAAACACCTTTCAAAATTTTACCGACACCATACAAAGGAGGTTATGGCAAAATTCTCCAGAGTTTTGTGGAAAATAAAGTTTGTTTTTATGTTAATTCAAAAGTGTTATTCTCATTAATTTTGATTTTATGCATACAAAGATGCATAAAGGAATTTATTTTTATTTCAAAAGAATTATTCTCATTAATTTTGATTTTATGTATAGAAAGATGCATAAAGGAATTTATTTTTATTTCAAAAGAGTTATTCTCATTAATTTTGATTTTATGCATAGAAAGATGCATAAAGGAATTTATTTTTATTTCAAAAGAGTTATTCTCATTAATTTTGATTTTATGCATAGAAAGATGTAGAAAGAAATTTATTTTTATTTCAAAAGTGTTATTCCCATTAAAATTGAATTTATGCATAGAAAGATGCATAAAGGATTTATTTTTATTCCAAAAGTGTTAATTTCATTAAAATTGATTTTATGCATAGAAAGATGCATAAAGGATTTATTTTTATTTTAAAAGTGTTATTTTCTTTAAAAATTAAATTTATGCATAAATAGATGCATAAAAGGATTTTGTTAAAAGTGTTATTCCCACTGAAGTTGATTTTATGCATAAATAGATGCATAAAGAATCTTTTATATCAAAAATTAATTCTCTTAAATTCTATGTTTAAACGAATGTGATGAGAATAGATGTGATGAGAATCAGATAGATGTGAATGAATGGATGGATGGATGGATGGACGGATGGATGTGATATGAATGAATGGATGGATGGATGTGATATGAATAGAAGTGATGAGAATGTGATGTGGATAGATGTGATGAGATGTGATGTGAATCAGATAGATGGGAATAGATGGATGGATGGATGTGATGTGAATAGAGGTGATGAGAATGCGAGGTGGATAGATGTGATGAGATGCGATGTGAATCAGTTAAATGTGAATGAATGGATGAGATGTGATGTCATGTGAATCAAAATATAAATGAATGATATGGGATGTGAGTGAATGTATGTGATGATAATGAATGTGAATGTGTATGTGAGGAATGAATGTGAATGAGTATGTGAAAGAATGGATAAGGATGTGTATGAGAAGAATGGATATGGATGTGTATGTGTATGTGAAAGAATGGATAAGGATGTGTATGTGAAGAATGGATGTGAATGAGTATGTGAAAGAATGGATGTGGATGTATGTGAAAGAACGGATATAGATGTGTATGTGAAAGAATGTGATGTGATGTGACACGAATATATGTGGATGTGAAGTCATAGATATGAATGTATGGACAGATATGAGTAGCCGTACATGTGAACGATTGGATGGATGTGGATGGATGTGGATGAATGAGATGAGATGTGTATGAATGAGATATGATGTGGATAGAAGTGATGTGATATAATGGTGATGAGAATTAATGTGATGGATATGAATAAATTTGAACATCGGTCTCGGGGTGGTAAGCTGTGCTGAGATCCAAGAAAGTTCCTACTACTTCAAAAAATGCAGTCCAGAATCTTTACGTGAACTTGGGATCTCGATCACTTACTATTCTCCTGGGTAGGCTATGCAATTTGAATATTTCTTTGAGGAACACTCTGGCCACATCCACTACGGTGTAGGTTTCTTTTATTGGAATCAAATGGGCAACTTTGGTTAGTCTATCAACTATCACAAAGATTAAGTTGTAACTTGATTGCACTAAGGTAATCCAGTAATAAAATCTATACTTATACATTCCCACTTCATCTGGGGGATGTCTAATGGATGTAACTTCCCATGCATTTTTACTCTCTCGGCTTTGACTTTCTGACATGACAGACATTGACGTATATGATTAAGCACATCCTTTTTTTGACCAGGCCAAAAAAAGCTTTTCTCTACAGACATGTAGGTTTTGATGAAGCCTAGATGTCCTGCAATAAGGCTGTCTCATGAGCTTCATTCAGAATTTGACCCTTAGTCCCCTCATCATTGGGAATGCATAGCGTGCGATTATAATACATAATTCCATCATCCAGGCTGTACCCTTGAACTCGGTTCAACTCCTGAGGAGTTTTGCTTTCCTGCATAAGTAGGGTAGCAATAGGGCCAAAGAATCTATCATGCACGATCTTCTCTCTTGCTTCATTAATCAAAGGATTTGACACTACAATAACTGCAAGCAAGGAGGCTTTTTTGCTGAGGGCATCTGCTACCACATTTTCTTTGCCTGGGCCATACTTTATTTTAAAATCAAATTCTTGCAGGGTCTGCATCCACCTTCTTTGACACATGTCGAGATCCTTTTCTGAGTCAAGATCCACTTTAAGCTCTGATGATCTGTCTCATCAAAGTGAATCTTTGACCTAGTAGGTATTGTCTCCCACAACTTCAAGGCATAGACTACTAAAAGTAGTTCCAAGTCATGGACAACACAATTCCTCTCATGCATTCTGAGTTTTCAGGATTCATAGGCCATTGCATGACCTTCCTGCATGAGTGCACCTCCCAGGGCAAAACCACTTGCATCAGCTACACTACCTCAAAGGGTAGAGAGAAATGTGGCAACTTTAGAACGGGATTGGTTACCAAGGCGGTCTTCAGCTTATCAAAAGCACTCTGGCACCTGGCAGACCATTGAAATGGGGTATTTTGCTTGAGAAGATTAGTCAGGAGGGAAGCTATGAGAGCATACTTTGGTATAAAAATTCTATACCAACCAGTCAATCCCAAGAATCCCCTGACTTCTTTCATTGTCTTTGGTTCTTCAGGCCAATCTATGATTGTTTGGACTTTTGCAGAATCTGGAGAAATTCCATCTTTGGATACCAGAAAGCCCAAGTAATCAACATGGTCGGTAGAGAAAGTGCATTTGCTATTTTTTTCAAAGAGTTGGTGCCTCCTTAGAATCTCAAGAACTTTTCGGACATGAGCTTCATGGTCAGCTACATTCTTTGAGGAACTCAGAATATCATCAAAGAAAACAAGAACAAAATCATCCAAGTATTCCCTGAGAATGTCCTGCATTAGGCGATTGAATATAGCTGGGGCATTTGTCAATCCAAACAGCATGACGGTGAATTCATAATGCCCATAGTGAGTATTGATGGGCTGTCTTCGGGATATCTTGATCATTAATCCTGATCTGGTAATACCTTGATTTGAGATCTATCTTTGTGAAGATATGGGCTCCATTTAGCATGTCCACAAGCTCATCAATTCTCGAGATAGAATATTTATTCTTAAACTGTCAGTTGTTGGTTGAGACCTCTGTAATCCACACAGAGTCTTAACGTTCCATCCTTTTTCTGAAAGAGAATCGGCACTCCCTAAGGTGAAACATTGGGTCTTATAAACCCTTGACATTCTAACAGTTGTCTAAGCTATTCCTGGAGTTTGATGGCTTCAGGAACTAGCATTTTGTACGTGCGCTGGGCTACTGGCTGAGCTCCAGGGGTCAATTCTATCACATGATCTACTTCCCAAATCGAAGGTATCTTAGTTAGCTTTGCTGGGGGGAATAAATTATCATATTCCCATAACCATTCAGGTTCTTTAGCTTTTAACTTTGTGTCTACTCGATTCAACTTAGAAGCTTTTACTAATTGCAGACTTGGGGATCCTGAATTTTTGGTTCCTTGAACTTTGTTTCCGTGAAGGTCACGGAAGGAAATGGTTCCATTAGTGAATGTCAGCTTGATTTTTGTGGAGCCAATCCATTCCAAGGATCCTGTTAAAGGTAGGACTCTGAACTGACAGTCAGTTACATTCCCATCTAGATTAAACTGAATACGATCTATCTCATGGTGAGTGAAAAGAATCTTCCCACTGGCCCCACTGGCCAATTCAACTTGCATAGGCTTCCCTGATTTCTAATCTAAGACTAGCTTAGGCAAGCATCCAGGGAAAATTAATGAATGAGTACTGCCTGAATCAATCAAAAGTTTGAATGACTTACCCTTATACTCAGCTGGAGTATGGATGACAGAGAATTGGCGATTTGGGCCTTATTTTCAATTGCTGCATAAATCTGTCCTCTTTCCTCTTCCACTACTTCTGCTATTGTGACTGTTCTAGCTGCTGTAGATTAGGGCGGAACTCTTTCTCTTTGGTTACCCCGGTTCTGGGAAGGAGTTCTAAGACTACTCTGAATTGAGGCAGATGGTTGAGCTGGAGTTCTCCTGGGATTGCCTTGATTTTGGCAAGGCGGACTGATACGAAGGGGTTGGTCTTTGCACTCTCGATCTTTGACCTCCGTGTCCCCTTGACATGGCAGGAGTCGGGCAGTCTTTAAGCTGGTGACCAAAACCCTGACATCCAAAACACCGATTCTCACTTCTAAACTCATCCCTTTGAGTTCTTGAAAGAGGTGGGGCTCCTGAGAAAGTGTTTAGTGAAAAGGGTCTTCCTTCATTTCTGAATCTCCTAGTATCCTGATTCTAATTTGGACCTTGCTGCCTCTTTCGGGGTGGAAAGTTTGAAGTACTTCCCCAGGGTTTGGAATCTTTTAAAGTTAGAGGGTGCATGCTTCGGCAGAATCTTAACAACAACAAAGGCTTTGGCAAAGTCCTTTGCCATTCTTACAGCTTCGGTCATTGAGGCAGGTTTGGCATTCTTCACTAAGGTGTCCAATGGCTCGTTTATTTCTTGAATGAATCTGGCCATCAACTGCTCTTCATCCAAGTGTGGGGAATATTTGAGAAGAAGGGCAAAGGCGTGATGGTACTCTTCAATTGTCCGGCTATCCTGCTTCAATTCTAAGAATTCATTCATTTTGGTTTCCAGGAAGCCCGGAGGACATAACCTTTTTTTGAGGTATGCTTTAAGATCTGACCAGGTCTGGGTATTTCTATCGAGACGGTTTGTCTTGCAATGGTTCCTCCATGCGACCCTGGCCGACAACCCTGGCCGTTTCCACAATCTTTAATCTGGCGAGAGCCATCTTGCTTCTCTCGTTATAGCCAGTTACATCAAAGTATTCTTCCATTGCCTCAATCCACTTTTCCACTACTTCACCTAACTGCTCCCCTTCACCTTTGAAGGGACCAGGTTGGGATCTGTGCAGGGCTTTACGAACATCCGGATCTAGCTCTTCCTCATCAGTGTCACTCTCGGTTCAGAGTCTTAGGCCTTATACCACAATGAATCTCATTCTTGTGAAGAGGGTCCCAAGATAAAGGTGGCTTGATAAAAGTGGGTTGATAAAAGCCTACTTGGGTTGATGCGAATTCCTCAAAATCTCTCTAAAATGCGCCCAAATCACAACTGCATATCATTATAGGCCGTTTTAAGTCTAGGTTTGTGCACACACTTTTTTTGAGCCGACTAGAGGGTTTCCTATAGTCAAGTCAACTATGGGAAATTGTAAAATTTTTGGGTCTTGTATGAAGGGTGCCAAAATGACCACGACGACGGCCTAAAACCTATAAATAGGCAAACTTGTGCGTGTACTTTTTGAAAAAGTTCTTTTTTTTGCCATCCGCCTTTTACCTTTTCCCTTTTCCTTTTTTCAAATTTTTATAATTTTTTAATTTTTACTTTTTACTTTCACGATTTACAGTTTGTGGTTTACGATTTATGGTTTTCGGTTTCACCACAACTACTTGGGGTGGTCATGGTTTTTTGAGTTTTCCAAGAGTCCCTTTTTGACTTGGGGCCTAAAGCTTGCACATGCATTAAATGTGGCCAACCAAAAAGACTTACAACTTGTGGCCCAAATTATAGGTGGATTAAGTTAGGTTAATTTACATAATTTGAACTAATGAAAAAAACTTACAAAACACAGAAATAATTTTGGTTTGCAAATCTTATCCCAAATCCTTGTTTCTAACCCAATTTCTCCATGTAAGGAGTCCAAATTAGGGTAAACCCTATGTATCGAAACCAATTTTAAGGTTTATTTTACCTAATTTCTTAAATTTAAAGCCCAATTACTATTTTTTATGTGTGATTAAAAAATAATAGAAAATAGAAAGTGTAAAAATTGACCCAAAAACTTGAATTGCAGGAATTAAAGAACACACAATTTGAGGATAACATGAAAAAATGAACATAGAATTCTTAAGATAATAAAAGAATGCAATGAAAACAAGAATATGCAGCAAAATCAAAGTTGTTTTGTAGACTTCTTATATTCTCTTTTCTTGCAAAAACCAAAAATTTGATCAATTTAGCCATTCACTAGCTCTCAAATTGACATTGCTATGCGGTGGGGTATTGCCCAACAGAGGCACCACTTATGGGAAGCCCTAACACTAGAGAAAGAATGTAGGGAACAACCCAATTTCATGGGGTTGTTCCCAACCACACTCAAGAGCATAAATAGCTCAACCGAGAAACCAATTTACAGTGGCCTAGCATACAAATGCACAATCAAGGTGTGTCACTCACCTCATGAAAGCTAGTTACCTGGGATTCTCAGGCGACAATGTTTCCAAGTAGTCGCACACTCGAAATCTCAACTTTGCCGCCTCACTCTAATGGAAGCTCAACCCCCCTCGCCACTCTGTCTTACACACTCTCTCTCACACCACACACATGTAAGCAAGCACATGTAAGAGCTCAAATAAGCACAAGGCAAGCAAGTAATAGTATATTAAGTAGAGAAGAAGAGCACTCTATTAGCTTATGCATAAAAGAATGAGTGGTAAGAGTTACATTTTAGGTTTTGTATAGGTGACCTCTAAGGTTCACACTCTTGGGCAGCCAAAGTTAAAAATCTTATCCTCGGGATCATTTGGCCACTCTAACTAGTGTAAACACCTATTCTAAAGCTAGAGCTCTCAACCTAGGATCTTGTGGTGTGCCTTTTATAGACAAGCAACAAGCACACAAGTAAATTATACAATGCATGGCTTTCAAGTGAATTTTGGCGATCCCGGTGCTTGTTGTAAGATTCCTCCCTAGCCCCTCAAGATGTCCAGTTTCTTCCCCTGTAATCAATCCCCTTTTCAGAATAATAAAAGATCTTGTTTCTACCTATTTTGGCCTAGAGAGAGAAAATATTCTAGAGAGAGATAATTAAATTTTTAGATATCTTTGGATGGAAATAAATCCTTTCTTATTAAAATAAATTCCCCCGAAACAGAAGTTTAAAAAGAAATTCCTAAGGTGCATTAAAATAGATTATAATCTGCACAAAAGACCTTAGCCTAAGGGTCCAGATTTTCTGAAAATTCTGAATTAAGGTTCTTATGGACCAATCAAATGAATCCAAATGTAGGGAGGAGATAAATTGAATAATAAAAGAAACCCCCCCCCAAAAAAAATGAGTAAATGCTCATATACGATGAAGAGTGGACTAAGGACCAAAGAAAACAATTAACAAACTAAATTTTGACACCTCAGAGTTGGGATCTCCCCTCATGAAGTAGGCGCCTTTTTCTCATCATTACCCCCCAATTTTAAATCAATTAAATGAGATATTTCATCTCTTCTCTCTCCTATTTCAAAACTAGATCCAAAAAGTAAGCTGAACTGACCCAAAAATGGTCAAAAATTGACCAAACTGATCTGAAAAATTCTAGAATCAATTTGCTTGGTTTGAGGCTCACTTTTTCCTATAAATAGAAGCCTCCCCCTTTGTAAAAGCTTAATGGTGTTTATGCACTGGTACTCTACTCCTGCCCTGAGCCATTTACATTGAATTTCTTGATAATTCAATTGTTTTTGGCCTAATCCTCTCCAAAGAGAATTGGTGGCCACTCTTGCTTCAAACAAGAGTAGAACCCTCAATCCCTCAAGCCAAAGGAAAGCTTACAAGCTCCATGTAAGCTAATTTTTCTAACTTGTTTAATTTTTAAATCTATGGTTTTCTTGATTTTCATGTTTTACTATTGGTTGAAGTAAATTCAAATGCTATGCCTTTGAAAGAAATATTCTAACTACTCCATGTACATATTCACCTATGAATATGCATGGATATCAGTGACATAAATTATTAAAATTGATTTCTATGCATAGAAAGATGCATAATGGATTTTTTAAATTATAAAAGTGTTATTCTCATTGCATAATGGAATTTATTTTATTATAAAAGTGTTATTTTCATTAAATTTAATTTCTATGCATAGAAAGATGCATAATGGAAAATTTTTTATTATAAAAGTGTTATTTTCATTAAATTTAATTTCTATGCATAGAAAGATGCATAATGGAAATTTTTTTATTTGTAAAAGTGTTATTCTTATTAAATTTGATTTCTATGCATAGAAAGATGCATAATGGAAAATTTTTATTATAAAAGTGTTATTTTCATTAAATTTAATTTCTATGCATAGAAAGATGCATAATGGAAATTTTTTTATTACAAAAGTGTTATTTTTATTAAATTTAATTTCTATGCTTTGTGCAAAGAAAGATGCATAATGATTTTTTTTTTATTTTAAAAGTGTTATTCCTATTCAAATTGATTTTATGCATAAATAGATGCATAAAAGGATTTTTTTTATAAGTGTTATTCCCATTGAAGTTGATTTTTATATATGCATAAATAGATGCAGAAAGAATTTTTATATCAAATTTAGAATTCTCTTTAATTCTATATTTAATTTCTATGAGTATTTGATAAATGAATAAGTAAATACTCTAAGAGAGAAATTTCTATCGTTTTATACACACACAGATTGTAAAAAGAAAATTTAGGAAATCTATCAAGATTAAAATATTCAAATAAATGATTAATTTATTCCTCATTTGGAATTGGTAACTAATTTAGCAATCAGCTAAGTGAATATTTAGAGAAAGAAATTCAGTAAAATAGTAATTGAATTATCAAACCTTTTCGAGAAAGATAGTTTAGGAAAAAACTTATCAGACTCGAACTTTGAATTAGACTATGACCAAGACCAAACTCTTTTGTGAGTTTTGAGGAAAGAAGATGTGACCAGTTCAAGAAAATACACTCAAATCTCCTGCCAAATCTAAAACTAAGTTTGAGGATCTCTGGATCAAGCTTACAGAATTCGAGGAATTCTGTTTTATAAAATTCAGAATTGCGATCAAGAAGTTTTGGGGATACTGATTCAGGAAATACTCCTTGTATTCAAAAGAAAATCAAACTGAAAACTTGCATACACACCCTGTTTTCTTAAAGGACTGTCTTACACCTGAATGCTGGCGGGAGCATTTGGTATATGTTTTTCTAAGGGAAGTTCGGTTGCAATAACTAGCAGGGAGTGTTCAAAGGACAGCTCACGCGGCAAACCTTGCCCAGGTCTTTACCAACCTCGGTACGGTTAAAATGGTGCGCTTCTGGTATGATGGACGAGGGCCGACAAAGCGGTCCCTAGTGAAGTGTCAAGACACCTAAGGAGGATCCTGGAGGGTTCTAACTAGGTGATGCGCAAGCTCGCAGTGCCTAGGACACTCATGCATATGTCATGGAAGATATATATGATGGACGAAATGACTATTATAATCTGTTACTGGATCTCGTTGTTGCTGATGACCAATTGGTCTCAACGGAGAGTCTAGAGTGATACTATTTTTTTTAGAAACAAGGGACTGGATGGAAATTTTGAGTTATGACATCTGCAAACCAATAATTGTTTGTCAATGGATTGTTTTATAAGTTAAAGTTTTATAGAGGAGTGTGTGCGTATCTGTATTCGAAAGAAAAAGTTAAGAAAGGCATTCAGTTATGGGTGGGTGAGTAATTGTCTGGTTCTACCGATTCTAGTGGTTGGGTGGTGGCTAATAACCCATGGGCCAGGGGGGTTAGGCTAGAATCAGTGGTGCATGGAGGGGGCAAAGGGGTCTCACAGCTGGTATTAGAGCGCTGCCGTAAACTTATGAAACAGTAGCAGAAATGGCCTAAAATTTTAAAGTAAATTTGGGAAATAATATTTTCACTTGCTAAGATTATGTTTGAAATGAATTCATAAATTGAACTGGATTTTTTAGATGGGACTCTCCCAGAGTTAGGATATGATTTTCTTTGCCTTCAAAAATCTCATCAACTCCGCTACAACCCGAGAAAGCAGAGTGAGACTTGCTCGTCACTTTGAGGATCTATACTTTCCTGATCCAGTAGAGCGACATCAGCATATGTGGCTCTCTGGAGGGAGAAGTATTAACGTCAATACCAATCAACATCAGAGACTCAGACAGAATATCTCGCTAGCCATGATCTTGAGATAAGGCTAGGAATTATTCATTATGTTCAACTCTATAATCATTCACCCTGAAATTTTAGAATTTCTTGTCGAATTTTTATACTTCTTAGCCGCTTTATTCCTAGGAGAAGAATTATAGCACCATTATCAGTGATGAAACGTGTATATCATAGCATGTCTCCATCGCAATATCGCCTTTTTATGCGTACGCGATTGAGGCAGTGACTTTTGGAGCTGAGACGCTCTATGTATATATCAAAAACTTTTGATAATAAATGATGTTTTGCAAAAGAATCCAAATTGTTTTCGTGGTTGTGAATATTGGTTAATAAAATTATCAGAGTTTTTAATAATTATGATGGAATATTTATTTGTTTAAGAAAAAAATCTCAAAAATTAAATAGTCATTAATTTGATGAGAAAGTTAATTTGACAAAAATCTCGTTTTATCAGAATCATGAGGGGCGCGGCCCATGCTAGGCAACCGGGTCCTCTTACCGATGATGAAAAGTTAGATCCAGACATTCGTAAAGCCCTGCACCGATCCCAATCTAGTCCATTCAAGGGTGAAGGGGAACAGTTTAGGAGAAATAGTGAAAAAATGGATCAAGGCAATGGAAGAGTATTTTGATGTAACTGGTTATAATGAGAGGAGCAAGATGGCTCTCGCCAGATTGAAAATTATGGAAACGGCCAGGGTCGCATGGAGGAACCATTGCGAGACAAACCGTCTTCTCGACCAAAATACCCAGACCTGGTCAGATCTTAAATCTTACCTCAGGAAGAGGTTCTGTCCTCCTCCTGGCTTCCTGGAAACCAAAACAAATGAATTGAAGCAGGATAGCCGAACAATTGAAGAATAGCATCAAGCATTTGCCCTTCTCCTCAAATATTCTCCACTTTTGGATGGATAAAGGACCAAAATGGTGAAGTGAGTATGATGATTTATTCCCAACAGAGCTAACTGAGATGCCTTCAATTCGGGAAGTAGATCATGTGATAGAATTGACCCCCAGAGCTCAGCAAGTAGCCTAGCACAAGTACAAAATGCTAGTCTCCCTGAAGCCATTTAACTCAAGAAACAGCTTAGGCAGCTGTTAGAAAAAGGGTTTGTAAGACCCAGTGTTTCACCTTGGGGAGCGCCAGTTCTCTTTCAGAAAAAGAAGGATGGAATGTTAAGACTCTGTGTGGATTACAGAGGTCTCAATTGGTTGACAGATAAGAATAAGTATCCTATCCCTAGAATTGATGAGCTTCTGGATAGGCTAAATGGAGCCCAGATCTTCACAAAGATAGATCTCAAATCAAGGTATTACCAGATCAGCATTAATGATCAAGATATCCCAAAGACAACCATCAATACTCCCTATGGGCACTATGAATTTATAGTCACGCCATTTGGATTGACAAATGCCCCAGCTACATTCAATCGCCTAATGCAGGACATTCACAGAGAATACTTGGATGATTTTGTTCTTGTTTTCTTTGATGATATTCTGATTTACTCAAAGAATGTAGCTAACCATGAAGCTCACGTTTGAAAAGTTCTTGAGATTCTAAGGAAGCACCAACTCTTTGCAAAAAAGAGCAATGCACTTTCTTTGTCGACCATGTTGAATGCTTGGGCTTTCTGGTATCCAAAGATGAAATTTCTCCAGACTTCACAAAAGTCCAAGCAGTCACATAGATTGGCCTGAACCAAAGACAGTGAAAGAAGTCAAGGGATTCTTAGGATTAACTGGTTGGTATAAAATTTTTATACCTAAGTGTGCTCTCATAGCTTCCCCCCTGACTAATCTTCTCAAGAATAATACGCCGTTTCAATGGTCTGCCAAGTGTCAGAGCGCTTTTGATAAGTTGAAGACCGCCTTGGTAACCAATCCCGTTCTGAAGTTGCCGAATTTCTCTCTACCCTTTGAGGTAGTAACTTATGCCAGTGGTTTTGCCTTGGGAGGTGCGCTCATGCAGGAAGGTCATGTAGTGGCCTATGAATCCCCAAAACTTAGAATGCATGAGAGAAATTATGCTGTCCATGACCTGGAGCTACTTTCAGGAGTCTATGCCCTGAAGTTGTGGAGACATTTCCTATTGGGTCAAAGATTCAATTTGATTGATAGATCATCACAGCTTAAAGTGGATCTTCACTCAGAAGGATCTCAACATGTGCCAAAGAAGGTGGATGTCGACCCTGGAGGAGTTTGATTTTGAAATCAAGTACCGCCTAGGCAAAGAAAATGTGGTAGCAGATGCCCTCAGCAGAAAAGCCTCCTTGCTTGCAATCATAGTGGTGTCAAATCCATTGGTTAATGAAGTAAGAGAGAAGATCATGCAGGATAGATTCTTTGGACCTATTGCTACCCTACTTATGCAGGAAAGCAAAACTCCTCAAAAGTTGAGCCGAGTTCAAGGGTACAGCCTAGATCAAGGAATTATGTATTATAATAGCAGGCTATGCATTCCCAATGATGAGGGAACTAAGGGTCAAATTCTGAATGAAGCCCATGACAGCCTTATAGTAGGATATCCTGGTTTCATCAAGACCTACATGTTTGTAAAGAAAAGCTTCTTTTGGCCTGGATTAAAAAGGATGTACTTAATCATGTACATCAATGCCTGATATGTCAGAAAGTCAAAGACGAGAGATTAAAAATGCCTGGGAAGCTACATCCATTAGACATCCCCCAGATGAAGTGGGAATGTATCAGTATGGATTTTATTACTGGACTACCTTCAGTGCAATCAGGTTACAACTCCATCTTCGTGGTAGTTGATAGACTAACCAAAGTTGCCCATCTGATTCCAGTAAAGGAAACCGACACTGCAGTGGATGTGGCAAGAGTATTCCTCAAGGAAATTTTCAGATTGCATGGCCTACCTCAGGAGAATAGTAAGTGATCGAGATCCTAAATTCATGTCAAGATTCTGGACTACATTCTTCGAAGCAGTAGGAACTTTCTTGGATCTCAGCATAGCTTACCACCCCGAGAAGATCGATGGTCAAACAGAAAGGGTGAACCAAGTAATCGAAGATATACTTCGGTCATGCTGTGGCAAGAAGTGGCTAAGCTATCTGCACTTGGTCGAGTTCGCCTATAATGCTTCTTATCACCGAAGTATCGGGATGAGCCCTTTCAAAGCTCTCTATGGACAAGACTGCCTAACACCATTAACTTGGTCTGACCTATTGATTAGGGTCAAGATGTCTAAATAGATGCTTGATGACATGGAGCAGCAAATACAGTCAATCCGCAAGGATATAAAAGATACCCAGGATAGACAAAAACAATATGCAGATAAGAAGAGGTTAGATAAAAAATTCAAAGAAGCAGATATGGTCTTCATTCGAGTACGCCCCAAAAGAAGTTCTCTATCCCTTGGGAAGTACAAGAAGTTATCCCCCAGATACTCTGGGCCATATCTAATTACAAAGAAAGTAGGTGACTTAGCCTGTGAACTTCTTCTACCTCCTCATCTCAAAGTACATAATGTATTTCATGTCAGCCTACTTAAGAAGTATGTACCGAGCCTGAATCATGTGCTTAATGATGAACTCTTAACTTCTTCAACCCAAGGGCAGATGGAACTCCAACCTGAAGAAATCCTTGATGTTCGAGAGAAGGTTCTCAGGAATAGAATTCTGAGAGAATTATTAGTCAAATAGAATTTCTATCCTTTTGAAGACGCCACCTGGGAGAATGAAGCCGAACTGATGCGAGATTACCCCCATTTTTGTGAGATGAGGACATCTGGCGTTTCTCAAGTGGGAGAGGATGTAAGATTCCTTTTGAGCCCCTCAAGATGTCCAGTTTCTTCCCCTGTAAACAATCCCCTTTTCAGAATAATAAAAGATCTTGTTTCTACATGTTTTGGCCTAGAGAGAGAAAATATTCTAGAGAGAGATAATTCAATTTTTAGATATCTTTGGATGGAAAAATATCCTTTCTTATTAAAATAAATTCCCCTAAAACAGAAGTTTAAAAAGAAATTCCTAAGGTGCATTAGAAATAAATTATAATCTGCACAAAAGACCTTAGCCTAAGGGTCCAGATTTTCTGAAAATTTTGGATTAAGATTCTTATGGACAAATCAAATGAATCCAAATGTAGGTAGGAGATAAATTGAAGAATAAAAGAAAAAACCCCCCAAAAAAATGAGTAAATGCTCACATAAGACGAAGAGTGGACTAAGGACCAAAGAAAACAATTAAAAAACTGAATTTTGACACCTCAGAGTGGAGATCTACCCTCATGAAGTAGGTGCCTTTATTTCATCATTACCCCCAATTTTAAATCAATTAAATGAGATATTTCATCTCTCCTCTCTCCTATTTCAAAACTAGATCCAAAAAGTAAGCTGAACTGACCCAAAATGGTCAAAAATTGACCAAACTGATCTGGAAAATTCTAGAATCAATTTGCTTGGTTTGAGGCTCACTTTTTCCTATAAATAGAAGCCTCCCCCTTTGTAAAAGCTTAATCATGTTTATGCACTGTTACTCCTCCTACCTTGAGCCATTTACATTGAATTTCTTGATAATTCAATTGTTTTTGGCAAGACTGGTATTATGACGCAGCCTACCACTCCATGGTCTATCAACAGACCCACTAGATGAGGACTCTCCTAGTCCACTCAAAGACTGTGATTGCTGACCTGCATTCTGTGCAACCACACTTCCACTCACATCAGCCCCAACAGCTTCTTTTTCAGCAGCATACCAGCTGCTCATCTCATCAAAGACAACATCCCTGCTTACCCTCAACTCACATGTAGCAGGGTTATAACACCTGTATCCCTTTTGCTCAAGGGAATATCCAATAAACACACATTTTTTAGCTTTTGGATCCAGCTTAGTTCTCAGCTCATCTCGCACATGCACATATGCAATGCATTGAAAGACTTTCAGATGAGACAAATCAGGTTTTCTGCCAGTAAACCTCTCCTCTGGAATTACATCATGTATGGATGCAATTAGAGTCATGTTCATGATGTAAACTGCTATAGAAATAGCCTCAGACCAATAGCTATGCGGCATATTCTTCTCTCCCATCAATGCTTGCGTAATCTCAGCAATGTGCATGTTTTTCTGCTCAGCAACTCCATTTTGCTGCAGAGTGTATCTGCATGTAAACTGTCTCTGAATACCATTCTTCTTCAAAAATTGAGAGAACTCATTGGAGAAGTACTCTCTCCCTCCATCTGACCTTAGGCACTTTACATATTTCCCTGTTTTCTTTTCAACCATAACTCTGAAATTCTAAAAATGAGTGAACACCTCACCCTTCTCCTTCATGAAGTATACCCACACTTTCCTTGTGTGGTCCAATAAATGTCACATAATACCTGTAGCCTCACATAGACATGGTCTTTGTAGGATGCTTTGTTTGCTTTCCAAATTGGCATGCTTCACATATTTTTTGCATACCTTCAACTTTAAACTTTGGCAGCCCTGTCACAATTCCTTTAGTCTGCATAGACTTCATTCTCTGCACATTCACATGTCCAATTCTTTTATGCCAGATGTCTGTGTCTGTGCAACAATTCTTGAACTATTTGCAAACATCGCAGCACTCACTTCAGGCATGTTTACATTCAATGTAAACATTCTTCCCACTCTGTTTTCTTTTGCAACCAACCTGCACTTGTCTTTAAAGTCTTCAACATAACAACCACCATCAAGATTAAACCGAACCTGCAAACCCTGCTCAATCATCTGGCCAACTGAAATCAGATTCTTTGTTATGTTTGGAACATGAAGTATATCTAAGGTACCTCACTTTGCCATCCTGCATGAATAATGGCACATCTCCAACATGGGTAATTGGATGAGCAGTGTCATCCCTTGTTTCCACAAAACCTAGTCTTTCAAGGTTTTTCATCTCCTTGAACCACTCCCCATGACTTGTCATATGGTTCAAAGCACCTGAATCAATGTACCATACATCATCTTTATGTGGTGCTTCAACATTTTCAGACATGGTATTAATGACATGCTGCATAACAAACAACCTTTCATTATCCTCATTGTTTCAGCTCGAGGATGTATAGTTGTTTTACTGCAATTTCCCATTTTGCATGTCAGCCTCCTTCTTATAGCTATCTGCCTGCACATGTCCAGGCTTACCACAATAAAAGCATCCATGTGTATCATTATACTGCGTTTGCCAATTTTCACGACCTCTTTGACTCCCCCTACCTCTGAATTGGCCTCTTCCACCTGCGTGTTGTTGTTGTTTTGAATTCTGGGACTGTTGTTGTTGCTGCTGCTGTGCTGGCCATAATTCTGATTACCTATTTGGCCACCTCCTTGGCCATGTCCACGGCCTCCTCTACCTTGTCCTATTCCTGAACTTGTGTAGAAGGCCTGTTGCTCTGAAGTGTTTTTTGTTTTTGTGAAGGCTGCTTGTCTTCACCTAAGCTCTTCTCTTCTATAATCAACATAGACACAAAATCTGTGAAATTGGGAATGTTTTTTCGAGTCTGACTAGACGTCTTGAACGCCTTGTATTGTGGCCCGAGACCACGTAGATAGACTTCTACTTTATCATCATCATCTACTGAAACGCCAATAGATGCAAGGGATTCCACAATACCCTTGATCTTCAATGCATAGTCATTCACAGACATACTCTTTTTCTCCACAGTATGAAGTTCATTATTCAACTGTATCTTTCGTGCCTTGGTATTCGTTGCATAGAGTTTTACCAAGGTGTCCCATGCCTCCTTGGGGGACTTGGCATCATGTATGTACCCAATCATGGTGTCTTGTATACTGATAGAGAGCCAATACATAACTTTTCTGGCTCCTTGGTTCCAATCCTTGAACTCTTTCACATCTGCAGCAGCCGGATTGATCTCTGGTATCTCCGGTGCCTCTTCATGCTCACCTTCTATGTAGTCCCAGTAACCCTTTCCCATGAGAAAATTTGTCAACCTGAACCTCCAAGCATGGAAGTTATTCTTTTCAAGCTTCTCAGCAACAATCTGGTTTATGCCATCATTTGACATCTTGCCAGACACAAATTTACCAGAAACAGCACTCTGGTTTGGTTGTCCTACACAAACTGTTGTATTTTCTGTAGCGGTACTGTACTACACTCAAATGTCACAACCAGTGACCTCAATGTGCATACATACACCCAATGGCAACTGTTTGACCTCCTTGCAGCACACACAATGTCTACACAACCAATATGTCTTAAATAGAGTTCTGCATAGAATCGATGACTTACCCCCCAGTGCTCGAAATCGCCTGCTTTCAGAAAAACGGAGGTCCTAACGCGCCTGAAATGCGTTTCTGGCCTAAAAAATTTAGTCCGATAAGATAGAATAGCTGCCCTATAGATTTACTCCCGTGAAGAAAGCTCCTCAATCAGAGATCGTTTGCCGGTGTCTCCCGTAGAGCTCCCAACAAGGGTATAGTTGCCAACACAAATAGGGAAGAGTAGATGAAGCTCTTACCCTCGTACCATTTCCTGTGCTTCTCTTGCTTGCCACTTAGCCCTTAGCATCATGAACCAAGCTCTGATACCATGAAAAGATGCAAGGGAGAAGAGAGCTTGAGCTCTTGCAAGCACACACACACTCACAAAACCCTAAAAGAGAACACACAAGGTGAGAGGCTGAAAATCTTCTTCTTCTTCACACAACACTCAACACACCATATACAAAGATAAAAGTACACACAATATGAAAAGGTACTCAACCAAATACATACCAAGGTTCTCTATAGTGTGAACCCAACTAAATGAGCTGGCGCTATAAATATGCCAGTCTCTAGAATGGCTGTCACACACAGCCTGTCATCCCACTGACCGCATATCACCCATGATCTTACCAACCATGCCAATGGTGTAAGTGTGGGGCCTATCCCCCAGGCCGGTCATCAGTGTCCACCGCCTCACTAGATAAGCTCGATATCTCAACATATATAAGTGATATAGGCTAATGGGAATTACATGGAAATATGGGGTTATTTCACTCTTGTCCTTGTTGAGGGTCTTGATATAGAATGGGAATTCTAGGTTACTCTTTAAAGACCTTGAAGAAATCATCTTGGGTGTATTTTGGATAAGTAGTTCTCTCAATGCATACTGTCACCTTGGAACACCCAATGAGTAAATTTACAATGCTCTTATGAGAAGAGGAGCCATTGCCAAAAATCAAATCTTCACCCACCTAAATCCATGGAGCTTGAAACCCCAGTACTTAAACTTAACCCTATTGTAAATCTTCCAAGGTTTGATGTAGGATTTAAATCCTTTGGAAATATCCACACAATTCAAGCCCAACTTTATCTATGGCGAGAGAACATAATCTCATTACCCTTGAACTATGGAAGTTAGTACTATAAGCTCATCCTGAGTGCATCCCCTTCACATAGAGGATATGAATATGCCATGTTTGTTGTACTTGAACATATAATCCACATGCAATCTAAACCCCTTAACTATAAGTTTATTGTGATTGAGTTTGTGTTGGAAGTAGACTTAGTTCTGGGATGGGAATGGATTATTGCTACCAATGTAAGCCCACGCTTATATCCACACAATTCAAGCCCAACTTTATCTATGGCGAGAGAACATAATCTCATGACCCTTGAACTATGGAAGTTAGTACTATAAGCTCATCCTGAGTGCATCCCCCCTTCACATAGAGGATACGAATATGCCATGTTTGTGGTACTTTGAACATATAATCCACATGCAATCTAAACCCCTTAACTATAAGTTTATTGTGATTGAGTTTGTGTTGGAAGTAGACTTAGTTCTGGGATGTGAATGGATGATTGCTACCAATGTAACCCATGCTTATATCCACACAATTCAAGCTCAACTTTATCTATGGCGAGAGAACATAATCTCATGACCCTTGAACTATGGAAGTTAGTACTATAAGCTCATCTTGAGTGCATCCCCTTCACACAGAGGATATGAATATGCAATGTTTGTGGTACTTTGAACATATAATCTACTTGCAATCTAAACCCCTTAACTATAAGTTTATTGTGATTGAGCTTGTGTTGGAAGTAGACTTAGTCTAGGATGGGAATGGATTATTGCTACCAATGTAAGCCCATGCTTCATTAGCAATAAAATCATCCTGAAAGTCCACAACTTGGAGATGGTGATACCATTTTGTGATAGACAGAATCTAACACTAAAGGATTTGTATGATACTACACATAAAAGGCTATAAGGCTCCTCCCAATAGAAAGCTCCTCAACCTGGAAACCTGAACTCTCCAATGGAGTTTCATCCCCCAATAAAACTTTGGAACCTACCTTTTCCAATGGTGGCCCTCCTCAACAAAATCTCTATTCCTTCAACTTTATTATTGAAAAGATGCAGGGGGGAAGAGAGCTTGAGTTCTTGCAAGCACACACACAACCTCACAAAACCCTAATAGAGAACACAAAAGGTGCGAGGCTGAAAATCTTCTTCTTCTCTACTCAACACTCAACACACCATATACAAGAATAAGAGTACACACAATATGAAAGGTACTCAACCAAATACATACACGGGTTCTCTATAATGTGAACCCGACTAAATGAGCTGGCGCTATAACTATGCCAGTCTCTAGAGTGGCTGTCACACAGCCTGTCATCCCACTGGCCGCATATCACCCAAGATCTCACCAACCATGCCAGTGGTGTAAGTGCGGGGCCTATCCCCCAGGCGGGTCATCAGTGTCCACCGCCTCACTAGAGCGTGGCTGTCACACAGCCTGTCATCCCACTGGCCGCATATCACCCAAGATCTCACCAACCATGCCAGTGGTGTAAGTGCGGGGCCTATCCCCCAGGCGGGTCATCAGTGTCCACCGCCTCACTAGAGCTCGATATCTCAACACTCCCCCTCGAGCTCAACTCCATCTCATGTACACCAAGCGAAGCTCTGAATCTGCGGAGCTTCTCTGTACCCAATGCTTTGGTGAAGATGTCAGCTACCTGATCCTCTGTGCTGACATAAACAAGGTCAAGGTCTCCTGCCAAGACCTTCTCTCTGACAAAGTGGTAGTGGACCTCTATGTGCTTCGTACGAGCATGAAAGACTGGGTTCCTGGCCAACTGTATACTGCTAATGTTGTCACAGAAAATGACAACTTGTCTATCCACTGATAGACCCAAATCTGCAAGTAGCTTTCTCAACCAAGCTACCTCACATGCTGCCATAGCAGCTCCTCTGTACTCGGCCTCTGTACTCGATAGAGCAACCGTAGGCTGCTTCTTGCTGCTCCAAGTCACAGCAGCACTCCCCAAAGAAAACATGAAGCCACTAGTAGATCTCCTATCTGAGATACTACCAGCCCAATCAGCATCTGTGTACCCATGTACACATATCTCTGTCCCAGTCTCATAGAATAGTCCACAATGCAAAGTAGACCTCACATACCTCAGTATGCGTCTGACTGCATCCAAATGCGGTTTCCGTGGAACCTGCATAAACTGACTCACCAACCCAACAGCATAGCTCAAATCTGGTCTGGTGATCGTCATGTAGATCAAACTTCCTACTATGCTCCTATACATAGTAGGATCCTCCAAGATCTCTCCTGAGTCTGCACTCAACTTGCCATTCTGATCCAATGGCACAGAAATAGGCTTACAGCCTGTCATACCATACTTGGACAACATGTCCAAGCCATACTGTCTCTGCAGTAATCCAATACCATGTGGTGACCTAATCACCTCAATGCCCAAGAAATATCTGAGCTCCCCCAGATCCTTCATCTCGAACTTCTGTCTAAGCAAGATCTTTACATCAAAGATCTCTGCATCATGGTCCCCCGTAATGATCAAGTCATCTACATAGATGACAACAAGCACAACCCCTCTATCACCATGTCTCACATACAATGAGAAATCTGCATTGGCTACATGAAAGCCAATAGTGACAAGATATTCAGAAATCTTGTCAGACCATGCTCTTGGTGCTTGCTTTAAGCCATACAAGGCTTTCTTCAACCTGCAAACATGCTCGGGGTGACCCACATCCTCATAACCAGGTGGCTGCAACATATACACCTCTTCTTGCAAATCCCCATGCAAGAATGCATTCTTTACATCCATCTGATGTAAAGACCATTGCTTTGACGCAGCCACTGCTATCACAACTCTCACTGTTGCCATCTTGGCAACTGGGCTGAAAGTTTCCTCATAATCAATCCTATATGTCTGCGCATATCCTTTGGCTACCAATCTAGCCTTGTACCTGTTTATGCTTCCATCACTGTTATGTTTAACTTTGTACACCCACTTGCATCCAATGGCTTTCTTGCCTTCAGGCAATTGCACTAAATCCCAAGTTTCATTTCCATATAGTGCATCCATCTCCTCATCCATAGCTTTCTCCCAATTCACATTTCCAACAGCCTCATCAATGCATGTGGGCTCAACAACCTGCACAACCTTTGCCATATATGCATAGTGATGTGCCACATAACCATCATATGTAAATCTCTGCACAGGGTTCTTCACTCTCCCTGATCTTCGCAGCTTTTCATTCATGGCTTCCATAGCCTTCTTTACACCAGGTGTTCTCATAGCTGGGATCCCAAGCTCCTCATCAAGGCTCATATCTGAGCCACTAGACTCTCCATCAACATGAGAATGCCCTGCAGAAATGTCAGGCATACCAAGGGGCTCAACCACTTTCTCTTTTCCTTTACGTGATGTACTAATCACATTTGCAGGACTGGTATTATGACGCAACCTGCCACTCCATGGTCTATCAACAGACCCACTAGATGAGGACTCTCCTGGTCCACTCAAAGACTGTGATTGCTGACCTGCATTCTGTGCAACCACACTTCCACTCACATCAGCCCCAATAGCTTCTTTTTCAGCAGCATACCAGCTGCTCATCTCATCAAAGACAACATCCCTGCTTACCCTCAACTCACGTGTAGCAGGGTTATAACACCTGTATCCCTTTTGCTCAAGGGAGTATCCAATAAACACACATTTTTCAGCTTTCGGATCCAGCTTAGTTCTCAGCTCATCTGGCACATGCACATATGCAATGCATCCAAAAACTTTCAGATGAGACAAATCTGGTTTTCTGCCAGTAAACCTCTCCTCTGGAGTTACATCATGTATGGCTGCAGTTGGAGTCCTGTTCATGATGTATACTGCTGTAGAAACAGCCTCAGCCCAATAGCAATGCGGCATATTCTTCTCTTCCATCAATGCTCGCGCAATCTCAGCAATGTGCCTGTTTTTCCGCTCAGCAACTCCATTTTGCTGCGGAGTGTATCTGCATGTAAACTGTCTCCGAATACCATTCTTCTTCAAGAATTCAGAGAACTCATTGGAGAAGTATTCTCCCCCTCCATCTGACCTTAGGCACTTGACATATTTTCCTGTTTGCTTTTCAACCAAAATTCTGAAATTCTGAAAGTGAGTGAATACCTCACTCTTCTCCTTCATGAAATATACCCACACTTTCCTTGTGTGGTCATCAATGAATGTGACATAGTACCTGCAGCCTCCCATAGACACGGTCTTCGTAGGACCCCATACATCTGAATGCACAACATCTAGTGCATTTCTGCTCACATATCTGTTACGTGGAAACACATGCTTTGTTTGCTTCCCAAATTGGCATGCTTCACATACTTTCTGCATACCTTCCACTTTAAATTTTGGCAGCCCTGTCACAATTCCTTTTGTCTGCATAGACTTCAATCTCTGCACATTCACATGACCAATCCTTTTATGCCATATGTCTGTGTCTGCAACAACTCTTGAACCATTTGCAAACATTGCAGCACTCATTTCAGGCATGTCTACATCCAACGTAAACATTCTGCCCACTCTGTTGCCTTTTGCAACCAACCTGCACTTGTCTTTAAAATCTTCAACATAACATCCATCAGGGTTAAACCGAACCTGCAAACCCTGCTCAATCATCTGGCCAACTGAAACCAGATTCTTTGTTATGTTCGGTACATGAAGTACATCTGCAAGGTACTTCACTTTGCCATCCTGCATAGACAATGGCACATCTCCAACGTGGGCAATTGGATGAGCAGTGTCATCCCCTGTTTCCACAAAACCTGGTCTTTCCGGGTTTTTCATCTCCTTGAACCACTCTCCATGACTCGTCATGTGGTTCGAAGCGCCTGAATCCACATACCATACATTATCTTTTTGTGCTGCATCAACATTTTCAGACATGGCATTCACAACATGCTGCATAACAAACAACCTTTCATTATCCTCATTATTTCTGCTTGAGGATGCATAGTTGTTTTGCTGCACTTTCCCATTTTGCATGTCAGCCTGCTTCTTATAACATTCTGACTGCACATGTCCTGGCTTACCACAATAGTAGCATTCACGTGCATCATTGTATTGCCTTTGCCAATTTCCACGACCTCTTTGACTCCCCCTGCCTCTGAATTTGCCTCTTCCACCTGCGTGTTGTTGTTGTTGATTCTGGGACTGTTGTTGCTGCTGCTGCTGCTGTCCAAAATTCTGATTACCTGTTCGGCCACCTCCTTGACCGCGTCCACGGCCTCCTCTACCTCGTCCTCTTCCTGAACTCGTGTAGAAGGCCTGTTGCTCTGAACTGTTTTTACTTTGTGAAGACTGTTGGTCTTCACCCAAGCTCTTCTCTTCGATAATCAGCATAGACACCAAATCTGTAAAGTTGGGAATGTTTTCCCGAGTCTGGATAGACGTCTTGAACGCCTTGTATTGTGGCCCGAGACCACGTAAACAGACTTCCACCTTGTCATCATCATCTACTGACACACCAATAGATGCAAGGGATTCCACAATACCCTTTATCTTTAACGCATAGTCATTCACAGACATGCTCTTTTTCTCCACAGTATGAAGTTCATTCTTCAACTGTATCTTACGTGCCTTGGTATTTGTTTCATAGAGCTTTACCAAGGTGTCCCACGCCTCCTTGGGGGACTTGGCATCCTGAATGTGCCCAATCATGGTGTCCTGTATACTAATGGAAAGCCAATACATAACCTTCCTGGCTCCTTGGTTCCAGTCTTTAAACTCTTTTACATCTGCAGCAGTCGGATTTATATCCGGTATCTCCGGTGCCTCTTCATGCTCACCTTCAATGTAGTCCCAATAGCCTTTTCCCATCAGGAAATTCGTTAACCTGAACCTCCAAGCATGGAAGTTATTCTTGTCCAGCTTCTCAGCCACAATCTGAGTTATCCCATCATTTGACATCTTGCCAAATACACAATTTCACCAGAAACTGCACTCTGGTTTTTTTCTGCACAACCTGCAGTATTTTCTGCACAGCGGTACTGGAGTACTCAAATGTCACAATCAGTGACTTCAATGTGCATACATACACCCAATGGCAACTGTAGACCTCTTTGCAGCACCCACAGTGTCTGCACAGTCAATCTGTCTTCCTGCAGTTCTTAAAACAGAGTTCTGCAGAGAATCGATGACTTACCCGCAGTGCTCGAAATCGCCTGCTTTCTGAAAAACGGAGGTCCTGACGCGCCCGAAACGCGTTTTCGGCCCGAAAATTTCAGTCCATAGGACTGTATAGTTGCCCTATAGCTTCACTCCCGCGAAGAAAGCTCCTCAATCGGAGATCGTTTGCCGGTGCCTCCCGTAGAGCTCCCGACAAGGGTGTAGTCACCAACACAATAGGGAAGAGTAGTTGAAGCTCTTACCCTCGTACCGCTTCCTATGGTTCTCTTGCTTGCAGCTCAGCCCTTAGCACGAACCAGGCTCTGATACCATGAAAAGATGCAGGGGGGAAGAGAGCTTGAGTTCTTGCAAGCACACACACAACCTCACAAAACCCTAATAGAGAACACAAAAGGTGCGAGGCTGAAAATCTTCTTCTTCTCTACTCAACACTCAACACACCATATACAAGAATAAGAGTACACACAATATGAAAGGTACTCAACCAAATACATACACGGGTTCTCTATAATGTGAACCCGACTAAATGAGCTGGCGCTATAACTATGCCAGTCTCTAGAGTGGCTGTCACACAGCCTGTCATCCCACTGGCCGCATATCACCCAAGATCTCACCAACCATGCCAGTGGTGTAAGTGCGGGGCCTATCCCCCAGGCGGGTCATCAGTGTCCACCGCCTCACTAGAGCTCGATATCTCAACAATTATCACCATCAAAAGAAGAAGATTTTACCTCTAATGTCACAACCTCACAGGTAGACAAACACTTTGAATTCTTATACACCCTATTGACATCAACAACATAGCTTGGATCCTACGCTGGTGACCTTTAACATTAATAGACCCTTTTTCAGAGCAAAAAGCCTCTCCAATGAGACGACTACATGGATAATAAAGACCTACCCTCTACCTACCTCATAGTAGTGAAGCCTCTTTTCCAAGAGCCCCTCTTCGACTAACCTTGCTAAAGGAGTCAAAGGCTTCTATCACAAAAACCTCATCAATGACATCTTCTCTTGAGAACAAGCCTAAATCATCAGGGATGACAACATTAGAGGTCATAATTTTATAAAGTTGATAGAGGTAAATCCACCCAAGTGACCTCACCATCGGTAGTAGCCCCTCACATAAAGACCCATGTCTCATCATTTCTTCCCAAACATTTCTTCCCAAATAAAAAAATATCACTATTCCTTTTCAAGCTAGAAAAGGTACCAAACCTTCAATTCTACGAAAGAAGGTATATCCACCAAACAAGCTAATGTCAAGATATCTTCATGGTATCAAAAGGTGGGTGGAAAAGCAATTACTAGTAGCTCAAGGCCACCATAAGGGTGGCAATCCAATTTGGCTACCAACCCACACAACCCTCATAGTAATGCAAACAATACCAACCTCAAAAAAGTAGAGTACTCGTTAACCTCTTTGGTAGAAAAAACCCAAAAGAGACTGACAAGACCTTCTTCTAACTCATCAGTTATAGGTTCCCAAATTTTTGCAAGAATAAGGATTCTATGAAAGGTACTGAAAATGTGTGGATTTCCATGAGATCAACTCAATTTACACAAAAGAAGTAACCTCATTAACAAAGGCACCAACCCTCTCATCATAGTATCTATCAAAAATGGGTGCCTACATGCCTATACATTCCTCAAGGCTATTATGATGATAATTCCACCATTTGGGTGACTAAGGCCATGAAAGAAAGGATAGCCTCACCACCAACATTTGTGCCAATAAGAAGCACAACCATGTCTCGAATAGTGTGGCAACCAAAGCAATATAGCAAGTAGACCACAAGAAACCTCTACTAAAAATAGAGATGTTTTGTGCAGTTACTAGAGAGATTTGGTATTTAAAATGAATATTATTAGAACTTTCTATCATTCTTTAAGAAAAGGAGCCCCACCCAATTCATTGTTCGACATCAATAGGCCAAAACAACACAGAGATAGCACCAAGGTTGCCAAAGGTTTGATCTCTCTTTGCCGAAATCAACAATTCGACTACCAAGTGACAAATCTAAGCAACGAACATATACTCCAAATTATCTCAATTAGATGCTTCAGCATCTAATGAGCTACTAGTCTCAAAGCTTCAGATTTCACAATTATTCCAGCCACAATAGAATGAGTTGAACGATCAATGGCATAATTCAAACTATTTTCCAACCCACTTTGGGAGTCATGGCTAGAGGTTCTTGAAGCTTAGTAGTAGGCATAAGGAAGGTCCCTAGGCAAGATAAACAATACAAGTATGTATTTTCACATGTGATTTTCCTCAGACAGTCATGTCTTGAGAGTATCTTATGTTTTTTATGCCCAAAAATGCCACTAAAAAATGATTCTTAGTACACTCAAAATTTAAAATAATAATAAAAGACTCTCAAAAGCATGAAATAAAAAATCATTTGGGCGTGAAGAAAAACTAGCTAGTTGGCATAAAGAAAAACTAATTCATGCCATGAAAAACTCAAGTTTTTCACACCCATAAAATTGGCTCATACAACATCATGGATCATTCCTAGATCTTTAAATAATTAGGTGAACCATAAAATAACCTCACAAGTAGGAAATGCAATAATTTATCCTTAACATGAAAAACCAATGGAAACTCACGAGACCGTGAGTATCTTGGATTTTTGACACCAAACAAAATGTGTGCCAAAAAGCAATAAAAACCACTTAAACCATATGATAACCAAAAAAAAACTCAGAAGTTTTGTTGACCTGAAAAAGCCTATGAAAGTTCACACTCATGAGCATAAAGAGTTTTTCACGTCCAAAAAAGGTGGTTCAAAGGTAGTGTAAATCATTTAAAGGTATTCATAAATGATCAAGAATTTCAAAAAATAATCTCAAAGTAATGAAATTCAAAAGTTTTTTAGACATAAAAAACTCGTGGATGTTCACAACAGTAAATATCTCAAGTATTTCATGCATAAAAAAGTGAAAGTTTATAAAAAATAAGGTGCTTACAAGCATCCATAGGTCTTAAAGAAATCATAAATTAGCAAACTTTCTTTGACATGAATATCTCAAGATATTCACAGCATGAAAAACTAGTCTAGTTTTTCATGTTAGGAGGAAAAGGGTTCCAAAATGGTAATTTTCACATGGATCACATATTCTTTTACATAAATGAACCATTCTACAATAGTTGTGCCTCAAGATGATGATATTTTTTAGATGCCAATATCTCAAGATATTCATGGCCATGAAAAACCAACCTAGTTTTTTATGTTAGAGGAAATTGTTCTAGATCATTACATAGGTATGTAGATCATTTGAATGCATTGCAAAAAAAAAAAGATAAACAAGAGGGGGGGAAAACGATTATCCCCTACCATCTATGTTTCACTCATATCTCTAGGTCACACACTTAAGAGAAATTCACAAGTTACATGGTTGCAATACTTGAATATAAGGTCAAATCTTATCATCAATAGCCAATCCCATCAATCATGGGGGCAATATCAATGTTTTACCATTCTTCATTCAATTGGCTGACTACTGTAGCTTCCTAGTGAGTTACCACAAATACTTACCCACTAGTGGAACATGCAATTTGTATATGCCATAGCCTCATCATCCTCCTAAAGTACATCTCTAAATGGGGGGCCACGGTGAGCGAAAGCCTAGTCAATGGTGCAACCCATCGTTGGGATTTCCCTTTAAAGGTAAAAACCATTAGGTTGTCCTCACCCATACAAACCATTAGGTTGTCCTCATTGACACCCATTCAAACCGCAGCAATAGCTTCCATAATAACCTCTTCACCATAATTTTCCACACTTCTCTCAAAATGGTGAAGAGCATTTCAATTAACCTCGCAAGTTAAATAATTCTTTCATGCCTCTCCAAAGACTTTGACTTTAACAACACCTACATTAAGAGGGTGTTTGACTCATTCTAATGAACTCATTGTACATGTGGTTAAAAAATACACAATATATTTATATATAAAAATATAAAAAGAACATGGGATGAATAGGGACATGTCCACTTTAAGATCTCATCTGATAAAGCCCTATAAAACAAGGAAAGAGACACTAAAAAAGCTACATCTACATCGCTTCAATGCATCAAATGGAGAACTGAGATTAACTTTCTCATTCTAATTAGTGATGACTATGTTAATGTTCCTCCAAACCCCCCATCTCTTCTCTTCCATTACTAATAAGCTTTAAACTTGCTGCTAACTTTAAATAATCAATGTAAACATGCTTTTGATTGCCAAAAAAAACTTGAAAAGGAGAGAAAAAACAAAAAAAAAATAGAAAGTAATCACTCACAGAAATCCCCACCCCACTTACTAACTTCATTCTATTTACTAAATAGCCTTCCCTATTTCTTCCAGAGGAACCATGACGATTGGATATTCAACATAAGCATCAACAAAATAGCTTCTCAAGTCTCCCAAGAACAAATTCTTCTACTCGATTTTGCGAGGAAATTGACAATAGGAAGCGGATAATGTTAACCCATTTTAGGATTAACAAGAGTTGCCACAATAATTCTACATCAAGTAACAAAGATGGAACCACGAAAAGAATTTATGATCAATATATAAAGCAATAGTGTTTAAATCTACAACTTGGACAAGCTAAGAATCTTCCAATGGAATATTTATGATGATTTTTGCACTTCACGTATCAAATCCCTTTGAGAAAAACCAGTAAAACCAATAAAAACGAGTAGTAAAAGTGCTCTAATTCCTTTGATTATTGATCAAATTGAGATACCAAGCATTCATTAGCTTAGCAATGATGTCTACTAACTCCATGTAAAAGGAATTAGACTAATTATAAAAGTCGAGAGAGTAATTAGCCGATTAATGACCCTCTGTTTTACTAATCACTATAGATAGCCTATTTAATCAGCTCCATAATGCATAATTGTTCCAACCAACCACATAGAAACCTTATCAAGTTTGCTAAGGAGATTTTGGAGTTATTCAATCACAAGACTTGAATTTGGCCTCCACCTAGCATAGTATTGAAAATTTTGCACTTTTTCTTCCCTACAGTCTGCCTACTCCTGAGGAGAATTGGGTGGTTTGTTGTGGTAATTGAAGGTAGATGTGAGTCCCCAAAACTCCTAGGTAATTGAAGGTAGATTTAAGTCCCCAACACTCCTAGGTATGTACCCAATCCATCAATGTAGTGATTTTTGCAAAAAACCAGCCCCAATTTCATCCACAATGAACATCTCTTCTCTGTTTTTGTGAGGGCTTCAAAACAGTGAATTTCCACTCACTTAAATGAATCAACTTTGCTCCAAATTCAATGTAGGGCTTGCACATGAGTTGCGAATACATTCCCATTTGCCAAGTACATGATTCTTTGTCAGATTTGCAACCATTTTCCTCATACATTCACCACACTCAAGCTTCAATGGTGGAGAGCTTGCAAAACAAAAATTTTGCTTTGCTTTAGGCAACTCAAATCTGGTGTTGTTTGTGTCTTTGCACCTGCAATCCGCTCAAGGATGTTTAGTGGTCCTTACCTGGTAGGCCAAGCTCTCAAATTTTATGAGAATTGGTGTGCTCCAAGATTCACAGCTCCAATGGCAAGCTTCACAGCTTTTCTTCATATCTTTTCTTCACAGCTTCTTCTCCCTCTTCTCTCACTCACTCATAAACCCTAATAGAGAGCACCATGCTTTGATACCATGATGAAAAACAGGTAGAGGGAGAGGAGACACACACACAGGAGCAAACCCTAACCATAGAGGGAAGCCATCTCCCTTATCACACAATGCATAAAGCCATAATCCATAATCTACAACACACTACATGTGTTGTGTCCACACACTATGACCATTTGGATGCGGTCATTTATGTCTCACACATGTTACTACCTAACATGCCAGCACATAGTGCAACTGGCAGCACAAGATGACATCGAGCTTGAATCTCAACACTTAGTACCATTAGGATTGAGTTGTTTATGAGCTAATGCTCTCTTCACTACAGCCCTTGCACTGTCGTGCTCTCCCGTTCCATGACCAGAGCCAAATAAATTCCAAGCCATTTGCAACCTTGTGATAGCAGTGTACCTAGAAACAAAGTAGAAAGGCTGTTTTGCTTTGAATTGAGACGAAGCACTATCAGACCAAACCCAATGGCATTGTAGGGAAATACCAAAGGGTAATCCCAATTATAATGTAACATGAAACAATGGTGGATGTCACCTACAATGTGAAAGTATGTAATATGCACAAATATGGACACTTGGCTTGAATACCAGTGCATTGTCTGTATCTCAGTTTGCCAGTAATTCTCAGCAAAGTCTACAATAGATATTACCACATCTTTGGGAAAATTGGACAAGCATTCTTTGTATTGCTCAACTTGCCACCTGTACATAAAATTATGTTTGATAAACTTTTCGAGCTGATCGTTGAACATTTGATTCAGTGCCTTGCATGACATTTCCTTATGTATTAACTCTTTCCTATGAGATTCCTCTGCCCCCTCCGCACACTGGTTTCCCAATAGTAGCTGACAGCGGAAGCAGCCCCCTAATGCGCCGGGCAGGGTTCCTCACTCGGGGCCTCGCCCACGAATGTCCGGGCACGAGACTATGCTGGTGGTCACTCCGAAAACCGAAACCGGGAAAATTTCCCATGCCCGGAAAGCGGGGACGATTCCACCTTTTTGAATTTTTCTTAACGAGTTTTCTAACGAGATCAAAATCTAAACTATCCTCCACCTGAATAAATCAGATAGAAGGAAACTATCACTGATGTAATTTGATCATCTGAGCAATTCAACACTTTTTTCCTAATCAAGATTATTCACAGCCGTTGATCCACTCAATCGAGAAATTTATCAGGGAATTAACTATCTACTCGAATCCTAGCATAATCCTAAGATTTTTCAGTTTGATTATTAAAACTCCACTGATTCCAGCCCCATCCGGCCCATGGGTTAGCCACCACCTTGCCACTGGAATTGGTAGATCCAATTAAGTACTCACCCACCCATAATTGAAATGCCTTTCTTAACTTTAGCTTTAGAAAACAGATACGCACACACTCCTCTTTAAAACTTTAATATAAAAAAAACAATCCATTGACAAACAATTTACTGGTTACACATGTCATACTTCAAAATTTCCATTGACAAACAATTTACTGGTTACACATGTCATACTTCAAAATTTCCATTGAGTATTTGTTTCTCACAAAATAGTATCACTCTAGACTCTCCGTTGAGACCAGCGAGTCAATAACGACATCCAGTGATAAATTACAATAACATTGGTCCTTCATACAATATCTTCCTCGACATACGCATGGGTGTCCTCGGCACCGCGAGCCCGTGCATCGCCTAGTCAGAACCCTCCAGGATCCTCCTTAGGTGTCCTGGCACTTCACTCAGGGACCGCTTCGTCGGCCCTCGTCCATCATCGTACCGCGAAAGCGCACCATTTTAACCATACTGAGGCTGGTCAAGACCTCGGTAGGCTTTGACGCGTGAGCTGTCCCCCTCGAACACTCCCGCCAGCTGTTGCAACCGAACTTCCCTTAGATAAACATATATGCCAAATGCTCCCTCCAGCATTCTGGCGTAAGATAGTCCTTTAAGAAAATAGGGTTTCTATGCAAGTTTTCAGTTTTGATTTTGTTTGAATACCATGAATAAATCTTAAATCCATATCCCAATACTTCTAGATCCAGGTCTGAATTCCAAACAGAATTCCTCGAATTCTGTCAACTTGATCCTCAGATCAAAATCAAAAGTCTTAACTTAGTTTCAGATTCGGTGGGTGTTTTGAGTGTATTTTTCCTGAACTGAGCACATCGTCATTGACAAAGGAATTAGGTCTTGGTCAATAGTCTGAATCAGAGTTTGGGTCTGGAAAGGTTCTTCCTAAACTATCTTTCTCAAAGGTACTATTTCAATTTCTCTTTTTCTAAATTTCGTTCGACGAATATTTACTTACAGATTTCTAAAACATGAATTTCTTATGAGGAATAAAATAATCATTTATCTCGATCTCCGACTTCGATAGTTTAATTGAATTTTCTCATTACCATCTTAGTGAATATGAAACGGTAGCATTTCTTCTCATAGATTATCTACTTATTCATTTTTCTAATTTTTGCGAAAATTAAACAGAGAATTAAGGAACCCTTATTTAATTATAAAGATTCTATATGCATCTAATTATGCATAAAATCTGATTCTGATGAAAGTCACACTTTTATCATCATAAAAATCATTTATGATGAAAATCACTCTTTTAACATAAAGAACTTCTTTTATGCATATGTTTATGCATACAAATCATTTATGATGAAAATCACTCTTTTAATTAAAAAAATATCTTTTATGCACCTATTTATGCATAAAAATCATTTATGATGAAAATCACACTTTTAATATTAAAAAATATCTTTTATGCATATGTTTATGCATAAAAATCATTTATGATGAAAATCACACTTTTAATATAAAAAATTATCTTTTATGCATATGTTCATGCATAAAAATCTTTTATGATGAAAATCATACTTTTAATATAAAAAAATATCTTCTATGCATATGTTTATGCATAAAAATCATTTATGATGAAAATCACACTTTTAATATAAAAAAATATCTTCTATGCATATGTTTATGCATAAAAATCATTTATGATAAAAATCACACTTTTAATATAAAAAATATCTTTTATGCATATGTTCATGCATAAAAATCATTTATGATGAAAATCGCACTTTTAATATAAAAAAATATCTTCTATGCATATGTTTATGCATAAAAATCTTTTATGATGAAAGTAACACTTTTATAATAAAAAAATAATCTTTTATGCATACTTCTATGCATGAAAATCAAATATGATAAAATTAACACTTTTATATTTAAAAAAATAATCTTTTATGCATACTTCTATGCATGAAAATCAAATATGATAAAAGTAACACTTTTATATAAAAATAATAATCTTTTATGCATACTTCTATGCATGAAAATCAAATATGATAAAAGTAACACTTTTATAATAAAAAATAATCTTTTATGCACTTTTATGCATAAAAATCAAATATGATAAAAGTAACACTTTTATAAAAAAATAATCTTTTATGCATACTTTTATGCATAAAAATCAATAATAATGAAAGTAATACTTTTATAATAAAACTAAATTTCTTTTATACAAATAATCAAAATGCATCTTCTATGCATGAAAATGACACTTTAGAATATAGAAACCATAAGGATTACTCTTTTAGAATAATGAAAGATAATACTTATTCCTATTTTTTAAAAAAAAATTTGCCATAACCTCCTTTGTATGGCTGACCATTTTTTAATTTTTCAATCTCTAAAATTAATTAGAAATGCACCAAGAGTATTTAAATCATTCTAAAGTAATATTTTTCTACTTATTTAAGAGAAACATTATGAAAAACTTGATTTTATTCATTAATCATTCACCTAGGATAAAGAATGGTTGGATTTACTAGAGAAGAGAGGGGAATGCCTTTTGCAATGAGGCATAACATCATTTGCAATGAAGAGAAGACAAAAATCATAAAAAAAACATAAAAACCATAAAATGACTGGAAAAGAGAAGAATCTCCAACTTACTAATGAATTTGAGATCTTTCCTTTGGCTTGATGGTTTGAGGGTTCTACTCTTGTTTGAAACAAGAGTGGCCACCAATGTTCTAGAAGAAGGGAAGGTTAAAAACTAATGAATTATGAGTACAATTCACTATTTTTGGTACTTGGGAGAGACAGGGTAACAGTGCAAAACACTATTGAGTTTCAACAAAGGGGAGGGATTCTATTTATAGAAAAAAGTGAGCTTCTAACCAAGCCAACTGATTCTAGAATTTTTCAGATCAATTTGGTCAATTTTTGACCATTTTTAGGTTAGTTTTGCTCACTTTTTGGATCTAGTTGAAACAGGAGAGAGGAGAGATAAAAATATCTCATTATTTGGGAGTTTAAAACTCATTCAAGGATGTGAAATAGGTGCCTCCTTTATGAGGGAAATTCCCCCATGCAGAGGTGTCAAAAATGCATCATTTCACCTAAATATCTCTCTTTTTTAACTATTAACCTTGTCCTTAGTCAACTCTTCATCTTATGTGAGTATTTACTCATTTTTGGGAGATTTTTCTTTTATTTCTTCATTTATCTCCTCCCTACATTTGGATGAATCTTATTGGTCCATAGGAACCTTAATTTAAAATTTTGAAAAAAATCTTCACCCCCAGGATAATGCCTCTTAAACAGATTATATTTAATTTCTAATGCACCTTTTGAAAATCTTTTTGAACTTTTGTTTCAGGGGAACTTATTTTAATAAGATGAGAATTTTTTCCATCCAAAAATATTTAAAATCTGAATATTCTCTCTCTAGAATATTTTCTCTCTCTAGGCTGGTAGAAACAAGATCTTTTATATTTCTGAAGAGGGATTTGATTACAGGGGAAGCTGGTGGACATCTTGAGAGGCTGGGGAGGAATCTTACATTCTCTCCCACTTGAAAAACGCGAGATGTCCTCATCTCGCAAACTGGGGGTAATCCTGCAAACAGATCGGCTTCATTCTCCTAGGTGGCATCTTCAAAAGGATAGAACTTCCATTTTACCACTTCCAATAATTCTCTAAGAATTCTGTTCCTAAGAATCTTTTCTCGAACATCAAGAATTTCTTCAGGTTGGAGTTCCATCTGTCCTTGGGTTAAAGAGGTTAGGATTTCATCATCAAGCACATGATTTGGGCTTGGCATATATTTCTTTAGAAGGCTTACATGAAATACATTATGAACTTTGAGATGAGGAGACAGAAGAAGCTCGTAGTCTACTTTCTTTGTTATCAGATATGGCCTACAATATCTGAGGGATAACTTCTTATACTTCCTAAGAGATAAAGAACTTCTTTTGGGCCGTACTCGAATGAAGACCATATCTGCTTCTTTGAATTCTCTGTCTGTCCTCTTCTTATCTGCATACTGCTTCTGTCGATCCTGGGCAGCTTTTATATCATTACAAATTGCCTGCATCTGCTGCTCCATGTCGTCAAGCATTTGTCTGGACATCTCAACCCTAATCAATGGGTCAGACCAAGTTAATGGAGTTAAGCAACTTTGCTGCCACAGCATGACCGAAGTATATCTTCGATTACTTGGTTTACCCTTTCAATTTGACCATCGGTCTCAGGGTGATAAGTTGTGCTAAGATCTAAGAAAGTTCCCACTGCTTCGAAAAAAATAGTCCAGAACCTTGAAGTAAACTTGGGATCTCAATCACTTACTATTCTCCTAGGTACGCCATGCAATCTGAAGATTTCTTTGAGGAACACTCTGGCCACATCCACTGCTTTCTTTTACTAGGATCAGATGGGCAACTTTAGTTAGTCTGTCAACTACCACAAAGATGGAGTTGTAACCTGATTGCACTGAAGGTAATCCAGTAATGAAGTCCATACTGATACATTTCCACTTCATCTGGGGGGATGTCCAATGGATGTAACTTCCCAGGCATTTTTACTCTTTCAGCTTTGACTTTCTGGCATGTCACACATTGACATACATGATTCAGTACATCCTTTTTCAGACCAGGCCAAAAGAAGCTTTTCTTTACAGACATGTAGGTTTTGATGAAACCTGGATGTCCTGCTATAAGGCTGTCATGGGCTTCATTCAGAATTTGACCTTTGGTTCCCTCATCATTGGGAATGCATAGCCTGCGATTATAATACATAATGCCATCATCTAGGCTGTACCCTTGAACTCTGTTCAACTCCTGTGGGGTTTTGCTTTCCTGCATAAGTAGGGTAGCAATAGGGCCAAAGAATCTATCCTGCATGATCTTCTCTCTTGCTTCAATAATCAAAGGATTTGATATCACAGTAATTGCAAGCAAGGAGGCTTTTCTGCTGAGGGCATCTGCTACCACATTTTCTTTGCCTGGGCGGTACTTGATTTCAAAATCAAATTTCTGCAGGGTCTGCATCCACCTTCTTTGGCGCATGTTGAGGTCCTTCTGAGTAAAGATCCACTTTAAGCTCTGATGATTTATCATCAAAGTGAATCTTTTTCCCAGTAGGTAATGTCTCCACAACTTTAAGGCATAGACTACTGAAAGTAATTCCAGGTCATGGACAGCATAATTCCTCTCATGCGTTCTGAGCTTTCGAGATTCATAGGCCATTGCATGACCTTCTTGTATGAGTGCACCTCCCAGGGCAAAACCACTTACATCCGTTTTACTACCTCAAAGGGTAGAGAGAAATCTGGCAGCTTCAGAACGGGACTGGTTACCAAGGCGGTCTTCAGCTTATCAAAAGCACTCTGGCACCTGGCAGACCATTGAAACGGGGTATTCTTCTTAAGAATATTAGTCAGGGGGGAAGCTATGAGAGCATACTTTGGTATAAAAATTCTATACCAACAACAACCAGTAAATCCTAAGAATCCTCTGACTTCTTTCACTATCTTTGGTTCCGGCCAATCTATGACTGCTTGGACTTTTACGGAATCTGGAGAAATTCCATCTTTGGATACCAGAAAGCCCAAGTATTCAACATGGTCGGCAGAGAAAGTGCATTTGCTCTTTTTGGCAAAGAGTTGATGCTTCCTTAGAATCTCAAGAACTTTTCGGACATGAGTCTCATGGTCAGCTGCATTCCTTGAGTAAATCAGAATGTCATCAAAGAAAACTAGAACAAAATCATCCAAGTATTCTCTGAGGATGTCCTGCATTAGGTGATTGAAAGTAGCTGGGGCATTAGTTAATCTGAACGGCATGACAGTAAATTCGTAATGCCCATAGCAAGTATTGATGGCTGTTTTTGGCATATCTTGATCATTGATCCTGATCTGGTAATATCCGAATTTGAGATCTATCTTTGTGAAGATCTGGGCTCCATTTAGCTATCCAAAATTTCATCAATTCTTGGGATAGGATACTTATTCTTAACTGTCAGCTGGTCTAGACCTCTGTAGTCCACACAGAGTCTAAGCGTTCCATCTTTCTTTTTCTGAAAGAGAACTGGTGCACCCCAAGGTGAAACGTTGGGTCTTACAAACCCTTGTTCTAACAACTATCTAAGCTGTTCCTTGAGTTCAATGGCTTCAGGAATTGGCATTTTGTACGTGCGCAGGGCTACTGGCTGAGCTCCGGGGGTCAATTCAATCACATGATCTACTTCCCGGATTGGAGGCATTTCAGTTAGCTCTACTAGGAATAGATCATCGAATTCACTTAACCATTCTGGTTCTTTATTCTTAAGCTTTGAGTCTACTGGGTTCATTTTGACAACATAAATTTGTTGCATCTTCCTAAGTCCTTTCAACAACCTGGAAGCTTTTACTAATTGAAGGTCTGGGGATCCGAAAACTCCAGTTCCTTGAACTTTGTTCCCGTGAAGGTCATGGAAGGAAATGGTTCCATTGTGACAATGTATGTCAACTTGATTTTTGTGGAGCCAATCCATTCCAAGGATCCCGTCAAAAACTCCTAGAGGTAAGACTTTGAACTGACAGTCGGTCACATTACTATCTAGTTTGAACTGGATAAGCTCTGTCTCATGGTGAGTGAAAAGAATCTTCCCACTAGCCAATTCAACTTGCATAGGTTTCCCTGTTTCTGTTCTAAGACTAGATTACGCAAGCATCCAGGGGAAATGAATGAATGAGAACTGCCTGAATCAATCAAAAGCTTAAAAGGCTTACCCTGATACTCTGCTGGAGTATGGATGACTTAGGCCCTTGATTTTCAATTGCAGCATAGACTGCCCTCTTTCCTCTTCTACTACATTTGAAATTGTGACTACTCTGGCTGCTGCAGTCTGAGGCGAAACTCTTTCTCTTTGGTTGCCCCAGTTCTAGGAAGGAGTTGAGGTTACTCTGGACAGAGGCAGATGGCTAAGCTGGAGTTCTTCTAGGGTTTCCCTCGCTTGGACCCTGATTAGACTGCTATGAAGGGGTTGGTCTCTGAACTCGGGGTCCTTGACTTCCCTATCCCCTTGACATGGTAGGAGTCGGGCAGTCTTTTAACTGGTGACCAAAACCCTGGCATCCAAAACATCGGTTTTCAGTTCTGAGCTCATCTCTCTGATTTCTTGAAAGAGGTGGGGCTCCTGAGAAAGTATTCTAGGAGAAGGGTCTTTCTTCACTTCTGAATCTTCCTGCATCCTGATTCCGATTCGGGCCTTGCTGCCTCTTTGGGGGTGGAAAGTTTGAAGTACTTCTCTGGGCTTAGAATCTTTTAAAGTTAGAGGGTGCAGGATTTGGCGGGACCTTTACTATAAAGGCTTTGGCAAAATCCTTTGCCATTCTTACTGCTTCAGCCATGGACACTGGCTTGGCATATTTTACCAGTGTCCAAGGGTTCATTCATTCCCTGATTGAACCTGGCCATGAGTTGCTCTTCATCTAGAGGTGGTGAATATTTGAGTAGAAGAGCAAAGGCCTGGTGATATTCCTCGATGGTTTTGCTCTCCTGCTTTAGCTCTAAGAATTCATTCATTTTGGTTTCCAAAATTCCAGGGGGACAATATCTCTTTCTTAGATAGGTTTTTAGATCATTCCAGGACTGAGTATTTCTGTCGAGACGGTTGGTGTCACAGTGGTTCCTCCATGCTACCCTGGCTGTTTCCACTATTTTCAGTCGGGCAAGAGCCATTTTGCTCCGCTCATTGTAGCCTGTGACGTCAAAATATTCCTCCATGGCTTCCACCCATTTCTCCACAGCCTCGCCGAGGTTCTCCCCTTCTCCTTTGAAGGGTCCTGTGTAAGCTTCCCCCTTCTAAAATAGGAGCACTTAAGATAGTCCACTAAGTCTTAACTTGGAGAAAATTTCCTATTTATCGACACCTTGACCACATAGAGATTCAAGGATACGATTCATAGGTAAGACCTAGTCCTATCCCACAAGGGAAGCGTGATCTTCTAAAAGTCAAATCACCCATAGGGTAATTTATCATAAATTGGGCAACTACTAGACTTGATTTCTAGAGGCAATGCTTTTTTCCTTATCCATGCAAGGCACAGCCGTTGACCTAGTCTTCTAGAATAGAGTTTCCCAAAAACCTACTTATCTAGCGTATGGCTTTCACTTAATCTGTTGGAAAGCTAGCCGACTAATTGGGTCCACCCGTCCGTAGGATGGTGCCATCGGGGCATTGCATCCTCCCACTTTCCACCCCTACTCACGCATCAATTTGTTTTCTAATTAATCCTACCACACTGTTTGACATAAATAAACATATTCCTTAATTACGGCCCTTTTCACAAGGTTTGTTAAAACAGTCTTTTTACACAATACAATCATGCCAAAGACAGGATATATATATAAAAAGTTGATACATGAATCAATTCCATACAAGCCAAACCGGCTCTCTTATTCTTTTCCTTTATTCTGTTGATGATCTAGAATTCGGCCTTCCAGCCCACTACATGCTGGGCAAAACCCTACGGGACCATACACCTCATCGTTGGTCTCGCCGTTGTGGCAAGGACTCAAGCCGACGGCCTGTCGCCCTCTCAGGCTCCATCGCTCGATCCTCCCGTCCCTCAGAGGGATGTCTGCACACTAGGGTGGGCTTATTCACCGCACTAGCCTGGGCCCTTAGAACTAGGCAGCATCATAACCTCTCGCCTCAATCGGCGAACCTTATTCTCCCAATGCTATGAGGGATACCTTGGGCCAATCCCGGGCTTTGCTAACGACGCTGCCCAGCTACACAAGCACGGAACAGAGTTAGCGTTGAAGCCACGAAAAACTTGCACTCTTTAAAGATAACAATTTCAATGCCATTTATTAAATACAGCATCACACAATTCATAACTTCATACAATTTTATGTCATTATTTTAAAAGGAAAAGATACACATTTATTAGCACTAAAATAAAAAAAATGCTTCTTTAAAATATAACCAAGCTAACCTGGCCACCATTTCCTTGAGGAGCTTGTAAAGGGCAGGTTGGCCGCATCGGGAGCATCTTCCCTAATCTCGTTGTTGCGCGCTCCTCTCGAGGCAATATTCTGATGTTTCTGGGAAGGGGCCATTCTGGATGGCGTCTTGTAGGACTCGCTGCTGTGGTCGAGATGCTTCAGTCTCGCGAATCTCAATTCTGAGATCGTTTGCTCACCGTATGAGCAAAAGACTATAGCGCACAAACCCTTTCTTAAGGCAAAAAAAACCCTTATTAAAGTCTACGCAAAGGGGGGGGTTGTGAGATGTCCTTAAGACCAAAAATGTGGAGGAGGGCTATGAGGGCTGCTGTAAGTCTATTCACACGGGGGGGAGAAGAGGTAAGGACACTGCCTCCTAGAAAGAGGGGGATGGAGGAAAATTGGCTTATCTGAAAAGAGGCAAATGAGGGGGTGTGAGAGGGGCGGGGCTGCAAGGAATGGCTACACTACAGCAAGTATGTTGCACAGGGACGGATGGTGGTACGGATGGCGGTACAACAGGGCATATGCTACACAGAAATGCGTGTTGCTTGTGGAGAACCCGAGGGTTTATATAGCTGTGGGTATGGGTACGGGCACTACGCAAAGCAAGGACGAAAGGACGGTGTACCATCAAAGGCTATGGATCAGTGGCCTACATGGGTCTAGGGGAAAGGTACGGTGTCGGTTGCTAGGGAAAGGAGTGGTACTACGCATGTACCTTATCTGGTCTGGGGCAGCATGGGTGTCCACGTAGGGGTACGTGTGGACCATACAGTGGGCGGCCGTCCTTTGGTTCTTGGGCAGCCATCGTACGGGCACCCTAGTAAGTGTGTACGATCCAAATTTTGGGGCGAGGTACCCAAATTTGGGACACCCGCCTCGATTTGCATGATGCTAGACCGCCCCGGGGGTGGGCAAAATTTTTTTTGTCCGAGAGGTTCTCCCGGTCATTGGGGTTTAGACCGTTCGTCAATCGGACACCCAGTCTCGTGCATTTATTAAGGTTTAAAGGTCGTCGCTTTTTAACTAAAATGACTGAAATTTGCGTATAAGCTTGATCCGGTGTCCGTTTTGGATGCTGTAAAATCTTATATTAGGTTAAAATCGCACGCAGATTCCAAATTTGGGCTCAAAATTTGAAGATTCTAAGTAGAAATGACTCAAATAATAAAATCATTGATTTTTATACCATAAAAACTCATATCTATTACATGGACATTTCTTTATTAGTGAAGATGGGTATGTTACATCCTTCCCCCATTAAAGAAATCGAGATGTCCTCATCTCGTCATGAATTGGGGATAATCCCTTAAGAGTGTAGCTTCATCTTCCCAAGTTGCATCTTCTTCAGGGTAATCTTTCCACTGTACTAGAAGTTCTACAAGAGTTCTATTTCGGAGTTGCCTTTCCCTAGAATCTATGATGCTATTGGGCTATAATTCAAGGACTCCTTGAGTAGGGATTACAACTTGTTCATCATCAAGAATATGATCGAGACTAGGTACATATGGTTTTAAAAACAAACCTACATGAAATACATTGTGGACTTTGATATGGGCTGGGAGCTGGAGTTTATAGGCACTTTTACCTAGACACTTGATAACTGTATAGGGACCACAATACCTAGGGCTGAGTTTCTTATATTTTCCAAGTGATAGAGAACTTCGTTTGGGTCGCACTCGTAGAAGAACTATGTCTCCTTCCTTGAAGATCCTTTCAAACCTCTTGGTGTCAGCATAATGCTTTTGTCGATCTTGGGTAGCTTTAATATCCTTTTGGATTACCTTGGTTTGTTCCTCCATCTCTTCGAGCATTTTCCTGGATGCCTCAACTCTTATGGTCGGATCAGAGAAATTTAGAGGAGACAAGCATTCTTGTCCATAGAGTGCTTTGAATGGTGACATTCCTATGCTCTGATGATAAGATGCATTGTAGGCAAATTCTACCAGAGGAAGGTATTGAATCCACCTTCTCCTTCCACAATATGCTCTGAGAATGTCTTCAATTACTTGATTGATTCTCTCATTCTGGCCATCGGTCTCTCGATGATAAGCTGTGCTAAAGTAAAGTTGAGTTCCCAGGGCTTGAAATAAGGACTGCCAGAACTTTGAAGTGAAGTCAGAATCCCGGTCACTTACTATCCTTTTTGGGAGACCATGAAGTTTCACGACTTCCTTGATGAATATTCGAGCAACATCAAAAGCTTTGAAGGTTTTCTTTGCTGGTATAAGGTGAGCTACTTTGGTAAGTAAGTCCACTACTACCAGGATGGAGTCGTATCCTCCTTGAACAGTGGGGAGACTTGTGACAAAATCCATACTAATGCACTCCCACTTCATTTAGGGAATATCTAAGGGTTGAAGTTTTCCAGGCATCTTGACCCTTTCAGCTTTGATCCTTTGGCATGAGAGACATTGCTTCAAGTACCGAAGGACATCATTTTTCAAGCTTTCCCAATGAAAGCTCCTTCTTACGGCATTTAATGTTTTTGCATAGCTTGGGTGTCCTGCAGACAGCAGGACTATCATGAGCTTCATGGAGGAAAGTAGGATCCTTAGGGATACATAGCCTGTGATTGAAGTAGAGGCTTCCTTCATGAGTGGAGTATCCCTTGATTAGATTCTTCTCTTTCTCTGAATTTTCTCCTTCTTATACTAACTTCATCATCCTCTGATAATCTGGGTCATGAGATGAGACTTCTTCCACCTTGACCAGTATGGGATTATTTGGCATTGAAATTGCACTCAAGAAAGATTTGCGGCTAAGTGCATCTGCTACCACATTATCTTTACCAGGGCGGAATTTGATGTCGAAGTTATATTCTTGTAGAATTTCAATCCATCTCCTTTGCCGCATGTTGAGGATAGGCTGCGTGAAGTTCCACTTTAGACTTTTGTGGTCAGTAGTAGCTGGAATTTGCCCCCCAAGAGATAATGTCTCCATAATTTAAGGTAATGAACAACTGCTAAGAGCTCCAAATCATGGGTGGCATAATTTGCTTCATATTGCTTCAGCTTGCGGGAAGTATAAGTGACTGGTCTTCCTTCTTGGACTAAGACACCACCAAGTGCTAGACTACTAGCATCAGTAACCACTTCAAATTCCTTGGCGAAATCAGGAAGTTTCAGGACTGGGGCAGAAGTAATAATGACCTTGAGCTGATCAAAACTATTTTGATGGATTGGCAAGCCACACTATTTTGAAATCCTTCTTAAGAAGATCTGTCAAAGGTGCAACTACCAAGGCATAATCTTTGATAAAAATCCTATACCATCTCGTGATTCCCAACACATATGTGAAATATGGGGGTTCCGCTGTAGTTTCTAAGACTCTAAAAACTGATGGTAAGGGTGGTAGACTCTGGATTGGGGTAGATCCCAACAACACAGCTACTCTATCACAGCAGGTAAGATCTGCATCACTTTGTCATACACCCAGTGATCCTGAGTTATGCGAATCCCATCTATAGTCATAGAGGTGTCGGCCCTGGGGGTATCGACGAACCAAAATAAACAGATTATCTTCAACTTTTCAATCCAACGAATCCGCTTAAGGTCGGTGGTGAGGTTCCCAATTCGATCTGCTCGGATGAAGAAATATCTCGGCCCACGACTCCAGAAATCTCTACCCCATCCTCTTTCAATACGAGAGAAATGAGGGAGGGACATCTTCTCTAGTATCTGCACCATGGTGTCACGGAAAATTTGAGGAGTGACTAGCAATCTCGAAGATGCATTAGAAAACTAGAAACTTCGAGTAGGCATCTTCCTCTTCCTTCAATCATTCAAACATCATTCAACTTGTTTGTTTTAGTAAGATGTTTTTATTAATTAGCATTATGTTAGGTAAAACATTCATTACAAAACAGTCCTTAAATGGCAATTCCTAGGAGCTAAACTTGGCTCTAATACCAATTGTAAGGTTCCCCCTTCTAAAATAGGAGAAACACTTAAGATAGCCCACTAAGTCTTAACTTGGAGAAAATTTCCTATTTATCGACACCTTGACCACGTAGAGATTCAAGGATACGATTCATAGGTCTACATAGCCTGAACTTCTACATCTACCTCTAAAAGCTTGGGAATATATGATGGGTGAAAGTTCTATGCGTATGTGTGTGTGTCGATAAAACAATAGTAAGGGGCTTGCAATAGGCATAGAGAGCGAGAGAGAGAGAGAGAGAGAGAGAGAGAGATGAGTGCACCATGAGCTGCCTTGTCTAATTGTTTTTTTGTTTTCAGGCTTTTCAAATGTACAAAATGTGGGAGAAAATGAGAGGAAATGACTTTCTCAAATGTCTAAAAACCTGTTTAAAGGCCATGTCTAAGACATAGGTTTTGACTCTACCTTACCATGTATCCACCCATATATATTAGGCATCGTTGGTTGTGAATGTCTTGGCACTTCATGCATCTTATCTCATGTTATATCTTTTGACATTGGCTTAAATTTCTTGTCTTAGAGTACACACCTTACCATGTTCTTTGAGAGCACTCTAGTCTGAGCTATCCATCTCATCATTTTCTATTATTATAAGCAAGTGTTGGATTTCCTTACAGGCCCTAATTCATCGCTTCCATTGTCCACCTCTAATAACCAACCTATCCATTGGTTTTAACTCCTTTAGATGTGCTCTTGGCCCAAATAAAATGTTATTCTCCAACATTATTTTCATCTTCTTATTTGCTTTCTCAAGAACATGTACCCTATCACTTATTTCAATATTCTGTACTTCCACAATATGCATTTCACCCTGTAAATTTTCACATTTTTTCTCTTTCTCAATCAGTCATTTTGAGAGTTGTGTCAGCATCACTTCCTTACTTGTCAACATAGTTTGGGCTAATTTGTAAACATAATGTGCTTGGTTGGAAGCCTTCTTGTATAACCTAAGAGACCTGCATGACCATCACATACATACTTGATAAAGGAGGTTAATCCTAAAAAGAGAGGGGGCTATTTTGATAGAGGATCAATAGGATATATCGACACCCGTCTACCCATAAATCCACATGCTTTTTCCTTATATCTCTATTCTCTTGCATTATTAATTGTTGCACCGAGGTAATCTCAATCCTCTTATACATAAGTACATACTCAGCATCAAGTTGAATAAGAATGTCACTTTTTTTACTTTATGTATCCTCTTGTAACTCCATTAAAATCATCAATATACATAAGTAATTCATAACAACATTGACTCAAAATCAGGTACAATAATCAAAACCATTAAACTTTAAAAATATAATGTTTATCCTAAAACATTAATACTACATATCATTAAACAAAATATTTTATTAAATCCTTCAAATAAACAACATTCAAATCTATAAGTTTTCAAAACATAAAGAATAATGACCTCTATAGCTTTGTTCTTCTCTAAACTTATAGTGTGATAGGAAAGATAAATGAAGAGTAAGATGGTTTTTTGGTGCCAACTCTATGGCACTAGAAAAACAATATACAATCCATCTTTAATACTTTTTTCTCACCCTAATCTCTGTCAAAAATGGGAACATCTATCACCATTAATGTGAGAATTAAGGGAGAAGAGAGAGAGAGAGAGAGAGAGAGAGAGAGAGAGAGAGAGAGAGAGAGAGAGAGAGAAAGAGCTACCCACAGAGAAAGGAGAAAAACTAGAAATTCATACTAAAAAGTCAATAGTATTCCAAAACACCAAACAAAAACATCAGATAATTAAAAATAAACCTTGCAATCAAAGAATATGCATAGAATTGCTCAAACTAACAAAAATTCAAAATACCAAGCTAGATTACATAAATTGTTTAAATCCAGCACCTTTAAGGTAGTTAGAATGTCAGTAACATCATAAGGTTGATTTTCCCCCTAGACTTGGTCAGGAATTGGTAGCTCTGGAGTAAGGATGGATGTTTGGTGCATAAGCTGGAAGAACTAGGATCCAAGGAATGCAAGATGCCCCTTCCTCGGCCATGTGCCATCTATGTGACATAAAAAATCACACCATGGACAAATGCTTATATAATACAAGAAAGAAGAAACCAAGAGTAGCTAAAGGGCAACAAAGACAAGCCCACTGCCAAATGTGAATCAAGTGACAACAGCACCTCTAAATTCCCAACAATATGGACAAGCAAGAGATGGTAGATTTGGACCAAGAGAAGCAAGATTAACCTGCTATTTATTATAACTCACCCGTGCATAGAAGGGCTAACTATCCAATTTGGCAAAGACATCAACAAGCGCTTCAAGCCACAAGGCTATATAGGGTGATGCATCCCAAGGAGGGTAAACATGGTAAGAGTTGATGCTATACATGGGAGATTGCAAGGGAAGCCCCCAAGAGTGATGGTTGTAACCAGATCACAACCCTAAGTACGAGAAGCACAAAAGGACAAACTGAAAATAGGGAGGTTGAAGCCATAAGAATGGGTGTGATAGCATAGGTCACTAAGCTGGTAAAAGAAGCCCAAGGAGTGATCTAGACTAAGCAAGAAAGACCGTACCATATGGAAAGACCAAGGAGTGATCTAGACTAAGCAAGAAAGACCGTACCACTAGGAGCCAGCTAATAATAATCCAAAGCAAGAAGTTATAGATAAAAAAAGGAAAAAAATGTCTCTTATAAAGAGACCTATGATGACAGGGGAAACTCACAATAGAGGAGAGGTGCTAAAGTTCGAGGAAGAGCCTAAAGAAACCCAAAGATAGATGGGCAATAAATCCATTAAACTGGATATGCTAGGGCATAACTAGCTAGAGATAAAGGGAAGTACCACACTAGTCATGAAGCAAGATGGAACCAACAAGTCTTGCAAAGACTAGGAAAGAAATGAGAAGCCTAGCAAGATATGAGATATCGGAGGACCTCAACAAGATGAAACCAAACATTCCACTAGACCAGCTCCTATCACTCGTACCAAACTATAGGATCATTTCCCTTTGGTATTGGAGATGAATAGCCATTATGTGGATGCTTATAGGCCATTATTGGGAAAGGCTCCTCTAAAGGACTCTAGGACAAGATGGCACATTGTCAATAATAGAGCTAGAAGTCATAATAGCTATCTGCACTAGTGTGGAGGAGAAGGTGGCATTGTGACACAATAGTTTTGGAATTCATGATCAAGCTAAGAGATCAAACCGTACCACATATCATTCTCAATGAAGGATCCAACATGAATATATTATCGAAAAATGCTTAGCCAAAAGAATGGGCATAATCACAATACAACTAACACCATTCTAGGTGAAGATGACAGATCAAAGAATTCGACCAATGGGAATTGTGAGAGGGGAGCAGATAGAAATAGCAAGATGTGCCCTCCTATGGTGTTTATGGTGCTCAAAATGGAGAAATACATGGAGCTTACCTAATGTTATAGGGAAGACCATGGCTAAGGAGCCTACCCAATGTTATTAGGAAGTCCTTGGCTAAGGAGTGGAAAGATTAAGCACAACTAGGAGACAGATCAGATCAAAAGGGAAAAAAGATGATGAGAGTCCTTGTAAAAACCAAGGATAGACTAAACCCAGCAACTAGACGTCTCCATGCTAAAGGATTAGACTACCTAGGTGTAGATAATGATGAAGAGAAGTAGATCTTGAGGAAAAAAATGGATCTATTTTCACTAAGGTAGAATTGGAAAGGATCATCCAAAAATACGATCCTGAGGTATTGAAAGTCCAGCCAGTGGCATAAAAAAATGAAAGCAACACATGGAGACATAAGTTCAAAAAGACAAACTCAAAGACCTACTATCAAAAAAGAAGAAACCAAGCTAGTAGAAGGCAGAAAGCATCACTTGAGAGTTCAAGAGGATGAACTCATCGAAATCAACTTTGGTGGGTGATGAGAATGAGCCCAAAACTGTTAAGGCAAGTGCAAAGCTAGTGCAAGAACTAAAAGATGAAATGGCATAACTACTCACAATATGCAAGGATGTGTTTACCTAGGACTATCCAAACATGAAGACATTGATCCAAGCTTCTACTAGCACAAGATCAACCTCAAAGAAGATGTAGTGTCTATCAAACAGAATGGGTAAAAAATGAACCCAAACTATGCAAGACATGTAAAAGAAGAAATGGACAAGTTGCTCAAGGTAGGGTTTATTTATCCCATTGACAAAGCAAAATGGCTGTCACACATCATGATAGTGCCAAAGAAGAATGGGATGGTTTATGTTGATTATAAAAAATGAAATGAAGCTACAAATGTAGATCCCTTTCCACCACTGACTCACTTCTAGATATGGTAGTAACATACTACCACTATTTTAGAGTACAAAGAGAGAGAGTTCATAAGCATGAATATCACAAAGAGAGAGAGAGTTCATAAGCATGAATATTATAGAAAATTCCCAAGAGACTCAGTGTCAGATATAACACAACAGAATACTCACCCTCCAGATCATAAAACAAGCCAGATAATATGTTGAACTTTTGTATCTCATTCATGCAAAACCTGTTGAAATATACAAGTGAATAGGGGTGTGTCCAAAATGAACTCTAAGGCCTCAAATCTGGACTCCCCGCATACTCTATTTTTTGCACACAAAATAGAGGATTAATTTGCTAATCAATGATTAATCAATACTAATCACTATATTTTGGTTCAATTGAGGGTTCAAATTAACCATTAGGTATTTGATACAGATCCCTATAACTTCAGATTGCAATTCAGAGATGGTTTGACACTCCAACCATTCCATACAGATTTGTTACCCTTGATTTAATGTAATTTTTGGTGATTTTATGCTGATAAATCTGTTGTAATCATCACCTAAACACCAGATTGAGTTGTAAAAGGGTAGACACTGCCCTTGAATCTTGAAATTGGATCGAGGTAAGACCCCCTTCACATCATCATGAGTACAGCACAAGAGATAGCTAAATTTAATGGGGAGCAATTTTACACATGGCAGACAAAAACCATGTATCTGCTCATGAGGAAAAATCTATGGGGGCTAGTTGAGGGAAGAGATGAATGCACTGAGGTGAGAGGGAAAAATGAGTGGAAGAGCAGGAATGAAAAAGCATTGGGACTTATCGCACTCAGTTTAAATGATGAAATCATTCATCACATCACAGGGATACAGTGGGCAAAAGATGCATGGGATGAACTCAATAAATTATTTGGCACACAAGCTAAAAATTCAAAGATAAATCTATTAATGCAATTCTACAAATTGGATATGAAGGAAAGTGAACCTTTAATCACACACTTGAACAGATATAAAAGCATTAAGCAATAACTAGCAGCTACTATTAGCAAAAAGGTAGAAAATGATGAGGCACTAGTAGTGCTTCTGAAGAGTGGACAAAGGTGAATATGAAAACATTGTAGCAACATTAAAGAATGTACCTGAATTGAACCTACACGAGATAAAAGGAGCTCTACTAGAGCAAGAGACTAGAGGCAAAGAGAAGAAATGGCTGGACTCAACAAGCAGGAGAAGAAAAAGCATTCTTCACCCGAGGAGAATTCTCTCGAGGACGAGGACGAGGAAGAGGCAGAGTGGGAGGAAGGACCTTCACTTGCCACAACTGTGGAAAGCCAGGACACATGGTAAGAGATTGCTACAGCAAACCCACCAGTGGAGAAGGAACGACATCAGCAAACTTCATGGAGACTCCTAAAGGAAGTGGAGTCAGATCATCTTTTCTGTGTGAGAGAGAGAGAGAGACCCCACAACCCAATGTAACCTTCCCCAACAGAGTAAAACCACCTCTGAGCCACCAATGATGTAGGCCATGTGGTAGATGTATGTGTGAGCACTTTAGTCAAGGTCACTTTGTAGTAGCCTTGGACACATAGAGAGAGAGAGTATCAAGGACTATGAGTTTAGGGACTTGAGGCACTAGTCGCAGACTATCAAGTAAGAGGGAAACTTGGTATAGGGTCCAGGTGTGCTAGGAGTATTCACTTGAGGGGAGGTGATGAAATATACAAGTGAATAGGGTGTGTGCGGGAACAAGCCCTTAGCAAGAGGCTGTAAAAGAGAATCTATAAATGTGAGAGAAGCTGTGAAAAGGTGAGATGTATCTATTGCGAGAGAATAAAGGGTAGCATGAGGAGATTTAGGAGGTGTGGAGATATTTTGGGAGAGGTGGAGAGAATCAAGCAAAAGAGATGGAGTGAATCAAGGAGAAATCAGTGGGATTGGATGCTTGGATGTAAACTCTATAAATTGAGGCATTGGCCTAATGAGAATTTGCTAGTTTTTGATTATCCATGCCTACATTAAGTTATCAGTTAATTGCTCACTAATCACATCTTAATTATTGTCTAATCTCTTTGTTAATGATGTTGATTCTAGCATTTGATCCACCATAGCTCATAACATTGCTGCAAATTTAACAAAAGCAACTAAGCTTGCCTACTCAATACAATGCAAAAATGTACTATCCAAACAAGACTTCACACAACATCTCTCCTTACTTGCATCTCATGAGTGGTAGGGTTATAGCATCTGCAACCTTTGTGCTAAAAAGCATATTCATTGCCTTTGGATCCATCTTGGTTCTCACTTCATTAGAAACATGCACATATTTAATACATCCAAACACTTTCAAATGAGATACATCTAGTTTTATGCTTGTAAACTTCTATTCAGACATTGTGCCATAAATAGCTGCAGTGGGGGTCCTTCTCATAATGTAAACAATAGTAGTTACTACTACTTCAGCCAAAAGAAATCTGTCATATTCTTTTCAAACATCAAGATACGAAAAAATTCTATAATGTGCCTATTTTTCCTTTTTACGATACCATTCTGTTGGGTGGCGAAGTGTACCTAGATGTGAATTACATCTTGAAACTTGGCTTTCTAAAGAAATCACTGAACTCAATGGAGAAAAATTCTCCCCCACTATCGAATCTTAGGCACTTGGTATGCATACCCCTTCTCAACCAATGATTTAAATCTCTAAAAGTGAGGAACACCTTACTTTTCTCCTTCATGAAGTAAACCCACACTTTCCTGGTGTGTCGCAATAAATGTAACATAGTACCTCCAACTTACAATTGCAATCTTGGGAAATACCCATACATTAGAATGTATAACATCAATTTTCTTACATTAATGTACTTTTCATGTAGGAAAGCATGTTTAGCCTACTTACCAAGCTAGCATGCTTCACATACTTTGTTCATACCATCAACCTTAAACTTTGACAAACCTATAACAATATTTTGGTCCTACAAATAGACTTTGGCTTCTTTATATTCACATAACCATGTTTAACCTGCTTACCAAGTTAGCGTGCTTATAATACTTTGTTCATACCATCTTCCTTAAACTTTGACAAACCTACAATAACATTTTGGCCGACTTCCACCCCGCCACTTTATATTCACATAACCAATGTGCTTTTGTGACATATTTAATTATCTATAATGACACCTATCCCATGTACAAACATGATTTCCTTCACTTCAAGCATGTTAACATCCAAAGGAAACATCCTGCCATTTATGTTACCCTTTCCAACCAAGTAGCACTACTTTTTGAAGTCTTCCATAAAGCCCCCTTAAAGATTAAACCTCACTTGTGAAAACTAGGTTTTTTTTGTATGTTAGAAATGTAGGTACTTCATTTTTCCATCTTGCATAGACAATGGACTTTACCAACATGTGCAATGGGATACACAATAGCATTACCTATTTTCACATACCCTAGTTTTTTATATGATCTCTAAACAACTCACCATAACAAGTCATGTGGTTCGAGGCACCAGAATCCATATACCAAATATCTTCTTATCTTGACACATCTCATGTTGTGAAACTAAGCATGTGCTATATTACAAACAGTTTCTCACTTCTGTCATCACCATGTTTACTTGATCATACATAGTTATCTTACAACAACTTTCCACTTTTGATATTATTTTGCTATTTATAGTAGTCCTTCGCAATATGCCCTAGTTTGCCATAGTAATAGCACTCCATACTATTTTGATTTCTTTGCCAACCACCTTGGCCTCTCTGGCTCCCCCTACTTCTAGAGTGGCCTCTTTCTGGTTTTGATTTCTAAATCGATCACCATTGCCACATCTTCTAAATCATAATCTATCTTTACCTCTACATGTATCTGAGTAGAAGTCCTACTCATGTGAATTTCTAGAAGGTGCACATCCCCTAATACTTATATCCTCATGGATGAGGAGAGCAATCAGTTCCTAAAAATCAGGAAATTTCTCTCGAACTCTACACTTGGATGTCTAAAACTAACTGTATTCCTTCTCTTTCATGACATGCTTTATATGTCTGGGGTGGGATTTTCTTCAGCAATCTATGGCTCCTTTTAATCACCTATGATTAACCCCCAATATATTTTCCTAGGAAATTGGTCATCTTGAATTTATGAGCCTAGAAGTTATTCTTATCCGGCTTCTCACTCATAATTTGTGACAAGTTGCTGCTATCAGACATCTTTACCTGTAGTAACTTACTAAATAGTGCTTGTAAAAGTTTATGCACGTATAGCAGACCTAGAATCACTAATAGAATGGTACTATTATTGTGTATATGGGATAGTCACATACACATAAATCCACCAAAAACTTATAAATCTTAGATTCTCTGCGCAAAACTGCAACTAAATTTCTACCACAACTTTGCACCGAACCAAAAATTGGGCATATATAGTCAAAATTAACATTTTTAGAGAATGCCTATGAAAATATTGCAGACTCAAAATGGGGCATGAAATGGCCGAATCTAAATTTTATAATCATAATATATGGTCCCTTTACTTCACCTGCCCACAAAGGGTGCTTCAAGATGTGATAGTGCATCTTACTATTATGCCTACCTATGCTCTTTCCCAGCAACTACCCTACAGAGATTTGCTTCCAAGTCAAAGCAAAAGAGACAAAGTTACCCTTACTCATGTATCACTTCCTTTACTTACCTCTTGAGCTCTTCACACAAACTAGCACTCTAATGCCATGAGAAGGATGCGAGTCATGGTGGATGAGCTTGAGCTCCTTGACAAGTAAACATATACACAAGAGTAGACAAGCATACAATAGAGCATACAAGAGAGATGGATGGTTGAATTCGCTTCTATTCTCTACAACCATAATAAAAAGAGATAAGAGAAATTACTCTCTAATACAACATACAAAGGTCTATACATAGTGTGAACTTGACTGCTCATGATGAGCTGGTGCTATAACTATGCCATTACTCTAATACATCAAAATGGCTATCACATAGCTTGATAACCACTGGCAATATATCACCCATAATCTCACCAACCATGCAGCTATACGAGTAGTGTTAGCATAAAAGCTATCTAGTTGAGCTTGATATCTCAACACTAATACCTTTTCCACACTAGATATCAATTCTTTTATGACCAAATGTATTTCAGTCGTAGGCAAGTCAATCCCTCTATATTAGTAGTAGTCCTCCTTGTAACCCGATTAGTACTCAAATAAAGAGTAGGATCTAAGAGGAGTTTGCACGATATGTGTATGCGTGTGTAAGTGGATGCATTAAGGGTAGAGTTCCAGAGAGTTTGAGTTTATACTACATAGCTTACATAAAAGTCCAAAATAGTGAAGTTCATGACACACGATACTATGCTATTTATGGTTCACATATTTACCTTGTCAGCTAAATGAATATGAACTTTGTTACTCTCATACTAGGAATTATCCCTTCCATGTATTATGCTCGTTGTGAAATATTGCATCCGGATTGAACACAATCCGTACAACTCAATCATTGAAAAATAAAGGTCGAGACCTTCACTATCTCTTTTAGAATGTGCACCTCATAGTCCAATACTATGCACTCAATGTTTTCTTATTACATTGGAAAGAGTCATAAGGTGCAAATCATAAGAGTTGGCTAGGTGGTATGAAACCACTAAAGTGTCGATGGGCTTTAACAGATGTTAACCTATGACGGACATTGAATCGTACTATGTTTTACGTCATGTAATTAATTTAAATATTCTGAGTCATGGGCTGGACTTGTCGGCACCATATGTAAAGGACAAAGGGATTGGGTGATCGTCGATGAGAGGTGCACCTTGAATGTCAGCAGGATAAGGGTTAGGATCGGCCGGCCATGTATGGGCACCCATGTGTGAACGGCCAAGTCACCTATAAGAGTCAAATGTAACCCTAAAACTCTCATTCTCAATGTGTTGAATACAAGAGTGCTCTTGCCTTATCCTCTTGGTTTCCTTCTCCTGTGTGTGTGTGTGTGAGAGAGAGAGAGAGAGTGAGAGAGCGATCAAGCACTGTGTAGTGATACGGCGGCGGCGAGGCGGTAGAGCGGCGAACGGTGGCTCCTCCTTCACTGCGACGTGGGAATCCTTCACGGCGGCAGTTTTAGCGGTGAGTGAAACACCTTTGCATTCTGTTTGAGCTTGCTTTCTTGGTTGTATGCTTGCTGCCACTCGTGGCTCGCATACGGTGTTCGGCAAGTCCTCAGCTACTACGACCTGTGCGGCAAAAATGCACATTTTTGGTGCCGCTGCCGGGGATATGCCCTGCACTAAGCTCCAGTTTGCAGCTCGGGCTGCTGCGTGAAGTGAAATTTACACTGTAGGAAAGGCGACTGTGTGTTTGTTGTTGTTGAGGTGTTTCTGTGTTCTTCAATCTATTTCAGCAATTTGTCTTCTACAATTCTATTTCTTTTGTTATTTTTTCTGCTCTGCGTGTGGGCGTGCGTTCTGTTCTCTGGTTTTCTACGTTTAGAGGGATTCCTGAATCCCCAGGCCTGTGCTGTGCGTGAACTGCGCCGCGACCAAGTCCGAACCCTAGAAAGAAACCCTGGAAAACTTATCCCAAAAAAAAAAGAAAAAAAAAGGAGGGAAAAAGAAAATTTAAAATTTAAAAAAATAATTTTTTTTTAGAAAAAAAACAAACGTGTTGAGAGGAAAGATTTTTTGTTTGAAGAAAAAAATTTTGAAAAGAAAAAACCCCCAATTGACCCCGACCCTGGCCTCGGTCTTTTGATAGATATATATATAGGGGAGTGAGCCTCCATAGCTTTCTTTCAAGTGAGAGCTTAAGGAAAGTGGAACTCTATATGTAGCCCACCCCCCAAGGAGTGAAGTGAGCATGTGGGATAAAGCCTTCACCCTTTCCTCCACAAGCAAATAGGCCTGCACCCCTTCCCCCATAAGGAAACAGACTGTTTTGAGGACCACAGGAGCTCTGGATAGGTGAACACTGTGCTGTAATGCACGCTAGGACCCTTTAAACGATACGCTCATCTCGAGCTATCACACGCCCTAGTTTAGGTTCGACCATAAGTAAGGGGGTTAGAAATGGGTTAAAAACAATACAAAAACAAGTAAAAACGGGGTGCGAAACACCTGAGAGACCACTTGGGTGGGCTTCAAAGGTAGTCACCAACGCCCGTAGGGTACCCACGTCGCATGCATCTACGCTCTGGTCGGGTACTAGAGCCTGAGCCACTAGAAAGCGTTTCAGTTTATGCAAGCTCACACCATCCCTCCACGTTGGCATCTTGGCCTTCGTCAGTTGGAACCTAGGGAAGTGTAACCCAAGATCCACGTATAGTGGATAGTGACTCGTCCTCTGACTTAGAAGCCATGGAGGGACACCCTACCAAGAACCCTGAGGAGACAAGCCAAAACATGCCAATTTGGACCCCACAACCCGGATCTAGCATGTTTAGTCATCTAATAGAGACCTTTAGTAGAGCTACACGCTCTGAACATGTGACAAGCGAAGTAAATGAAAAAGGAGGGGTAGTGGATTCGCTCTTCACATCTTATGTAGACCCTACCCTCCCAAAGAGTGTCCATGTGGATATTCTACCCACTTCGTTTAATGAGGGCCCTACTGAGCTACCACCTTCCGACACGCTTCCTAAAGTAGAGGTCCCTAGAAGTCAATCCATATAAGAAGTGACATTGCATCCACTTCAAGAGAACCATTTGGCACTCCAAGTCTAGATGGGATATTTCTCAATGAAAATTGGGAATATGATCTACACACAGAGACTCTAACTGACCTATACACGGGTTACACATACCATGTAGGTTGGTTAGAAGGCATACGATCTACATCTAGCACCACTAATCTAGAGGAGCAACAACAAATGATATGTGAGGTTATTCATAGAATTATCCAAATTGAGAGGCGAAATAGGGGAGTGAACCTAGTTTCCATTGGCCCTATGAGATTTTTGGATATGGGCAAGGCCAAACAACCAACCCTCTATCACAATTGGAGACTCCCTCGGTGAGTCCCATAGACCCTTCGTATGTTGTTTCGCCTAGAGTCTCAATGCAGGTTGAGCCCACGAGCAGTAACTTTAGCTTTTCAACCTTGGCTCAACTTTCCATTAGGGAATCCACAATGCTTACGCCAATGATGAGCATGACGGAAGGTGCACCTGTACCACTGTAGTTAGTACGACACCGCTACCTGTGGAACAGTACCTACAATAGTGCAAAAAAGGTGTCTTCAGAGACAAAATCCGTTAGTTCGCAAGTATCTGGGCACGAGCCAATGACGGTAAAACCTATTGCCAAGGAGCCCAAGATATCCGAAATGTCTGTGAACTGACCTTACGAAGGCTCTCCAAGAATACTTTAGGGGTAATCGAGCTCCTCAAAATAGCCATATGTACCCAAGAAGAGAGCAACAATGGTGTTCGGTTTGCTTAGGACCACATAGCATGAGTGAATGTCCCACATTCATAGTCAAATTCAATGGGAATCGCAATGCATGTGGTAAGTATGGCCATCAATCTAAGGATTGCCTAGTACTTAAGCGAATGTTGGCAAATCAGGCACCACTAGCCTGGTCAAACACACCTCAAGTACCCGCGCTGATGCCTGCACCACCTGTCGAGCAACCGTCACACAGCACATAGTTCCAAGGAACTCGAATGCAATCCAATCTGTGCCGTTACCACCACCAGTGCTAGGACCACAACCTCCACATCCAAGGATTACCCCTATGAACCAGATGGGTTGTGAGTCACATAGTGCGTGTGGGGATTATGAAGAGGAGATAGACCCCACTACTCCATATGGGATTGATACGTTTGAAATGACTCCCCAGTACTACATGAAGGATCATTTCGGGCAAGTCAAGCCTATATATCAAGCGGCTGCTCCTCTCGTCACAAGAGGGCAAAACCGTAATACCTTGGCGAGGAGACAACCTCTTCAATGCTACGATTGTGGTGGACCGCATCGTGTAGCAGAGTGCCCTAATAGGCTATAGAAGATCGCTACTCAAATGCAACCAAATCAAGGGAGCACATCGGGAATTCCGATACTTACATGTAATCGTTGTGGCATAGATCATTTGATTGCTCAATGTCCACATAATCCTAATGCACCCAAGATTATGCCATTGAATTTTGTTGAGGTCACCAACCAGGCACGAGGAACCATACCTGTTGTACCCGCCCCGCAAATGTATCTAGTTTGAAGTCCTTAAACGAGTCTTTAATTTTTCACACTAATGTGCCTCTCGAGGTATAGTGCTTGTTAGTTGATTGTACAGGTTGAAAAGTTTGAGGTGGGTTCGCTTCCAAGTCCTGAGAGACTGCCACAACGTTCATCAAAATATATCTACGTCAAATTGCGAGCATTTCTCATCGAATCAAGGAGATCTCCAAAATACAGGTGTAATTCTTCCATGCCCACTCTTCTTCGTTTTTACTGTTCGATTAATTGCACAAACTATAATGCATGACCACATGGAAATTGTCAAAGCACTACTTAGTTTTTTAAGTTGCCTGACGTGTTAGTGTAAATCATTAATGAGTTTAACCTTATTGGATATATTCTTGAGAATACATGCAGTCTTTAGTTAACCTTGGAATATGATTGTCTTAGGTCTAGGATCAAACTATCTTAATGTTTGACACCTGGCCATGTGTGTGTTGACCTCTAAGACATAGCTTTTACCCCTTGGTCAAAGGATATAAGAACACATTATAGTTCAGGAGCGAATATCAAAAGAAATAAATTTGAAAAAAAGAAGGCTACAATAAATGGCAATGCAAGTCTATTATGTGCTCTAATGTTGGCCTATCGCCTTATTGACACTTGGTAGGCGAGGAGTATTCTACTCCGGACCGATGCCTTGGTTGGTAGGGGGTAGCCTTGCCTAAGGTGAACTAATAGATTCCTAGATAAAGCTGTGTTGTAAACATGGTACCAGGATCGATGTTAATTCTACCTTAGGAAGGTCACCATTGTGTGTAAAAATTGTCACGTGCATAAAGAAATAAAGGCAAAAGGCTCCTGTAACTCTGATGTTTCTTGTGTCCCTAGGCTCGTGGTATTAACTTGTTCTTAAAGTAGACACATTGTGGTCATCTGTTTATTTATTAAGCTTGGTTATTTTTCTTGACTTAGGCCAGTTATAAACCTTGATTAACCTTTGACACCTTGCTAACTCTTGATTTACTTTCAATAATTTTAAACTCCTATTAATTGGCTACACTAGCTCATTCATGTGACCCCTTAAACTAAGTTTTCATAGCAACATCCATTGTGGTCTAACATGCTTCAATTTATTACACTTTATATCTTTTGAATTCCAGCATACTTTCACTCTACTTCCCTATTTTGCAGACGGTCTACCACAAAAAACCCTATCGAGCTTACCATACCATAGCTTCCGAGGATGGAATCTACATCAGGAAGGGGGGCATGTTAACCTATGACGGACATTGAATCGTACTATGTTTTACGTCATGTAATTAATTTAAATATTCTGAGTCATGGGCCGGACTTGTCGGCACCATATGTAAAGGACAAAGGGATTGGGTGATCGCCGATGAGAGGCGCACCTTGAATGTCAGCAGGATAAGGGTTAGGATCGGCCGGCCATGTATGGGCATCCATGTGTGAACGGCCAAGTCACCTATAAGAGTCAAATGTAACCCTAAAACTCTCATTCTCAATGTGTTGAATACAAGAGTGCTCTTGCCTTATCCTCTTGGTTTCCTTCTCCTGCGTGTGTGTGTGTGTGAGAGAGAGAGAGAGTGAGAGTGAGAGCGATCGAGCACTGTGTAGCGGCACGGTGGCGGCGAGGCGGTAGAGCGGCGACGGCGGCTCCTCCTTCACTGCGACGCGGGAATCCTTCACGGCGGCGGTTTTAGCGGTGAGTGACACACCTTTGCATTCTGTTTGAGCTTGCTTTCCTAGTTGTATGCTTGCAGCCACTCATGGCTCGCATACGGTGTTCGGCAAGTCCCTAGCTACGACTCGTGCACGGCAAAAGCGCACAACAGACATTATGGACACTTTTAATGATCCTACTAAGTAGGGAAATAGCACCTAGTGAGAGAGAGGTGAAACAATGGAGTTTTACATTGGTGTTTTAAGAAGATTAGTGGTGATGCATGAATGAAAAATTATGCATGGAGGTTGCATGGAAAAACATGAAGTTTTAGTATTGCGGCTACCAAACTGTAGTTTTAGTAATGGAGATAGGATGCATCACACCCAGATCAAATCTTGAGGGAGGACTTATAGCCGCGTAGGAGTAGCAGGAACAAGATGCTGAGAGGGAAGCTCATGGCCAAGATTAAGAAGATCAAGGATACTACCTCCTACTTATCAGTGTGCTACCTACCAACAAGACCAACCACAAAAATGACAAATGCTACTATAACACTTGAAATAAGAATCCAAGGGTAAGAGAAACATGTAGTAGAGTTGTCGATGCTATCGATTAGATAGCACCAACACCTCAAAATAACCATCAAGTATAAGAGGTGGTAGATTTGGTCAAAGAGTTGGAGGGATTAACTTGATACTATTATAATATAGATGGTTATAAAAGAACTAATTATCTAGCAACAAGGAAAAGGCATTAGCAACAAGAACTACAAGAGACAAGACAATAGAAGGATGTGGGCCAAGGAGGACCATTACTACCGGTTAATGAACATGGTTAAGATAGATGCCTCATCCTGTAGATTTGTTAAAGAGTAGCCCCAACCCCGTCATAAGAGGAATCTTGATTGCATCATTATCTCCCTTACACTCTTTTTTGCTTTAACTCACAAGAATCTCTTTGGCCTCAAAATCTTGGTCATCAAAAAGGTTATCAAAAAACTCATCCCATATTCTTTGGAAACTACCCTCATCGTCCCTCTAAAAAAAATTGTATTCTTTATCAACTTTTTCAGAGCAGTTTGGGTTGCAAAATTTCTAGAACACTTATGCTTTTAGGTGCTAACGGTCCAATTCTACCACAAATCTATAAGAAACGCTAGCAACCTAAAACAAAAATAAGAATTTACTATGAGCTCCATGTTAAATATTATAGGTTCATGGCGCCACTAGACCACAATGCAAAGGAAAGGGAGCTAAACCCAAGCCGAAGAACACCTAGCAAAGAAAGCTACTCAAATCTGGCAACTCTCCTCAACTCCCAAAACCAAACCCAACAAGAAAAGGACCTATGGCTGAATTGTGCGTCTATGTAACTATCTAGAATGTGCAATGAAAGCTTGTCTAACTACCTCCCACTGATAGGCTCAATGTTTATGCGCAAGACATGTGTGTATTAAATAGAGATAATCATCTTCACAAGACACGATCAAGACAAAATGTGTATATCAATGCTAATGTATTTATGTCACCACATATAAAATTATTTTCATCACACACTTTGAAAATGAATAATCTTGTTTAAGTGCATATGAGAGTGTTGCAATTTAAAAACAATGGTATAGAACAAAAATATTTTATCTCTAGGTTTATTAGTTAGACTAAAGGTTCGTAAGCTCCTTTGCCTTTCACTGAGTGTTGCTGAATTTCTTTATGTTGTTGCCATTCTTGAGTGTATGTGGATCCTCTCCATGCTCAAGATACAAAAAATATATATAATTGTACAATTTCTATCAAGGGCCTTTGTATGTGTGAACGAGAGTGTGAGCACTGGGAGTAGTGCTGTGGATAAAGGGAAAAAGAAGGTTAAAGGAATTGGCATTACAGGTTATGAGTCGTCAAGTTCAGAAAGTTTGGATGAGGAACTTGGCATACCAGTTTTACGCACACCAAGGTGCAAGGCAGGATAGATATGTGCCTCCACATGCTAGAGTGACAAGTGTTCAGAGTGATTTGCGGAGGTCCCAAAGAGTCAGGTATCCAGTTGATAGGTTGACATATCGTGACTTTGCTATGCATTACGCATATATGACCTCTTTGGTGAAGCATGTGGAACCTACATGCTATACAGCTGTTGGGAAGCATGTATGGGAGAAGGCAATGGATGTTGAGATGGACGCATTGGTTCATAATGAAACATGGGATTTGGTTGCCTTACCACAAGGCAAAAATGTCATTGGTTGCAAATGGGTTTATAAGGTGAAATGCAAATCAGATGGTTCCATTGAGCACCATAAAGCACGGTTGGTAGTTATGCACAAACCCAAGGCTTGGACTATGATGAAACATTTAGTCCAGTTGCAAAGATGGGAACAATGAGAGCAGTCATTGCTATGGCTATAGCAAATGGTTGGGAAATGCATCAAATGGATGTGAAAAATGCATTTCTAAATGGTGATTTACAAGAGGAAGTTTATATGGCACAACTAGAAGGATATGTACAACCGAGGTATCCCACTCATGTATGCAGATTAAAGAAAGCATTATATGGTTTGAAGCAAGCACCTCATGCTTGGAGTGATAAGATAAGTTTATATCTTATCTCCCTTAAATTTCAGGTTTCTTCAGCAGATTCTTCACTCTATGTGAAGAAGACAGATCATGGGATTGTCTTACTTGTCATCTATGTGTATGATTTGACTGTCATAGGAGATCATGCTACAGATGTTATGCATGTCAAGAAGGCATTGAGTGGGCACTTTGATATGAAAGACGGGTGAATTGAGTTATTTTCTTGGGATTGAAGTGATCAAAGACCATGCAGGGACATGGTTAGTGCAACACCAATATGCATTTTTGGCAAAATATGGGATGACAGGGTGTAAGCCAATGAGTACACCTTTGGAGCAGAATGTGAAGCTGCGGGCTCATTTTGGTGAAGAGTTGGATGATCCATCTATGTATAGAAAGATGGTTGGCAGACTTATTTACATGACTATCACACGCCCGGATCTCAGGTATGATGTGGGGCTAGTAAGCCAATTTATGCAGAGCCCCAGAAAACCTCATTTGGATGCAGTGAGATGCATTATGAAATATGTAAAGAGCACTGCACATTATAGTCTTCTTTATGAGCATGGTAAAGGCTTGGATGTACATGGCTACACAGACACAGATTGGGCAGGTAGCTCGTATGACAAGAGGTCTACTAGTGGTTATGCCATTACATTTGGAAGTGCAGTGGTGAGTCGGAGTAGTAAGAAGCAACCTACTGTTGCTTTATCTAGTACAGAGGCTGAATACAGGAGTGCAGCCATTGCTACATGTGAAGGAGTATGGTTAAAGAGTCTCTTGGCTGATTTGGGTGAGCCTATTGATAGAAAGGTTGTCATTCATTGTGACAACATGAGCAGCATACAGTTGACCAAGAATCCAGTTTTTCATGTGCGGACCAAACACATAGAGGTCCACTATCATTTTGTCAGAGAGAAAGTGTTGAATGGTACAACTGTGGATTTGCAGTATGTGAAGACTGAAGAGCAAGTGGCCGACAACTTTACAAAGCCACTTAGCAGAGAGAAGTTTGAGTACTTTCATACTATGTTGGGAGTACATGGGATAAGCTTGAGGGGGAGTGTTGAGATCTTTGATAGCCCAAGCTCATCTACATCTTCATCTATGGCAGTACATCATAAGCTTCAGAGGAGCTGTTGAGATTCAAGCTCGATGTCAGCTTATGGTGGCCAGTTGCACTATGTGCTGGCATGTTAAGTAGTAACATGTGTGAGGCATAAATGACCACGTCCAGCTGGTCATAGTGTGTGGACATTAGCTAGGGTTAGCTATGTATGGACACAACACAAGTAGTGTGTTGTAGAATATGGATTATGGCTTTATGCATTGTGTGAGAAGGGAGATGGCTTCCCTCTTTGGTTAGGGTTTGATAATACATTAGGGTTTGCTCCTGTGTGTCTGTCTCCTCTCGCTCTACCTGTTTTTCATCATAATTGCCCTGGCCTGAGGAGTGCTCTTTTTGTGCAGATGAAGATCATCTTAAAAGTGGATAGAACTGTCTGTCGAGCCCAGAAGTCAAGGATTGTAGTTGAAGAGGTACTTGCAGCAGTCAATGAAGCAAGGGAAGAATATGAAGAAAAAATCAATGCTATCAAAGCTAATCGGGCTGTCCAGGATCATGAGTGGAATGAAGTAGCCAGCTGACTGTCGAGGAAGAAGAGTTAGCTCAAGCAATTTTGGCTCTAACTAACGTAAAAAACTCTATGTAGGATCTGAGTTAAGCTTCTCTAAAAAGCTTGATGTTTAAGGCCTGATAGTTTTTGTTTTTTCTCTTGGAATAATACTATAACCTCCGTTCTGATTTTTTTTGCTAAAAAAGATAAGAATGTGCCTATCTAAGGTTCCCCCTCCTCTCCTATTTCCCATTGTGTAGCTTCTCAAGGTCTATCAATAGTTGTGCCCCCCTTTCATCAAGGGTTGTAACCTTTCTAAACTCACCCTTTTATGCACCTTAATCTCTGTCTTCTAGATGCTTTATATTGAGCACTCCCTCTACCCTATGTCCCTCCTTCTTTTCGTATGCATGTATGATAGCAAGGTCAAACACATTTTTTTAATTCCCCTCCCAGGTGTGTGTGCAAGCAGGCAACCCTCTCTTGGCTTGGCTCTCCCTCCGCCTCCTTTTCAATTCCCCATCCTTTGATCAAGTGCTTGGCAATATTGATACTGCACTTGACATATTTGTTCCCAAAAATATTTTTCATTACATTATTACTTTGTGGTTACTTCTGTTTTAAAACACCATCAAATTTTGTTTCACTCTATCCAAACATGATAACATTATTGCATTTACTTTATATGTGGTACCATCACAAAATTTTCCTCTTCTTGGTGCGTTTGGTGGTTGTATCCCTTTGACATGATGTATCTTCTCTTCTCATTTTTGTAAAGTTGTACTCCATCTTGTGCTCGCTTTGGTGCTGATGATCTTCATCGCTGTCAAAATAGCTCCTCAAGGCCGGCCAACTGAGATGATGTTAGGTTGAGCAAAACAAAACCATGCCTTTATAGCAAACCCAGCCTTACACTATGGAACACCAACAAAACCACCACAAGGTATATACAATCAATGCTCTCACTTCCACCATCCAAAAGCACAATATAACTCGAACATGAATAGGAAAATAGGCTATGTTTAATCAAAGTAGATAGCTTTCAAGTGGATTTATACAACTGCAATAGACACCCTTGGTTACAAGGCTATGTTTAATCAAAGTAGATAGGTTTCAAGTGGATTTATACAACTGCAATAGGTACCCTTGGTTACAAGGGTATCTATAGCTACAAGTATACACCATGGATACCCTTGGTGTTGCAATAGATACTCTTGGTTACAAGTCTACACGAACCCAAATATCACAATTGAAAATATTGAGTGATAGAATTGAGTGGAGCACAACCACCACATCACATCACCAACTCACTCACTCTCTTGAAACTACTGGCCTTAGTGGCACACACCAACCCAACAAGCTTCAAGGGAAAATCCAAAGAGATAACACAATACAAAATATGTCAAGTCGAGAGGATAACCACACACAATCCTCACAAACACCAAGAAAACTCACCATACACAAAGCTCGGGATTAGAGTAATATGTCTCAATCATGTATGCTCAAGTGGCTATTGAAAGGACAGCCAACGAGCACATAACCTTTTCACCACTTGGTTGCACCAGTTCTTGAGAGAATGAGTATAGCAAATCTCAATCACACAAGGGCACCAACACGGTCTTGAAATTTTAGTAGTAGTAGTGGGCTTGGAAGTCTTCGAGGTCTTCACAATCGTCCACAAGATCGAGACCTTCACTTCAGGATGGTCTTCTCAACATGCTCCACAAGCTTTTCACTCCTCAATGGCCTTCAAAAGCTTCACTTCAAAGATCACCTCTGCAGCTACACACACCCTTCCGTTCAGATTCAGCTTTTAGTTCAACGGCATCTTCTTCAATCCTCCCTCTTCCTTTCGAGCTCTTCACAATGAGCTTCCCTCTGCAGCCCAACCTTGACAGCAGTGTTTCTGGCCTTCACTCTCCCTTCTGTTCTTCCTCACGAGCTCTTGATGCCGCCATCACACGTACGTCAACTAGCTTCCATGTTGTATGCACACCACTAATGCGTGGTCATCAGCCACATGACTGCCCATCGTCTCCATTTTCGAACGATTTTAAAACCTTCGTTTATTTTTTTGAAGGATAGCCCAAAGCCCTTGTTCACATGGCTAGGCTCCCACTTAACAAGTCCATCACAACACCACCACATCCACTTGTCTGCGGCCATTGTCTGCGGCCATCACTCTCTCCCAAAAGCAAGTTTCTCAAGATGTGATAGCTACAAGCGAGTCAATGGCATCGTATACCATCAAAGTCTCTGAGATCAAGAGTGCAATGTCATTAAGAGCTTCTTTAGAAGAGTTGCCATCGTCCCTTGAGCCTTGCTACAAACATACACACATCGTCAGGCAAACCCCACACACATCATGCTATATATACAACGATGAGAAAGTACAACACATATCCACAATGCAAGAAAGCAAGCTAACTATCTAAACACTAGAGCATCCATGCAAGCTAACAATCACGAATTCCACACCCACACACACACACACAAATTACACCCCCCCAATGACTGTCATGCTTGGACCACCTGTTCTCTGGCCTATTATGTACAAGGTTTTGGGGTTTGTCATTTTCTCCTAACAATGTCAGGTGGATCTACTGTTGGAACTAGTTAGTCTTGTGGAATCGTACCGCCTGCACCTGTTCCTCCTACAACAGAACAACTCAAATGGGATGCTAAAGCTGTGCAGGTACATGCCTTGATTGCTCTCTCCTGCAAACAATAAGTCATACCTCATATCCGTTCATGTAGTTCTAAAAGTGCATGGGATATACTTGCCTCTCTGTATCAGATCCGCAACAATGAAGCTCGATTTGCTTATATACGAAAAAAGCTTGACTTGGAGCATGAGGGTGAATCTATGGATGCATTTTTGACCTGTGTTAAGGATTTGAGAGTACTAGTAGTTGATCGATATTGATGAGGTCATACCTGATAATTTACTTGTCTCTATAGTTCTCAATGGCTTGCTAAATCCTATCAAGGATTTGCTACCACACTCCGCCTCCTGATGAAGCAAAATATAGATTTGTACACATTTGATGAGTTGGTAGCTCTCTTATTGCTAAATCCTATCAAGGATTTGCTACCACACTCCGCCTCCTGATGAAGCAAAATATAGATTTGTACACATTTGATGAGTTGGTAGCTCTCTTATTACAACAAGAAGAACAATCTCGTTCCAATCGGAATAACATGCTTGCTTCTAATCAGGCTTTTGCTACCTCCTATTATGGCAAAGGAAAATCTAGGGCTACTTCTAGTGCTAAACCTAAGGGCAAAGCACAAGCCCCTTCAGATCCTCCGAAGCCCAACGAGGATAAAATTGAGAAGAAGAGATGTAACTATTGTCGGAAACTTGGTCATGTAATTGAGGAATGCCGAAAGCAAAAACAGAGTGAGCAAAAGAAGCAGCAACAAGGTCTTACTGCCACCACAGCTAACAATATAGAGGAAGCAAATTTCGGATATGATGGCTATGCTCTAACAGTCACTTGTAGTGATCTACCCACCTCTTTTTTGTCATTATCGGATGTTGATTGGTACTTTGAAGTAGATGCAGGATTGTGAGTTTGTGTTGGTTCATCTGATGTAGAAGAAGAGGCTAAATTGGCTCATGATGATTATGACTTTGTCACTACATATTCATTGCATGATGTTGCTATGCAAGACATCGATCATGGTGATGATCCAGACTCAAATGATTATGCTTTACAGCACTTGTCAACTGAGTTGTCTCTATGACTGTTGCATTTGAGGGGGGACACATGTTGTGTATTGCTATTGGTGATATTCGTGGTCACTTATGGACTTAGCCTCTCAATTGTGCTATGTCTTGGAGACATACCTCTATGCAATGATGTTTACTTGCTGAGATGTATTGCTCTCTTTCTAGTTTCATGTTCAAAGTTGACTCCCTTTTGCAGCTCATTTACATGGATGCTAATGGAGTCAGAATGTTACATTGTCCTCAACTTGGTTGTCTTGTCACTATGCATAGTTTAGGGTTTCTTTGCATTAATCTGTGTGGGATCCCACATCCAACATATTTTTCCATACACACCCTTATGGCCACATCAAGTTACAGAGATGGTAGTGTACACTCCCATGAACGAACGGAGGATATGGCTTCCGACGATACATTTACAAGGGGAGACGTAGACTCATTGGTTTCTTGGTGGGTATTGACAAGGGTAGGTGTAGAGCATGCAGAAACTTCTATATCAATGTGTGAATGGCATGAGGAGCTAGAAGCTTCCTGTGACTCCCCCCTTCCTGAGCTAGGTGTTATCGATCGATATTGTTTGGGGATCCAAACCAGCTTTGGAAAAAGTGGTGTGGGGTACTCCGTTACCTTTCCCTTACCACGGTCTTGAGTTGTCGTTGGGGTGGCATCATTTGGCTTACAAGATTTTACAGGCGATGCAGAGGAATTCAGCATATGTTTAGGGGCCCAAATCTGGTCATTCCCTTCGTAGTACCCTTGGGTTGCTAATAATATTTTAGGAATCCAACGTGATGTTACCTTGCCTTTTCTAGGTCGGGTAGCTGCTTTCCTACTACGAGGCTTCTTGTCTGAACGAGATTGAGCAGTAGAGGTAGCCGTTAACGAAGCTTTTGGGACCCATTTGTATGTACTCTTCGATAAAGTAAGTGGAGCCTTAGGGACCACACTGCCTGTCTCCACTCTTGGCGTTGAAGCGTTAGAGGGATGGCAAACAATCAAAGATGGTGTAGCCACTTGACTGTGATTTTTCCTTATCTAGAGTTTTGTCCAGAGTTGATGGCTTAGATGCGGGACCCTGAGTGGTCAGAGCTAGTTCTTGCATTGTAACTCGCCTGGTTACCTAATCAATATTGCACTTGGTGGCTAACATCCATTTGCGCCCTAAGTTTACAGTTCCCTCCATGGTACCAGCAGGCATAACCAAAAAGCTTTGAACCATAGTCCCCTTGTCATAGGCAACAGGAGTGTGCAGAATTCCCAAGACAGTGGTATTCTTCTTATTTGATAAGCTTAACTTGGATGGTACTCTTGGATAAGGGTGGTTTTCCAAGTTGACACCACACTCCATATGACAGCAAATTGTGTTGAGCTCTTGTATCCAATAATGCATTATATAGCACCTTCCCGTAAATAGGACTCTGTAGCTCAATTGGGTATCATAAAGGCGGGTCAGATTCTAGTGAATCCTCCTCTGCCTCCTCGAAAAATGCTTGCGTAATCCCCAAGTTGGCCTCTCCTTGGTGCCTAACACGCTGCTGACGTTCTTTAGCTTCAACTCTAGCTTGTATCTTCTTAAGCTCAGCCTGTTCTTTAGCTGCCTTCTTCTGATGGATCGCATGTAATTCCTCTTGGCTTAGGGGGTCATAGTATCTTTTGAATTTACTCCCATTGAGGAATCCAATGGTTTCAACTCCGTCGAGAGTCTCCACTCGGATGGTACCTTGCGGGGTAGTTTCACACTCTGTACGGTCTCTTATACCAGCATATTTTCGCTTCTTCTTTTCGTTACGCACTCCATACATCAGGACTTTATCCCCAACTTTTATGTCCTTTTTTTTCAAGTGGCGATCAAACCATTTCTTCCTTCTATCCTTCTCTACAAGGGCATTGTACACCGCCAATTGTCTTTCTTCGTCTAACCGCTCTTCAAGGATATACAAACGCTCTACTAAGGGATTACCATCCCAGCCCTCTTGAGTAGCAACACGAAGACTAGGAATGACAAATTCCCATGGCATGACTGCTTCTTGGCCATATACCATCTTAAATGATGTGCAAATAATAGCCACTTTGTACACAGTATGATAGGCCCATAAAGCTGACGTAAGCTTTAGATCCCAATCCGTGCGATGAGCCTCAACTGTCTTTGTCAGAATAGAGATTAAGGTCTTGTTGGTACTCTTGGCTTAGCCATTCACTTGCAGATAATGAGTAGATTTATAATGGGATATCATGAAATTTGTTGTGAGCTCCTTAATCACTTCATTTATAAAATGCGTACCATTGTCGCTCACAAGTTCAAAAGGACAACCGTGTTTAGTGGCACTAATGGTGGCATATCTTGCCCCTCAGGTGTTACCCAACTTGTGCCTCTATTTTTCCATGTGTCTATGGTTGCCACTAGGTGTACCCAATCTACGTTATCTGACTCAGTCATGCCGTAGGACATCCATATATAAGGAGAATCTTCCCCATCATCGGTCTCTTTTTTGCATGTATAGCAATACTTTAATGGGGTTGAGTGAATAGTGGTATCCAATCAATTATCAATGATAACCTTGCTTCCTAAAGGATGTGCGTGACCATTCTCAAGATCAAGACGAATGACAGAGTCCTGGAATTGTAAGTAGACATGGTTTTTCGACCAGTCACATGCACCGTTTGTGCTTCCCTCATGAAAGGACATCCTAAGATCATTTGATATGACATAGGATGCTCAGAAAAATCCATTACAATGAAGGTATGCCTTACCTTGTATCCCAGAACCTTGATCTTAAGGTCCCTTAGCATTCCAATAGGTTTAGCTATAGTTCCGTTTGCCATCTTAATCACTATGTTTGTGACTTCTAGGTGAGGTCTTCCCATAGATTCCCAGCAGTTTTTAGTCACAATGCTCACTCCAGCACCACCATCAAGGATTCCCTTTAGAGTTAATCCCTTGGTAGTAATGGGGAGGGTTGGATTAGATTCGTCACCTTCAAAGTACTGTCCCAACTTGTTAGCAGGTATTTCAACGACCGAGTCTTCATCTAGGTTGGACTATAGATCCAAATGTTCCTCCACATCTTGAAGCGTGTTGGGTCTATCCATATTTGCAAATTGTGGTAACCCCACCTTCAGTTCTCCATTGAGAAATGCCCGAAGAGCTAAGAATAGCTCAGGATCTCCGTATAACTTGGATATGATCGTGGTTCTGATTTCAGAGGACATGAAATCCATTAGTTTGGACACATTCAATGGTACTTTTTGAGATATCGGCCCTTGACTAGGAACTGGTGAAGATGGAATCACTCCCTCTTCGATGGGATCAGGCATTCTCTCACTAAAATTTCTTTCAAGCAAGAAGGGTGTCTGCCCACTTCCTGATGTCTTATCCTCACTTTCTTCCCGAATGATACTAGGTATAGCTAGCGATTTATGGTGGCTCCTGTGAGGATGAACTTGTGTAGAAAACATTGTGTCTGGGATCTTGATTTTTCTAGGTTCTAGCTCCAGTTCTCTTTGTGTTTCTTCCACCAAACCCCTTAAGTGTTGCACTCGTTCAATCTCCTCTACTGGGTTTGGGTAAGTCCCAATCTTTTTCTTGAGGGTTTTTGGCACACGTGGCTTGTCTTTGAGAGTCTTAGTCAGTCTGGGTAGCCAAGAGGGCATTAGCTGACTTGGTTGTGGGGCAGGAGGAGTTTCCTTTTGTTTCCCCTGATTTATGTCTTTGCTTGATTCTCCTTCGTTGCGCTCCCAAGTGGGTTCCTCCCTTAAAGTAGTGGCTTTGGTCTCCATGGTTTCTATTGAATCAGAATCATCTTCAGGATCATTCATATACACAGGGTCGTCTCCTGCCCCTATATTAGTCTTTGAACTAGGTTTGTAGCTTGTGGCATTAAGCGATCTCTTCCATCGAGTTTTCTTTTTCTTTGCTCGAGAAATTGATGCAGTATCCCTCTCTTCAAGAATGTAGTTTTGATTTTGAAGCATTGACCGTCCGTGTGGCTACATTTGCGGGTACAACAAGTGTGGTTCCTAGTGCCTCATTGGTGACCTCAACCAAATTCAATGGCGTAATCTTGGGTGCACTTGGATTATGTGGACATTGAGCAATCAAATGATCTATGCCACAAAGATTACATGTAAGTACCGGCATTCTCGACGTGCTCCCTTGATTTGGTTACATTTGAGTAGCGATCTTCTGTAGCCTATTAGGGCACTCCACTACACGATGCGGTCCACCACAATCGTAGCATTGAAGAGGTGGTCTTCTGGCAAAGGTATTAAGGTTTTGCCCTCTTGTGGCGAGTACAGCCGCTTGATATACAGGCTTGACTTGCCCCCGAAATGATCCTCCATGTAGTACTGGGTGGGGAGTTATTTCAAACGTATCAATCCCATATGGAACAGTGGGGTCTATATCCTCTTCATAATCCCCACACGCACTATGTGACTCACAACCCATCTGGTTTATAGGGGTAACCCTCGGATGTGGAGGTTGTGGTCCTAGCACTCACTGGCGGTGGTAACGGCACAAACTGGACTAAATTTGGGTTCCTTGGAACTATGCGTTGTGACGGTTGCTCGACAGGTGGTGCATGCATCAGTGCGGGTACTTAAGGTGTGTTTGACCAGGCTAGTGGTACCTGATTTGCTAACATACACTTAAGTACTAGGAAATCCTTAGATTGATGGCCATACTTACCACATGTATTGCAAGTCCCATTGAATTTAACTCTGAATGCCGGACATTCACTCGTGCTATGTGGTCCTAAGCAAACCGAACACCATTGTTGCTCTCTTCTTGGGTACATATGGCTATTTTGAGGAGCTCGATTACCCCTAAAGTATTCTTGGAGAGCCTTAGTAAGGTTAGCTATAGACATTTCGGATATCTTGGGCTCCTTGTTGGCAATAGGTTTTACAGTCATTGGCTCATGCCCAGATACTTGCGAACTAACAAACTTTGTCTCCGAAGATACCTTTTTACCTGCAATCATCAAGTTGTCTTCTAACTGGATTGCATTGGTGGCAGTGACTGCTTCCCACATCGTAAGACCTCTAATGACTAGGTCATTGTATATGTCCTTGTGGCGCAATCCTCGAATGAATCTATCAAGAAGGTTGTTATTGAAGCTCTCATCGGGAGTACAACGAGAATTTAGATGCTTTAGTGGACTAATAAAGTCTCTCACTGACTCTCCTTCCTCGCGTTCAGCTTTTTGGAGTTGAGATGCTACACCCCAAAGCACACCCTCACGTATGTATTCTTTCAAGAACAATCTCTTGAGAGTGGGATGATAGTGAGTACGCTCTTCAACCCTTAAAGTTCGATACCAATCTCCGGCTTTTCCACTCAAGGTAGCTCATTGTGCTCTTCCAAGGAATCACACGTGTTCAAAAACTTCAATGTGCTTCCTAACATCTTCGTTACCACACTGAAGTTCTGAGTGAGCTTGGCAACTTGTACCGCCTTACTTCTAGGCTCTCTCTTAGGTATGCCACGCATGTTTTTTGTAAATAATAGATCATCCGATCGTTTGAGCAAACACTGCTAGATCACCTAAGTGAGTAGGCATAGCTCGTGGAGGCACTTCTGGGATGTCCTGGTTGATAGGAGTTGGCATTGGTCTTGGTATGTATGCAGCTGACGCAGGATATGATATGTGACTAGGCATAGCTCCTCTTGGATAAGGGTTTTGATAAGGCATTCGTGGAGCATAGGCCATTGGCATAACAAGAGGCATAGGAGCTACATGAGCATGAGTAGCGATAGGTACATATGGTCGATATGCACTGGTACGCACTGTTGTAGGTATTGTACCACTAGGTAGCGGTGGTAGTTGTACTAACTACAGTGGTAAAACGGGTGCACTTTCCGTCATGCTCATCATCGGAGTAGGCATTGTGGATTCCCTAACGGAAAGTTGAGCCAAAGTTGGAAAGCTAAAGTTACTGCTCGTGGGCTCAACCTGCATTGAGACTCCAAGCGAAACAACATATGAAGTATCTACGGGACTCACCGAGGGAGTCTCCAATTGCGACAGGGTTGGTTGTTTAGCCTTGCCCGTATCCAAAAATCTCATAGGGCCAGTTGAAACTAGGTTCACTCCCCTATTCTGACTCTCGAATTGGATAATTCTATGGATAACTTCACATATCATTTGTTGTTGTTCATCTTGATTGGTGGCACTGATGTAGATCGTATGACTTCTAACCAACCTACATGGTATGTGTAACTCATGTATAGGTCAGTCAGAGTCTCCGTGTGTAGGTCATATTCCCAATTTTCATTGAGAAATATCCCATCTAAACTTGGCGTGCCAAAAGGTTCTCTCGAAGTGGACGTAATGTCACTTCTTGTGGTTTGACTTCTAGGGGCCTCTACTTTAGGAAGAGCCTCAGAAAGTGGTAGCTCAGTAGGGCCTTCATTAAATGAAGTGGGTAGAATATCCACATGGACACTCTTTGGAAGGGCAAGGTCTACATGAGATGTGAATGGCGAATCCACTTTCCCGTCTCCTTCGTTTACTTCACTTGTCGCAGGTTCAAAGCGCGTAGCTCTACTAAAAGTCTCTATTAGACGACTAAACATGCTAGATCCGAGTTATGGGCCCAAACTGGCACGTTTTGGCTTGCTTCCTCAGAGTTCTGGGTAGGATGCCCTTCTATGACTTCAAAGTCAGAGGACGAGTCACTAGCCGCTATTCATCTCGTGGATCTTGGGTTGCACTTCCTTGGGTTCCAACTGAAGGCCAAGATGCTAACGTGGAGGGATGGCATGAGCCTACGTAAAATCTAAAACGCTTTCTAGTTGCTCAGACTCTAGCACCCGACCAGAGCATAGATGCATGTGACGTGGGTATCCTACGGGCGTTGGTAACTACCCTTGAAGCCCACACAAGTGGTTTCTCAGGTGTTTCGCACCTCGTTTTTACTTATTTTTGTCTTGTTTTCAACCCGTTTACGTCTTGTTTTCAACCCATTTTTACCCCCTTACTTATGGTCGAAACTAGACTAAGGCATGTGATAGCTCAAGATGAGCATATCGTTCAAGGGGTCCTAGCGTGCTTTACAGCACAGCGTTCGCCTATCCGAAGCTCCCGTGGCCCTCGAAACACTCTATTTGTGCTTAGGTGTGAGGCTTAAATTAGAAAGTCCAAGCCTGTGGGGGGAAAGGTGAAGGCTTTGTCCCACATCCCCACTCCACTCCTTGGGGGGGTAGACTATATATAGAGCTTCACTCCCCTTAAGCTTTCACTTAAGAGAAAGCTATGGAGGCTCACTCTCCTATATATATTTATACGAGGCCCCGAGGTCGAGGTCGGGGTCGATTTGGGATTTTTTCTTTTTCAATTTTTTTTAAATAAAAAATTTCTTTCCACGCGGGTTGGGTTGATTTAATTTTTTTAACTTTTTATTTTTTTTAACTTAAAAAATATTTTTAGAGAAAAATAGCTCATGTGCACCTAGGGTGGCTGGCCGCTTGCCGCCGCCGAGGTGCCCTCTGCGGGGGGCTGCCAACACAGCAGCACAGCGCGCAGCAACTCTTCTACCCTCTGTCTACACGCGCGCACGCACACACTAACACTAACTAACTTACTGCTCTAACGGCTAACACACAGAACTGAAATGTGCAAAAAATGAAGAAAATGGAACTGAAAAATGACTGAAGAAAAACACCAAACACACAAACACACCTCTCTTAGTCTTTCCTGCAGGATAAAATAGACTTCAAACAGCAGCCCGAGCTGCATCTGGAGCTTGGTGCAGGGCAATTCCCCAGCAGCGGCGCCTCTTGCCACGTGTCGCACAGCTAGGGACTTGCCAAGCACCGTGTGTGAGCCACGAATGGCTGCAAGCACACAACCAGGAAACCAGCAAGCTCAAAACAGGGAGCGATGGTGTGTCACTCACCGCTCAGACCGCCGTCATGAAGGATTCTCGCATCACGATGAAGAAGGAGCTGCCACCGCCACCGTGCCGCCACGCAATGCTCGATTGCTACACACACTCTCTCTCACACACACACACACCCACACACACACGCTAGAGAAGGAGATGGAGAAGATGAAGCAAGAGCACTCCTTGTATTCAACACTCAGAGAATGAGAGGTTTTAGGTCACATTTGACTTTTATATGTGACCTGGCCATTCACACATGGGCGTCCACACATGGTCGGCCAATCATCCTAACCCTTATCCTGATGAAATTCGAGGTACGCCTCTCATCGGCGATCACCCAATCTCCTTACCCTTTACATGTGGTGCCGACAAGCCCGGCCCATGACTCAGAATACGTAAAATAATTATATGACGTAAAAATTAATACGTTTCAATGTCTGCCAGGTTAACACCTTTTGATGCATAATAATTGGATTGATTTGCTCATGACATTTCAGCTTTCATTGCTAAAATATAGCATGCATTTGATGTTATAGACATGGGGCTTTTGCATTAGTATTTAGGTATCCAGTTTATTCAACAGGTTGTCAAATGCCTTAGCCGTCTTGACATTCAGTATGCAGTGTCAGAGTTGAACAGATTTATGCATTTCCCGGCACTTAGCATTACAAGCAGTGAAGCAGTAATGCATTTTCTTTATGCTTGTCCACTTGCACTAACAGTATGGCTGGGCAGAATGTTATGACACTTGGGTGTCAACTAGTGGTAATTGTTTCCTTCTTGGTAGTTCATGCATTTATGAATCAACAAGAAGCAATTGACAGTGGCCACTTCATGTTGTAAAGCTGAGTATAGGGTGCTATTGTGGAGTGTGTATGGCTCTGCCGTCTATTGGCAGATCTTGGTATTAGACAGCGATCTTCTACCACCATTTTCACTGACATTCAGAGCAGCGCATTAACAATCGTGTAGAATCTGGTATTTCATGCACTGACACATCACATTGAGTTGCATTATCATTATGTCAGGGAAAGGCCCCATGCAGGAGAGATTGCCTTGACTCATGTGACTACACAGCCCCTTTCTAGGGAAAAGTTTGAGGCTTTTTGCAAGGCTTTGAACTTATTATGTCTACCAGGGTAGTCTGCTACACCATATACACGTTCACACCATTCACTTCAGGGGGGTTTGTTAGCATTGGAAGTTCTGGTGTGAACAGCCGTACACACGGTCACTTTTTACCTTGTGCGGCGGCATGGCTTTTTTCCCATGTGAACACACTCTAGTGTGTTAGCCACATTAGCTCTAGGGCTAGGGCTACTAGTACTTTGTACTCCACACATTCATTATCATTATCATCGAGTACTTCCAACTATCGCACCTCGTCTCTCTCACTCTTTGAGCTCGTGTGTGACTGTGTCTATATGTGTGTGTGCAGAGACTGCTACAATTTCTAGAATGCAAGCTTGAGATTGTTATGATAAATAGTAGCTGGAATGACTGCAAATAGAAGTCTTAATGTAGGCTTTAGACTGCTATGATTGTACTCTATCATTTGACTAGTACATAGCAATCAAAGTACACTCAAACAAATGTACTCTACTATTGCATAATGTGGGGCGGAGCTTCTAGCACCCCTTAGACAAGCTACTTCATGCACACAACCATGCATTTTGTATAGAATATGAGGTTCTGTAGATGAGTCTTTTGGAAGGAACCATTGCAACACAGAAGGGGCAATATTTGATAAGAGAATGCCGAAGTGTAACAGAAGATTTTTTAATGTTAACATAAGGAAACGCCATCCAAGTTTGTTTATTTCATGGTAGGATTGGGCTATTTTTGCTAGAAAAAGGAAAGCTCATTCCTAGTTTAGGCATGACACATAGCATCAATGAGAGCTCAGCATTTGTTTTTTCCCGACATAAACCTGCATAAAAGGAGAGTCTTGAATCACCGCTCAATAAAAATCTTTTTATAGCCAAAGAAACTAAGGAACGTCCCTTAATTCAATAGATTTTTATTACTAGAATGTATGTTAAATGCAGGTTTCGCATCTGAAGTGGATATGTTTGTGATCTTTGGATCCTAGTGCTGTATCCCTGCCAGATATTGTAATTTTTGTCTCTCTTGAATAATTCTTGTGCTTGTTGATAATTTAAAAAAATCGTTCTTAAAAATAAGGGCTACAAAACTCCAAAGCCATTTTGTTTAAAATTTGGGACTTTTTTTAAAAAAAACTAGGAAGTACATGCACCCATGTGGCATCAGGTAAGTGGCTGGTAAAGACTCAAACCTCGTAAACAAAAAAATGGCTCTCGATGAGAATTTAGAAGCCCTTATTCTTGAAACCTTGGAAAAAAACTCTTATTCTTGAAAAACTTACAGGATATATTTCCGTTTAAAAATGCAAAACAACATTTTTGTGCTCTTTTTTCTTTTTTTTTAGGAATGCTCTGAATCTATTGCGTATCGAATTCATCGCCACGTGCGTTCCCAAGAGACGGAGATTTCTGCTTGCTTTTGGCTTCATTCTTCCCACGTTGAGCGTGCACCGTTTAATATATATTATTAATTATTATATACCTACTCCTTCGGCGCCAAAAGCAAACAAATAAATTAATACTAAGGTGCGCGTGAAAAGATGCTAGGAGGCCACGCAGCGCATCATGCATCAGTTTTTCACCGCCTTTTTAGAGCACGAGCGCTGCGTCGTTTATCAAACCCCCAAATAACAAAATAATAATTAAAATAATTAGACTAATTTGAAAAGCATGCAGTTGCACACGCACGGACTTCAACGCTCTATATGGACCGGTTACAATAATTTTACTTTTCTTCACAATCATCAAATCGTTGTGAATCAATTTAACCAGAGGAATAAAAATTTAAGAAATTTCTCGTTTTCAGCGAGCTCCCAATTAGTTATCGTGGTGCAATGATCAATCGGGGATGATTTTGTCCCCTAGGCGGTGGCCTAATTTGAACCCTTATGAGAGCATCAAAGCCCTTCTATAGAAGAAAAAGAATGCCACACAGCGCCACTATTTTCAAAATTTCTCTAATTTTAGACAAACATATATATTTTTTTAAAGTCAACTTAGTTGATGTATGGCTTTCAAATTGAAAGTTAGAAAAGGCCTTCAGATTTCAGTCTTGCTTAGGAGCAAGCTTGATTTTTTCTCAAAACCATGCCACATTTTTGAGTATTCTGGCTGTCAAATGCATGCAAAATTTGAGTAAACTATCAAAAAAAACACATAAATTATAAATCACACCTAGATACACCTAGTTTTTACCTTATTCTATCAATTTTTCAAGGCAAAGGTGCTCGTTAAAAGGTAACCTTTATTGGAAGGTACTGAGTTGTTCCCATGCAGATAGGTACAATCAATGCCAACCCTACACATTAATTGCCATACTTCTCGTCCAAGTGTTTCCACCTCAATCTTCAACAATAATGCTGCAACATCTAGATTAGGGTCATTGGTTGCCATGGACATCAAAGATCATGACTCAATCGTCCTACCCACATTGTGCAAGGTATGGTCCTACCCACACTTTGGAAGGTGTTTACTTCAATCAATCAAGTGACTAATTTGCAAGGTTCGTCCTCACATTTTCAATGATCATGGGGTGTCATTATTAGTGTTTCATCTAGCTCCTAGACTTCGTCAACTATGCATTAGGGACAATGGTTGCCATGGATATCAAAGATTGTGAGTGCATTGCAACATATGGTCCTACCCACACTATGTAGGGTGTTCATTTCAATCAATCAAACGACTCATTTGTAGAGCTCATCAATGTGGCTTGTCCACTGCTTACAAAAGCAACCAATATTTAGAAGCATTGTACTCCTTATAGTACCTTTCTTTGATGATCTTTGAGTCATGATATTTGATGTCCATATTTTTGTATATATATCTACAAAAATATCTATTGGAATCGGGGGTGTGCTCGTGTATGTATATCTATTATTGGAAAAAAATTAAGGTGATTTTTTAGATAAGGTTGCCCATTTTTTAGACATATACAAGGAGTTAAAGAAAAGTGAGGTGAATGTAGATTATTGTAATAAAATTTGGAGGGTAAACTAGAGTCCTAATAGCTAGAAGAGGAGATGGAAAGCAATATGGGAGATAGGTACCTCTGTAAAGTCTTGGGTTTTCTTATGAAGGATATGCCTATGGGCTTTACCCATTGGGATAAAGCTGCATCACAGAAACTTTACTAATGGATGTTGTCCTAGATGCAAGACTGCTCTGGAAGATGGGAAACATGCCTTTTGGGATTGCCCTACCGTTAGAGGGACATGGGGTAGAATTGGGAAATGGGTCTTTGACAATATAGGAATCCAAGGCCAATTGGGGGGAGTGGATTTTAGGGAGATGGGCAGCCAGTGATGGGGTTTTGCTATCTGTGGGAGATACAGAATACCAAAAACTGCATAGTCTTTCAAAAAGAAACCATTCTTGGGGTGGATGTGACAGAGTTGATGCATAAATGTATATACATGTGTTGGTTTGTATATTATGTGAACAAGCTGAATAAGGATGAGATGGTACAGCTAATTCAGGACCTGCAAATCGGCATAGCTTGACCTCTATATCTACTAGGGTGACTCTCATACATACTAGGTAAAACTAAGAGGTTCTTTTTATGTTTCAAGGTTATACATTGATGGATGTGAAAACAAAACCATTGAAGTTTGGGCCAAAAACAAAGAGGTGGTATCTAAAAGAGAAGCAAATTGTCTACACCTATGTTGTTTTTATTGGGAACCATGTGGGAACTAGGCTAGTAGTAAAAGTGTAGACAAAAAAAGCTGATGTATTGGAGAGAAAGTCTCCCAAAGGGTGCACAACTGAAGCTATGATTGAAGCTTGTATAGAACTGGGATATCAGATTTTCTGGGATCAGAAGATTTTCTGGGGGCACCCTTTTGTGTTTGAAGATGAAAGGTTGAATTTAATATGTAGTCTTCTTAACATGGATTTGTAAAGCCTTAGAGTTTGTGGATATGAGCTTGGAACTAGGTGAAAGACTGCATGGAAATTTGTTTTTTTTAAAACTATATATATATATATATATATATATATATATATATATAACTATTGTTCAAAAAGAAGAGAAGGTTGCCCATTTCGGTCGTTATTTCACATGTAAAATTTCCTAAATATATGTAAAAGCTAGGTAGGAGGGCTTTTCACCTCCATTTTTGTCTCTTGGCGAATACGACGGGTGCGAAGTTGCGAGAACTAATCTCTCCGCACGCTCACGAGAGCCGTTTTCAAACACCACCCCCCCCCCCCCCCCCCCCCCCCAAAAAAAAAGAAGACTACTTTGAGTTGCACACGCTTCCACCTGCACACACGCACGGATTTCAACGCTCCATATCGACCGACGGGTTACAATAATTTAACTTTTTTTACAATCATCAAATCGTTGTGAATCAATTTACCCAGAGGAATAAAAATTTAAGAAATTTCTCGGTTTCCCAATTAGTTATTTGTGTGGCTTTTAGTGGTGCAATGATCAATCGGGGATGATTTTGTCCCCCAGATTGTGGCCTAGAGCCAAACGCTCCCCCTTAGGAGCAGTGCTGAAATTTGAACCCTTTCAGAGAGCATCCAACTTCCAAGCCTTTAGAGAGGCCTTTACAAGGTCATTATTTTAAAATTTTCTCTAAATTTTAGATATAAAATATATATTTTAAAGGTCAACCTAGTTTATTTATGGTTTTTAGAGCAGGCTTTCAAATTTAGCCTTGCTTACGAGCAAGCTTGATTTATCATGCCTGTTTTTGGGTATTTTGGCCGTCAAATGCATGCAAAATTTGACCGTACTATCATATATATATATATATATATATATATATATATATATATTATAAAATACACTTAGATACACCTAGTATCAATTTTTAAGGGCAAGGGTGCGCGTTAAAAAGGTAACCTTTATTGGAAGGTATTCGAGTTGTTCCCATCCTTGCATATGGTACAATCAGTGCCATCCCTACACATTAATCACCATGCTTCATCTAAGTGTTTCCACCTCAATCTTCAACAATAACATTGAAACATTAGTGTTCAATCTAGTTCCTCAAGCTCAGCAACTCTAGATTAGGGTCATTAGTTGCCAGGGACATCAAAGATCGTGCCCCAATTGCCACATATGGTCCTACCCACACTGTGCAAGGTGTTTACTTCAATCAATCGAGTGACTAATTTGCAAGGTTCTGACATTAGTGACTTTGTCAACTATGGATTAGGGACATTGATTGCCATGGACATCAAAGATTATGAGTGCATTGCAACATATGGTCCTACCCACACTATGCACGGTGTTCATTTCAATCAATCGAGCGACTCATTTGTAGAGCTCGCCAATGTGGCCTGTCCATTGCTTTCAAAAGCAACCAATATTTAGAAGTGTTGTGCTCCATGTGGTACCTTTTTTGGGGGGCAAGGGATAAGACATCTATGTTCGAGGACGAGCGCACGTACCCTCGTGGTACTCTCTTTTTTGTATTGTGAGAATGGGGTACTGAAATTACATACCATATGAGGTAGGTTAAAACCATGTACCTATGCTTCGATATACCCTCTGGGACTTTGGTGTGTCCTTGTGTATATCTATTGGAATTGGGTGTGTGCTTTGTATATCTACAAAAAGATCTATTGGAATTGGGTGTGTGCTTTGTATATATTGGAATTGGGTGTGCGCTTTGTATATAATGGAATTGGGTGTGTGCTTGTGTATGTATATTGGAAAAAAATTCAGGTGATTTTGCCCATTTTTTCTGCCATTTCGGTCGTTATTTTACATGTAAAATTTAAAAGGCTGTTCCTAAATATATGTAGAATTTCAAAGGCTGTTCCTAACGTGAAGGATGGAAGGGGTGGGCTGTCCTCAGTTGGGCTGATTTCTCAGTACTTAATTGGCCAAAATCACCCAATCTTCAAGTGCCAGCGTTCTGTTAACCCCAATGCGTAGTAATAATTTGTTAATAAAATTTCTAAAACTCAGTAATATATTGTTTACGCGTTCACCATAATTCAAAGCTGCAAATCTACGTGCGAAAAAACTCAAAGGCCCGTATGAAATACAAAATGTAAACGACGCCATCGAAAAGTAGAATTAACAAAACAAAATAGAATGGACTCATCCAAACTTTTGCATTAATCAAAACATATTAACAGTATAATTACCTGCTTAGGCTGTTAGCCCCACAGTAAACTTATATAAGGGTGCGAATGGGAAGATTGAGGAAGGATGGGGGAGTTACAAAAGGAAGTAACCGCAGAATTGAGGCACAAACTAGGTACACAATCGTATGATTGATGATGAGGGATTAAGCAGCAGACGTTTCCTCCTCATCGTCTTCTTTCTGTGATCCGGACGTCGACTCGCGGGAGGATCTACGGCTTGATCGGTGTACTCTCCTGCTAGCATGTGGATTAGTGGCGGTGGCGGTGGCATGAGATCTCCGTTGCAGGAGGGGCTGGTCTTTGGGCTCGTTCATGTCGATGGTGTCCAGCTTCACACAGGAGCAGCGGTCCAACGAGGTGAAGAAAGCCGTGTAGATGCCCGAGCTCACCCAGCCGGCCAGCTTGCACCCCGAGCTGCGCAAGCCGGAGCTTGGAGAGCGAGGCTTGTGCAACATATTGGCTATGAATGGGTGTGTGTGTGTGTGTGTGGTGTGTGTGTGTGTGTGTGTGTGTGTGTGTGTGAGTGAGAGAGAGAGAGAGAGCAGGAATCAACCCATCGCCCAAAAGAAAAGATTAAGCTCCGAGGCGCTTCCTTGTGTCTTTTTGTAAGTGCACCTTGATTCTCTCTCGTGGGCTCCCCCCCCCCCATTTAAAATGAATCTTTTTTCTCTTCTAACTCCCCTCTTCCCCAAGTTGTTTCCTACCATGTCTCTCTCTAGGGGGCACCCCTCCAACATGCTGAACCTTCAAGGACACTAGCACAGACTTTTCAACCAAACTTCCACTTCATGATGAAAGGGTTTATGAATATTTGCTAGCATGCTTCTCAGCATCCATCCCAATATATATTTGCTAGCATGCTTCTCACAAATTTGAGTCACATCCAGAGCACCAGTGACGAGGGCAGCCTCATTTTTGGGGAACTCCTATAACATGTGTCCACAAAAGCATTATTTAAAGTACCCCTATTAGTTACATTTTTACATCTTTTACTGTAATTGATCAACTCCCCCCTTTGTAAGTATACATGTTTGGATTTCAAACATATAAATTAACATCAATAAATTGCATTAAAAGAATAAAGTACATTTATAAATTAGCATCAAAAAATTACACATAAGAACTATTTGTTTAATCCCCTCTTGCATATACATATCTTATAGTTCTTGTAATTTTAAAAAAAAAACCTCTTTGCACTAAGGTGATATGCTACATATATAGAAAGTGATCCCCTCAAGGCTTCATTCGACCCACCCTCAAACATAGCCTTCTCTATAGAGAGGTTTAAGGTGTCTACACATAAGCCCATGCTCAGAATCACTTTGCCAAAGTTTGGGCTCTTCTCTATCCATTTAATGACTTAGCTCTTTTCATTCATCTATTCCAAGCTATTGGGATATTGCTCGGTGTTGTGATTAGGAGGTCATGCTCCAAAAAGCATACGATTTTGGAGTTCCTGATGTGTTTAGTTTATTGTTTTTTATTTTGATTTGAAGCTTAGTGCATCAGGGCATTCTATGTTCATCTCTTGGAAGGGTAAGCCCTAATTTCATTTACCTTTTGCATGATTTTGAAGCCCATAAGGCTTTGATCTTGTAGCCAAGGGAATATCTTGTAATTGTGATTACGAGTGGAATCCACTCCAAAAACATGAGCATTAACCCCTACAATGCTAAAGGAGTTTACATACTTGTTAGGAGTGAAGTAGGACACCCCTGATCCTACTGCTTGTTATTTATGAACACGAGATCATGCCTTTCCACACCCCTACCATGCCCACCATGTTATGGGGGAGGGGGAGAGTTTGTAGAATTCCTTATTGTCTGAAAGGGGAAAAGCTACCTAGGCTCCTTCACCCATATGAAATCACTACCTTTTCGTGCACATGCATGCTCCATGGGCCTCAAAGCATGTCATTTTTTAAGGTTTTTCAACTTTTAGTAATAGGATATGGATAAAGCAAAAATCAAAGATCTTTAAAATGGCCTTGATGTTTGTTAAAAGTCAATGTTGTAGATCCACTTTCTAGATCACATTAAGTGTGCCATGAAATTTTATGATAGGTGCATTTGTGTATGAAACTCCTACCATCTTTCATGCATTATACCAATTTCTCTAGCTCAAGATTATAATATGAACTTGTAAAGGGTACTGATCAAGGGTACTGATCAGCCATATTTGAATTTGATCATGGGCTTATAAAGGGTATTAGTCTAACCATATTTGAATTAGATCATGGCCACCTTTAGTCATGCTAGACTACCTAGGTAGGTAGCATTATACTCGTGATTTTTCTTGCAATTGTATGTGAATAAGAATTTAATGGTTTTTGTTGGTCAGCATACAAAGAGTTAGCCCAAGCATTACTACCGCCATGTGAAGGTGAGACAATATGATGAAGCCAAGACAACGAGGTAAAAAAATAGAGAGATCAATGTAACTATAAATATAAATAAAAGTATAAATATGTATATTCCTATATAAACATGTAATTAATAGTTATTGGAAAAAGTTTTTAAAGATGATTTACCGTAACTATTGACATGTAATGTATTTTTAGCAATTAATTCTTTACACATTGGCAAAAATGAGAAAATTCAAATAAACATATAAAATTTAAATTAAATTTATACCACTTTAAATATCCAAAATATACACAGGGCACTCTCCTTATTATGATTGTACATTAGGACAGGCCTTATGAGGGGAAATCCTTATACATGCAGTCTATGCCACAACATGTGCAAAAAAGTGGTGTGACGATGGTGATTGGCTTGGTGGTATGGCAACCATAGCCTTTCTTATTGGAAGCTCTACCATGAAGTGAGGATGTCCTTTATAGTAATAACACTATAATGGTAGTCTTTCTCCTAGAGCATTGACTATACCCCTACTAATCTAAAATGTAGCTTGGTAGATAACAGGATACATGTTATCACAATCCTATGGATGTAATGACTCAGGACTTAAGCAGGTGGTCTCTGAATTTCTAGTGGTTTGTTATTGTATAGCATTTCTTTCCCTTGTCCTTCCTAATCCCCTTTTGTTATTAAGCTTGAGCCCACATGTGGCATAGCTATTCATAGACCTAGTCTTGAACCCACATGTGGCATAATTATTGACACATGACTAGATCCATAATAGAACTAGTCTCTTCACTGGAAAAAAAAGAAGCTACTTGAAGATACAAAATTAGCAAAAGAATTTCCAAAGATGTCACATAAAAATTTCTTGGTACCTCTTTCAGGTCTCTTTAGTTATAACGTAACTTCATAGTTTTAATTTTCCATCCTCATCCTTTCAGTTTAGTCTTGAATACCTCTTAAATCTTTGTGCAGCCTAAATTTTCTCAGCCCAGGCTTGATGTCACATTTTTGTGGGCTTACAAAAATATGTAAGGATATTGATATTTTACATCATGGAGGTGCAAGCCCTTCAAACAAGTCCACTTAATGAATATCCATTCTTGAGATTTTCCTTTGATAGTATTTCAACAAAGCTAGGATATGTATAAGGTGTCTCCTCATTTGCTATTTCACTCATGCATTCAAGGATGTAAAAAGGGAAAGGGAGAGTGGGGGGAGTGTTGGTATTTTGTTATCTACGAACTTTGGGTTTTTGAACACATCCCTTTTGCAACAATCCTTGTTAGCCTGAACTTTTAGGCATTTTCACTTATTAAATAAATATATGTTACGTACATAGTTTTATATAAGTGCATGAAAATTAAAAACCCTTAAGTTTAACCTGCATGCTATCTTACATATTCCTTGGGTGCACCATCCAAGGTAGAGACCCTTCCCATTGAGAATACATATACTTATTAGCTTTCAATGTTGAATAAATGTACATATATACTTACTACTTTTTAATTTGAATAAATATACACATCTAGGCAATGCACATGACACATTAATTATACATAGTTCTCATAAATACATGTGGAACAACTAAATAAAAAAGATGATTACATGGTCATTATCATATCAAGATAGGGATGTGTCACTTTAGTATTAAAGAATACTATGAAAGATAATAAGATCCTACAATCAATTCTTATGAAAAGTCAACATTTGTGATTCGCTCCTTACTTTTCTTTGATTATAATGGTTTGTATATTATTACCAACAAAGCGTACAACTTTCATGAATTAAGGAAAAGAAAAAATTTAAGTAAAATTTTAAAAAGCCAATTTAAAAAAATACACACTTTTAAGTTAGTGGACACTTAAAAACTACTTGTTGTTGTCAAATCATATTTGTGAAATTTTAGTAGTAGGTTATCTATGCACAAGGTTAGTATATCAATCACATATATTGTTTAAGTGTTGGATGACATTTTTTGACTATAGTATAGACACATGCTTTTGACTTCTCTACAAACCTTAGAATTTTCTAATGGCTACGATCAAGTTGTATCATTAACTATTCCATTATATATTGTAAAAGTAGATATGCAAAATATAACAAGCTAGAGTAAGAAAGATCTATTTTGTATCAGTAACTATTCCATTATATATTGTAAAAGTAGATATGCAAAATATAACAATCTAGAGTAAGAAAGATCTATTTTATGAATAGGTGAGACCCTTTCATTTAAAAAAAACCTTAAATTTTACTTTATTACAACATTTATAGTAATCAACTTTTTAGAAATAGATACACCACCTGGCAACATTATTGTACTTATGTTTTCACTCACTAATATCAACATTAATATTTGTGGATCAAGTGTATTATATCCTAGTTTTCACATTAAACTAGGTCATGTATGACCAAGATGATGATAACTCTATGGAGGTAATTCCCATAATATAGATAGTGGTTATAAGACCATATTAGGGAGTTTGGGAAAATCCCAATTCCCATTTTGCAAGATCAAAAATGGGGGGCACAGTGAATCCTTTTAAGATTTTTTCAAAACCCCCTCATGTGACATATCATTAAAAAGCTCTTGAAGAATAGGTTTTAAATCCACATTCTCTGACAACTTTGGAATTGGTATACTCAAAATACACCAAAAGTAGATTGAAAAGAAAATTCCGAAAGTAATGGGATTTTTCCAAACTCCCTAATATGGTCTTTTAATATGGGCCCAAAAGACGTAAATGAGCTAGATTTATTAGGTTAGATGAGCCTTTGATAGGTGCCCAATGTGTGTAATACCTTTCATAAATAATAGGGCTGCTTGTTTTGGATCTATGCCTATATAAGCGAGTGGAGTCTATGCCTATATAAGCAAGTGGAGTGATTATATCCAATAGAGTAAGGCCCAGCTAGTAGGCTTACATCAAGTGCTAGCCAAAAACAAAAAGGTGTTGGGATAGGACAAGATGGAGTGTGACTATGTAAGTAGGATTTCTGTCAAAACTGTGACAACTTTAAAAGTGGTTGACTAAACTCAAAACCAACTTTTGGGTTGTCGTGATGTGTGAATCTTGTTTGACTTCAAAATAACCATGTGGTATGTTCAAAATAGCTAGATATAGCCATTATGTGTGCATTGATCCCTCCTATCAACATAAACCGACAATATAGTTAAATCTTCTTAGCTAATCCAAAGCCATCTTGGTGCTCCACAACCTTGTGACATGATTTCCTAGTAGTAGTAAAGTCTAGCAATCCCATGTGTTCACCATTATGGACATAATTATCCACTCTAGCATGGAGCTATTTAATAGTGTACCAAATATTTATAAGCTTCCTCTATGACATTTGGCCTCTCACAACACCATCCTATGCGAAAGATTTCTCTTTTGTGAAAATTGAGTCTCTACTCTCTCTTCTACTCTTCTACTCTCTGTTGTCAAAATTAAATCTCTACTCTCTCTTGTGCTCTCCTACTACTCGGTAGCTAGTGTGGTTCTACGAGTTTCTTTTTTCTCTCTTGTGCTCCCCACCAAGAATCCTTTATAATTTTTACTCTATCATTGTGTAGAGTTCCATTTGCTGCACTCAATCATCAAGGGCCTTGCTACCTCGAAAACCCATAGATAAAGGTTGTTTTGAGAGTTTTGAAATTTGTCATATTGTTTGCCATATTGTTTGGCAGTTGATATTTCTAAAAGATTCACATCTCATTGCTCAAACAATTGCACACACATGTGAACTCCCCCTTGAGTTCACATTTTGTTTGCCCACCATTTGACAAGCACGCACCTCCACATAAGATTCATGGGATACACAAATCTCAACATGGCAACCCTTTTCAAATACAAGCATTCTTCCATGCTCAAACACCAAATTAGAGGCAAAAACACCCGAACACCTTCACAAATCTCCTTGGCAGCTTCTCCTTGATGACACCGAAAACTTCATAGCCTTCATACTTGCTGAAATGTCCATTTTCAGCTTCTTTGATGATGAGTAGGCTCTCCATGTTGCAAAACTCCCATTTGCAACTCTCTTAGTGGGCAGCTTCTATGCAACCTCCTTGTTGCAAATCTCCTCTCAAACTTGAGAATAGTAGCTTCAAATCTCTCTCAAATCCTCACAAATGCAAATCCAAATGATAATATAAGTGTGCTAATTCTTTTTCATAATAAACTAAAAATAATGCTTAATCAAAGAACTCATAACACCAAGAAAAAAACTATACATAAATATTCACCACCATGACCAAAAGCCCACCCAAGCTTTGATACCATGTTAAACAACCCTAAAATAGGATTGATCATGGTGATAGACATAGATTAAGCAACATAGGTGGATTAAACCACACTAAGAACTCCATAAGTGAGAGAGAGAGATACGGAACACTCAACACTCAATTCTATTGCTCTATTGCATTCACAAAATGAACCATACAATGATACAGGCCCTCTAGCCTTATCCCACTTTACATGTCATCATCCATGTGGCAACTCTTTTTCCACTCTTTTGGTCAACACTCACACACCATTCAATATTACATGTGGCATTCTTATCTTGCCACAACCTCTTGCACCTCTAGGGTGCTTTCCCACATACACACAACACCGCGATTACATCTCTCAACAATGGTCTTATGGGTCAAAAAATTACAAAGAAAATGTTGGTTTGACAATAACTTGAAACAAAAGGAACTAGAACGGGGGACCTTGTCCTCATGTATGGTGTAAGAAGCACCAGAAAAAAGAAACTCAAGTACAGAGGATTAGGACCTTTTCGAGTGTCCGAAATCATACCTCAAGGATCGGTTAGAATTGAAACAATTGAGGGTATAAAAATGGAGGGTTGCGTCAATGGAAGCAAACTTAAAAATTATTTTGGACCACTGACCCAAGAGATGCTCATGCAAGAGCATCTTTTAAAACAACAGAAGGTGCTCGCAAAAGAAAAAATTAAGCAAGCTTAGGAAGAAGCTAAGGCAAAAGAGGCCAAGGCCAAATAGATACTCCAAAAGAGGGTATTGCATGTGAACATGACTTCACTAACCCTCCTTGATGAGGATGAACTGGACATTGAGCCAGCATGGCTCAAGGTGGAAGTCTCCACGACTAAAAGTCATACAACAAGCATTGCATTAATAGATTTGGGATCAAGTCATAATCTGATCTCATATGAGACATGGGTAGCTCTAGACAAATCACACCTTCTTGAGGCTACCAATGCACAAGTATGAAGTGTGAACTTGTCAACTACGAAAGCTGAGGTATTAATGTTTCCATCAGAAATAAGCCCTTGGTTAGGAGGGTGTTTGTTATGCCTGCAGGATCTATAGAAGAAGAAATGATATCGGTCGATCTTGGATTTGCGCGAGTAATTGTAATATCCAATGGGAAAAGAGAACGGCACAATTGAACGAGGGAAATGATGTCATTTTTTACTCTCAAACAGGGTATATGCACAAACTGTTTCACGGGATTATACCCTACATTTTCATAGAAAATAGTTTCACGGGATTACACCCTACAATTTCACAAGGTTACACCCTGCACTTTCATGGTTTAGACTATCTCATGGGTTTAACCTGTCTCACGAAAATACCGTTTCACGGATTTAGAGTATCTCATGGAAAAACATCTCACGGATTTACACCTTGCACTTTCATGGTTTTAGACCATCTCACGAAAAAACTAATTCACGGGTTAAACCATCTCACGGTTTTAACCCATCTCATGGTTTTAGCCCATCTCACGGCTCTAACCTATCTCACGGAAAGATTGTTTCACGGCCTTAACCTATCTCACGAAAACAATCTCACGGGTTTCACACCCTGCACTTTCATGGTTTTAGCCTGTCTCACGGCTTTAACCAGTCTCACGGAAAAACTAATTCATGGGTTAAACAATCTCATGATTTTAACCCATCTCACGGTTTTAGCCCGTCTCACGGCTCTAACGTATCTCACAGAAAGACTATTTCATGGCCTTAACCTATTTCACAGAAAACAGTCTCACAGCTTCACACCCTACACTTTCACAGTTTTAGCCCATCTCACGGGTGTCATACCCTGTCATCTCACGATACATAAGCCTGCACTCTCACGATGTGCACCTTCTTACCTAGAAATTCATACCTCCTTATTTTCTCACACCACTAACACACTTCTCATCAAATATAACCTTACACGAAAGAAGAGAAGAAGAGAAAACAACGAGACATGTCACATGCTCTCACAGTCATCAGACTGACCTTCTTCTCATTCTTACAAATGTCAACCTCAGCTACCTCTGCCGAGGAAACTCTGGCAGTAACACAAGCCAGTGTAAATGGATCATCAATTACTAAAAAGAAAAGTCCCACAAGAGGCCCAAAATTAAGCTATTTGGGTCAGTATGCACAGGCGTTCCATGGCTCCATCATAAGCAAGGAAGTTCAGACTGCTTATGGAAAGATAGCTCTGTAGTACCATAGCCCAGAGTGATTGCAGATCTTGGAGGATGCAGAGGTCAAAGACAAACTAGATATAGTTGGCCTAGAAAGAATGGTTGAATGTCTCACCCGAACCATCAATACAGAATCGTGTGTGCGGAGTACCTTAAGTCTTACGTGACAAGGCCACTAAGGGGGGAAGGTGGCTAAAGCAGATGGAACCACATAACAGGTATTACTCTGAGAAGATTTGATAATGGGAGGCTCTCCAGTTACACCACCTCTTCAAATAAACTCTCACACTTTGAGAAGATGCCCCTGGACGCCATGCTGAAGAAAAGTTCTTACAACTCCAATGGGGCTGAGTATGACAACATCAGAGATGAGGTGATCAAAAAATCCTACAGAGCCATGTCCCTCATAATGCAAGTAAAGCCAGTGGGACAGGTACAACAGGGTTTTTTAATAGGATAGCCAAAGTACATGAAGAAAAAGAAGATGACTGGGCATGGTATATGTTGAAATATACAAGTGAATAGGGTGTGTGTGGGAACAAGCCCTTGGCTAGAGGCTGTAAAAGACAATCTGTAAATGTAAGAGAGCCTGTGAAAAGGTGAGAAGAATCTACTGGGAGAGAATAAAGGGTAGCATGAGGAGATTTAGGAGGTGTGGACATATTCTGGGAGAGGTGGAGAGAATCAAGCAAAAGAGGTGGAGTGAATCAAGGAGAAATCAGTGGGATTGGATGCTTGGATGTAAACTCTATAAATTGAGGTATTGGCCTAATGAGAATTTACTGGTTTTTTATTATCCATGCCTACATTAAGCTATTAGTTAATTGCTCACTAATCACATCTTAATTATCATCTAATCTCTTTGTTAATGATGTTGATTCTAGCATTTGATCCACCATAGCTCATCACATTGTTGTAATATTAACATGGTATCAGAGCCTAGCCTAGAATCCATCAATTTGTGAGCCCATTCTCTTGCTAATGACCTGGCTAATTATTAGGATTAGTAGCTAATTAATATTTTTACCTCTTTTTTCAACTAACCTCTGCACCCCCAGCCAGTGGAGGGGCTTGATCTCCCTCCAAGAGAAACATTAGCTCAAAAGCTTTCAGCCATAGCTAGCCATACTCATTGGGCTCCAGCCCATTCAAAAATTTTGCCAAACCGCCAAGCGCAGCTCACATTTTTAGCTAATTTTCCAGCGCTTCTTTTTCTGATGAAAATGGAGATCTTGTCTTCCACAAATGCAATGGCTCTAATTCCTCTTGGCCCTAGGGTTTTCAAGGGTGCTCTACAAGCTAGTGAAGTCAGAATTTGATTTGATCAAGTCTACAGTGAGATCCAAGCTCTTCATCATCATCAAATATGCAGGTGACTTTGGTAAAACAGAGATTAAGCATTCAATGTTTGGTCAAATCTTGTGTTTCTTGGCTTAATCCCCTACTAGACTAATTGCTATTGATGGCCTTGAAAGCGTTTGAGCTCATTTGAACTCTAAGACCTCAAATATGGGCTCCCGCATACTCTGTTTTCTACACACAAAACAGAGGATTAATTTACTAATTAGTGATTAATCAATGCTAATCACTATATTTTGGTGCAATTGAGGGTTCAAATCAACCATTAGGTATCTGATAATACAGATCCCTATAACTTTATATTGCAATTCGGAGATGGTTTGATACTCTAACCATTCCGTACAAATTGGTTACCCTTGATTTAATGTAATTTCTGGTGATTTTATGTTGATAAATCTGTTGTAATCATCTCCTAAACACCAGTTGAGTTGTAGAAGGATAGACACTGCCCTTGAATCTTGAAATTGGATCAAGAGGTAAGACCCCCTTCACATTATCATGAGTACGGTACAAGAAATAGCCAAATTTAATGGGGAGCAGTTTTACACATGGCAAACAAAAACCATGTATCTGCTCATGAGGAAAAATCTGTGGGGGCTAGTTGAGGGAAGAGATAAATGCCTAGAGGTGAGAGGGAAAAATGAGTGGAAGAGCAGGAATGAAAAAGCATTGGGACTTATCACACTCAGTCTAAATGATGAAATCATTCATCACATCACAGGGATACAATGGGCAAAAGATGCATGGGATGAACTTAATAAATTATTTGGCACACAAGCTAAAAATTCAAAGATAAATCTGTTAATGCAATTCTACAAATTGGATATGAAGGAAAGTGAACCTTTAATCACACACTGGAACAGATATAAAAGCATTAAGCAACAACTGGCAGCTATTGGCAAAAAGGTAGAAGATGATGAGGCACTAGCAGTGCTTTTAAAGAGTGTGGACAAAGGTGAATATGAAAATATTGTAGCAACACTAAAGAATGTACCTGAATTGAAGCTACACGAGATAGAAGGAGCTCTACTAGAGCAAGAGACCAGAGACAAAGAGAAGAAATGGCTCAACTCAACAGCAGGAGAAGAAAAAGCATTCTTCACCCGAGGAGGATTCTCTCAAGGACGAGGACGAGGAAGAGGCAGAGTAGGAGGAAGGACCTTCTCTTGCCACAACTGTGGAAAGCTAGGACACATGGCAAGAGACTGCTACAGGCAAACCCAGTGGAGAAGGAACGACATCGGCAAACTTCATGGAGGCTCCTAAGGAAGTGGAGTCGGATCATCTTTTCTGAGAGAGAGAAACCCCACAACCCAATGTAACCTGCCCCAATAGAGTAAAACCATCTCTGAGCCACTGATGATGTAGGCCATGTGGTAGATGTATGTGTGAGCACTTTAGTCAAGGTCATGGGCACTTGTAGTAGCCTTGGACACATAGAGAGAGAGAGAGTGTCAAGGACTATAAGTTTAGGGACTTGAGGCACTGGTCACGGACTATCAAGTAAGAGGGAAACTTGGTATAGGGTCCAGGTGTGCTAGGAGTATTCACTTGAGGGGAGGTGTTGAAATATACAAGTGAATAGGGTGTATGCGGGAACAAGCCCTTGGCTAGAGGCTGTAAAAGAGAATCTGTAAATGTGAGAGAACCTGTGAAAAGGTGAGAAGAATCTACTAGGAGAGAATAAAGGGTAGCATGAGGAAATTTAGGAGGTGTGGAGATATTCTGGGAGAGAGGTGGAGAGAATCAAGCAAAAGAGGTGGAGTGAATCAAGGAGAAATCAGTGGGATTAGATGCTTGGATGTAAACTCTTTAAATTGAGGCATTGGCCTAATGAGAATTTGCTGGTTTTTTATTATCCATGCCTACATTAAGCTACTAGTTAATTGCTCACTAATCACATCTTAATTATCATCTAATCACATCTTAATTATCATCTAATCACATCTTAATTATTGCCTAATCACATCTTAATTATCATCTAATCTCTTTGTTAATGATGTTGATTCTAGCATTTGATCCACCATAGCTCATCACATTGCTGTAATTTTAACAGTATATCCATAGAGAAATGGAGAATTATGAGAAGGCACACCAGTCAAAGGTATTCAATCCATACTTTATGACAAAGGTGCTGAATCATATAGCATAGCGGCCTCTTCCAAATCCAAAACAAGAAGAACAGATGCAATTGGCAATAGAGATAGCGCCACCACCACTTACCTCTCAAGAGTTCTAGGAAGGACAAGCCTTATTGATGGACACAAAGGAAATCATGAAGGAGCTTAAAAAAGGCAGAAAGAAGAAAACTTAAAGGAAGATAGCGCCACCACCACTTACCTCTCAAGAGTTCTAGGAAGGACAAGCCTTATTGATGGACACAAAGGAAATCATGAAGGAGCTTAAGAAAGGCAGAAAGAAGAAAACTTAAAGGAAGATGAGGGGAATAATGCGTGATGTTGCAGAGGAAACACAAAGAATAGAGGCCAAGCAAGCCCAAGAGATAGAATCTTACGAGGAAGTACTGGGGCAGCGGCGGCGGGAAGCAACAAGTTTCAACTTATCAGCACCTCCATAGGGGACGGCAGCGGAGACACATCAACAAACCCCACCTCCAAGCCTAGTGCAATCAATTTTCAAAAACGTTTCCCCTCTTCGGAATTCAACCATGTTAGATACACCTTCCGCTGAGTTGCATACAGAAAAAGCCACTCAACAAGAAAAATTGCCATAAGAAGAGCACCAAAGCCAAGAAGAAACCACGTCATTACAAGAAGGACTCCCTGAAGAACGCCTGGATACAGGAAAGCGAAAAAGAATTGAGGAGACACCAAGCCCTAGCAAGAGGCAACATTTGGATGATGTAGAGGAGATTCCAGAGATGTCTTTCCTTCATAACCTAAATTATGACAAATTCCTTCATGAGACTATGGAAGGCCTAGACGATCTCTTACAGTCGCCACACTCTGGATTGGAAGGAGCAACAATGGGAACAAGTGCTTCAAGAGCAGAGGGTGTGACGATGCCATCTCTTGACCACCCATATGCTTCATGACAGAAATACAACACTATGGAAGCAGGTCCAGGATGCAACTAATCAAGTTCAAACAATCCCAAGAGCATTTAACATCAACAGAAGCAACACACAGAGCTGTAATCCTAAAATGCTTAAAGGCTACCGAGGAGCAGGAAGTGAGATATCAAACACTCGAAGTAATAATCTTGTTCTCAGCCAAACCTTGGTACAAAGAATTACGGAAAACACAAACTTGAAAGCACAACTCGAGCAAGAAAAAGAACACATTCAAAGAGAAGTGGCACACAACAAGGAATAAGAAAGCATCCAGGCTCAACAACTATAGGAGTTCCAAAATACATTCCATGCTAAGGAGGAAGAACTACAAGGTAGCCTGAAATCAATATCTGCAACCCTTAAGGATGTTGATCAAAGAGTGCTCCAACTTCAACAAGAAAGAGAACAACTAAATAAAGCAAATGCAAAAAAAGTACAGGCATTGAATAAGGCCATCAACACCAAAACCTTGGAGATGTAGAAGTTGAGGGACACACACAAAGAGGAAATGTTGCAGATTACTCAGTAGCTCCAAGCTAGTCAAGCCTTGGCCATTGAAAGGCTTCAAAAGATTGCAGAGGCTCAAGAAATGGAAGCTGTGGGCCAGACGAGCAACAAGAGGCAGCAAGACGCTTTGAAGAATTGGATGCTGCAAGAATGGTGCAGGAAACCACCATATGAGATATTCTCACCTCTAAGGATTCTCAGATACAAGAATTGGAGCATCAACTGGCAATCCAGGACCACAGTGAAAGACCAAATCCTACTACCAACAACGAGTTGTGACTAATTCTTGAGCAAGCCTCGAAGATAGGTTCATTGCTAGTAACTCCTTGGGCCTCTCCCCTCAAACTTTGACTCTCTTTTTGTCTACACTAACACTCTCTTTACTACAATATGATATCAATCTGTCTCATGATTTGAGCCTAGGAGAATTAACACTTATTAAACAAAATACAGAGCATGATGCTGACCCTACTATAATCATGGGAATTTTTTGGGGGGGACCTAGTATAGTACTGACTGATCCAAAGGATATTTTCTTCTATCCATTACACCCCATAGTGCTCAACCTTTGTAGTTGGTGTCAAGTGTTATAAAACTCAAACATCCTGGACAACAGTGTCGATAAATTAGACTTGTATGTTCCAGATGATATTCCTGATACACAAGCCAATTACGAGGTTGTAGCTCACAGTTACTAGTGGATCATAAGCCATGGGTGGTTAGAAGTATATAATACTCACCAACATTTAAATCTCTATGAGTCTATACTATATCATCCTTTTGGCATTCTTAAACTATATCAAAATATCCACAAACATCTAGAAGCCATGCTGACTATCGTACTTTATAATTTTGATAAAATACATATTGAATATGCTAACATATCCCCGAAGGATATCACTGAGCTACACGAATTTATGAAGCTCAACAAACCCATCCACCCACCCCCTAGTTCCAGCGAGGGTCAAGAGGAAGCATCAAGTTCATCACCTAATCCAACTTACCCTGTATTTTCAAATGTCACAAGTAAATTACTTAATCCATACCCAAGTGCTCCTCCTACTGAAAAATCTCAAGCCGATTGTATATTTTCTAGACTTCTTGCTCGACCCTTTGATTTTCCCACTAACACTCTCGCCCCCCCCCCTCCCCCCCCGAGGAGTTGCTGCTGGCGCCCGACCCATCTCCACCACGGCCAACTCAAGAGGTTAGTCACACTCTACCCCAAGATACTCTTGAGCCATTTACTAATAATACTATTCTTGAGTCTTTGTCTGCTCTATAGAATATGAGGGTTTAATCAGAGCATGGAATCCTGTACTCAAGCCAAAGTTAATGTTCAAAGTGTTAATGCAAATAAGACCTTTTGAACCTACTCACTGGATCCTGCCGCCGCCGCCAGAGGCCTATTTTGATGTTACTCCAACGAAGCAGCCATATGTACCATACCCTATCTAAGCACCAAAGGCAAAATTAGAAGAGTTATTACCCTTGGCTGGAGAGGGAACATTATGGTCAAATGTGGCATGACATACAAAGCTGGCAAACCTGCACCACTAGGTAGATCTACTTGAAATTAGAATTGTTCCATTCATGATCAGTTTATATAGCCACTATCATAGATGATGACAACCCCAAACTAGAAGATTTTGGTATACAGCCAGCATGGAGGAAAGAGTATCTGACTATTCCAGAATATAGTCATCAATATATGTGTGTGCCTCCCCCCAACACGAAGAGTGGACCCTTTGTATATGCCAGTGAAAAGAAGGTGGACACCATTGGAGTTCCAAGAGGCAAAGAAAAGGGATTCACATGTCTACTGCAACTTTCCTTTATTCTTGCCAGCAACATTTACAAATATAGGATAGAAAACTTGGATACATGCATGGTGCCACATCCCAGACCCTGCCGTTGTCGCCACCAGTGTCCGATTTTTGAAATTGATCGTGGTCCTCATAGATCAACCTAAAGAAAGATATGATGGATATGATGCTAATTAGCTACAATTCGACATGAATCGCATCCCAGACCCTGCCGTTGTCGCCACCAGTGTCCGATTTTTGAAAGTGATCGTGGTCCTCATAGATCAACCTAAAGAAAGATATGATGGATATGATGCTAATTAGCTACAATTCGACATGAATCAAGGCCCTAGTGATAGAGGCATGATGTTATATTATCATCGCCTAAGGTGTCTACCCGCCTACATGCATGTAACATTCAAAGATATGGTTGACATCGGGTTCTGGAGATCACACTCTACATTCAGAAGAACCCTCTCAAAAAGCTTCAGTCACGCCGGAACTTCTATCATCATGAGTTCGGCGACCAGATCTTTAAACTTCGGGTGATAGGTTCTAAGAATAGAACCTACATTAGGTAGGGGGATGTTAATCCCATTTGGTATTAACAAATATGCTCCTCCATTTGAGGACATTAATAAGTGTCATTCAAAGGCACTATAAAAGTTATACATTATGAGATATTGGCCACCCAAGGCCTTAGTTAGTAAGTTTTGGGCACCCAACTGTGAATAAGGGCTAATTGTATATAAGGCATTTTCTCATAATGAATGGACACAATCCCCCTTTGTTCTATGAGAGTTCTTACTTTTGTATTGAGAGAGAGAGAGAGTACTCTAGCACATGTGCCTTCTCTATACTTATATGCTTGTGTGGAGAAGTGAGAGAGAGTGATTGCCTTGTGTGGTGGTGTGAGCGACTCTACGATGACAGCATGGAGGTGAAGCTTGGAGGATTGGAGCTTCTCAAGAGAGCTTGGAGTCCTCAAGGGACACGAGCTCAAAGCATTAGCAAGTGCCCTATGACAGTTGTGATCTATTGCTTCTTCCAAAGGTGAATGCATAGATTTCCTTCTTGGAGGTGTGGTAGCCCATAACAATGTTTCCTTGGTCATAGTACTTAAGGAAAATATGTGCTGTGTGTATTGCTTTCCTTGTTGTAGTACTTAGGGAAGTTACAGGCATTGATGACTATATGGTCTACACATACAGACACTTGTTTATAACTTTTTGGACCATTTTCGCAAACAAAAACTCTTCTTGAAGGGAAAAGTAAAAAGGCCAATATTTGACCAACTAATAGGATGTGAAAACAATTGACTTTGAAAGGCTCTTTATCAAGCATCTCTACAAACGATGTGGCCTACATGCACAGATATAGTGGGGTAGAGATAGAAAGTTTGATAGTCATCTTTGAAGGAAAATCTTCAAAGGTTAAATATCACTCTTAGAAGAGTGAGGTCAAACCACCCGCATAGATTGATGGTGGTCAAACTGAAAACCCAACAAGGTTCTAGAGTAAGGTCAACCACCCGCGTAGATTGATGGTGGTCAAACTGAAAACCCAATGAGGTTCTAGAGCATGTGCTTGTGCTGCATAGATGAATAATCTAGTCTCACCTCTGGAATCTTCTTTTTTTTTGTTCTCCATTTACGTTATTTTATGGACTCTAGTCTAGATCTCCTATCACTGTAGAGCTATGCAAGGAGAAGAGCTATGCAAGGACAAGAGTCAACAAGTTGGTAGCATAGCATGGTAGCGTAGTCTACAAATGGTTGCTAGTGTAGTCTACAAACTTGAGTTCCCCCCGAGATATCTTCTAACTTTTGAGCTAGTGGTGGCATGCAAAAACTAGGGCACATAGTTTGTCTTGAAGTTGTCGTTGAGAGATTGGAACACGAGGTTTACTATGTATTGATAGACACTTGTTAAATGACTGGACTAGAAAATATGGCAAAAGTGTGGGGGCATCAACATCATAGAGATAGAGATTATGCTTGGTGGGTTATCATAGATTAATGTTTTATTATGTACCGCAATGCTTTTAGCATATATGGAGCATGATGAAATTAAGAAGACCAAGATTCATCACCACTTGGTTTGTTTACCAGGGTGCTTGAAAAGAAGAGACCATACATGGAGCATGGTGAAATTAATAAGAGCAAGATTCATCACCACTTGGTTTGCACACCAGGGTGTTTGAAAAGAAGAGACCATAAGCACTATTTTTTTCAACTCAACTTGGTCCGTTGCTCGACACGCCTGTAAATTTTCTTCCTTGATCCCATTTGATGAAATATTTGTAAAATAAGGTTAATGAGGGGAGGCCATGTTAGTCCTAAGTCTTGTATTTAAGGAAGTAGGCATCCCTTTTTGACTATTCTTTTTTGGAGCTATAGTGTTGGGACATAGTGTTGGGACATAGTTGCAATTTAGCTCTCGAATTGCAGTAGCCAGTGTTCATCAACAAAAGGGACTACCTATGGCATGGATACCATCACATGGGGTGTCTCATCCCCAATGCCCTAGAGACCATCACATGGGGGGTCTCATCCCTAATGGCATACCTATTGGTGGCTAGAGCACTTATGGGTGAGAGAGGATTTCATCAAGCCATTGGATTAAGACTAGAAAGCTTTGTGTTCTTCTAATGTTTTACCCCATTAAATGTCATGCATGTGTTACGAGCTACGTGACATTACTCCCCCCTTCTAAAGAGTTTTTTTTCATGAAAATAAACTGGGGAAAATAGTTGGTAAGCATGTATAGTTGTTCTCACTTGAGACCCATCCTCACAAGAGAAATTGTACAAGAAACATCCAAAAATCATACCCCTTCTTCACAAAACATCAGCATATGTAATGAATGACCAATTTCCAAATAAATTCCTTTGGCTAATTGACCACCTTTACGAGACATGTATTTTCTTTACAATATCCACTTAACATGCTTGAAAGGATATCACAAAGATCCTCATATTTGGACTTACACAATTTTTTTTGCATCTCTTTGAATAACTATAAAGCCTTGTCTCCTTCACTTTGCTTCAATCTCTTTGAATAACTATAAAGCCTTGCATCTCTTTGAATAACTATAAAGCCTTGTCTCCTTCACTTTGCTTCAAATACGCCTTTCACACAACCCACTTTCCCAAATTGCATTAAAAATATCCTTGTAAGAGAAGGAGTCCAATAAAGAAGTTCATATCTGACTTAGCAGATCCTAATCTATGGTGGCAAGATACCAAGATTATTCAATTGAGAAATAGATTGCACACCAATTGATAGAGTAAGTGACATGCTCAGATGATGAGATCAGAGCATCCGATCCCTTCTCCTCAAATAGCTACCCACTATATAGAAGCATGCCCCCTCTCAGCTCATGGTGATGCTCCTACTTTGTCAGATACCCTAACCACATGCTCATTGGTGGGAAGGGCAAGAATCCCTTCTTTCTTCCTTCCTCTCCCTCCGTTGGGGCTATACAAGGTACCAAGGTCTAATCCCTTTTCTTCTATCCTTCCTCTCCCTGCTTTAGGGCTATGTAGGCTACAGGACTCTTTCGACTTTTCTGAAGGTGGTGTCTTCTTCCTTCCTTCCTCTCCCTATGTTGGGGCTATGTAGCCTACCAGACTCTTTCAATTTTTTTGAAGGTGGTGTTTGCACAAGAGTTGATGTGGAAACCACTACTCTCTAATCTTGCTTAAGCTTTAGAGTTAGCATCAAAGAGGCGTGACTTTTGGTCTCCACACCCACAATGATTTGACGTTTGAGGGTGTGTGCAATGGTCCAAGGCATAAGTTTCTTTAATTTCGGCACCTAGATGTGGGGGTTTCCCTTGTAGAATCCTTGTGCTTCTAGCAATTTTATCGAGATCCAATGAAGCATAGAATTCTGGGATGGTACTAGCTAGGTACTAAGGCCATTTTCCGTCGTCGCACCATAAGGGATTGCTAAGGTTGAGGTTTGGGAGGTGGTCTCTATCTTTGCTAGTGAGATTTTGGATCTCCATAATGGTTTGAGAGGGTGGCTGATGCAGCCGTGACGCGAGAATAAGATGTAGTGTTGGGTTACCTCTACTGGCCGTGGTTTTGGTAAGTGGAGAATGAGGCTTGGGATGTTGATAGGTTCAGGTGCCCTCATGCACCAAGGGTACAGTAACCATTCCAAAGAGGAGCTCAAGCAACATGATCCTTCTTCAAGGGTTCAGGTTCCCTCATGCACCAAGGGTACAGTAACCATTCCAAAGAGGAGCTCAAGCAACATGATCCTTCTTCAAGTGACAATGCAATCCATGGCTGTGATCCATCCCCTTTTGAGGATTATGCTCTCTTTCAATGTACCTAGTGACAGTGGGGGTCATATAAAACTTGCATGATGCACGTTTAGATCTAATAAGAAACTCTACTTCAAAATGACCAACGATTATAGATTAGGAATTATTTACCAAATTAATGGTTACTATGGATGATGAGGGGTGGGTGGCCTAATGAGGTCCATGTCTCCCAAGACCACACACGTTGTGGCTAGCCCCATTGTCAACCAAGGCTCGACATGCAAATAGGTGGTCTTTTTAGGGGAACTCTAACTCAAGGTAATCCGGTTTCATTGTTGGTTCTATCTTCAATGCACAAACAAAGGTGGATGTGATTTCGACATGCAAACCTTGTCCCAAAGCTTTTATGAAAGAGTGTCCATGGTTGCAAAAACATGAATCCAGTCCTCAAAGTCGGCAGGCTCCGAGAGAAGCTCATATTCTTGGTCCTCATCTTCAACACCCAATTTCTTATTTACAAGCTCTACAGATCAATCGATGTGATGTGAGCTTCTACATTGTATGCCCTCTGTAAATATCATGTAATTGAAGCACTCCGAGAAATTGTGTCTGACTTGTTAGCAAGAATGCCTCTCCCCATGGTTGCAAAAACATGAATCCAGTCCATGGTTGCAAAAACATGAATCCAGTCCTCAAAGTCGGCAGGCTCCGAGAGAAGCTCATATTCTTGATCCTCATCTTCAACACCCAATTTCTTATTTACAAGCTCTACAGATCAATCGATGTGATGTGAGCTTCTACATTGTATGCCCTCTGTAAATATCACGTAATTGAAGCACTCCGAGAAATTGTGTCTGACTTGTTAGCAAGAATGCCTCTCCCCATGAGTCTTCCCTCTGTTTCAAGTTTATCTTCAAGGACTAGTTTGCTTTACATCTATAGATGTGATTGGTTTTCAAATCATGAACTAGCCTTGCTTCTCTCATGTAAGGCCTTTCGAGGATCATCGTGTATGACCCTCTGCCAAAAATCCATCACCATAAATGTGTGGTGAAAACTTAATCAGAAGGTCTTAATCTTTGCATCCTAAAGGACACCCATTCATCCAATTTGATAAGTCTCTCCAAAGTTAAGAATTTCCTTGTAAAAAAGAGAACTTATCAGGACTCAGACTTTCGAGGATAAGAAGGATGTAAGGCATTCTTTTTCTATTGTGCAATATTCATATTCACTTGGTTTGTACTCACTCATAAGTGAGCTAGAACCTACTAATGTGTAGGGGATGTGCAACACTGACCTTTCCCTATAGGAGGCGGTGCCTCTAATGGAGTCAAAATGAAGTCATCACCTATCACATCAAAGAAAATATTATGGTGACTATGATGACCCATGGAAGGCCAACTTTCACCTCCCACACTCAATCCTCCTTCATTACACCTAGCAATGTAAAATTTGGTCAGATTGGTTCCATATGCAGAGGATCTAGAACTAGCTCTTTTTGTGACCTCTTAAGAATGGTTATAGTTCCAGTCAAGGCCTTTAGCACGCTCCAAGGCAAAGGCTCCGAAACTGGCTCTTTTGGTTGCGACCTCTTAAGAGCCAATTCTAGAGATAAAGGCTCTAGAATTGGCTTGTTTTGCGAACTTGTTCAAGGGCTTTAGCACACTCCGATGTGCTCTTATTGAGTGTCATTATTGGGTCTTGCCTTCGAGTTGCAAATGTAACTTCCCATTGTGGGTGTACTATCTCGTTCATCATCCTCACTCCATTGTCACACCAGAATGCTCCTTGCCCAAGGGGTTAAGGGAGAGCTCTTAATGCCCAGAGGGAGGCAAGAAGAGATCCGTCTTCACGAGCATGCATCGATCATGCAAGCAAGGTTCAAAAGCATACAAGCAAGCAAGAAGAGGGAAAAAGGAGAGCTTACAAGTTAACTATTGCAAGGGAATTAGTGTGTATTGCTTGTTGTCAAAAATGACTTATATACCAGTGACTAGTTTTCATACTAGGCAAACTAAACTTAAAAATGATCCAGCCTCTATTACTAGTCTTAAGCAACTATGTACACTACGTCCATAGACTTTTTTTATTTGACATTATGCTCATTGTAAGACTACTTTATATGTTCAAGCACCCTCTTACAAAAGTTATGCTTTATATGGTCCGGCCTTTATTACTAATCTCAAGAAACTATGTACACTAAGTTCATAGACTTTCCTTATTTGACATTATGGTCATAGTAAGACTGCTTTATATGCTAGCATGCTCTTACAAAAGTTAAGTGCATGTTTATGCAACTAAGATGTCAAAGCACCTTATAGGTAGGCTAGGTGAGTAAAACCATGTTAATGTATGGATGGTTAACATACCCCCCTCTTCCTAATGGTGGTGGTGGTGACCTTATCCTCACCTCACCCAAGTCAATGGGGTGAAGTTGCTGCTGAGAGGAGGTGGATGGTGTGGATGATCCTAGATACACCATGAATATATTCCAGCATCTTCTTTTACAAAATTTATGTGCCCATTCGCATGGGTAAGATGGCATAGCTCCTTATGATAACATACCCCCCTTCCTAATGCTGATTGCATCCTCACATCATCTAATTCGATGGTGAAGTACTTCTAGGAAGTGTGGATAGTCCCCAGTATACACTAGCCAAGATTAAGTGGGAAATTTTTGGAATGATCTGCAAGGGAAAAGTGGTAGGAAGCTTTGGAAACCCTGATGAGTAACAGGCAACTTGTCTCACAAGGCAGTATAGAAAGGGATAGGTGATGTAGAGGTGCTTCATGCTAGGCCTCTGTTGGTTAAGTGGCATGGACTCTTCAACATTAGGTAGTTCTTAGAAGTGTTCCACACCCTGTGATTAGCAGAATGAGAGCCCCACAATGTAATGATTGGCGTGGGTAGATGGAGGTCTGAGACATCTTAGCATGATAGGGTATTATGCTTGGATCTCATAACATAATGCCTAGAGATTGGGCTTTTTCTTGATGAATATGTCGGTGAGGGTGAGGTGTTATTAGTGTTGAATTGGAGTCAAAGCAAAGGATATATGCATGAACGCTCGAGGGTACCTAAAGTTTGAGGTTCTCCATGTGATGGCTCTTACTATGGGGGCAAGGCTTTCTCTTGCCATGGTCCTCCCATCCAAAGATGTACCTAGAGGGTTGGCATCGATAAGTTTAGGTGTAGGTGCATGTGTGTGTGTGCTATGAGATGAGAGAAGTGAAAAAGTTGTGATACCCATAGTGAAATATGAAAATGATGTGCATGGTAAATGAGGAAAAAAGGTGTGCTTGTGTGAGGAGGTAGGAAGGTGTGCTTGTCTGTGGGTGCACTCCTCCAGCACGGAGGCTTCTCCACAACACAATAATACAATTGTGTTCTTCAACTATTCTTGCTACTTTCTTTGAAATTTACTTGACAGCCCTTTTCTTAGGGAGATAAGAAACATAATAATACAATTGCGTTCTTCAACTATTTTTGCTAATTTCTTTGAAATTTACTTTGATAGCCCTTTTCTTAGGGAGACAATATGAATAGAGTGTTGGAGGCATGGCAGTGGATTTGCACATGGTTGTGCCCACACAGCTGGGTGGCTAGCCTCTGTGGCTCAAGGGATGTGGCATTGCCAAGCTTGTGGGATAGAGACGGTGTGGATCAAGGCGTGGTGTGGTTGAACACAAGGCCATCGGAGGTTCCTAGTGTTGATTGTAGGAAGGTCTAGGCAATGGGTAGTATCATGGGCCACGCTTGTGAATCTACCATACTCCTCCCATCCAAAAATATACATGAAGGGTTGTAGACTTACTACAGGTTCATGTATGAATAATGTCTATCTATAACATACAGAGCCCATGTATATATTGCACATGGATACATGGGCATTGGGAAAAAGGTAGGACCGTGTAGAAGCTTCATCCAGTGATGAAGACTTCAACACACTGCCTTCTTTGACACTCATTTGTCTAGTTTCTTCAACTCTTACACATGGTTTGAGATAGAAAATTGTTAGTTGATGTGTAACGAGGGCTGGTTGATAAGGTGGGTGGGAACGAGATTAGGTTGTCCATGAGAATGGAAGAATTTAAGACACCTAATCTAGTAGGTACATGGGTAAACCAAGAACTATGGTGGATGGCGTGTCGGACATGGTCAAAGGCATTCAGGTGCTTCTTAAGCCTCTTTTTGAAATGTTGGTGGCTATTGAGTCCACTTTCTTGAAGCATGACAATGTTAATAGAAAGAAGGAAAGAAATACAGAGTTTATGTGGGTGGGGGCTGAACTTTTGGGATGTTGGCTTGCCGGGTCCAAGGAATCTAGGTGCTTCTTAAGCTTCTTTTTGTAATGTTGGTGACTATTCAATCCACTTGCTTGATGCGTGGTGATGTCGGTGGAAAGAAGGGAAGCAATAGAAAGCTTGTGTGGGTGGAGATTGAACTTTTGGGACCCTGACAAGACCTTGGGCATATGCGATGCTTTGACCTTTTGGGCATCTCTACCTTGGTTGATTAATATGGATGTAGGCCCGTTTTGTGCCTTGGAAAGAGATGCAAAGTGTGGTTGTTTAAATCACCACATTTGATGGCCTCCATTGCGTTGGTGGCTCTTCACCTCGGTTAGGTGCTCTTCTTGATTCTATTCTTAGGGGAGGTTTTCACATGCCCTCTCACCTCCTCTTTCTCCCTCTCTCTTTCTTTCTTCTTCTCTTATGTTCTATGGTGCGCTTTCTCTCTCTCTTTCTCTCTTCTTCTTTGACGTCTCTTTCTCTCTTCTTCTCTCTAAGTCTCTCTCTTTCTCTCTTCTACTCTTCTTTTTGCTTAATTTCTTTCTAATATTTACTATGATAATAATAATGTATTTTTAAAGAGTTCTTTTTGGGTGCATCATAAGCCTACATGATGATGTGGCCATGTGAGCTTGACATGAACCTTCTTTTTTTACTTTTAAAGGATTTTTTTGGGTGATGATGTGGCAATGTGATGATGTGGCAATGTGAGAAATTTTTTTAAGATTTTTTTTGTGATAACGTGGCGATGTGAGCCTATGTGATGACATGGTGATGTGAGCCTACATAATGATGTGGCAACATGAGCTAACTTTTTTTCTCAAGTTTTTTTCAGGCAATGATGTGACAACGTGAGCCTATACGATAATGTGGGAACATGAGCTTATATGATGACATAGTGGTGTGAGCCAACTTATTTTTTTTATGATGATGTGGCAACGTGAGCCTATGTGATGGCATGGTGATGTGAGTCTCCGTGTGATAATGTGGCGATGTGACAGAAAACCTTTTTTTTCAAGAATTTTTTTCCTATTTTTTTCGAGTAATGATGTGGCAAGGTGAGCCTACGGATGACATGGTAACATGAGCCATGTGATGATGTGGCAAGGTGAGCCTATGTGATGATGTGTCAATGTGTTTTTCTAGGTAATAATGTGGTAATGTGAGCCTATGTATGACATGGTGATGCAAATCCTACATGATGACCTGGTGATGTGAGCCAACTGATAGAGTGTGCACAGAGTGGAAGTAAAGGGAGCACTAGAATGTGCTAAACTGAGAGTGAAAGAGAGAGAGATATGAAGCCAAAAGGCTAAATATCCTACAATGAATATAATCCCAAAAGCAAGAGACCTTGTAGGCTCATAAGTGAAGGATACAAAAGGAGGGAGGTGTGTCAACACATGAACCACACAACTCTAATAAACATATGAATGAGAGAGGCCATCCCACCTATATATAGGTATGGGGTTGGCTGACTAGTGGAAAAAACTAAAAAATAAGGGAAAAATAAGGGTGTCTAGCCCACAATCAAGGGCCATAAAAAGGGAACAAATATGGGCTAAATATGGGCAGCCCTCTCAGCACACCAAATGCTAAACAAACTCCAAGAAGTTAAAGATGAGGAGCCAATGAAACCTGAGACACCAACTTGGTAAATATTTATATTGTATCCTCTTCTGAAGGATAATACTCCAAACACAAATCTCCCACAAGAAACCATTCACGAACACATTGATTCTGGATCTCAATGTGTTTCATACAAGCATGAAACACAAGGTTCTTGGCAATGGCAATGCAACTCTAATTATCACACCAAAGAAGAGAGGATCCGGTAGCAGGACAGCCAAGTTCTCCCAATAATCTCTACAACCAAATTGCCTCACATGCAGCATAGCAAGTTGCTCGATACTCTACCTCCGTAGTAGAGGAAAGCGCCATAATAGGCTGCTTTTTATTGCTCCATGAAATGGCTCCCAATCCAAGTGAGAAAATACAACCAATAGAGGTAGGTGAGTAGCCAAGAAAGTGCAAAGCATAGCATGAAGCCACATGAGCAAGGGATATATCCCACATTGATGCACAAGCCCAAGGGTGTACCTCATATAAAAGGGGAGAATTTCAAGAAATGAAATCATATCACTTGTACACATCTCAAGCCTCTTTATGAGTACAAGTCTTAATCTTGCGACCTAATTGTGCTTGAGTCTATTGCACATACTCAATCATCATGATGAGTAAACTTAGATTACACCCACCTTAGATTAATTCACTCTAATCACATTAGATAATTATAGAATTAGCACTAATCACCTTTCACATGCACATGATATCCATGAGTTTCAACATAGTATCAGAGCTTACTCTATCCCCACATCACTAATCTTAACTCACATTAGTACAATTACTTCATTAATGATCTCACTAATCTTCACCTTATCCAATTTCTCCTCTTTGTGGCCAATATTGACTTGCTAATTTCTCCTTAATCTCTCAACCATTTGCAAAACCCTTCAAGCCACCTCTTCTCCTCTACAAGGCATCCATTCTCACAAGAGGAATAAATCAATTTCATCACAAATTGTCGGTTGCCATTTTTCTGCTGGACTGGTTATTCACACCATTAGCTGACTGTGCTTCGAATTAATGCCTTTTAGGGTTGCCTTAGCAATGCTATTACCTACTCATAGCCTAAGTTTCAGCCCTTTTCATCGACTAGTCGTGGCATGAGATAAAAACTAGTCGCTCTGCAAATCTACGTAGATCCGTCGTTTTTGGTGTGTTTGAGCTAGTTTGGGTACTCAAATCCTTCATCCTCATCAAGGGGAACAATCTTGGTTGAAACCCCCCTTCAACGTTTGCTTCCTCAAGCTCAACTTAAGCCTCCAATAATTAGTCGTATGATTAAGCATTAATCACTATCATTAGCAATCCTTAGTAAAAATTGGGCCAAATTAATGTTAAAATTGGACACTTGGAGTTTCAATATATTGTGGAAAGTTCTCTCTTGCATAAAACTCATCGCACCCATTTGCATTTGAGTACTTTTTATTGCATTTAGTGCATTTTTAGCACATAGTTTGCATTTTGGTCATCTTGCAATCATCATTTCCATAGCACATTGCTAACCTTGTACGAGATTAGACACTACCAGTGAAGCAAAACACAAGCTCGTTAGTAAGACCTTCTAAAAAATGGAAAATATTTTGCACTTCAAGGCATCATTTGGCAAAGGGTTAAATCCTTGGAAACGCGTCATGGAAAAATGCATGTGCATATGCATCAAAAGCAAAGAAAAGGTACATTAAACACTATCATGAACATGCTCAAAGAACAAGTGCATGAAATGACCATAGAACACATCATGGCATCCACACTAAAAGCATCAAAGGAAGCATCAAGTGGCAACAAGAAGAACGACGTCCAAACCAAAGAAGCTGTAAAAGAGCCAAGAGTCAAGCCAAAGAGCAAAGACCAAGAGCCAAGAAGCAGTCAACAAAGTGAAGAAAGAAACGTAATTGATAAGAAGAACAAAAAGTGGAGTCAAGGCCATAGCAACCAAGAGGCTACCACGATATCGACATCAACATGAGCGACAAGAAGCTACCACCACCACCCTAGCCATCTATTGTAAAAGAGGGGTCACCATATGAGTAGACACCCATCTTCTCATTTCATCTTGTTATGTGTATCCAACTACCTGAGAGTAGCAAGTTAGCACCCAAGGGGGGCAATAATTGTTGTAACCCTACTCTTAGAAGAGACCTCTAGACCTCAAAGATAGGTCAAGGGGGGTACCTCACTCTCTTAGAGATGACCTCTAGGCCTCAAATATAGCTCAAGTCACCATCAGGGGGGGGGTGAAAATATGTTGTAAAACTCGACATCCAGCCACCTTAATGAGAGTAGCCCAAAGATTTGGCACCAAGGGAGGGTGTTGTGAAATGTAGTTCCAAAGAGCACAAGGAAGAGGTAGGGAGTGAGAATGAGTAGCCAAGAAAGTGCAAAGCATAGCATGAAGCCACATGAGCAAAGGGATATATCTCACATTGATGTACAAGCCCAAGGGTGTACCTCCTCATATAAAAGGGGGTCATTTCAAGCAATCAAATCATATCACTTGCACACATCTCAAGCCTCTTTATGAGTACAATTCTTAATCTTGTAACCTAATTGTACTTGAGTCTATTGCACATACTCATCATGACTCATGTAACCTAATTGTGCTTGAGTCTATTGCACATACTCATCATCACTCATGAGTAAACTTAGATTACACCCACCTTAGATTAATTCACTCTAATCACATTAGATTAGTGTAGAATTATCACTAATCACTTTGCATATGCACATGATATCCATGAGTTTCAACAAGTTTGAATCAGTCCATCGAAGAAGAGTCCATGCCTTGCCGAAGATGCAAGTATCTAAAGTACCACTCAAGTATCGAAGCACCATGATAGCACACCGCTAACGGGGATTTAATGTGAGAGAACTCAATAAGTTGACTGTGAAACAAATGACCAATAGAGAGTAGGTCAACCATACCAAACATCCAATAAGAACTTGATACTTTCCCAAATCAATCCCTAGAGAAGCATCAAGAAGAGAAAGCTTCTCACTAGTGTCTATAGCGAGGAAGATACGCATCTACACCCAGTCATTTGAAACCTATCAAGAATCTCCCATGTGTGTACTGCTGAGAAAAGAAAATTTCCTAAGGGGTCTACCAAATCTCAAAGCCAAGAAAGTAATGCAGAAGGCCAAGTTTCGTCATCTCAAACTCTTGCTCCATAGTATCCATGACTGAACAGATCCTCACAGAATAAGAACCTATAAAAATGAGGTCTTTAACAACATAGACGACAATGATAACAAATAACCCCCTCTCAGGAGAATATAAAGATTCAAATCTACATGAGAATGGTGTAGGCCAAGCTGAAAGAACTCATCAATCTAATGGTACCAAGCTCATGGAGCCTGCTTCAGATTGTACAAGCCTTTCTTTAGTTGATACACCTGGTCTTGTCTTCTTGGAATCTCAAATCCCATTCGGCTGATCAACATACAATTCATGTGTAAGCTCTCCATTCAGGAAGGCCAACTTGGCATCCATTTAGAATATGGACCAGATTGACACCCATCTGGGATACTAAGCCCGCAAAACCTACTTCAAATCGTACATACACCTGGTCCTGTCTTCCTGGAATCTCAAATCTCAGTGGGGCTTATCAACATACATGTCATGTGTAAGCTCTCCATTCAAGAAAGCCGACTTGACATCCATCTATGATGTCCTTCAACAGTGCGAATGGGAATCGTCCGAGCTATCGGGGTGAAGGTCTCATCATAGTTTCACAGCACTAGGCATAGCCCTTTGCAACCAGCCTCACCTTGTGCCAAGCTACCATCAGCTTTAAACTTCATTTTGAAGATCCACCACACACCAATCGCCTTACGTATATGAGGCCTAGGCACCAAAATCCAAGTGTCATTATGTTTTGTAGAATCCAGCTCTACCTACGCTAGGCTTAATGTAAAAGAGCCTCATACACAAAAGTGGGATCAAAAGGACCATTAATAATAGAGGACATAAGATCATAGGCTTAATGTAAAAGAGCCTCATCCACAAAAGTGGGATCAAAAGGACCATTAATAATAGAGGACATAAGATCATAGTTAACAAATAAATTTACCTCATGAATTTGTTTCCCTATAACTTTGGAAGATCACCTAAGAGTACCAGGTGGAGGAACAGAAGTAAGAGAAGGAAGCTCTCTCAACCTAGAGGAACAGAAGTAAGAGAAGGAAGCTCTCTCAACCTAGAGGCACAAACTTGTTGATAATCATGGATCGAGCTCTCCTAATGACAAAATCACTTCCTAATAAGACACAAATCTAAACTAATTAAACATGATTAATCTAAGGTGGATGGATTCTAAGAGTGCTCATGTGATGAGTGAGTAGTGCTAATGAACTCAAGTATAATTAGGTTACAAGATTGAAACTTGTACTCATAGAGAGACTTAAGATTTGTGTAAGTGATACATTTCATTGCTTGAAATGGCTTGAATCCTTTTATATGAGGAGGTACACCCCTTGGGCTTGTACATCACTGTGGGATAAATCCCTTTACTCATGTGGCTTCATGCTACGCTTTTCACTTTCTTGGCTTACTCAACTCACTCCCTCCCTCTTCCTTGTTCTCTTTGGTACCACATTTCTAAACACCCCCCTTGGTACCAAATCCTTGGGCTACTCAAAGTCGTCGGATGCGAGATTTTACAACTAATTTCTCCCCCCCCTTTAATGGTGCCTTGACCTATCTTTGAGGCCTAGAGGTCATCTCTAAGAGTGGGGTCCCTCCCTTGATAGAGCCTTGACCTATCTTTGAGGTCTAAAGGTCTCTTCTTATTTATTTGTTTTTTTTAATCACTACGGATTTGCAATCCTACGTTTTTTTTAATAAAAAAACCGTTATCTTTGCTCAGCTGCTCCTCCAACAGCATCATTTGCTACAGCAAGGGCGGAGCTCTAATTTCCACAGCGATGCTGATGGCAACAGTAGAAGCAACCATGACAACTACTACAGCGATGGCAACGTCAACAATGTGTGCAGATGTTTCTGTGCTACCTTCTCCTTTCTCTCTTCTCTTCTACGCCCGTTTGCTATGCATTGCTTTGTAAATGACTACCAAAATGCGATCTTTCTCGCAAACCCACTCTGTCGATGATGGCGAATGCACTGCCTCTACGATTGCTAAGATTGCCACTTCTCTTTGCTTTGTGCTGACATGTCAACCACACCAACCAATTTGCAATTCGATAGTAGCTCGACCGGTTCTCTGTTATGCCTTTTGTCTTCTTCTTGTCTTTTCTTTTCTTTGACCGAGGTGCTATTGTTTGGCTACACGGCAATGTCAAAACAGGGAGATGGCAATGTGGTAGCTCTTTGCTTCTCAATATGCAGTTGTAGGTAGGCTCTTCCCCCTTCTACTAGTGCTCTTCTTTAGCTAATGCTTCTCCCCCCTTCTACTGGTGCTCTTCTTTAGCTAATGCTTCTCACTGCCTTATTTCACAATCTGCACACCCCAAATGTGCTTTGCTATGTGAGTGCCTTCTTTAACCTTCTTGCCCTTATGTTTGACTTTTGTTATTACCTAAATGCACCAACTCTGCTAGCTATAGATAGAGGTCTTTTATTGGCTGAGTGAAGAAACTCCTCCTCTCTTCTCTATGCTACTACTGAGATTGAGAAAACAATTCAGCTCAACCAAAAATGAACTAGAAGAAAATACCCTAACCTAAACCTAACACTTAATTACTTTGCTAATAAACTGAACCTAAACTAACAGAGCTAGACCTAAGCTCTGATACCATGTTGATAATCATGGATCGAGCTCTCCTAATGATAAAATCACTTCTTAAAATAAGACACTAATCTAAACTAATTATACATGATTAATCTAAGGTGGATGGAGTCTAAGAGTGCTCATGAGTGAGAGTAGTGCCAATGAACTCAAGTACAATTAGGTTACAAGATTGAAACTTTTACTCATAGAGAGACTTGAGATTTGTGCAAGTGATACATTTCATTTCTTGAAATGGTCCCCTTTTATATGAGGAGGTACACCACCCCTTGGGCTTGTACATCAATGTGGGATAAATCCCTTTGCTCATGTGGCTTCATGCTAGGCTTTGCACATGCTTGGCTTACTCAACTCACTCCCTTCCTCTTCTTCCTTGTGCTCGTTGGCACCACATTTCTCAACAAAACTATCTAATAATACCATCCATCGGTCTGCTCAAACTTTCTAGTGGAGGAGAAGAATCATCATCATCATCCAAATGAGAATCCATAGGGGAAATCCGTGCTTGAAGTGAAACAGAAGCAAGGAGAGGAGGAGGAGGAGGCGAAGGAGGAAAAAGAAGCTCACCACCCCCCTCGGAAGATGCAGGAGTCTCGTCGAACACCACATCTTGACCCACAACAACTTTGCTGACTTGTTGATCATAGAGGCAATATGCTTTGGACACAGAACTATATCCAAGAAAAGTCATACGTTGAGACTTCGAGTGTAACTTAGAGCAATGCTCCTTGGGCACATGTACATACACCATGTACATACACCGAACAGCCAAATACCCACAAATGAACAACAAAGGGCTTCTCACCATGGATAGCCTCATCTGGAGTTTTATCTGGAAGAACAATTGTTGTAGGAGACCTATTCTAAATACAGACATTTGAATATAGACAGCAGTAGAAGCTGCCTCAACGACCAAAAACATTGAGGTAAAGAGGAGTGCTTAAGCATAGCACAGGACATCTCCATGATAGTCTAATTCTTCCTCTTTGCAACTCCATTCTATGATGGAGAGTATGTTGTGGTTAGCTGTCTCCAAATGCCCTGATCCTTGCAATATTGCTTAAACTCCTCAGATGATGTAAACTCACCCCGTCTGTCAGTCTTGAGAGCCTTAACTGAAGAATCGATCACTTTTTCCACCTTAGTCCTCCAATCACTGAAAGACCTCATCCTTGGTCTTCAAGAAGAAAACCCAAGTATATCTGGAGAATCATAAGCATGTACAATGCCTTACTCAAAGATGTGGTACTCATCGGACCACACAAGTCTACATGAACAAGAGCAAGTGATGTTGAAGATATGTGTGTCACCACCTTGGAAAGGCAGCTCAATGTTGCTTTCCTTGTAAGAAAGAGGAATAGACAAAAGATGGAGCCTTAATGGTCGGTAAACCCTTGACTAACCCATCCTTCAAAGCTTGCTAAAGAAGTTCATAGCTCAAATGGCCAAACCGAGAATGCCAGAGAGCTGAAGAAGAACCGTGAGAGATCAAAGCAGGTATAAGCCACTATCGTGGACTCCATGAGCCAAGATGTTATCAGTCTCCTTATCACGAATAGTAAATCGACGGTGATGAGAGATCACTTCCACACCAAGGGAACTCACTAACAAAAGGTTAAATGCTAAATCTGAAACGTAAAGAACATCAAAGAGGTACCTCTTGTCGGCGGAGGAGCGAAAGATGGCAATGGTTCCATGTCCATGAACTAGCACGAAAGAAGAATCACCCAAGGTGATAGTGTCTATCCTAGCAAAAAAGTCCTCAAACCAATCCTAATGAGGTGTTATGTCCGTAGTAGCACCACTATCCACAATCCAAGACTTGGTTGGGGACACCGTTATAGAGGTAGAGTCCTTTCCTTCTTCATCTGACTTCTTCTTGTAACATATGGGCTATTTATGACCCTTCTTGCCACAGTAGTGACACTCTACGTCCTTGTTTTTAGAAGATTTATCTTTGTCTTTGTCGTTGTCCTTGGAGATCTTGTCAGAACCCCCTTTCCCTTTCTTCTGTCAACTCTTCCCTTTATCTCAAGCAACCAAAGCTCCATCAGGAACCACCAGACGTGCCGATCGGCTCCTCAAAGCGAGACCCAATCTGTATAATGGAGGGAAGAACTTCCTCCCAAGTAAATAAACCAGCTCGTGGAGAAGAAACAAGAGACTAAAAATAAGCATCGAACCTCTCCGAAAGCTTCAAGAGAGGCCAACTAGCCATGTCCTGAGTAGAGATATTCTTGCCACATGCGGCAAGCTTGTCCCCCATAGATATTTCATCCTCGTGATAAAAGCAAATAACAAAGGAAAGGCAGCCATTGAAAGATTTATAAGTTTCTTTTCTAAAGATAAAGTCCATCCCGCAAACTTAATCTCATAAAGATCTGCAAGGGCCTTCCAAACTTCATGTGCCGCATCTACTATGCACACATGGAAGAGTAAAGAATCTTTAAAAATTCAACATGAGAAAGGAGAAAACATGACACTCATTTGCCTCCCAAGTATCAACCTGTGTCTGAGTCACACCAACTATAGAGAGGGAGGGGAGGTGGCATTGACAACTGTGACTAGCTAGTCCTAGAGATCCACTCCATGCAAAGCCGACTTCACCTTCACCTTCAACAAGGTATAGTTGGAACATCCCAACTTGGCAGACTTAGAAAACATCTGAAGCATAGTCAAACCAACCATCACTGTACTCGAGCTCAAATCTTTGAAAAAAAATGCACGACTCAGAAAAAAGAAGTGTCCACACCACAGGTACCAAGATTCCTAAAAGAAACCAACCACACCACCAGACCCCCTCTGCAAAGTGATATGTGTCCACTGAAAGAAAACACAGCCAAGGAAGGGATTGTTGTCTGCAACAATGAAGGCAAGGAAGAGGAGATCCAACAAGCAACATATCAGAGAAAAAATACAAAAAGGAGAGGCTAAAACCAGGGTTGAAGATGAGGTGAAAAAAACTGGATTTTTTGAATTCCTTAGTCTTGATTCTCTTAATCTCGGAGTTCAACTTCTTAGTAGTGATGTTGCAAGAATTCTCTCTAGAGCTGATTTACATACTATGGCTAACCACCATTTATATTTAGCTGCCTACATCAGTAATGCATTGATCTGGGTGAGTATCCATCATTTTTCGTACAGCTTCCATCTCAAAGCCCCTAGAAATAACTTGTCGTAGCCATAACTCGACATAGTGCTCACACTCTTTCCACGATATGGTTAGAACACTCCCCTTAGCTTAACTTTTCTTATGCAGGTTTCTTCCAACCTCCCAACAGTTTCTAAATTCCCAACAATCAACTTCTAACATTTTTCAACTTCCCTACAAGCTATATCTCCTTAACTAGTCAATTCCCACAAGTCCCCAACAAGATCACCAAAAGTGTCAATGCATGTTCAAGACTCAACACTTTAGTGGCTCTTGCCCACCTAGCTCGCCATCACCTAACCAAGTTATCTGTCTCTGTGTACAATGCCATAAGTGGACAAAACATGCCCAACACATGTCTACATTCACTAGGACATTCTAGTTAGCCTAGAACAATCAAAAAACTATTCAAAAAGCTTCTAAATAAGCGCTCGGAGAGCTTACTGCTAGTAGCAGTGCAAGAAAGACTTCATGTGATCCTCACTGCATTAACATAGTACTCTCTTGAACTCAAGTAAACTTTTCTACAATCCCATAAACTAGACTTTTTGTCTCTCTTCTCTTATCCGGATACTACCCAATGTAAAAGGTTATTACAACACAAGAACGTTAGCTCATGATACATCAGTTATCGATGAGAGACCAGTCAGCATTCATTAGTGGTGAACTACGAGACTTGTTCACTCACCACAACGAGCTTGATCCATCACCTTCTCCCACAATCGTTGTCACACCGTCACATTGCACTAACATCTTACACACTTCTCACGCAAACTTATAAGCATGTGATTAAGAAGAAAATTACCAAGAGGATTATCAAGAGTAAGACTCAATTGCACAAAAAGACAATACATTACATTATTAAAGAAACTAACAAGGCCACAAGTGTTCACACACCCTCAAAGAATGATCAATCAAATACCCATGGCCTTTTGCTTATGCAATGCTTAACCCCTTAATAATATGTATAAATTACATTTATAAGAGATGTGTTCACACATTTCAAGAGATGTAAAAGAACTGTAAGGATTGGAAAAAGATATTATAGAAGTTGGATTGAAAAGTTTGACTAGAACTCTTCAAACATTTTTAAAAAAAACTTGGTCTATTGTTTTTTAAATGTTTTTAGTAAAAAAAGTTTTATTCTATTGAAAAATAATTTTGTGAGAAAATTTCTACTTTTGTGACTATGAGATAATTTTGTACATGGTACCTTTATTTATCTCAATGTGCTTCAAAATACATTTTTTAAAAGCTAAAAATAAAATTACTTCTTTTTACTTACCAACTATGATATTATTGACAATAGATTTACAATGTATAGTTACTCGTTCTCTACTTTTTTTTTTCGCAGAACATAATTACCTAGATACATATACAACAGTCTACTTCTTACCAAAGCCACTCATATCCCATCATAAGTTCTAGAGTAGCTCTTCACTATCAAGTAAACCACAAATTTGATCCCACCTCTCCTCCCAAACAAAAGATGAATGTTCCCAAGAAATGTTATATCGCCTTGATAGAGAATCCTGTTGGAAAGAGACTTGATGTGAATATTCAAACCAAGAAAGAGTTCATGGAGAAGCAGACTTGAAAGATGCACCACTGAGTCTCTACTGGTGGCAGGCTTGCAGTTGGCATAAAGGTATGAACCGGTTGCTTCTCCTTTAGATACTATCTTTAAGTCTTAGGTCCAAACTTTGGAGAGCTTTCCTTCAAATCTTTCTTTCCATAACCCTAACACATGCCATTAATTGGGTAGGTTACCCTAGTATGTACAATCTTCTCAACATGAAAGTGGCTCAACCTATCCTAGACAGTAAAGCCTACACTAACTCTACAAATGTATTTTCATTCATCTTATTTACATAATATACAAACCAACACTAATGCACACATTTATACATCAATGTTATAGCATCCAACCCCTGTCTTAATCCCTTTTGAAATACCAACCAATTTCTAGAGGTCCAAATATCCCAAAGGTAACTATATCTAATAACAAGGTTGAACACAAACAATTGCCCCCTCTTACTCTATCAATCTCCCCATCAACAAGTCCCCCCAAGACCCCTTTACCCCTATGCTAGAAAATACCCACTTTTATCAATTCTACTCCACAATCCCCTCATAGTGGAGCATCCCCAAAAAGCATGTCTACCATCCTCAATTGTAGATCCACATCTAGAACAAACCCCATAAGTAAAATTTCTATAAACCAATTTGTATCCGCCTCTCCACAAAAAGGTTTGTACCTTCATAGGTACATCCATACCACAATTTCTACCTCTTCCAACTACTTAGACTCCACCTTACTCTCTAGATTCTATTACAATACATCACATTCATCTCACTCTTGCTCGTCTCCTCATACAGACACTTGGTGGTCACCCTCACCAGCTTGGCCCCATTAATCCATATGCCCAATCCTTTAAGTAACAAGCCTCATTGGAGGAATTAGAAAACCAATTCTTCCCAATCTCCTCCAAAGCTTGTCTTGCCACATGCTAGTCCCTTTGATGTATCACAAACTCGACCCTCATCTTCCCCAATTCTTTCCACCCAACCTGAGATCTATCCCAACAATCTCCAATCCATATCAGCCCCTTTTGATTCAATCTTCTGGTTATTCTTACATCCAGCTGAGCTAAAGGGGGGATAAATTTGCGAGACCATCATAATCCTAAACTAAACAAAGAATTCCCTATGGCCCTGGTACATCATTCCCACTTCATCAAGCCCATCACCTCCTTCCAGTTAAGACAAAGGAACTACAAAAGGGGGAGACAAAGAAACTACAATAGGGGGAGCTCTAGATTCTCAATGGAGCATTTGAGAACAGCTTTGCTTTCCAATCCAATCCACTCCACCTCCCCTTGCATTGCACATTGGATTCCTCAAACCACCTCTTATCATTCTAGTCCAGATTTCCTTTTGCAATAAGCATTCAAAATATCCTCTTGCAATAAGCATTTAGGCAATCTAGTTACTTGCTCTCTTCTCTTTATACTATTATGTAAAGAATATACTTGGAACCATCCTTATGAAATACTCACCCCTCATACTTAACAACAAAACTACTTATAATAAGGTTCACTCCTCGGTTCTAGTCTAAAAAGGCCTTGACTTACCACATTATACATGTGCCTCCACCTTAGAGGTTGTGAACACAAGCTGTCCAAACATCACTACTCTTCTGCATTTTCTTCCTACTCTTGAATGAATGGTTGATCTCCTAGGATCGTTGACATACAAAATGTTCTACAATACAAGGTCGCTTTTAGAGACATGCATAAGCAAACATGTTTTTAGATATGAAAGATTACATTGTACTAATTTAAGGATATAATTATGTCTCTATACCCCTGATTTAAGTATTGAGAGTATCCCTTCCACCAAAAAAAAGTCACAAAAACTACCTAAAATTATTTACCTTTTCATGTTTCAAGTTCAATTTTTTTTGGAGGGATCACCCAAATGGCGCACTTTTATACAAAGTGGTCTGAAAATTAAAAAAACTGCTGTTGAATGGAGGAAACTACATGGTCTAAAGTGCCCAGCTCTTGTATAGAGAAATTCACATGGTCTAAAGCACACTGCATGTGGGCGGAATTTTAAAGAAAATTTCATTGACTAAACCATAGTGCATGTAGTAGTACACATGATCTACCTTTTGTTATTCTCAATTTGAAATGTACCTTACCCCTCATCAGCAACCAGCTCATCATAATCAAGGATGGTTCTTCACTGTGCTTGCAACTGTAACTTATAGAATAAAAGCATAGTTTTTTGCTATTTTTGACAAGCTCTGTGTGATTTTCTTTTATGAACATATGCCAAGCTCTCCCTCTACATGGAAGAAAGCCATCCAATTCCAGCCAAACTCTTGACTCAGGCGCATCACATGCACTTGTTCCCAACACAGTAGTAATCTACCTACAACCATGATTGTTTGTCTGTCTGTCTTCTGGGGCCCAAAGCAATTGGGAAACTCCAGGTAATAAGCACTAAAAACCATAACAAAGAGAAAAGCATGCCAATCAAGGAAAACTGAGTAGCTAGCATCAAGGACCATCAATAAAGGGATATAAATACATGTCAACTGAAAATAATAACTCCCCAAGAAAAATACCACCAACATGGCTCGCTACATAATGGGGAGCCATTAATGACACACATAACCCTGCCTTATTACCAAAAGCACCCACTAATCTTATACTATACAAAGGAGTGCTTTCCTACTTCAATTCACTTCAAGACAACTTGGGCATTTCGCAAAGCAAGGTACCCCTGAACATACTCATTAGGTAGTGTTCTGATCTGCTTGAATATGTCCATATTTGCGAAGTGCAGCTTTGTTCTTGGATCTGTGTATGGTGCCTGAAAAAAGGCCATCAAAAAAGTCCCGACATTTGTAAAATACTTATCTATTAGAGAAACTGAACACTTCATGGGAAGATTTACAGACGCTGTTCATAAATACAACTAAAAATAGAATGAAAAGACTCACCTCAAAGCCTGAGATGTCGCAATACTTCTTAGCTGGATACATAGAAGGGGGTGCTTCGATATTCATGTCTTTAGCAGCACAAAAGTCAGACTTAGCATTTGTTCAAGGTCAACACCCGCGTGCATGCAGACACTTTTTTGTTTGTCTTTATATGTATGCATACATAACATACGTCTGTATTCACACACGGACGCACAAGCATATGTACATTGTTAATGTATTTATTTGCAGATGTACATCATGTACATGTATGTATAGATGAATGTGTGTGTGTGCATAACACGCACATGCATACATATATATGTGTACATGTAAATGTAGGTGGACACACGTGCGCGCAAGCGCACGCGCACGTGTGTGTGTGTGTGTGTGTGTGTGTGTGTGTGTGTGTGTGTGTGTGCGTGCAATTATAACAGTAATCAATCATAACACAAACCATATTCAATCCTAGTTTCTTTTTTGAGTTTACTGGAAGGAGGAGATGCACCTACAGTTAGGTTCCTCAGCAGGATAAAGATGATAATTTTCTGCTTGGAGCATTTGCTTGAGATGTTTCCAATGTCTCCCTCTGGCTTGTCCTTTGGGGTATCTTTCAGACAATTGTATACGCTTGAAGGAAAAAGTTGTAGGTAGAAGAACTCCTGCCTCCTCTAGATCCTGCATTGTGGCACTTGAAGGAGCTGCATCTTTTGCTAAAAGGGGGCTGCCTTTCTGCACAAAAAAGTTAATACATGTCAACAGAATTATAAATGCATCTCAATCAAAGATTACCTTCCAATAGATCACCCTCCCCATTCTCACCATTACCCTCTCATGATTCATGACTATAAGGTATGATGTTATGTATATGACATGACTCCTGACGCATGATCCCATGATATGGAAGAGTGTTTCATGGAACATGCCAAGCAGATGGGAGTCATAAGAAGACAAGAAGAAAAAAATTGGATTTAGTGTAACGAAATTTTGTATACCAAACAAATTGGGGACATGAGAACTTTTACTATCTCTACTAACAGTTTTCCTGAGCCTGTCATGATTCGTGAGGATAGGAGCATTCTTGGCATTTCTTTGATTTCTCATCTCCAAGCCCAATGAGCTATCCCCAAGGGAGCGGAAGGAGCATTGATTTATGTTCGTACTCAAACAACTTCTATCTCATCGATAGCAGTTGTCTCATCTTCATCTTCAGTCCCTCAGTTGGCAGATCTCCTTTCTCAACATTGGGACATTATGCTTGAGGATGATCTTCCACCCAGCCTCCCACCCTCTCGTCCTGAGGATCATCATATTGACTTGGTCCCTAGAGCAAAATCTCCTAGCAAGTTTCCCTATTGTCTTTCCACAGGGCGAGCTAGAAAAGCAGTTAATGATCCCTGCACTCAAATATTGGAAGCCTTTTCTTCATGGCCGGGTTTTTACAGTCAAAACAGATCACCAAGCACTTAATTGGTTCCAAACGATGCCAAGTGCCCAGTGCCCAGTGGAGTGATCGACACTCCAGATGGAGTCAAATCTTCCACAAGTTTGGAGGAATGATCGAGTATATCCCTGGTAAGCATAACCCAATTGTTGCAGATGCTCTTAGTAGAAAGACCAACATCCAAACCATGCAGGAGTCTACCATTCTCGAGATCTCTAGAAAAGTCTTCGATAACATGAAAGATCTGTATGTCGATTCCTCAGAGTTTGGTACTCAATACAGTTTGGCCCTCAATTCTGAGCCTGGCCATTATTCAGTGAAATTTTCAAAAAATCTTGACCGTTAGGCTAAGGCCTTTTGAGCAGATTATAATTTATTTCTAATGCACATTAGGAAATTCTTTTTAAACTTCTGTTTCGGGGGAATTTAGTTTAATAAGAAAGGATATTTTTTCATCCAAAGATATCTAAAAATTGAGTTACCTCTCTCTAGAATATTTTCTCTCTCTAAACCAAAACAGGTAAAAACAAGATCTTTTATTATTCTGAAAAGGGGATTGATTACAGGGGAAGAAACTCGACATCTTGAGGGACTGGGGAGAAATCTTACATTCTCTTCCACTTAAAAAACGCGAGATGTCCTCATCTCACAGATGGAGTATGATCTCTTTCATCTTGTTCTTCTTCTTCAATTACTTTCAGCGTTACTGCCTTAGAAGTGGTTAGCCAATTTGAAAATATCTCTCTTTGCCTTTCTCTATTTTGAGGCGGAGGTCTTGCATTACTTTGGATTAAGACTGCGGGGTGGTTAGAGGGTCTACCTCTGGGATTTTCTTGATTTTAGCGAAAAGAAACCTAATTACTCTGGAAGGAAGGAGCTGGAGTCTGGAATCTTGATCCCTGATTTCCCTGCCCCGAAAACCTTGATCCAAAAGGTGTTGGGCAATCCACACTGTGATGTCCAAATCCTTGACAGTTATAGCATTTCACTCCCTTGTTCGAGGGTGGAACTTCTGAAGTTGAATTCCAGGAGATTGAGTTTCGGGAAAAGGACATTTCTTCCATTTTGGAACTTCCCATACATCGATCAAGACTAGTGCGACTGAGCATTATGCTGAAATGTGAATCCAGGAGTGTCTGGCATGAGCCGTCTCCAGAGATCCAAAGCATGCAAACCCTCAATCATACTATGCCATTCTGCTTGCTCAGCCCGCAACATATGGAAACGATGTGAGGAGTTATCCTCATGGCTAGGTGAGTTATTGAAATCCCCTATGAGAAACGCATTTGTAACCCATGGGTAACACCGGATGGAGCGCCAAAGTTCCGCTCTACAAAGCGATATCTGTGAAGTATATATACTAGCAAACTCGTAAACCTCGCCAGCAATGAGACACTGCACTACCATCCACCATCCATGTGGGTCATTGTATGCGACACATGGCTGCAAATCGTGTTTAACCATGATGAAAGTACCCGAAAAGTTGCTTCTACAAGCATAAAAATTTTGATACCTTGAGAAAGCGCCATTTCTACCAGCAAACAGGTGTTGATTGTGTTCTTGCACACACACTACATGCGGTTGCATACTATTTACATATGCCCAAAAGAGCCTCCATTTATTGGAGTCGCAAAGGCCATGTATGTTAAAGCTAATGCATTTCAACGGTATATATGGAAAGAGTTAGTTCTTGATCTTGTTGGAGAACAGCCAGGTGGTGAAGAGACTCAGTTGTGCAGGGCATGGGGCAAAGTGAGAGATCAAAATGCCGTGATTTTCTTTGACACAGGTGCTAGAGCCAACTTTATTTCACCGGATTTGGCTGGCCGACTGGGGATCCGTGCAAAGGAGATGGGGCCTTTGTATGAGGCTAATATGGCTTGTCCTGGGTATGCAGAACCCGAAACTCCTATTATTGGGAAGCTTAGGCTTCATGTGCAGGGTTATGTGGACAGTGAAGAGTTCTTCATCATGTCACTTGATGGATGTGATGTTTTGTTGGGTATGCCATGGTGCCATAGAGTACATGCGGTGGTGGATACATACAACAGGAAGATTACTTTGACTCATAGAGGGAAAGAGCATATTTTGGATGTAAAGCTTAAAGGGGAATCTGTTCCTATTGTATCAGCTTCGACAATTTCATCAGTAATGAAAAAGCATCTTTCCGCGTACTTGATTTTTGTAAAGGATGCAAAAGATGATGAGTCTAAATCTAATTTGTCTATGTTAGATAAAGACAGGACTGATTCCTTACGAGAGTTCCAAGATTGTTTTTCCGAGTCATTGCCAGGAGAACTTCCTCCGGAAAGGCCAGAAGATCATGCTATTGATCTAATTCCGGAGAGTACTCCACCAAATCGACCGCCGTACCGTGTTAGTGCAACCCAACAAGAAGAAATTATGAGTCAAGTACAGGAGTTGTTGAATAAAGGGTTGATCCAGCCTAGCTCATCACCCTTTTGCTCACCTGTGCTCTTAGTACAAAAGAAAGATGGTTCTTGGCGCATGTGTATAGATTACAGGGCGCTAAACAAGAATACCATCAAGAATCGATTCCCTATTCCGAGAATCGATGACATATTGGACCGCTTACAGGGCTCAACAGTCTTTAGTCGGATAGACTTGAAAAGCGGGTATCATTAGATACGCATTAGACCCGAGGATGTGCACAAGACAGCATTTCGGACCACTTTTGGGCTATATGAGTTCTTAGTTATGCCCTTTGGTTTGACAAATACTCCTGTTACATTTAGCAGGATGATGGACAGGATTTTCATCAGGAAATTACAGCCTTTAAAAAGCTTAAAGAAAAGCTTACTTCGGATCCCGTATTGGTATTACCGGATCTCCGAAAGGCTTTTGTTGTCCAGTGTGATGCTAGAAACAGCATTGGGACAGTTCTCATGCAGGAAGGACATGTGATAGCCTATGAGAGTCGTATATTGCAGAATGCCGAGAAGCATTTGCAGGTTTATGAGAAAGAGATGTTGGCTGTGCTCTTTCTACATGGAAACACTATTTGCTTGGGGCTGATTTCACTGTGCAGACAGATCATCAGACCTTGCGTTATTTCCTCGCGCAAACTAAACTTTCTGAGAAGCATATGCGATGGGCTAACTTTTTGTCTATGCTCCACTTTCAGATTGTTCATGTGGAAGGCAAAAAGAATGTTCTGGCATATGCTTTGTCACGCAAGCCACGGGTCTCAGCAGTTTCACTTGCTTATCATCATGAGCTTGATGAGATAAAAAAGCAATATGCCCATGATGAGGATTTTGGAAGGCTCTATGATCAGATGTCTGAGGGTCAGCAGCATGATCATTATACTCTCAGAGATGGTTTTTTGTTGATGCATGGTAGACTGTGTGTTACCAGGCATTTACGACTCAAGGTTATGATTGAAAGTCATGCTCCACCGTATGCAGGTCATAGACGTATTGACGCCACGGTAAAGGCAGTTGAGACTTTCTTTTATTGGCCGACCTTGAGAAGAGATGTTGATGCTTTTGTTAGGCAATGCATCGTATGTCAGAAGGTGAAGTTTGACCGTCAAAAGACACCAGGGTTACTTCAGCCTTTACCTATTCCAGATAGACCATGGGAGAGCATTGCCATGGATTTTATATTTGATCTTCCACGTACACAAACGGGGAATGATGGCATTTGGACTATCATATGCAGATTCAGTAAGCAGGCTCATTTCATTCCCGTGCGTAAGACGATCAAAGTTGATCATATGGTGAAGTTGTTCATGGCGAACATCTTCAAGTATCATGGCTTGCCTTCCTATATCATCAGTGACCGTGATCCACGGATGACGAGTTTATTTTGGAGAGGGTTGTTTGACAACATGGGTACAACTCTCAAGTTTTCATCATCATTTCATCCACAAACAGATGGTCAATCGGAAGAGGCTAATTCTACAGTGCTAGATCTTCTTAAGTGTTATGTGTCAGAGCACAAGCAACAATGGAAAAAGTATCTTCCTTTGGTGGAGTTTGCTTATAACAACACCGTCCATACCTCGACGGGCAAGGCACCTTTTGAGATTGTGGCAGGAGGAAAGAAGGTACCACCTATTTTGCACACAAAGGATAAGATCTTTGCGGCTGATCAATATGTGGAGAACATGGATGAAGCTTATCGGAGAGTTAAGTTGGCACTCCAGAAAACTCAGCAAAAGCAAAAGAAAGCAGCAGACCGTCACAGACGTGCATTAGAGTTTGCATTGGGTGATTGGGTTCTTTTGCGATTTGAAAAAGCTAGGCTCAAGAAAATGAAGGGTAAAGAGCGCTTATTCCCTAAGTTGAGCATGCACTATTATGGACCTTTTGAGGTATTGGAAAAGATTGGTGAGGTGGCCTATCGCTTGAAGCTACCAGATCACTAGAAGATTCACAATGCATTTCATGTGAGTCTACTTAGACCTTTCCATGGGGATATACCTGAGGATGTATCAGATGAGGCTCAGCCGGCAGTTGAGGAACTTGATGAGGTTCTTATTCCAGAGCGGATATTGGCACATAAGAAAAGAAAGGTACGAGGTAAAGTTTCCCGTCGCTATCTTGTGAAGTTCAAGAACTATTCACCGATGGATGCGAAGTGGATGGAGGAAGGTGACTTAGCAAATTCACCTCAGGTTTTGCAGCTTTATCTCGATGCCTTTGAGTTAGAGCCTACTCTTGTTACGGCTCATTCAGGTTCAGCAGAGCATGGGTCTGGAGCATTGCCTGATGCTCGAGAGTGGTAGCACCTCCACTCCCTTGATACAGACAGGCTCAGATGACATCTAGAGGTCGCTTGGTGCAGCTTTTGTCTCATCCGAAGGTACTGATGACTGACAGTACATCTGTTTATGGGACTTCTATGATATATGTATACTAGTCACATTGGATGTTGTGGTTGTGTATGGTTCACAGTGGTATGCAACTTGGACTACTACTACACCATTGGTTTCAGTGAATGTTGTTACATCTGCATGGCTTAGAGAGATTGGGACGCTGATCTTGCCATATTATACTTTTCACTTTGGATATTTTGCTATATCACCAGATTGCAATCGAGGACGCTTGCCATTTTTCAAGAGGGGGGTATGTCATGACCCTGTGAAAGTGGAACAACATAAGTGTGAGCATGGTGGTTGGTGAGCAAGATAAATTTTTAAAGATGCATACTTGGGTGTCCGGACAAAAGTAATATGTGTGGACAACCCCAAGTGTGAAGGGGGGGGACCAAGGTATTAAATTTTATAAGGTTTATAAACCTTGGGTGGCCCTTAGTTTGTAAAAAAAAACTTTAAGGGAGGGCCACTAGGATAATTTTGGGGGGGGAGGGGGGGCTACTCTACTTTTAGAGTACACGCCTCCCTCTCCATCTCTCTCTTGCTTTTTGGAGAAAGGGGAATGGTCGGCTAGCTGTGTGGGGGAGAACATGTATAGGCTGGCTGCGTGGAGAGGAAGCGTGAGGATCGCCTGAAGAGATCCGTGCAAGCCAGTACAGAACAGCTGGTGTAAGTCGCTGCTGCAGGTCAACTGGTACAGGTCGACAGGTGTAGGCTGGTACAGGCGGCTGCTAAAGGTCATCTGGACGGGTACGGCTTGTTGCAAGTGATGTTTCCTATCCAAAGGCAGCTGCTCCCTCTGCCCAACAGGCGGCTGCCTCTTCTCCTCTGTAGACGGCCATAGCAGGCAGCTTCTGCACCCCTCAGGCGGCAGCACTTGCTCTCCAGCAGGCCACGCTTGCTCTTCAGCTGGCGGCTGCACCTTCTCCTCTCCAAAGGCGGTTGTTTCATCCTTTGCAGGCGACTGCATCTCCTCCACAACAGGCGGCTACTCCTCTTCTATAGGCAGCTGCGCCTCTACAAGCGACTGCGTGGGGTTGCACCTCCCTTCCATAGGCGGCTACAGGAGGCTCTGCACCTCCTAGGTGGCTACACCTTCTACACAGGCAGCTCCTCCTCCTCCTCAACAAGCTGCTGCACCCTGGTATCCACCTCTAGTAGCTGCACACAGACACCTCGGGTATTTGTTTTCCATTTGCGAGCTACAAGTAAGTGAATTCAAATTTAAGTAAAGAACTTTGTTGGAAATCTGATAAGGATTCTCTCTACCGCTAACACCCGTTCGGTGTCGGGTAGTCCAAGCTTTTGGAGAACCACGGTCCAAAGGTGCCGAGATCGGGAGAGCCAGGCGTTAGTATGGGAGCGCCTGTTTGTGCGTGGTCCTAGAACACCAGTGGGGCGCTCTCCGCGCGGATTCCAGTGAAGGCACAGGACCGTAGAGACTGGACCACTCAAGTGGTCGCTCTCCTTCGAACTTCTACTTCGAGCCTCTTGTTTGGTACTGTATTCATCTCAGTTGTACATGGACATCATCTGGTTCATTGAACCCATGGAGCATTGTATTTGTTAAATACTCCCAATAATATATCATATATTGAGGGAAGTTGTCCATTTCAAATTGTGATATTAAGTTGTGCTATTACGCGTGTGGGTGTCCAACGGACTCTATTCCCACTTGACGGGATCGGTTTCACCGGCTGCTGCCCAGTGCGTCGCCCGCGCCCGAGCACCACCCTTGCTCTGTGAACCAGCGCCCCCTTTGTCTTCAGCCACAGCTTTTGCCCTGTTGTGCTGCAGCCTTCACTACAGCTGTGCGCTGCCCCTGAAAGTTCAGCATCATCCCTGTTTGCAGCTGCGCCGCCTCCTCAGTTCTCTGCTCTGAGCATAGGCTGCAGTGACCTGCCCTACAGAACCTCCTATCACCGCCGTCTGCACACCGCCGTCTGCACCCTCAAAACCTGCAACACATACCTCAGTCAGCAGAACCTGAATCTATCTTGTGAGCCGTCTCCTTGTGCTGTCTTAAGGCACTGCCAAAAACCAGTACTAACCAGTTTTCTAGAACCTTTACAAATAAGGGACTTTCTTGTGGAGATATATACCCATCTTAGTGTGGGAGAATCTTGGGATTACCTTGTCCGGATAGGATTGACAACAAAGAGCTATTTGTGGATATTTGGGAACATCAGTTGGATTCATTGGATTTCAGTTAGCCCGGTCATAGTTTTTTTCCCACGCGTCCACCTCGAATTCCGGACGTCTGCCCATGCCCGCATCCACCAGTGTACAGAATGGTTTTCCGTACGGTGCCCTAAAAATTGGGGGTTTCCAAAAACTTTTGGTGCCGTGCCGATTTGACGTGCGTGACTTTCTGTGCTATTGCTACGCGGCTGTACGCAATTGTGAGGCCCCCAAGCAAAGCAAACTCGAAGTTTGAAGCTGAGCCGGGTAAGAAAATGTACAAGCTTTAGCCTTTTTTCCCCACGGGCCACGATTGTGTGGTGTCACGACTCGCTGTACTATCATACACTGTACAATATACAGTATACTGTACAGTGCATACTTATTACTATGTAGCGGCAAGCCTAGGCCCTATGTAGTATGTATTCTGCAGCCAAGCGTGCCTTTTTCTGCCCCCCTCGCCAGCGTGCCTTTTCCAAGACATGTTGTAGCTTCTCTGGGGTCCAAGTAACATGCACCTCCTTATTGGCCTGTACATAACCGCTTACCAATTCCAAGAACTCCTGCCCGGGAAGATGGGATGATGTCTCAATAGCAACCCTGGCACTATCCAAAAGCTTCTTTGCTCCATCATCTGTGGCTACCCTTTTCACCAACTGCTTCAAATCTGAAAGCAGATCGTGATGTGAGACCTTATGCGCATATGGCAACTCCTTTGCCTTGACTCCTTCATCGTACTTCTGGTTGACCGCTTCACTCATCCTTTGAAGTGCTTCTTTGCCAAAGGATGTTCTGCTCCACTCTGAAATCAAGCTTCTGAGTGTTATGCCCGTTACCAGATTTCTCTTCACGTCATCCTCAAAAATCAGGTCCTCCTTTCTTTCTTTCTTCACTGCTGCCTCCACTGCATCGTTAATAGCAACCTTGATCAATGTGTGAAGATCTGTCCCTGCATCAACCGGCTGCATTGTTACTGACTTCGTGATGCCAACTTGATACGGCCTCAATTCGCGCCGCTTCTTGGCAACGGGAGAGACGCGATAACATCAGCCTTATGTTGCAAAGAATTTCTGAGGAGAACCATGAGAAACGACCTCCATGAGTGCTATCCCCTTACGCTTGGCTTGAGGAGTCTCCATCAGAGATAGAGAACGCTGTGAACGCACTCAGAGACCGAGAACGCTGTGAACACGCACGCTTTGGCGATAGGTTAAAAAGGAAACGATGGGAGTTGGAAAATAAACAAAGAGCCTTAATCCTGGGCTTTGGCGATAGGTTAAAAAGAAAACGATGGGAGTTGGAAAATAAACAAAGAGCCTTAATCCTGGAGTTCGCGAGTGCATAATGTTTGTTTTTTCTTGTTTTTTTTTTAAGCAATCCAAATATTACAAGCAGAGAGAGAGAGAATGTGTGTTGTATGTATCGTATAAGCACAAACGTGTGGGTGTGTGTGTGTGTGTGTGTGTGTGTGTGTGTGTGTGAGAGAGAGAGAGAGAGAGAGAGAGAGAGAGTTCTATATATTGAGCACAGACGATGACCTGTTACGTCTTCTGCTTTGCTGCCTATTTCACCTCCGGCTTTGCTGCCAACAACATCTAGAATCTGGATACCCCTATGCCCTATGTGCACACTTGATTCTTGACTTGGATATGGTTGGTGTAGATGGGGGCCATTTGCGAGCTTCTACTTTCGTGCTTTTACTACTAGATTGCCAATTTTCGTGCTTTGAAGCAATGAACTATTTTCTCATATATGCTTTTACTACTAGATTGCCAATTTTCGTGCTTTGAAGCAATGAACTATTTTCTCATATATGAGAAAATAGTTCATTGCTTCAAAGCACGAAAATTGGCAATCTAGTAGTAAAAGCACGAAAGTAGAAGCTCGCAAATGGCCCCCATCTACACCAAACATATCCAAGTCAAGAATCAAGTGTGCACAGGTATCCAGATTCTAGATGTTGGCAGCAAAGCCAGAGGCGAAATAGGCAGCAAAGCAGAAGGCGTAGCAGACCATCGTCTGTGCTCAATATATAAAACTCTCTCTCTCTCTCTCTCTCTCTCTCTCTCTCTCTCTCTCTCTCACACACACACACACACGTTTGTGCTCATACAATACATACAACACACACTCTCTCTGGGATGACAAAGGATACCCCATATAGGTACTCCGATTTGTCTCATAGGCCGAGTTCGGTCTTTTGGAAGACGTTAATAAAATCTTTCTTTCTTTCTTTCTAGAAAAAACAAACATTATGCACTTGCGAACTCCAAGATTAAGGCTCTTTGTTTATTTTCCAACTCCCATCGTTTCCTTTTTAACCTATCGCCAAAGCCCAGGATTAAGGCTCTTTGTTTATTTTCCAACTCCCATCGTTTCCTTTTTAACCTATCACCAAAGCGTGCGTGTTCACAGCGTTCTCGATCTCTGAGTGCGTTCACAGCGTTCTCTATCTCTGATGGAGAGTCCTCAAGCCAAGCGTAAGGGGATAGCACTCATGGAGGTCATTTCTCATGGTTCTCCTCAGAAATTCTTTGCAACAGAAGGCCGATGTCATCGCGTCTCTCTCGTTGCCAAGAAGCGGCGTGAATTGAGGCCATATCAAGTTGGCATCACGAAGTCAGTAACAATGCAGCCGGTTGATGCAGGGACAGATCTTCACACATTGATCAAGGCTGCTATTAATGATGCAGTGGAGGCAACAGTGAAGAAAGAAAGAAAGAAAGAAGGACTTGATTTTTGAGGATGACGTGAAGAGAAATCTGGTAGCGGGCATAATACTCATAAGCTTGATTTCAGAGTGGAGCAGAACATCCTTTGGCAAAGAAGCACTTCAAAGGATGACTAAAGCGGTCAACCAGAAGTACGATGAAGGAGTCAAGACAAAGGAGTTGCCATATGCGCATAAGGTCTCACATCACGATCTGCTTTCGGATTTGAAGCAGTTGGTGAAAAGGGTAGACACAGATGATGGAGCAAAGAAGCTTTTGGATAGTGCCAGGGTTGCTATTGAGACATCATCCCATCTTCCCGGGTAGGAGTTCTTGGAATTGGTAAGCGGTTATGTACAGGCCAATGAGCAGGTACATGTTACTTGGACCCCAGAGAAGCTACAACATGTCTTGGCTTTTTGTAGAGGCTTTGGCAGATGATTTGGGTAGAGATGTAACTCAAGGTGCATTGCGCAGGGTCCGCATCACACGGAAGTACACAAGTCAGCGGTAGTACAAATGTTGGGTCATCATGTAAAAAGAGAAAGATGTCTAAAGGAAAGGGAGATTTAGCCAATGCATGGAACGAAAGCAAGCAACCATTGCAGTGCAAGCAGATTCTTTTATGCAAAGGACATTCTCCATTGGAAAGTGAGGAGTCCTTACTTTTTGAGATGGTGAAGACAATTGGACATGCCGGTCCTTCTTATGTGCCTCCGTCTTACCATTGCTTTTTTTTTTTTGGGAAAAACGATCCTTCTATTAGTTAATGAGAAAACGCCATAAGGCTACAAAGCTCACCTCACAAGGAGGGATAATAAACACAGTGAACACCGGAGCTCCACCCCCGTGGCTGGCCGCTCTCTGGGGGGGGGGCTACCTAGTAGTACATGCGGGAGGTGAGGAGAGCCAAACTGGAGGCCTGTAGTGCCAAGTGACATCCTCGCCCCTCGCGATGAGGAAAGGGCCAGGCTGCCAAGTGCGGAGGAACGCCTTGCGGCGATCTCTCATGCGATCCGAGTCGCCCTGAAGTTTCCCCCAGTGTCCTCTCAAGGCGTGAATGATGTCCACCCAGAGGGCCTGTATGACCTCCGCCGGTGGAGTCGCCTGGCGGTCTATGGCCTCCCTGCATCGGGCTCTCCATATGTGCCAAGCCATCATGCTGCTGATCATCTCCCATCTGTGCCCGTCCCCCTCTTGGGAGACTGTCGAAGAGAAGTCTGGCGTCAGAACCACCGCCATCGCCGTGTCAGAGACCTGGATGGTCACACTGCCAGGGACGTCCTCGTATCCAAGGGCCGGGCCGCTGTCCGTGGCCCAAGCCACCGCACCCCACGTCACCATCATCTCGCCTGGCGAGCCTGCAAAAACCATCCTGAGAGCGCGCTGCCAGACCTGCTGTGCCTGTGGGCAATCCCATAAGCAGTGCCGTTGCGACTCCTGTGCGTGGCCGCACCGCGGGCAGGACGCTGGGTGTCTGCCAAAAGCTAGCCAAGCCCCCACAGCCAGTCCTCTATGCGCTGTAAGCCAGAGAAAAAGCGTCACCTTTCGGGGCCGGAAGCTGGCCCAAAGGCGCTGCCAGAAGTCCCTAAGGAAGGCAGGGGAGAGCCCCTGTCGCCGCCAATGCTCGGCCGCCGCCGGGGTGCCCGCTATCCTGTGCCTCTGGATCCGCCGCCCCAGCCTCGCTGTGTACTGAAAAAAGGGGGTGCCTGGGCTGGTAGGGGCCGAGTAGGGATCTCGCCAAAGCCACTCGCCTGGATCCCACTGAAGGCGAATAAGAGGCCTGCTGTCCCAAGCCCATAATCTCCAAGAATAGTCCTCCCCTATCGAGGCCGGTGAGGGGTCTACATGCCACTGTCTCTGATGAAAGCCGACCACCCGCACCCTCTGAAAGATACAACCCTGGAGCTCATCCAAATCTAGTCGGGTCCTCTGAAGCTGGCCTCCCTCTCCCACCTCAAAGGTGAGTGGGGCGACTCTCTCTGCTGAGCCGCAGACCGCTAGAAGGATCTCATGCCGAGTAAAGACGCCCATCCACTGTGGAGGTGGAGGATCCTGTACTGGAGTCCGCCACTCCCGGGGGATGGCCGCCTCAATGTCCTACCTCATCAACTCTCTGCCCCTCATCCCGCTGAGTCTCCTCTCCGGAACCTCTAGAGGCAGCTGCTGAAAACATATCCAGTCGTCCAAGGACTGGGCTGGGCCGGAGCTCAACGGGCCCCACGACACATGAGATCGCGATCCAACCATATGACCACTGGGAAGTCGGATCAAGGGGTTCCAGATCAATGGCTGCCTCAGGCGCTCCTCATCGGTGCCCGGGGGAGTCTGGAAGAGTGACGGCCTCAGATGCTCCCAGGCCCTCAGAAGGCTAGCTGCAAACCGCTCCTCGAAACCAAGGCCCACTCCTCTGGATCGCTGCTCTGTAAAGATCCACCTGATGCTGGGGGTCCAGGGGCCGCTAAGAGAAGGAGTGCGGCTGAGAATCCTGGAGACAAGAAACTCCTTCCACGGCTCAGCGCCTGGTAGGAGGCCACGAACCACCAACTTGCCAAGCAAAGCCCGGCTCTGACAAATAGGATCAACTATGCCCAGGCCGCCTCTCTCCCTCGACTGAGTGATCACAGCCCATGCCACCTTGGCCCTGGCGGGCCGCCCATCGCCATCGAACCAAAGAAAGTTCCTGATGAGTCTCTGCACCTGGCCAATGCACGCCCGAGAGAAGGCCCAGCAAGAAGTGATGTACCACATGGTAGCAAGCAGAACCTGGTTGGCCACAACCACTCGGCCAGCCAGAGATAAACGAGCGGTACTCCAATACAGAAGCTTCTTCCGAATACTCAGAAGAAGGGGGGCTATCTGCTGCTCCGGAGATATGTCGATGCCCACATAGCATCCCAAATAGCGCACTGTAGTGCCGGGGGGCAGCCACTGAAACCCCTCAACTGGCCTCCAAGTCGGGGGGGGACACAAAACTGACCCACAACCCACACGACTTGTGCCAGTTGATCAAAGCGCCCAAGGCTCTGCAAAACCAGTCCATGGCTGAGGCAAAGCGGCGGAGGTTCTCCTCCCCTCCCTGAAGATAGACAGCAGTGTCATCCGCAAACTCCGAGTCTAGGAGCTCCTCCGAGGTGCGGATGGGGAGCTAGAGGCCCCGCAATCCTGTATCCTGTGCCGTCAAGAAAGTGCTCATGGCCTCCGCCACAAAAAGAAAAAGAAAGGGCGCCAAGGGGCACCCCTGCCGCACCGAGCACGAGAGCTGGAACCTCTCTCCGCGCACGCCCTGTATCAGCACCTGGCTATGAGCCGATGTGTAGAGTGCAGAGACCCCACGGATCCACTGAGGGGGGAAGCCCATCTTCTCCATAGTGCCTTCCAAGAAGGCCCAGTCCACCCGATCATATGCCTTCTCGAAGTCGAGTAGGAGCACTGCCAGATCCTCCTGCCGAAATCTAGCCAAAGCCGTAGCCTCCCAGAAAGAGAAGATGTTATCCAGGATGCTCCTATCCTGGATGAAGCCAGTCTGCGTGGAGTGGATGATGTCCGGAAGGTGAGGCTGAAGCCGCCTGCTGATCGCCTTAGCTAGGACCTTGTAGGCCGTGCCTAGCAAGGTGATCGGTCTCCACTGTCTAATCTCCAGTCTGTCTCCTCCCTCTTTGGGGATCAAGTGGATCAACCCCTTTGCCATGCTGTCCGGCATGTCTCCCGACTCCATGATCTCCTGGAATGCCAATCTGAAACCCCTATGCAAGAGACCCCAATACCTCTGGAAGAAAGCCACTGAGAGACCGTCCTCTCCTGGGCATTTGCCCCGAGGAAGTGCCTGAAGAGCCTCCTCCAGTTCCGTATCCGAGAAGGGGGAGAGAAGGGAGTGCTGCAAATGGGCCGGCACAACCGCTCTCGTGAAGCTCCAGACTGCCTCCCGAGCCTCTCTCACCCTGTCATCTGCTGGCTCAGCAGAGAGTAGATCCCTGTAAAAATCTGTGGCGATCGCCCGAACCCTGGGGGGATCCACCACTACCTGGCCATCAGCCTGCCGAAGACGCCTGAGACCCTCTCGTCTGTAGCGAGGCCCTGTCGCCTCAAAGAAATCTCGAGTCACTCTGTCTCCAGCCTGTGTCCAAAAAGAAGCCCGAGCATGGAATCGGAACTCCACCCTCCTCTCCTCGATGGATCTGATCTATGTGCGAGCTGACTCCATCTACTCTGAAATCCAAGGGCTCGTAGGATCCCTCTCCTGAAGTCTCTGAAGGGAAGCTAGACTCCTCCACCGCAGGCTCCTCTCCTGCTCTCTGAAAGCCTCCAGACGGTCCAGGGCAGCCTGTCTGAGCATCCTACTGATCTCCTGCAAACCCCTGTCAAGATCGCTGGCTGCCGATCCTCTCCTGAACTGAAGCTCCTGCCAGACCTGCTCAACTCTGGTCGCGATCTCAGACTCCTCTATGAGACAATCTGGAATCCGGACGCTCTGGCCTCGCTCTCCTCTCGTAGGGTCCTCGATCTGGAGAAGCACTGGAAAGTGGTCTGAAAACGAGGAGCCTGCAAGTATACCCACAGTGCCACCTCTATCGCAAGCCCACTCATCAATGTAAAACCTGTCGATGCGAGAAAGGTTAACTCCTGTGGCCCGTCTATCCGAGCGCGAGAAAGATAAGCTCCCCTGCAACCTGCCAAACTCCGAGAGAGTCCACGGATCTTGGCCTCTCACCTACAGCACTAGTTCCTCCCAGGCAGCGAGCTCCGGCCCATGAATGGTCTCCTGGCTGCCCCCCATCCTGTCCGCTGCATCCTCCAGCATGTTGCAATCCCCCCCTAGGCACCAATGGTCTGCCATGGGGAGGGACTGCCTAATGGTGCTCCAGAACTCAGCTCTCCCGGTCGCCCCATTAGGGGCGTAGAAGTTGAGGAAGCCAATGCGGTCTTCCCCAACCCGAAGGATGATCCACTGCGCTCGACCCTGGACCAGAGTGCCAGAATCCACAACCTCAAATAGAAGCTGCTCGCTGACTGAGATGCATACTCCACCCTGGTTCCCCTGGGAGCCATATGCCGGTGACCAAAAAGTGTGACTCCTGCCCGGCAAGATCTTCCCGCAGGTGCGGGTACGCCCGGCAGAAAGGTGGTGCTCCTGGATGAAAAGGATATCTATGGGTCCTCCAACGAGAGCCCTCTGGATCTCTTGGCGAAGTCTGCCCCGACCAATGTAGCAGCGAGGTCCACCAAGACCCTGGATCTTCCATGAGAGGATCCTCATGGATGAGCTATGGCAAGTGAAGCAGCCGCCACTGGCTCACCCCTCTCAGCCGGCCCGGATGAGCTGCCCTCCACTCTGTGAGTCTTGGGCGCCGGCTTGGAGGGAGAATAGTCACTGTCTGTCCGGGTGCGGAGTCTCTCCAAAAAGAGGGTGACCTGTCTCTGTGTCCAGCCCCACTCCACCTTCGCCCTGTCCAGAGCATAGGCGTGAGACCAATCCTCTGCATATATGTAAAGGTAGGCTGCATCCTCGGGGCGGCGTGGAGGAGAATCAGTAGCACCGCCTCAACGGAGGTGTGGACCGGATCCGCCCGTCAATCTCCTATACCAAACAAGCTCATGCGGGCTGAGTGTAATCGGGTCTGCAATAGGTCCGTGAGCCCCAAGTCACTGAAGTGGTGAGAAAACTCCAGTATCTGATCACGCAAAACTTCCTCTACAGAGTTGCAATCCCATGCTGTGCCTGGGGCAACACTGAGAGGAAAGGAGAAGGCCACCATGCTGCTCACCACTGAAGGAGAACGAGAGGGATGACACACCACGCAAACTCGCAAGGGCGCGACCAGTGTCTCGAACGGGCCAGCATCCAGCTGGAGACACCTGAAAAAACCGTAATCCACTGGGAGCCCCATCACTCGCGGGGGCCCCCCAGGGGAGGCTGGAGAGAACTTTGTGGCGCGCGAAGCTAGGATCGCCATCTCCACCGGCCCAGAGTGGCGGTGGAACAGCCGCTGAACTGAACTCTGGCCTACCCAGCTGCGCTGCCCCGGGGCAGTGGGTGGTCTGGAGGAGTATCCTGGAGAGGCCGAGGGAGGGATGGTGGCTTGCGGAGAGGAGGGGGGAGAGCGAGGAGAGGATGGAGAGGCATCTGCCAGAGGAGAGGTGTCAGGGGGGGCCGCCGGGGGAGGCGGGAGAGGGGGGGCTGGGGGAGGAGAGGGGGGGTGGAAGGAGTGCTCTCCGAGTGAGGGGAAGAGGGGCCTGGGGTCGCAGAGTGCGGCCCGGGATCCTCAAGAATCTGCTCCATGGAGGGGGCGAGGCCCCCCGCGGGGGGGGGCGGGAGCGGGGTCTCCGCGGGGGGGGTCCACCGGCGGCCTCAACGGGCACTGAGACTGAATCCTCGTCCATCGGGGTGGGACCTGCTGGCCGCCTATCCCTGACTGGAGCATAAGTGCGGGTAGGTGCCTGGACGCCAATCGGAGTCGCCTGTCCGCCAACCTGTGCTGCCTGCTGGCGTCTGCGGCGGTCCCTGCGGGCCGGGCGTTTCCGCCGACGAACCTCCTGCCATCCGCCAGCCTCCTGGGTCTGTGCGGCATCCTCCGCCGGAGCCTGCTCGTCAGATGATGGCACCTGCTGAGACGAGCCAGGGATGTCCGGTCTCTGAGGTGGATGGCCACCCCTCGGGCCTCCTGAAGGGGGTCCAGAGGCAGCAGGGCGTGAAGGACGAACCCCCTTGCGGGGACAGGCGCGTGCGAGGTGGCCCATCTCCCGACAGATGTAACACTGGCCGGGGAGACCCGAATACTCCACGCGCTGTATCAGATGTCTTCCAGAAAGACAAGGGAGGAGGATCGTCTTCGGGAGGGACTCCGGTGACGGAACCACAACGCGAATGGCCGGGAGTCCTGCTGCCCGAGCTATCACTGAAGCCGCTGTCTGAGGCGTCTCCACCTCCTGCCCGAACGCCTTGCCAATGGATGACAAGAGGGGCAAGTACTCCCTGCGGAGTCCAGGAAAGCAGATAGTGATGGGGAAACCTGTCGCGCCTGCTAGCGGGTCAGAAGCGGGGTCGAAACCGTGAGTCCATCGCGCCAGGAACGCCCGGGATGCGCGAAGGGCAATGGGGCTCCGAGCCAGCACCGTCTGAGCTGCCTGGGGGGACTCGAAATCCACCTGGTAGTAGCCACGTCCCAAAAAATCGACGCTGACGATCTTGGCAGGCACGCCAACGAGGCTGCCTCGCAGAAGGTCGCGAAGCTCTCTCCGCATCGGACGGCTACCCACTATCTTGCAGACCAAGGAGGAGGCCTCAAGAGCGGATACTGTGGAGACAAACAGCTGATGATCTGCATCTGTGAACTCCAGACGGAGACCGGAATCGGCAGGGGTAGTCGGAGTGGCTTCCATGGAGTCCTCCACAGGGAAAAGGCCAGAAACCGGGGTCACCAACGGGAGGGACACAGCCCTACGAGGAAACGGAGAGGCGGAAGGAGAGAGGATAGCGGGGGCGGAGCGGGGGGGGGGGAGGGGGGAGCTGATGCGGGGGAGCTAGCGGTGAAGGGAGGGGCGAGACGGAGGGGGAGGTGAGGGAGAAGGCGGGGGGAAGAGACGCGAAGCGGAGGAAAAGGCGGGGGGGGAGAGATGGCGGGGGAGGAAGCGAAGAAGGAGGCGAGGGGGGAGAGATGGCGGGAAAGGAAGCGAGGAACGAGGCGGGGGAGGATAAGGCGGGGGGGAGAGAGGGCGGGGGAGGAAACGAGGAAGGAGGCGGGGGAGAGAGGCGGAGGGGATGGCGGGGGACGGGGGGGGGGGGGGGAGAGGGGGGCGCACGTCGGCGAGAGGCAGCGGGAAGGTAAACGGGGGGGGTGAGGCGGAGCTCGCAGGAGCAGATCGCAGCTGGTATCCTCGTCCCACCTAAATCTACTTTCTTGAGAACAAGAAAGTGTCCAAAGCTCTCACCGGGACCATTACTTTCTACTGTAGTTACTCCAAATGACACCCAGCCGTCTTACCATTGCTTGCACACCACTGAGTGAGTAAGTGGATGAGGTCAAATGCATTGATGATGAGATCATGGGTATGCGCGAGAAATGGAAAAAATATGGATGCACCATTGTTTTTGATGGATGGTCAGACACCAGGCGCATGCCTATCATAAATTTTCTTGCATGCTCCATTCATGGCACTATATTCTTGAAATCTGGACACATCTGGGGAGTTCAAGTCAGGGTGTCACGACCCTGTGAATTTGTGCAGCATAAGTGTGAGCATGGTGGTCGGTGAGCAAGACATATTTTTTAATGTTCATACTTGCGGCAAGGGTTTTATTAAAACAACCCCATGTGTGGAGGGGACAAGGGGACAAAGGTGCTCAGGTGCTTTTTGGGGGCTCACGCTTTTGAAAAGGCTGGTCCGCTAAAGACATACACACACGTCGGCTGACTAGCTTGCGTCTAGTTTTTGCAGAAGGTAAGTATGCATTTATTTTCTAACCCTTGCTACAGGCTATGAAGAACATGTACCATCAAGAACAAGGACATCCATCAAAGAAAAGCATAAAGATGTTCCCAGAGAAGCAAAAGGCACCACATGTATGAGGAAAGACCGGATGCACAAGAGCACCACATGGGACTAGTACCCCGATCATATCTATGCCACAGTTGAGGACAACTGTGATGTAAGGAGGAGGGAATGTAACTATTTCGTCCTCCAGGCTTCATACTCTTTTCACATGATAGAACTCATGCCTAGACACATGGACAGGATGACGGACACATGGAAACAAGGTTCCTACAATTGGAATTGGAAAAAGCACTCGTCTAGGTCAAAAAGCAAGAAAAAGTAAAAGTCAAACATTGTTGACCAAAAAGCTGAGGGCACTGTTGGAAAGAGCATGTCGAACTGAGACAAAAAGCTATAAGCCGTTTTTTTTTTCAAAAAAGCAGCTCAAGGGCCAAAAAGCAAGGCCCTGAAGTTGTAAAAGCATAAATCAAGAACTTTGACTATTATTAAAGCAAAAGCAAGGAGGCAAAGCAAAAGCTAGGGAATAGAGCAAAAGCGTGGTAAAAAGCAAGCATCCCCTCAAGTATTTAAAGACCATGCACCCTCTTGGTGGACCATAGAAGAACTCTTGGAGACTTATAGTAGAAGTACATGGAAAACTCCCTTGGGAAAAGCAAGAACATCATCTTCATCACCTTACCACCTCCTTTCTATAGGCGGCCACCTCTGCAGCACCTATAACCACCGTTGCTCCATTGGATTGCGCCACCCTTCAGCCCCCTGTTCTGCCTCTGTTCCGCCAAGAAAGCAGCACCGCTTTTTGGTATTGTGCCCACCTTTGCCTACTGTCGGGCCTCGGCCACCTACACCACCAGCTCCTCCACCAGCTACTGCTACAGCACGCTGCTTGCGCCTCCAGTTCCCCCACCAACTGCTGCCCAGTGCGTCACCCGCGTCCCTAAGCACCGCCCTTGCTCTGTGAACCAGCGCCCCCTTTTGTCTTCAGCCACAGCTTTTGCCCTGTTGTGCTGCAGCCTTCACTACAGCTGTGTGCTGCCCTGAAAGTTCAGCATCGTCCCTGTTTGCAGCTGCGCCTCCTCCTCAGTTCTCTGTTCTGAGCATAGGCTATAGCAACCTACCCTACAGAACCTCCTATCACCGCCGTCTGCACCCTCAAAACCTGCAACACATACCTCAGTCAGCAGAACCTGAATCTATCTTGTGTGCCGTCTCCTTATGCTGTCTTAAGGCACTGCCAGAAACCAGCACTAACCAGTTTTCTAGAACCTTTACAAAGAAGGGACTTTCTTGTGGAGATATATACCCATCTCAGTGTGGGAGAATCTTGGGATTACCTTGTCCGGATTGGATTGAGAACAAAGAGCTATTTGTGGATATTTCGGAACATCAGTTGGATTCATTGGATTTCAGTACTAGCCCGGTGTAAGACTCTTGTGGGTCATCCTCGTGGTGAGCTCGGCATCAGCTATCTTGTGCCTCGACATCGACCTCGGCCCGATCTTGACATCGACACTTTTGTTTGATATTGTATTCATTTGTTGTATTGGTCCTATCTTGAAACAGCCCGTGGATTGTTCCTGAAATAAATTCCTGAAGAGGGGGCGAGGCCTATTCCCCGCTCAGCGTGGTGTACTATGTGAAACCCCCCTATTCCCATCTCTCTCCCCCCCCTCTCTCTCGCTATCTCTCTCTCTCATACACATGGTTGCATGTCACTGCACGCTCCATCGGGCTTACAACTTGTCGTAGCCCATGGATATTTTGTTGAGGGGAGGTATTGGAGAAAGCAACAAATAAACCATGCCTAGTGCCTAGGGGGACATAGTGCATTATGTCAAAGACTAGGCAAAGGTGTGCATGGGAACAAGGGCTAAGCTGGGGAATCTTCATGTGACCTGAGCGATGATGTCATTGAGAGGATAATATCTTGTCCTTGCTCACCTATTTAAAGGGTGCTTATGCTCAATGAAAATCAATTCAAGTGTTCATTATCTCCTGTGTTATCCACTACTAAGCAAGATGTAGCCTTCTAATCACACTCGTGCTTTTTAGGTTTATTAGATTAGATTAATTGTTCCTTTCAATCTCTCTCATCCTCTTGCTGCTACCCCCTAGGCCAACAGGGACAAGGTTAGATCTACAATTCATCGGCTAAATTTCAAGTACAAGAGATGATTGCTATGAATGTTGACCGCAATTCCCAGCCCAATGCTCTGTTGCTGTAGTTCTTCTTGGCTAGCTTGTACGCTAGAGAATCACTTGTAGCCTAATGCGCTTGAGAATTTCCAACTGATAATGACGATTTTCCCACGTGCATATATATAGCACCTTACTCTGCTGGTCAGCCTGTTAAGTGATGTCAGACAATATTGAGGATTGCCCACAACCTAATTACACCTTGCTGACTTGATGTCCATTGGCCGATTGTCACGTGGCGCCTGCATCTGTCCAAATAGCTACGCCTGCTTCGCGACTGCCCTACAGGCTGCTGCACCATTGCCTGGGCCCTGCAGACTTGGCAGATTTTTATGAACTGTTTCAAACATGTTTATGAAACACGTTTTTTGAACACCTGGTACCTATGAGCTCGGAAACACAAAGCTTCTGACTCTCATAAGCGATTGGGTGCCCATGCTATTGCAATGTCATGTGCACACACATGTACATGCTTATCTCAAAGGCTAACCCTAAGAAGGCAACAAGATAAAGACGAAAAGACCAGAACAGAACCAGATTTTGGAGCATTTACGGTGGAGTATCTTGTGGAGGGACACAAGGAATATTCCTGTCAGCTGCAGCATTTATGTGATTTATTTGTCCAAGAGCTGGCCGTCCGGCAATCGGCCAGTCCATGACATATTCTCCAGCCTATTTAAGGCTTAGGTGCTCATTGTTGTGACCATTCAGCCTCTTGTTGGCTGGGTCATAGTACTAGGAGTTTGTTAGGTATTTTACAACCTTTTCAGGGCAGCCCATGGCTGCAAGGAGCTATGTACCTTTTTGTACCATATGAAATACTGCATTTCCAGCTCACTCTCTCTCTCTACTCTCCCTTCTGTCTGCGTTTTTGCATCAGCATGTTCTAGATGGTGTTTAGGGCTGAAAGAAGCATCTCAGAGCCTCTGCATGTAACATTGGTATCAGAGCATCAAGCTTAGCAAGGCTAAACCCTGATTCAGTCCCATATGAAGGTGTTTAGGACCCAGGTCCAAGGTACAGGAAAGTGCACAAGTAAGAGGCCCAAGGCAAGGAACACAAGACAAGGAAGAGCTCCCAGGAGGTTGGTTGGTGGTGTTCCACAAAGCCCAAAGGGGATGGAAATCCCGTGAGCCAGGAAAAGCTTTCGGGCAACAGTTCCAAGGCAGGATGATCCTCCAAGGGGTGGAGTGAGAGTGCCAGACTCATTTCTCAAGAATGAAGACCAAGACGGTGTTCAAGGACACGGCAGGAACGGATTGGGGACTGGATGGAACAAATGCATAGATCTTATTCAGAGTTAGAGTGAATTTCGAGACCAGGCCGAGCATTCAATGAAAAGGTTGCCAGAGTAGGAAGGATGACAGAGGGACTCCGGGAATAGAACGGGATGATGACAGTCATCCAAGAAGCAGATTGGAATCCTGTCATCAAGTTTAGCAGAGGGGGATGTCATGTGCACACACATGTACATGCTTATCTCAGAGGCTCACCCTAAGAAGGCAACAAGATAAAAAGAAAAGACCATAACAGAACCACATTTTGGAGCATTTACGGTAGAGTATCTTGTGGAGGGACACAAGGAATATTCATATCGACTGCAACATTTATGTGATTTATTTGTCCAGGAGCTGGCCGACCAGCAGTCAGCCAGTCCATGAGATATTCTCCAGCCTGTATAAGGCTTAGGTGGTCTTTGTTGTGACCATTCAGCCCCTCGTTGGCTGGGTCATAGTACTAGGAGTTTGTTAGGTATTTTACTACCTTTTCAAGGCAGCCCATGGCTGCAAGGAGCTATGTACCTTTTTGTACCATATGAAATACAGAATTTCCAGCTCTCTCTCTCTCTCCTCTCCCCTTCTGTCTCCTCCACTGGCATCATAGAAACAGTCAAGGCTTCATCCAAATCCGACAAACTAAGAACAAGAGCAGCATGACATGAGTACCATAAGCTTCTCAAAACAGACCGCCTCAACCGAGGTCTAGCAAAATATCCAACCTTCCTTTGTAGCACTTGCAATAGAATACCGTGAGGCCAAGAATATTCTCCAGAACTAGTCATTAAACAATGTCCTAAATCCTCTCCATCCTTGAAGATGACATGCCCTAAAGGTGTGATTTTGACCATAAAGAACCATGTCTTCCCAAGGTGAAGCCATAACTAGTTGGCATTGATTAACCGTGTGGCCGCCTCTACATGCTTGCCATGCTCGTCTTTGGTTCTGCTATAGACCAAGATGTCATCAAGAGATACAATGATAAAAAGACTTAAATCCATGACATCATCTTGTTAAAAAAAGGTCAAGACATTCGTCAACCCTAATGGCATCACTAGGAACTAAAATATAGTCCGGAAAGCTATCTTCTAAATATCACCTAGATGTACTTCAGCTCCAGCTTTCTAAATCATTTTTCCCCTGCAAGATGACATTTTATCAAAGACACTCGTGGGAAGACTCATTTTCTTGCGTTAACACTATGCCAGACATCAACTTTGATATTAGTGTCTTAAGCAAGTTCTCCAACTAGCCACGAGAACTGTTGAAAGATACATATGTGAGTGCTATGTCCGTGGACACTAGCTTATGGCATCACTCATACTTTGGAAAAGAGTCTTTGTGGATTTTGTGACTCAAACTGGGCTAAATGATAGGTTATTGCTTCATACTTAGATCAGGATGCATATCTTCAATTAGCAAGAAGTTGGCGAGAAGCAATCTATTATGGCACTCTCTTCGAAAGAGAGAAAGTATAAGGACGAATGCTTAGCCATTCTAGATTAAGTAGATCTTGGAGGACATGGGAGCAATGGAAGAGTAACCGACAATGTTCCAATGAACCAAAGTTACAAGGCAATTTCAAAGAATCTAGTGTTCCTAGCTCACACCTAGCACATTGAGACTTACTATCACTTCGTGCGAGAGCACGTTATTTCTAAGAAGGTGCAAATGGTCTACTACCCCATGACAAAGAAGCGTGCTAATATGTTCATCAAGGCTCTTGGCAAGGATTGCCACATGCACTCTGCACTCGGTGCTATGTGACACACTCGCTAAACATTTTATGTAACAACATCCAGTATTAATACCCTTTTTAGGATTATTTGCAGTGTGACGTGGCCCTGTTGTGAGTCTCAGTCCAAGACATGTCAGGCACACAAGCTATGTAGGTCATTCTCCCAACCTTAGGTGTTAGGGTCAGTCCCTTAGCCCACTTGGAGAACATAAGCATTTAAGTCACCTGAGGATAGTGCATGTAGAGGTCAGTCCAGTAATGTAGATGCATGAAAAAGCATATAAGAGCAACATGTAGGGGCATGTGCACATGGGCCAGCCTGTGGGTCAGCCTATAAGACACCCCATGATGAGGATCGCCTTGTGTATGGTGTTAAGACACCATATGCCATTCCTAAAGGTCATGTCGGCCAGCATAGACATCATAAAGGAGCAGCCCACCAGCATAAAACAGGAGCTCTACGAATCTTTGTCCGGCCTCCAAATCAGCATCGGATTAGGCAGCTGCTGCCAAGTTAGCAGCAGATAATGCTCTAGTTTACCTCAAGTGTTCATTGGGAGGGGGTGTTAGATATCTAGGTTTAGTTAGCTCATGTTTTGTAATCCCCCCATTATGAGATAAAGGCATGGTTTAGCAACTCGACGCATCACACATACCATCATAAAAGTGGAAACCAACCATCTAACATTTAAGGAGTCATAATTGAGCTTCTATCCTGCTTTAAAGAATTGAGCCCTGAGGAGCCATGTTCTTTTATTGACAAACTTTTTACTATTTTTACTTTTAAGTTGTGCTCTTATATCTTATTGAGGGCATGTAACCAAGAAATGATCGAGCTTGGGGCGGGGGGGGGGGGGGGGGGGGGCGGGGAAAGACATCTTTCTTCTTGAGTGTGTAAAAGACCCTGACTAGCACTACAGTCAGAAAATCGACAGAAAGTACCAAAATTTAGCCACTGTCAAAGGCCTAGATCCTCTCATTTGAGAAGCAAGGGCACAACCACTAGCCAGGTAACCGCTGGACTAGCGGTTGCTACCTTGTCTATGTGAAATGAGAGAGGTAAAAGGTTCGAATCAATGCTTGTGACATGTATTTCAATACTCTCTCTCTCTCTCTCTCTCTCTCTCTCTCACACACACACACATCAAAAAAGGTCCTAGACCCTCAAGCCAAGAGCTGTGAAGACAGCAGCCCTGGAAAACTGGGGAACACCCAGCAGCTACACTACAGCTTCCCAGCTCCACTACCATACATTTTCACCCTTTTTCTGACTCACTATGAATACAACCAAAGTTTTGTAAGGGATAGCAAGCATGAACCTAAACCAAGACTACAGAAAACATACCTTGGCAACTCTCGTGAGTCGATCTCCACTCTCACCTACCGACATGTTCAGCACGAGCTTCTGCACCTTGATCTCGTGCATAGGGTTCGCAGTCTGCTTCTCGGAAACGGCCTGCAGAAGACATGGTAGTGGCAAAAAAACCTGAGGCCAGGCAAATAACAGAAACCCTATCGATAGACATCAAAACCCTCAAACATCAATCGTCGAGACGCTAATGTTTGGAACAACGCTCGGAGAGGGAAAAGCCTGGGTGACCGCAGAACCCTAGCCATTAGTAGGTAGCGGAACCCCATTTTGTATCATCAGCGAGGCAGGCCCTCAGCCATCTCACGCTTGCAGAGCCTACCCAGCCCATATCAGGTTCGCTGCGAAAAGCCCCTGCACTAAGAACGCGCCTGACTGAGAGTCCTCGCCTGCATGGAAGCTATCGTCCTCCATGCAGAGCATCAAGCAAAGTAAAGATCGCAATGTGACAGAAAGACAAACGTTGAGCGGACAAGCGCGAATGCGGGACAGAGAGAAAAGAAGAGAGAAAGTGGAAGGAAGCACTCTGCACCTCGAACTGTCGTCCGCAGTGCACACCAACAAGGCGCATAATCAAACTGACCCAGCGCCAAAAGAGAAAAACTCGTTTTGGAAATATATATATCGATTGCTCAAAAAAAAAAACATAATCAAACTGGACAGGATGAATAATTATACGACCTTGACTAAGTTAGATGTAAAATGGACCTATCTTTGTTGGGAATGAATTGGCCCTTCATTCTAAACAAAAATGCATTATGCTACAATTGGATCTTGAAAAGGCATATGACAAAGTTCAATGGTCTTATTTGAGTAGGGTTTTTGGCTAAGATAGGATTTGGACCCTTAATTTCCATGATGTTTATGTGCTTTACTTTGAAGCAAAATCCTTCTGTCGAATAGATTTTTGGAGGGGAAGTTCACATTATCCAATTCTGTCAAACAAGGTGTCGTTTAGATCCTCTCCTCTTTGTAGTTCCCACACATCCATTTAGAATTAGTTATTGAAGAGGGCCGGCAATTCCTCCAGAACTTTTCTCTAACTCAGATCAGGGAAAAGATTGCACTTGGATCATAGAGACCAACGCTTTTTTCCTTATTGAGAGGCACAGCCATTGATTCTTTTCCATAGAACAATTTTTGTCCGGGATTTACTTCATCTATTGTACCATAACAGAATTGAGTCTCAATTTAAGGATCCATCAGTCCAACCTAACCCCATCCACTCCCGTGGGTTAGCCAACCGCCCAACCACTATAGTGATGGGATCCAATTAAGAATTTGGTTAGGTTTTGTCCCGGGTACCAGGGAAAAGAGTTCCCAGGCCCCCTAGCCGGATATTCATGCAAACTTAAAACTAGTCACACCACTTACACACCCAATATGAAATTGCCTTTTTCTCAGCATCAGCTATCTTTAAAACAATCATTTAATGAAACCATTGTGTCACTGATCACAATCCTCAAAATCTTCGGTTAAATCCTTATTTCCAATCATTCCTTCATCGGTGTACCTATGGCATCATTGGCAACAACAACCAGAACGCTCACCACCTGTTCACTCAAGGGCCTTTTCGATAGTTCCTAGCTCATATAGTAACCGGCAATATATTCACATATCAAAATGGAATCTCCGTTGAAGATCAGCAAGCTCAACCAACGGATCCATATAAAAGAGCCATGGACTCATCCGTTGAGGACCAGCAAGGTCAACCAACTAGAACCATGCCCGAATTCAGAAAACAACTCTTACTCCTTGTTCCAATATCTTCCCCGATATACGTGCGGGTATCTTCGACAACTCAGACCCCGAGCACCGTATGGTCAGCACCCTCTAGGATCCTTCGCAGGTCACTAGCGCTTCACTCATAGGCCGCTTCCTTGGTCCCTCATCCCCACCACTGTACCGGAAGCTCACCATTTAAATCAAATCGAGGCTGGTCAAGACCTCGGCGACCTTGCTACGTGAGACGTCCTCCGTTGACTCTCCGTCAGCAGTTGCAACTTTAACAGATAGGTCTCCATGACCTTATTCACAAGACAGTCAAAATGCTTCCCCAGCATTCTTGACATAAAACAGTCATTTAAAAACAAATTTCACATACAAATACAGTTCCAACAATATTTTCATTTTTTCTCATCACTCCACATCCTTTCATATTAGTCCCCATCTTTTCTCATCTTCCCACAAATTTTTTTTCCATCGATCCCTATCACATCACATCATTCCCACATCAAATCACATCCAATCGCATCATCCATACATCCATCCATAACTTCCATACATCCATCCACATCAAATCACATCCAATCGCATCATCCACACCAATCCACATCATCCATACATCCATCCACATCAACCCACATTATCCACACACATCCATCCACATCTTCCATACATCCATCCACATCAATCCACACGTCAATCCACATTACCCACACATCAATCCACATCATTCATACATCCATCCACATTATCCACTCATCCATCCACATCTTTCATACATCTATCCACATCAATCCATACATTACCCACACATCAATCCACATCATCCATACATCCATCCACATCAATCCACATTATCCACTCATCCATCCACATCAATCCACACTATCCACACATCCATCCACATCTTCCATACATCCATCCACATCAACCTATACGTTAATCCACATTACCCACACATCAATCCACATCATCCATACATCCATCCACATCAATCCACATCAATCCACATTACCCACTCATCCATCCACATCAATCCACATTACCCACACATCAATCCACATTCATTTCATAAGTATTCCCATTCTCATCTAATCACATCTTTTCTATCTCATCACTTATTTCCTCATTTATCCTCATCATCAGATCACATCTACTTGCATCTACCCATACATCTCATCACTTCACATACATTAACATCTATCCAGTTTACATCGCGTCTTATCACATCCATTTATCCTCATCATCAGATCACATCTACTTGCAGTTGAAGCAGGAGAGAGGAGAGATGAAAATATCTCATTATTTGTGAGTTTAAAACTCACCCACACCTGTGAAATAGGCGCCTCCTTCATGAGGGGAATTCCCCACACTGAGGTGTCAAAAATGCATCATTTCTTCTAAATATCTCTTCTTTTTTAACTAATAACCTTGTCCTTAGTCAACTCTTCATCTTATGTGACTATTTACTCATTTTTGGGCAGATTTCCTTTTATTCTTCAATTTATCTCCTCCCTACATTTGGATTAATCTAATTGGTCCATAGGAACCTTAATTCAAAAATTTCAACAAAACTGGACCCTTAGGCCTTGGTCCTTTTTACCTTATTTCAATTTATTCCAATTGTACATTGGAAATTTCTTTTGAATATCTATTTCAAGGGAAACCATTTTAGACACTAGGAGGATTTTTATATCAAAAAATATCTCAATTTTGAATTTTCTCTCTCTAGATATTTTCTCTCTCTAGGCCAAAACAGGGTAAAACATGATCTTTCTTTTATTTCAAAGAGGAGAATAATTATAAGATGAGAAGGGGAGGTTTTTAAACCTGCACACCTCAAAAGTCGGAGGGAGGAATCTTACATGCTACCCCACTTAAAAAACGTGAGATGTCCTCATCTCGCAAAATTAGAGGAGAACTCTTTTCCTTAAGATCCAACTGATTCTGGGGTTCCTTATAGTCTGGTGAACCCAACAGAATCCTAGGATAAAGATCCCTTATATAAAACTCATCATCAGATAATAATTCACTCAGATCGTATCATTCAAATCCTTATCACAATAATGGTCCATTAGACCGAATTTTCTATCTGAACAGTCCTTCATGGAAATTTTCAATTATACAGATTTTTAATTTGACATCCCTTAACTTGATCCACTGGGTCAAATGTTAACAGCAGCAATCTGCCAGCACAATCCACTAATCTCATAGTGATTTGCTGAAGTCATTAACATCATTCCAGCTATGAACATCATCACAGGGACTCGTCCCATTCATCCTCATTATGGTTTTGCTTAGTTTATTACATTTCAACCAAAATTCAAGAATCTTCATTTTTCAATCAGAACCAAATCAACTCATCAGTTCTCAACCAGAATTTAAAATCATATCAACCACATTCGAATTCATCATCTGGATGGTATTAATGCTTATAATTTCAAGTCTTAGATTTACTCGTATATACTACCAGTAAGAGCTGCAGTTATACCCTCGGTATATACGGGTAGTCACGGTCCTTGAAACTATAAGGTAAATACCATCATGTCTAGGCCTCAAGCAAGTAAGGGATTCCATACATTTGCGGTACTTCCATCTGAAGACCCAATTACCAATTTACGAATTTCAGTTTGAATATCAATTCGTATGAATTTTTTCACACAATTACAACCTTTTACTCCTTTTTCAGTTTAAATATCAATTCGTATGAATTTTTTCACACAATTACAACCTTTTACTCCTCCTTCATAAATTTTTGACATTTTTGGCTTCTCGGTTGATCCTCATTAGCCAATTCGCTTTGATACCAGCTGTAAGGTCCCTATCCCCACCGCGCAACGAATTCAGGGGTTCTAGCAGCGGAAGTAGCACTTCTAACATGAGATAGGGTCTCACACTCGGGGCCTTGCCCACGGATATCCGGACAAGAAACTAATCCATCAGTTCTTCCAAAACCGATCTCGGAAAAACTTCCCTTGCTCGGAAAGCACGGGCTATTCCTCCAGGATAACTTTTCTCTAACGTAGTCAAAAGCCTTAACTAACTGAATTGATCTTACCAAACCCGTAAGTCCCAAATCAGATCAGGGAAAAGATTGCACTTGGATCATAGAGACCAACACTTTTTTCCTCATTGCCGTTGATTCTTTTCCATAGAACAATTTTTGTCCGGGATTTACTTCATCTATCGTACCATAACAGAATTGAGTCTCAATTTAAGGATCCATCAATCCATCCAGTCCAGTGGGTTAGCCAACCGTCCAACCATTGTAGTGATGGGATCCACTTAAGAATTTGGTTAGGTTTTGTCCCGGGTACGAGGGAAAAGAGTAGCCAGATATTCATGCAAACTTAAAACTAGTCACACCACTTATACACCCAATATGAAATTGCCTTTTTCTGAGCATTAGCTATCTTTAAAACAATCATTTAATGAAACCATTGTGTCACTGGTCACAATCCTCAAAATCTTCGGTTAAATCCTTATTTTCAATCATTCCTTCATCAGTATACCAATGGCATCATTGGCAACCAGAACGCTCACCACCTGTTCACTCAGGGGCCTTTTCGATAGTTCCTAGCTCATAGTAACCCACAATATATTCACATATCAAAATGTAATCTCCGTTGAAGATCAGCAAGATCAACCAACGGATCCATATAAAAGAGCCATGGACTCATCCGTTGAGGACCAGCAAGGTCAACCAACCAGATCCATGCCCGAATTTAGAAAACAACTCTTACTCCTTGTTCCAATATCTTCCACAACGTACGTGTGGGTATCTTCGGCGACCCAGAGCCTGAGCACCGTATGGTCAGCACCCTCTAGGATCCTTCGCAAGTCACCTAGTGCTTCACTTCTCATAGGCCGCTTCCTTGGTTCCTCATCCACTGTTAACGGAAGCTCACCATTTAAATCAAACCGAGGCTGGTCAAGACCTCGGCCGCGACCTTGCTACTACGTGAGACGTCCTTCGTTGACTCTCCGTCTCAGCAGTTGTAACTTTAACAGATAGGTCTCCACGACCTTATTCACAAGACGGTCAAAATGCTTCCCCAGCATTCTTGACATAAAACACTCATTTAAAAACATATTTCATATACAAATATAGTTCCAACAATATTTCCATTTTTTCACTCCACATCCTTTCACATAAGTCCCTATCTTTTCTCATCTTCCCACAAACTTTTTTTCATCGATCCCTATCACATCACATCATTCCCACATCCAATCACATCCAATCGCATCATCCATACCAATCCACATCAAATCACATCCAATCGCATCATCCACACCAATCCACATCATCCATACATCCATCCACATCAATCCACATTAATCCACACATCCATCCGCATCTTCCATACATCAATCCACATCAATCCACATTAATCCACACATCCATCCACATCTTCCATATATCCAATCGCATCATCCACACCAATCCACATCATCCATACATCCATCCACATCAATCCACACATCCATCCACATCTTCCATACATCCATCGACATCAATCCAGACGTCAATCCACATTACCCACACATCAATCCACATCATCCATACATCCATCCACATCATCCACATCAATCCACATTATCCACTCATCTATCCACATTATCCACACATTAATCCACATCTTCCATACATCCATCCACATGAATCCATACGTCAATCCACATTACCCACACATCAATCCACATCATCCATACATCCATCCACATCAATCCACATTATCCACTCATCCATCCACATCAATCCACATTATCCACACATCTATCCACATCTTTCATACATCCATCCATACGTCAATCCACATTATCCACACATCTATCCACATTATCCACACATCTATCCACATCTTCCATACATCCATCCACATCAATCTATACGTCAATCCACATTACCCACACATCAATCCACATCATCCATACATCCATCCACATCCATCCACATCAATCCACATTATCCACTTATCCATCCACATCAATCCACATTACCCACACATCAATCCACATTCATTTCATAAGTATTTCCATTCTCATATAATCACATCTTTTTCTATCTCATCACTTATTTCCTCATTTATCCTCATCAGATCACATCTACTTGCATCTACCCATACATCTCATCACTTCACATACATTAACATCTATCCAGTTTACATCGCATCTTATCACATCCATTTCACATCACATCTCATTCTCATTCACATCCCGATTCACATGCTAACACATTCATTCACGTCCCTTATTGTTCATTCACATCCCGATTCACATGTTATCACATTCATTCACGTCCCTTATCGTTCATTTACATCCTGATTCACATGACATCACATCTCATCTATTCATTCACATTTATCTGATTCGCATCACATATCATCACATCTATTTACCTTTCATTCTCATCACTTCTATTCTCATCACATCCATCCATCCATTCTTTCCCATCTATCTGATTTGCATTACATCTCATCACATCTATTCACCTCACATTCTCGTCACTCCTATCGCATCTATCCATCCATTCATTCCCATTTATCTGATTCGCATCACATATCATCACATCTATTCACCTCTCATTCTCATCACTTCTATTCTCATCACATCCATCCATCCATTCTTTCCCATCTATCTGATTCGCATTAAATCTCATCCCATCTATCTGATTCGCATTAAATCTCATCACATCTATTCACCTCACATTCTCGTCACTCCTATTCTCATCGGATCCAGCCATCCATTCATTCCCATCTATCTGATTCGCATCACATATCATCACATCTATTTACCTCTCATTCTTATCACATCCATCCATCCATTCTTTCCCATCTATCTAGTTCGCATTACATCTCATCACATCTATTCACCTCACATTCTCGTCACTCCTATTCTCATCGCATCCATCCATCCATTCATTCCCATCTATCTGATTCGCATCACATATCATCACATCTATTTACCTCTCATTCTCATCACTTCTATTCTCATCACATCCATCCTCTATTCATTCTCATCTATCTGATTCATATATCACATCTTATCACATCTTATCTGATTCTTATCACATCTTATCTCATCTATCTGATTCATATCATATCTTATCTCATCTATCTGATTCATATCACATCTTATCACATCTATTTAATGTAAGAGAATTCTTAATTTTGATATAAAGATTCTTTACGTATCTATTTATGCATAAGAACAACTTCAGTGGGAAATAACACTTTTATAAAAATTCGTTTATGCATCTATTTATGCATAAATTCAATTTTAAGGAGAATAACACTTTCGAAATAAAAATAAATCTTTTATGCATCTTTCTATGCATAAATTCAATTTTAATGAAAAAACTCTTTTGAAATAAAAATAAATTTTTTTATGCATCTTTCTATGCATAAAATCAAAATTAATGAGAATAACTCTTTTGAAATAAAAATAAATTTCTTTATGCATCTTTTTATGCATAAAATCAAAATTAATGAGAATAACTCTTTTGAAATAAAAATAATTTTTTTAATGCATCTTTACATGCATAAAATCAAAATTTGATGAAAGTAACGCTTTTATAAAAAAAAAATTCTTTTATGCATCTATTTATGCATAAATTCAATTTTAATAAAAGTAACACTTTTATAATAAGAAAATTCTTTTATGCATAAAAATTCTTTTATGCATAAAAATTAATTTTGATGAAAGTAACACTTTTATAATCAAAATATTTTCAATATGCATCTTTCTATGCATAGAAATTAATTCTAATGAAAATAACACTTTTATTATAAAAATATTTCTAATATGCATTTTTCAATGCATAGAATAAAAATAACACTTTTAGAATACACAAAAAGCAGTGGGGATTACTCTTTTTGAATAATAAAAGATAAAACTTATTTCACAAAATTTAAGAAACTTTTGCCATAACTTCCTTTGTATGGGTGACCATTTTTCAAAATTTTTCATTCTCAAGTTACTTAGAAATTATCCCAAATGGTTTAAAGCATTCTAAACTAATCGAATTCCACTTTTTAAAGAGAAACAATATGAAAAGTTTAATTCTAACAATTTGATTACACATCTAGGATAAAGAAAGGCTGAATTCAAGAATGAAGAGAGGGGGAAAGCCTTTCCAACAAGGCATAGCATCATTTTTCATTTTAAAGAAAATAAAAATTAGAAAACCATTAAATGGAATAAAGAAAAAGTAGGATTTCTAGCTTACATGAATTTTTGTGAGCTTTCCTTTGGCTTGATGGTTTGAGGGATCTACTCTTGTTTGCAATAAGAGTGGCCACCAATTCTTTTGAAGAGGAAATGGTAAAAAACTAATGAATTATTAATAAATTCACTGTTTTTGGCTCTGGGGAGAAGTAGAGTAACAAGGCATAAAACACTATTAACCATTTACAAAGGGAGAGGCTTCATTTATAGGAAAAAGTGAGCCTCTAACCAAGCAAACTGATTCTAGAATTTTTCAGATCAGTTTGGTCATTTTTTGACCATTTTTAGGTGAGTTTAGCTTACTTTTTGGATCTAGTTGAAGCAGGAGAGAGGAGAGATGAAATATGAAATAGGCGCCTCCTTCATGAGGGGAATTCCCCCACACTAAGGTGTCAAAAATGCATCATTTCTTCTAAATATGTCTTCTGTTTTAACTAATAACCTTGTCCTTAGTCAACTCTTCATCTTATGTGAGTATTTACTCATTTTTGGGGGGATTTCCTTTTATTTCTTCAATTTATCTCCTCCCTGCATTTGGATTAATCTAATGGGTCCATAGGAACCTTAATTCAAAAATTTCAAAAAATCAGGACCCTTAGGCTAAGGTCCTTTTTACCTTATTTCAATTTATTCCAAGTGCACATTGGAAATTTCTTTTGAATATCTATTTCAAGGGAAACCATTTTAGACACTAGGAGGATTTTTATATCCAAAAATATCTCAATTTTGAATTTTCTCTCTCTAGATATTTTCTCTCTCTAGGCCAAAACAGGGTAAAACATGATCTTTCTTTTATTTCAAAGAGGAGAATAATTATAAGATCAGAAGGGGGGGTTTTTACACTTGCACACCTCAAAAGCCGGAGGGAGGAATCTTACATTCTACCCCACTTAAAAAACGCGAGATGTCCTCATCTCGCAAAATTAGAGGAGAACTCTTTTCCTTAAGATCTAATTGATTCTGGGGTTCCTTATAGTCTGGTGAACCCAACAGAATCGTGGGATAAAGATCCCTTATATAAAACTCATCATCAGATAATAATTCACTCAGATCGTATCATTCAAATCCTTATCACAACAATAATGGTCCATTAGACTGAATTTTCTATCTGAACAGTCCTTCATGGAAATTTTCAATTATACAGATTTTTAATTTGACATCCTTTAACTTGATCCACTGGGTCAAATGTTAACAGCAGCAATCTGTCAGCATAATCCACTAATCTCATAGTGATTTGCTGAAGTCATTAACGTCATTCTAGCTACGAACATCATCACAGGGACTCGTCCCATTCATCCTCATTGTGGTTTTGCCTAGTTTATTACATTTCAACCAAAATTCAAGAATCTTCATTTTTCAATCAGAATCCAAATCAACTCATCAATTCTCAACCAGAATTTAAAATCATATCAACCACATTTGAATTCATCATTTGGATAGTATTAATGCTTATAATTTCAAGTCTTAGATTTACTCGTATATACTGCCAGTAAAGAGCTGCAGTTATACCCTCGGTATATATGGGTAGTCACGGTCCTTGGAACTCAAGGTAAATACCATCATGTCTAGGCCTCAAGCAAGTCAGGGATTCCATACAATTGCGGTACTTCCATCTGATGACTTAATTACCAATTTACGAATTTCAGTTTGAATATCAATTCGTATGAATTTTTTCACACAATTACAACCTTTTATTGATCCTCATTAGCCAATTTACTCTGATACCAGCTGTAAGGTCCCTTTCCCCACCGTGCAACGAATTCAGGGGTTCTAGCACAGAGAAAGTAGCACTTCTTGTGCGAGGCAGGGTCTCACACTCGGGGCCTCGCCCACAGATATCCGGACAAGAGACTAATCCATCGGTTCTTCCAAAACTGATCCCCAAAAAACTTCCCTTGCCCGGAAAGCACGAGCAATTCCTCCAGGATAACTTTTCTCTAATGTAGTCAAAAGCCTTAACTAACTGAACTGATCTGACCGAACCCGTAAGTCCCAAATCAGATCAGGGAAAAGATTGCACTTGGATCATAGAGACCAACACTTTTTTCCTCATTGCCGTTGATTCTTTTCCATAGAACAATTTTTGTCCGGGATTTACTTCATCTATCGTACCATAACAGAATTGAGTCTCAATTTAAGGATCCATCAATCCATCCAGTCCAGTGGGTTAGCCAACCGTCCAACCATTGTAGTGATGGGATCCACTTAAGAATTTGGTTAGGTTTTGTCCCGGGTACGAGGGAAAAGAGTAGCCAGATATTCATGCAAACTTAAAACTAGCCACACCACTTATACACCCAATATGAAATTGCCTTTTTCTGAGCATTAGCTATCTTTAAAACAATCATTTAATGAAACCATTGTGTCACTGGTCACAATCCTCAAAATCTTCGGTTAAATCCTTATTTTCAATCATTCCTTCATCAGTATACCAATGGCATCATTGGCAACCAGAACGCTCACCACCTGTTCACTCAGGGGCCTTTTCGATAGTTCCTAGCTCATAGTAACCCACAATATATTCACATATCAAAATGTAATCTCCGTTGAAGATCAGCAAGATCAACCAACGGATCCATATAAAAGAGCCATGGACTCATCCGTTGAGGACCAGCAAGGTCAACCAACCAGATCCATGCCCGAATTTAGAAAACAACTCTTACTCCTTGTTCCAATATCTTCCACAACGTACGTGTGGGTATCTTCGGCGACCCAGAGCCTGAGCACCGTATGGTCAGCACCCTCTAGGATCCTTCGCAAGTCACCTAGTGCTTCACTTCTCATAGGCCGCTTCCTTGGTTCCTCATCCACTGTTAACGGAAGCTCACCATTTAAATCAAACCGAGGCTGGTCAAGACCTCGGCCGCGACCTTGCTACTACGTGAGACGTCCTTCGTTGACTCTCCGTCTCAGCAGTTGTAACTTTAACAGATAGGTCTCCACGACCTTATTCACAAGACGGTCAAAATGCTTCCCCAGCATTCTTGACATAAAACACTCATTTAAAAACATATTTCATATACAAATATAGTTCCAACAATATTTCCATTTTTTCACTCCACATCCTTTCACATAAGTCCCTATCTTTTCTCATCTTCCCACAAACTTTTTTTCATCGATCCCTATCACATCACATCATTCCCACATCCAATCACATCCAATCGCATCATCCATACCAATCCACATCAAATCACATCCAATCGCATCATCCACACCAATCCACATCATCCATACATCCATCCACATCAATCCACATTAATCCACACATCCATCCGCATCTTCCATACATCAATCCACATCAATCCACATTAATCCACACATCCATCCACATCTTCCATATATCCAATCGCATCATCCACACCAATCCACATCATCCATACATCCATCCACATCAATCCACACATCCATCCACATCTTCCATACATCCATCGACATCAATCCAGACGTCAATCCACATTACCCACACATCAATCCACATCATCCATACATCCATCCACATCATCCACATCAATCCACATTATCCACTCATCTATCCACATTATCCACACATTAATCCACATCTTCCATACATCCATCCACATGAATCCATACGTCAATCCACATTACCCACACATCAATCCACATCATCCATACATCCATCCACATCAATCCACATTATCCACTCATCCATCCACATCAATCCACATTATCCACACATCTATCCACATCTTTCATACATCCATCCATACGTCAATCCACATTATCCACACATCTATCCACATTATCCACACATCTATCCACATCTTCCATACATCCATCCACATCAATCTATACGTCAATCCACATTACCCACACATCAATCCACATCATCCATACATCCATCCACATCCATCCACATCAATCCACATTATCCACTTATCCATCCACATCAATCCACATTACCCACACATCAATCCACATTCATTTCATAAGTATTTCCATTCTCATATAATCACATCTTTTTCTATCTCATCACTTATTTCCTCATTTATCCTCATCAGATCACATCTACTTGCATCTACCCATACATCTCATCACTTCACATACATTAACATCTATCCAGTTTACATCGCATCTTATCACATCCATTTCACATCACATCTCATTCTCATTCACATCCCGATTCACATGCTAACACATTCATTCACGTCCCTTATTGTTCATTCACATCCCGATTCACATGTTATCACATTCATTCACGTCCCTTATCGTTCATTTACATCCTGATTCACATGACATCACATCTCATCTATTCATTCACATTTATCTGATTCGCATCACATATCATCACATCTATTTACCTTTCATTCTCATCACTTCTATTCTCATCACATCCATCCATCCATTCTTTCCCATCTATCTGATTTGCATTACATCTCATCACATCTATTCACCTCACATTCTCGTCACTCCTATCGCATCTATCCATCCATTCATTCCCATTTATCTGATTCGCATCACATATCATCACATCTATTCACCTCTCATTCTCATCACTTCTATTCTCATCACATCCATCCATCCATTCTTTCCCATCTATCTGATTCGCATTAAATCTCATCCCATCTATCTGATTCGCATTAAATCTCATCACATCTATTCACCTCACATTCTCGTCACTCCTATTCTCATCGGATCCAGCCATCCATTCATTCCCATCTATCTGATTCGCATCACATATCATCACATCTATTTACCTCTCATTCTTATCACATCCATCCATCCATTCTTTCCCATCTATCTAGTTCGCATTACATCTCATCACATCTATTCACCTCACATTCTCGTCACTCCTATTCTCATCGCATCCATCCATCCATTCATTCCCATCTATCTGATTCGCATCACATATCATCACATCTATTTACCTCTCATTCTCATCACTTCTATTCTCATCACATCCATCCTCTATTCATTCTCATCTATCTGATTCATATATCACATCTTATCACATCTTATCTGATTCTTATCACATCTTATCTCATCTATCTGATTCATATCATATCTTATCTCATCTATCTGATTCATATCACATCTTATCACATCTATTTAATGTAAGAGAATTCTTAATTTTGATATAAAGATTCTTTACGTATCTATTTATGCATAAGAACAACTTCAGTGGGAAATAACACTTTTATAAAAATTCGTTTATGCATCTATTTATGCATAAATTCAATTTTAAGGAGAATAACACTTTCGAAATAAAAATAAATCTTTTATGCATCTTTCTATGCATAAATTCAATTTTAATGAAAAAACTCTTTTGAAATAAAAATAAATTTTTTTATGCATCTTTCTATGCATAAAATCAAAATTAATGAGAATAACTCTTTTGAAATAAAAATAAATTTCTTTATGCATCTTTTTATGCATAAAATCAAAATTAATGAGAATAACTCTTTTGAAATAAAAATAATTTTTTTAATGCATCTTTACATGCATAAAATCAAAATTTGATGAAAGTAACGCTTTTATAAAAAAAAATTCTTTTATGCATCTATTTATGCATAAATTCAATTTTAATAAAAGTAACACTTTTATAATAAGAAAATTCTTTTATGCATAAAAATTCTTTTATGCATAAAAATTAATTTTGATGAAAGTAACACTTTTATAATCAAAATATTTTCAATATGCATCTTTCTATGCATAGAAATTAATTCTAATGAAAATAACACTTTTATTATAAAAATATTTCTAATATGCATTTTTCAATGCATAGAATAAAAATAACACTTTTAGAATACACAAAAAGCAGTGGGGATTACTCTTTTTGAATAATAAAAGATAAAACTTATTTCACAAAATTTAAGAAACTTTTGCCATAACTTCCTTTGTATGGGTGACCATTTTTCAAAATTTTTCATTCTCAAGTTACTTAGAAATTATCCCAAATGGTTTAAAGCATTCTAAACTAATCGAATTCCACTTTTTAAAGAGAAACAATATGAAAAGTTTAATTCTAACAATTTGATTACACATCTAGGATAAAGAAAGGCTGAATTCAAGAATGAAGAGAGGGGGAAAGCCTTTCCAAGAAGGCATAGCATCATTTTTCATTTTAAAGAAAATAAAAATTAGAAAACCATTAAATGGAATAAAGAAAAAGTAGGATTTCTAGCTTACATGAATTTTTGTGAGCTTTCCTTTGGCTTGATGGTTTGAGGGATCTACTCTTGTTTGCAATAAGAGTGGCCACCAATTCTTTTGAAGAGGAAATGGTAAAAAACTAATGAATTATTAATAAATTCACTGTTTTTGGCTCTGGGGAGAAGTAGAGTAACAAGGCATAAAACACTATTAACCATTTACAAAGGGAGAGGCTTCATTTATAGGAAAAAGTGAGCCTCTAACCAAGCAAACTGATTCTAGAATTTTTCAGATCAGTTTGGTCATTTTTTGACCATTTTTAGGTGAGTTTAGCTTACTTTTTGGATCTAGTTGAAGCAGGAGAGAGGAGAGATGAAATATGAAATAGGCGCCTCCTTCATGAGGGGAATTCCCCCACACTAAGGTGTCAAAAATGCATCATTTCTTCTAAATATGTCTTCTGTTTTAACTAATAACCTTGTCCTTAGTCAACTCTTCATCTTATGTGAGTATTTACTCATTTTTGGGGGGATTTCCTTTTATTTCTTCAATTTATCTCCTCCCTGCATTTGGATTAATCTAATGGGTCCATAGGAACCTTAATTCAAAAATTTCAAAAAATCAGGACCCTTAGGCTAAGGTCCTTTTTACCTTATTTCAATTTATTCCAAGTGCACATTGGAAATTTCTTTTGAATATCTATTTCAAGGGAAACCATTTTAGACACTAGGAGGATTTTTATATCCAAAAATATCTCAATTTTGAATTTTCTCTCTCTAGATATTTTCTCTCTCTAGGCCAAAACAGGGTAAAACATGATCTTTCTTTTATTTCAAAGAGGAGAATAATTATAAGATCAGAAGGGGGGGTTTTTACACTTGCACACCTCAAAAGCCGGAGGGAGGAATCTTACATTCTACCCCACTTAAAAAACGCGAGATGTCCTCATCTCGCAAAATTAGAGGAGAACTCTTTTCCTTAAGATCTAATTGATTCTGGGGTTCCTTATAGTCTGGTGAACCCAACAGAATCCTGGGATAAAGATCCCTTATATAAAACTCATCATCAGATAATAATTCACTCAGATCGTATCATTCAAATCCTTATCACAACAATAATGGTCCATTAGACTGAATTTTCTATCTGAACAGTCCTTCATGGAAATTTTCAATTATACAGATTTTTAATTTGACATCCTTTAACTTGATCCACTGGGTCAAATGTTAACAGCAGCAATCTGTCAGCATAATCCACTAATCTCATAGTGATTTGCTGAAGTCATTAACGTCATTCTAGCTACGAACATCATCACAGGGACTCGTCCCATTCATCCTCATTGTGGTTTTGCCTAGTTTATTACATTTCAACCAAAATTCAAGAATCTTCATTTTTCAATCAGAATCCAAATCAACTCATCAATTCTCAACCAGAATTTAAAATCATATCAACCACATTTGAATTCATCATTTGGATAGTATTAATGCTTATAATTTCAAGTCTTAGATTTACTCGTATATACTGCCAGTAAAGAGCTGCAGTTATACCCTCGGTATATATGGGTAGTCACGGTCCTTGGAACTCAAGGTAAATACCATCATGTCTAGGCCTCAAGCAAGTCAGGGATTCCATACAATTGCGGTACTTCCATCTGATGACTTAATTACCAATTTACGAATTTCAGTTTGAATATCAATTCGTATGAATTTTTTCACACAATTACAACCTTTTATTGATCCTCATTAGCCAATTTACTCTGATACCAGCTGTAAGGTCCCTTTCCCCACCGTGCAACGAATTCAGGGGTTCTAGCACAGAGAAAGTAGCACTTCTTGTGCGAGGCAGGGTCTCACACTCGGGGCCTCGCCCACAGATATCCGGACAAGAGACTAATCCATCGGTTCTTCCAAAACTGATCCCCAAAAAACTTCCCTTGCCCGGAAAGCACGAGCAATTCCTCCAGGATAACTTTTCTCTAATGTAGTCAAAAGCCTTAACTAACTGAACTGATCTGACCGAACCCGTAAGTCCCAAATCAGATCAGGGAAAAGATTGCACTTGGATCATAGAGACCAACGCTTTTTTCCTCATTGAGAGGCATAGTCGTTGATTCTTTTTCATAGAACAATTTTTGTCCGGGATTTACTTCATCTATCGTACCATAACAGAATTGAGTCTCAATTTAAGGATCCATTAGTCCATCCAATCCCGTGGGTTAGCCAACCGCCCAACCACTATAGTGATGGGATCCAATTAAGAATTTGGTTAGGTTTTGTCCCAGGTACCAGGGAAAAGAGTTCCCAGGCCCCCTAGCCGGATATTCATGCAAACTTAAAACTAGTCACACCACTTACACACCCAATATGAAATTGCCTTTTTCTCAGCATCAGCTATCTTTAAAACAATCATTTAATGAAACCATTGTGTCACTGATCACAATCCTCAAAATCTTCGGTTAAATCCTTATTTCCAATCATTCCTTCATCGGTGTACCTTTGGCATCATTGGCAACCAGAGCGCTCACCACCTATGGCATCATATGGCAACCAGAACGCTCACCACCTGTTCACTCAGGGGCCTTTTCGATAGTTCCTAGCTCATAGTAACCGGCAATATAATCACATATCAAAATGGAATCTCCATTGAAGATCAGCAAGATCAACCAATGGATAACGCGAGATGTCCTCATCTCGCAAAATTAGAGGAGAACTCTTTTTCTTAAAATCTAACTGATTCTGGGGTTCCTTATAGTCTGGTGAACCCAACAGGATCCTGGGATAAAGATCCCTTATATAAAACTCATCATCAAATAATAATTCACTGAGATCGTATCATTCAAATAATAATCACAATAATGGTCCGTTAGACCGAATTTTCTATCTAAACAGTCCTTCATGGAAATATTCAATTATACAGATTTGTAATCCCTTAACTTGATCCATTAGGTCAAGTGTTAACAGCAACAATCTGCCAGCACAATCCACTAATCTCATAGTGATTTGCTGAAGTCATTAATGTCATTCCAGCTACAAACATCATCACAGGGACTCATCCCATTCATCCTAATTGTGGTTTTGCTTAGTTTATTACATTTCAACCAAAATTCAGGAATCTTTATTTTTCAATCAGAATCCAAATCAACTCATCAGTTCTCAACCAGAATTTAAAATCATATCAACCACATTCGAATTCATCATCTAGATAGTATTAATGCTTATAATTTTAACTCTTAGATTTACTCGTATATACTGCCAGTAAAAAGAGCTGCAGTTATAACCTCAGTATATACGGGTAGTCACAGTCCTCGGAACTATAAGGTAAATACCATCATGTCTAGGCCTCAAGCAAGTCAGGGATTCCATACAATTGTGGTACTTCCATCTGAAGACCCAATTACCAATTTACGAATTTCAGTTTGAATATCAATTCGTATGAATTTTTTCACACAATTACAACCTTTTACTGCTTCTTTATAAATTTTTGACATTTTTGGCTTCTCGGCGGTTGATCCTCATTAGCCAATTCGCTCTGATACCAGCTGTAAGGTCCCTATCCCCACTGTGCAAGGAATTCAAGGGTTCTAGCAGCAGAAGTAGCACTTCTTACGCGGGGCAGGGTCTCACACTCGGGGCCTCCCCCATGGATATCCGGACAAGAAACTAATCCATTGGTTCTTCCAAAACCGATTCCGAAAAACTTCCCTTGCCCAAAAAGCACGGGCGATTCCTCCAGGATAACTTTTATCTAACGTAGTCAAAAGCCTTAACTAACTGAACTGATCTGACCAAACTCGTAAGTCCCAAATAAGATCAGGGAAAAGATTGCACTTGGATCATAGAGACTAACGCTTGTTTCCTCATTGAGAGGCACAACCGTTGATTCTTTTCCATAGAATAATTTTTGTCTGGGATTTACTTCATTTATCGTACCATAACAGAATTGAGTCTCAATTTAAGGATCCATCAGTCCATCCAATCCCGTGGGTTAGCCAACCGCCCAACCACTGTAGTGATGGGATCCAATTAAGAATTTGATTAGGTTTTGTCCCAGGTACCAGGGAAAAGAGTTCCCAGGCCCCCTAGCCGGATATTCATGCAAACTTAAAACTAGTCACACCACTTACACACCCAATATGAAATTGCCTTTTTCTCAGCATCAGCTATCTTTAAAACAATCATTTAATGAAACCATTGTGTCACTGATCACAATCCTCAAAATCTTCGGTTAAATCCTTATTTCCAATCATTCCTTCATCGGTGTACCTTTGGCATCATTGGCAACCAGAGCGCTCACCACCTGTTCACTCAGAGGTCTTTTCGATAGTTCCTAGCTCATAGTAACCGGCAATATATTCACATATCAAAATGGAATCTCCGTTGAAGATCAGCAAGATCAACCAACGGATCCATATAAAAGAGCCATGGACTCATCCATTGAGGACCAGCAAGGTCAACCAACCAGATCCATGTCCGAATTCAGAAAACAACTCTTACTCCTTGTTCTAATATCTTCCCCGACGTACGTGTGGGTATCTTCGACGACCCAGAGCCCGAGCACCGTATGGTCAGCACCCTCTAGGATCCTTCGCAGGTCACCTAGCGCTTCACTCATAGGCTGCTTCCTTGGTACCTTATCCACTATACCGGAAGCTCACCATTTAAATCAAACCGAGGCTGGTCAAGACCTCAGCCGACCTTGCTACGCGAGACGTCCTCCGTTGACTCTCTGTCACAGCAGTTGCAACTTTAACAGATAGGTCTCTATGACCTTATTTACAAGACGGTCAAAATGCTTCCCTAGCATTCTTAACATAAAACAGTCATTTAAAAACAGATTTCACATACAAATACAGTTCCAACAATATTTTCATTTTTTCTCATCACTCCACATCCTTTCACATAAGTCCCCATCTTTTCTCATCTTCCCACAATTTTTTTTTTCATCGATCCCTATCACATCACATCATTTCCACATCTAATCACATCCAATCGCATCCACACTAATCCACATCATCAATACATCCATCCACATTATCCACACATCCAAAATCTTCCATACATCCATCCACATCAATCCACATTACCCACACATCAATCCACATCATCCATACATCCATCCACATCAATCCACATCAATCCACATCATCCACATCATCCACATCAATCCACATTATCCACTCATCCATCCACATTATCCACACATCCATCCACATCTTTCATACATCCATCCACATCAATCCATACGTCAATCCACATCAATCCATACGTCAATCCACATTACCCACACATCAATCCACATCATCCATACATCCATCCACATCATCCACATCAATCCACATTCACTCATCCATCCACATCAATCCACATTATCCACACATCCATCCACATCAATCCACATTATCCACACATCCATCCACATCAATTCATATGTCAATCCACATTACCCACACATCAATCCACATCATCCATATATTCATCCACATCATCCACATCAATCCACATTATCCACATCAATCCACATTATCCACTCATCCATCCACTTCAATCCACATTACCCACATATCAATCCACAATCATTTCATAAGTATTCCCACTCATCTAATCACATCTTTTTCTATCTCATCACTTATTTCCTCATTTATCCTCATCAGATCACATCTACTTGCATCTACCCATACATCTCATCACTTCACATACATTAACATCTATCCAGTTTACATCGCATCTTATCACATCCATTTCACATCACATCTCATTCATTCACATCCCGATTCACATGCTAACACATTCATTCACGTCCCTTATTATTCATTCACATCCGGATTCACATGTTATCACATTCATTCACGTCCCTTATTGTTCATTTACATCCTGATTCACATGACATCACATCTCATCTATTCATTCACATTTATCTGATTCGCATCACATATCATCACATCTATTTACCTTTCATTCTCATTATTTCTATTCTCATCACATCCATCCATCCATTCTTTCTTCCCATCTATTTGATTCGCATTACATCTCATCACATCTATTCACCTCACATTCTCGTCACTCCTATTCTCATCTTATCCATCCATCCATCCATTCCCATCTATATGATGCGCATCACATATCATCACATCTATTTACCTCTCATTCTCATCACTTCTATTCTCATCACATCCATCCATTCATTCTTTCCTATCTATCTGATTCGCATTACATCCATCCATCCATTCTTTCCCATCTATCTGATTCGCATTACATCTCATCACATCTATTCACCTCACATTACATCTCATCACATCTCTTCACATTACATCTCATCACATCTATTCACCTCACATTCTTGTCACTCCTATTCTCATCACATCCATCCATCCATTCATTCCCATCTATCTGATTCGCATCACATATCATCACATCTATTTACCTCTCATTCTCATCACATTCATCCATCCATTATTTCCCATCTATCTGATTCTCATTACATCTCATCACATCTATTCACCTCACATTCTCGTCACTCCTATTCTCATCGCATCCATCCATCCATTCAGTCCCATCTATCTGATTCGCATCACATATCATCACAACTATTTACCTCTCATTCTCATGACTTCTATTCTCATCACATCCATCCTCTATTCATTCTCATCTATTTGATTCATATCACATTTATCACATCTATTTATAGAATGTAAGAGAATTCTTAATTTTGATATAAAGATTCTTTACGTGTCTTTTTATGTATAAGAACAACTTCAATGGAAAATAACAATTTTATAAAAATTTGTTTATGCATCTATTTATGCATAAATTCAATTTTAAGGAGAATAACACTTTCGAAATAAAAATAAATCTTTTATGTATCTTTCTATGCATAAATTCAATTTTAATGAGAATAACTCTTTCAAAATAAAAATAAATTTCTTTATGCATCTTTCTATGTATAAAATCAAAATTCAAGGAAATGAAGAGTCTTAAAGGACCAGGTTTTGTTGAAACAGGGGATGACACTGCTCATCCGATTGCCCATGTTGGGGATGTGCCATTGTCTATGCAGGATGGTAAGGTGAAGTACCTTGCAGATGCACTGTATGTTCCAAACATTACAAAGAGTCTAGGTTGGCGAGATGATTCAACAAGGTTAGCAGGTTCAGTTTAACCCTAATGGCTATTATGTAGAAGACTTTAAAGATAAGTGCAGGTTGGTTGCAAAAGGCAACAAAGTGGGCAGAATGTTTACATTGAATGTAAATATACCTGAAGTGAGTGCTGCAATGTTTTTAAATGGTTCAGGAGTTGTTGCAGATACTGACATTTGGCATAAGAGAATTGGGCATGTCAATGTGCAAAGAATGAAGTATATGTAGACTAAATAAATTATGACAAGGCTGCCTAAGTATATGTAGACTAAACAAATTATGACAGGGCTACCTAAGTTTAAAGTTGAAGGTATGCAGAAAGTTTGTGAAGCATGTCAATTTGGAAAGCAAACAAAACATGTATTTCCACATGACAGAAATGTGAGGAGGAATGTACTAGAAAATGTAAGTGAAAATGTGGTTGCACAGAATGCAAGTCAGCAATCACAGTCATTGAGTGGACTAGGAGAGTCCTCATCCAGTGGTTCTGTTGATAGGCAGGCTTTCATAATACCAGTCCTGAAAATGTAGTTGGTATATCACATAAAGGTAAAGAGAAAGTGGTTGAGCCCCTTGGTATGCCTGACATTTCTGCAGGGAATTCTCTTGTTGACGGAGGTTCTAGTGGCTTGGAGATGAGCCTTGATGAGGAGCTTGGGATTCCAGCAATGAGAAAACCTGGTGTAAAGAAGGCTATGGAACATAAAGGTAAAGAGAAAGTGGTGGAGCCCCTTGGTATGCCTGACATTTCTGCAGGGAATTCTCTTGTTGATAGAGATTCTAGTGGCTTGGAGATGAGCCTTGATGAGGAGCTTGGGATTCCAGCAATGAGGAAACCTGGTGTAAAGAAGGCTATGGAATTCTCTTGTTGACGGAGATTCTAGTGGCTTGGAGATGAGCCTTGATGAGGAGCTTGGGATTCCAGCAATGAGGAAACCTGGTGTAAAGAAGGCTATGGAATTCTCTTGTTGACGGAGATTCTAGTGGCTTGGAGATGAGCCTTGATGAGGAGCTTGGGATTCCAGCAATGAGGAAACCTGGTGTAAAGAAGGCTATTGAAACCATGAATGAGATCTGGAAGAGTCAAAAATCTTGTGGCACATCACTATGCATATATGGCAAAAGTTGTGCAGGTTATAGAACCCACATGTTTGAATGAGGCTATTGGAAATGTGTTTTTGGAGAAAGCTATGGATGAGGAGATGAATGCATTGTATGGAAATGAGACTTGGAATTTGGTGCCGTTGTCTGAAGGCAAGAAAGTTATTGGCTATAAGTGGGTGTATAAGGTGAAACATAACAATGATGGTAGCATAAGCAGGTACAAGGCTAGATTGGTAGCCAAAGGATATGCACAAACACATAGGATTGATTATGAGGAGACATTTATCCCAGTTGCAAAGATGGCAATTGTGAGAGTTGTGATTGCAGTGGCTGTACTTAAATGCTGGTTTTTACATTAGATGGATGTCAAAAATGCATTCTTGCATGGGAACTTGCAAGAAGAGGTGTATATGGATTAGCCACCAAGTTTTAAGGATATAGGTCACCCAAAGTATGTGTGTAAGCTTTGTAAGGCCTTGTATGGGCTGAAGTAAGCTCCACGAGCATGGCATGACAAGATTGTTGCGTATCTTGTCACTATTAGTTTTCATATGGCAGATGCAGATCACTCTTTATATGTGCACAAAAGTGATAAGGGTATTGTGATCATTACCATTTATGTAAATGATCTTATTGTTGGGGGTGATAACTTGGAAGAGATTGAGCATGTGAAAAGTCTTCTCAAAAGGAAGTTTGAGATGAAGGATTTGGGAGATCTGCGCTACTTTGTGGGAATTGAGGTCATTCGCACAATTGAGGGTATTTGGCTATCACAGAGACAATATGCATTGGACATGTTGTCCAAGTATGGGATGGCTGATTATAAGCCAATCTCGGTGCTATTAGATCAAAATGGCAAGCTTAGTGGGGATGCAGGTTATGTGTTGGAAAATCCCACTATGTATAAGAAGATTGTGGGGAGTTTGATCTATGTCATGATCAGTAGGCCAGATTTGAGCTACATTGTTGACTTAGAGAGCCAATTTATGCAAGTTCCGCGCAAACCACATCTTGACAGTGTGCGATGCACACTTTGGTATTTGAGGGCCACTGTTGATTATGCATTGTTTTATGCAATAGGTGTACCAATGGAGCTGTATGGGTACACAAATACAGATTGGGCAGGTAGTATCTCAGACAAGAGATCTGCCAGTGAATTTATGTTTTCATTGGGGAGTGCTGTTGTGACATGGAGCAGCAAGAAGCAAGCCATAGTTGCCTTATCGAGTACAGAGGCAGAGTGCAAAGGAGCTATAGTGGCAGCATGTGAGGTAGCTTGGTTCCACAAGCTACTTGTTGATTTGGGGTTGCATGTGGAGAGAAAGGTTATCATATATTGTGACAATCTTAGTAGTACACAATTGGCCAGGAACCCAGTTTTTGAAAAGATGCAGGGGAGAAGAGAGCTTGAGCTCTCACAAGCACACACACTCACAAAACCCTAAAAGAGAACACACAAGGTGAGAGGCTGAAAATCTTTTTCTTCTTCACACAACACTCAACACACCATATACAAAGATAAGAGTACACACAATATGAAAAGGTACTCAACCAAATACATACTAGGGTTCTCTACAGTGTGAACCCAACTAAATGAGCTGGCGCTATAACTATGCCAGTCTCTAGAATGGCTGTCACACAGCCTGTCATCTCACTGGTTGCATATCACCCATGATCGCACCAACCATGCCAGTGGTGTAAATGTGGGGCCTATCCCTTAGGCGGGTCATCAGTGTCTACCGCCTCACTAGATGAGCTCGATATCTCAACAGTTTTCCATATGCACAGATAAAACACATTGCGATACATTACCACTTCATCAGGGAGAGAGTCTTGGCAGGCGACATCGACTTGGCCTATGTCAGCACACTGGATCAGGTTGCTGACATCTTCATTAAGGCCTTGGGAGCTGAGAAGTTTCGCAGATTTTGAGATATGCTTTGAGTTCATGAGCTGGAGTTGAGTTTGAGGAGGAGTGTTGAGATGTCAAGGTCAATATGAGCTGACACTCACGAGACCCTTGCATGACCGTTCGACATTTATATCACGAGACCCCTGCATGACCGTTCGACATTTATATCACTGGCGGGTTTGGTAGCTGGCACCAACATATCTTCACTAGAGATTCTACAGCTGGACTACACCGACTAGTCCACATCTACCCACTCCTCTTAGCGTGTTCACATTATGGATCGCTTGTATATACTCTATTATGTGTGTTAGTCACTTTATCTTCTTTGTAGACCTCTTTTGTTGTGTGAAGAAGAAGAATTTTTGGCCTCTCACCTTGTGTGCTCTGTTCTAGGGTTTGTGTGAGTGTGTATGTGCTTGCAAGAGCTCAAGCTCTCTTCTCCCCTGCATCTTTTCACTGGGTTGAAGCTATCGGCATAGCATGCTACCTGATGAAGAAAAAATCCCCAACTAAATCATTCTAGGGCATCACCCCATATGAAGCCTTTCATCGACTCAAGCCTCATGTACATCATCTCATAATATTTAGTTGTTTAGCTTTTTCTCATATTCTAGATGCAAATAGAAAGAAGCTTGATGATAAGTCAAGAAAGTGTATGTTTGTTGGATATAGTAATGAGCATAAGGCTTACAAACTCTATGATCCAATAAAAAAGAAACATCTGTGTCAAGGGACATGACCCTTCATGAGACTAGCAGCAGCAGCTGGATGCAGACACCGCTTCTTGATCAACTACTGTCAAAGGAGAGATAGCACTGGAGAGATAGCACCTTTAGAAGACTCCATTTGAAGAGCTAGAAGAAGAAGAAGATGATGCCCACCAAGTAGCCCTTGGGAAGTCTACCAGAGACAGAAGGCAGCCCCAAAGGTTAACGTATCACAGACTTTGAACAAACACAAATTATGTTCTCTTAACATCACTAATGCAACATCATGAACCCCTCTTCTATGAGGATACCTGTGATGATAAGAAAGAATGGACAGATGCACTAGACAAAGAGATGACTCCATTACACAAGAATCACACTTGGGATTTGTGTGAACTTCCACCCAACAAGAAAGCAATAGGCTACAAACGGATCTATAAACTGAAGTACAACAAGGAAGGGAAGATAGATAGTTATAAAGCAAGACTTGTGGCTAAAGGTTTTGCTTAAAAACAAGGGGTTGATTATGAAGAGACCTTTGCACCAGTAGCCAAGATGAATTCTATCAGGTTACTCCTTTCTCTAGCCTCTCTTCATAAGTGGAAATTGTGGTAAATGGATGTTAACAATACCTTTCGCAACAATGGCTAGCTTGAGGAAGAAGTCTACATGCAGCAACCTACAGGTTATGTCAAAGCAGGAATAAAGCATCTTGTTTGCAAGCTGCAAAAGAGCTTGTATGGCTTAAAACAAGCTCCAAGAGCTTAGTATGGCAGAATTGATCAACGTCTAAAAGCTCAAGGCTTCAAGAAGAGTAATGCAGCTTATACTCTCTACTCTATGGTGATAGGAAAGGACATTGTTCTTGTACTTCTTTATGTTTATGATCTAATTTTGACAGGAAACAATGCAACTATGGTTGCAGATGTCAAATCCAAACCCTCACAGCTGAGTTTGAGATGAAATACCTTGGATATTTACATTATATCCTCGGGCTTGAAGTAGCAAGGACCACTGTTGGTGGTATCTTCTTTTCTCAACAAAAGTACTTGTAGACAGACTATCCTCGAGAAGTTTGGTGTGGAGATTTGCAAGCCAGATTCTAAACCAATGGAATCAACTATGAAGCTAACAAAGGATAAAATAGGTCATTCTTATGATACTACTTTGTACATGTAACTCATTGGTTCTCTCATTTACTTGGACTATCACTAGGCCTGACCTCTATCAGTCAATAGTCTTGCTCAGTTTATGTAGAACCCCAAATTTATGCTCAATCAATAGTCTTGCTCAATTTATGCAGAACCCCAAATTATCTCATTGGACTGTAGCTAAAAGAGTGCTTAGATATTTGAAAGGCACTCAGCATTGGGGTATCTTATATGTAGGTGACACACTATGCATGGATTTAGTGATTCTAACTATGCAGCTTGTCTGATGGCAAAATAATCATTAGTGGTAATGCATTTTTTCTTGGTACAAGAACCATTTCATGGTGTTCTAAGAAGTAAAATACAGTCAGCCTTTAATCTATAGGGGCATTTTGTCAAGCTCATAGCACCATTGATCGTCTCATTACTCTTTGAATTTTCATGGAAGAAATCCAATTGACATGTAAAGGCTTACAGAAGCCACTGAGTGTGTAGCCTAAGCCTAACACTCATTGCACTCTATGGATTGTCAGATCTGAGCTGATTGAGCTCCTTAGTACTGGGATAGGTTTTGGGGATTAGCCCATCCACAGTAGAGTGAGAATTTATCATTTCTTGTACTTCATCTAATTTAGTAATATAACCGATTCGGTTTCAAACTTGTTCATTCTATCTAATTGGTGGTCGTTGTGTTGCATTTCCTCTTCCCCACCATTTTAACAGTAGTTGGTATAAGCGGTCCGCATCCTAAGATTGGTGGAAAGAGCATGTGAGCTACACGGAATGATTCACATAGGTGGATGGAGGTCCATGACATCGTGGTGGTGCAACAACAAGGTATTATGCTCGGGTATAATGCTTGGATATCATAGTATGATTCTTAGACATTGGGCTTCTTCATGAGAATACATCAGTCATGGTGAGGTGTTTTTGGTGTTGAGTTAGAGTCGAAGTAGAGGTTATATGCATTACAGCGCTTTGGGGATACCCGCAAGGTTGAGAATTCTCTAGAGGATGGGTCATACCATGGATCACGCTTTATGCCCACCATGGTCCCCCATCCAGAGGTGTACCTAAAGGGCTGGATTTGATGAGGTTAGTTGTTGGTGCATGTGTTTGTATTACCTATTGTTGATTAGGAGGTCAAACTCCAAAAAATAATGGTATTGGAGAATTGGACGTAATTTTGATTATATTTTGATGTTGTTTACATGTGGTTTTACATGCCTTGTCAATTAGGGTGCATTGCATTAAAGTAGAGAATTTGCAAGAAAAAGAGCATTTAAGAAGATGGTTTATGCTTGAAAGAGAGAGGAATCTTTGATATTTTGCGCTAATCCGGTGTTCTTTGTTTGTTTTAGTTGCATAATCTTGTGTAGTAAGTGCATAAGGTCATTAGGAATGAAAAACGTTGCACAAAACCTCCATAAATCGCTTAATTTTTGTTAATTAGTTCTTAATTTTTGGTTTTTTGATTAGTAGGTGATTAGTAAACTTGAAAAAATCTTTAAAAAAACACATAATTAGACTCAATTTGTGAGATGGGGATGGATTAGGAGTGATTAGAGTGTCAAAGGGGCTAGCCATAATCTAATTTTATCGTCAAATCATAAGTTCAAACCCCAATCTATGCACATTAGGCATAAATCAATCTTTTAAAGCCCGAGTTTCCCTCTTTAAATTAGGGGAATTAGAGACCAAAAAAGAGTGATGAAATTGACTAATCACACATAGGCTTTAGCAATCTAGTTGCTAAGTTACCAAAAAACCACTTGATATTCATTGATTTCTCTTAATGAGCTGGTTTTTGTTCATTAAGGGAGTGATTAGTGAACTAAAAGTGACTAAAACCCCCCCAAAAAAAAGTGATTAGTGAACTAAAAGTGACTAAAACCCCCCCAAAAAAAGTGATTAGTGAACTAAAAGTGATTAGTGAACTAAAAGTGACTAATACCCCCCCCAAAAAAAAAGAGCTAAAATGTGTCTCTTTGAGTGCAAATGAAGATTCTTTGATGAACCATTTGCTATTTGGAGTGTTTCTACACATCAATACTTCATTTTAACTCAAAGATCAATCAAAACTCATGGACTTTAGGTTCATTTAATCTCATTTGTGTTGCAAAATTAAGTACTCAATTAATCCTATATTTTTTATTAATGTACTTGCAAATGAGTACTTGTTGAAACGTTAGCAATTTTGTGAGGAATTTGATGATATGTTCATTTGCATACATTGATCAATCTAATAAGATTAATTAGAGTCCAAAGATTGCATCACAAAAGAGAAAAAAAATAGTGGAAGGATTAATTTTCATTAATCCTTAATTGCTTGTTTACACAACTCATTAGGAGTTAAGTGCATTGAATGAGAAGAATCCTAGTGGGACTTGTGTAAGAGAGAGGTGGATAAAATCCAATAAGAAGGTACCATAAGTGTCATAAGGGTTGTCCATGAGTCTAGCTGAATTTAAAATTGAAAGAATCTTCCCACATGTGCACATATGACAATAGAGGGACCTAAGTTGTATTTTACCTAGTGTAGATAGTAATATTTTATTCTTTTTCTAATTTAATTTTTATAGCCCTTGTTTCCCTACTTTACTTGTAATTTTTTTACAAATCCCCCTCTTTTTCTTTGCATTTTTTCCTAATTAAAAAAATCCCTCTTATTTATTGGCTTGTTGGTAATTGAAAAAAAATATATTTCTCCCCTCCCTATGTTTTTCCTTCTTTACGAAATTCTCTCTCTCTCTCTCTCTCTCTCTCTCTCTCTCTCTCTCTCTCTCTCTCTCTCTCTCTCTCTCTCTCTCTCTCTCTCTCTCTCTCTCTCTCTCTCTCTCTCTCTCTCTCTCTCTCTCTCTCTCAGCCAAAATAACCAAAAACAATCACATAGCAAAAAAAAAACTAAATCAAATTGACGTCGGCTCCACACCACCGCATTGTTGTCGCCTAGCTCCCTGTATGCCACCTCCTACAGAAGACAAAAGGAAAAACAAAAAAAAAAACTAATCGCCTATAACACATGCACACACAGACAAACTCACCCACACCACACAAATACACATGCACACACACAACACACACACACACACACACACACACACACACACACACACCCCACCACCACCACCCTCCACGCCTCTTTTTATTTTTAATATATTTTTTAAATTTAGTATTATTTTATTAGTTTAATTTTTTAAATTACTACTACTATTATTATTATTTTCTATTTTGTTTATATTTTATTCTTATTATTATTTAAAAATTAATTAATTAAATCTTAAAATAGATATTAATTACTTAAGTATTTTCATTAATTATCTTTAAAAAATAGTTTTAGCTATAGTATTAGTTCTATTTTATTTTATTCATATGCGAGTTATTTTTAAAAGAGAGAGAAATTAATTTATTTATTTAATAAAATAATTTTAGGATTTAAATATACATATATATCCTTTTTTAGAAAACTATATTTATGTTTACATAAATATATAATAAATAATAATAAATAGAAAACATTATATACATATATATATATATTTATAATTACCCCAAAAATTTTGAAATCAAATTTGAAATACGTAAAAAGTAAAAAAATTTACATTTCAACCATTCGAAGTTTATTTTTATTATTGTTACTTTTAATTTTATTCTTTTCCTCCTAATTCTTTACTTTTTTAAATTCTTTTCCTCCTAATTCTTTTTCTTTCTCTTTTTCTTTTCTATATAAATATAAATATATGCATACATATACACACAAAAAAAACACCAAATAAAATAAAAACAAGAGAAAACACAAACACACAAAAAACACCTTTGCCTGCTATTGGAAATTTATGAAGAAGGCAATGCAGGGGCACCTCCAAGATAGGAAAACCAAAGAGCAAAGCCAAGCAACACCCCAAGCCGCACATGTAGAGGACAATACTCCACGGACCACCAAATCTAAGGAAAAAGTAGAATCAATAAGAGTGTAGTGTCTCAAATCCTTCTACCTCTGATTTTCAGAGCATCAGGTCCGACCAAACAACTAGTATCCAAAAAAGTAACGGCAATAAACCTCAATTGAGTCTACTTTTCTAGTGAAGAATCTTTGTACGACATGAGTCAACCAATCTCAGATCTTGAAGGAGGATTGGTGGACCAATCTGAAATGGAAAGTGCTAGGGTCTAACAGGCACCAAATTCACCCACCAACTTTGTCAATAGTGCTGTGAACTTCATAAAAAGAACTTTCACTCGCCCTATCTTTGGGAGAGGTTCTAGTGTGGGCATAGGAGCAGGAACCTCCACATGCACTCAAAAGAAACATTGCTTACACTATCCAAAACCATGACTTTCAAAGAACTTAGCGAAAAGAACTTAGCGAAGGGACGGTACAAAATCCAGTAGAGGCATTTCCCACAAGCAACCTAGCCCAATCCACCCCACCGCAAGTTAGAAAACAACCTAGGGTCACATTCACAATGCCAAATCAAGACCCACTAGCTGCGCAGGAGTAGTACCTCCCCAAACAAGATGGTCCCCTGTAGTAGCAAACCAAGTGCTAGGGGGAGTAGAACAACCTATCCTAGGCTCTACCTCGTAATTGTCATTTGTTTCTTGTTGGTCTAACTGCATAGCCACACCATTCCTTATTTGAAGCATGCCCACCACTAGCAACTATTTGTCTGGTCTGCCTATTTGAAGCGTCCCTACCACTAGCAATTATGTGTCTGCTCTGCCTATTTGAAGCATGCCCACCACTAGCAATTATTCATATGGTCTGCCTATTTGAAGTGTGCTGACCTTCAGCGCTAACTATGCCCTACAATTTTCTGTAGGCTATTACCGATGTTCAGCGTTGCACCCGATAATGTTCTTTCTTAGAAGCAATGGCGCTCAATTTCCCTAGCTTTCTCCATTCTCCTAGATGATGATGCCCTTTCCAAGGATTTAATGATGCCATACAACTCCTCTACTATATTGTGCATACACCATTTTCTACAATCCTCCCCTTAGGACAAGGCTTACACAATATGGGCATGCTGATGTTTTATGATCCCTCTCTAAGCAAATCTCACCCCACTTTTTCTTCTTCTTCTTCTTCCCCATCGTGAACAATGAGAAGTGGGGCTCTCACGAACAGTGCACCACACCGACACGAGACCCAACTTGCACAGTACAAGGAGAGCTTGGTTCTATACCAAGGTCCAGGCAATGTATGAAATGAAGCTGCCCACACGACTCAAAGTCGGATTAAAAAAAGAGGTAAAACACCATGCATGGATTCCCACTCGGACTGACGGATCCGCTCTGCCCTGTTCCAACTATGGATGGTCTGCTCCAACTTCAGATTCTCCGGTCGTCCGATTCTCCGAGCAGTGGACCCTCCGATCAGCAACTAACCATTGAATGACGGATGCTCCGACTACGGACCTGCTGATCGGTTCCCAGATCACCCATGGTAACACTCTTCATCCTCTAACACGACGTAGTCGCAGGTTGGATGAGAAGTCACGAGTAGGCAGCGTCAACTCTGGATGCACGTGCCCGTCACCACGTCCACCAACTGCATGGGTGATGGCCATTACAATGATCACCCTAGCAGACCGAGTCTCCATTGTCGACGTGCACTTTTGCAGCGTCACCCTGATCAAGTGTCTGTAAACGTCGGTTTAGGACCCGCTTTCGGATCCACATCCAATTGGTTCCATAGCCGTTTTGCTGATCCGACTTTATCACCCTTCCTTTTGCTTGATCGTGGTCGCCAAGTGTTAAAGGCAAAAGGTTGTAATTGTGTGAAAAAATTCATACGAATTGATATTCAAACTGAAATTCGTAAATTGGTAATTGGGTCTTCAGATGGAAGTACCGCAATTGTATGGAATCCCTGACTTGCTTGAGGCTTAGACATGATGGTATTTACCTTATAGTTCCAAGGATCGTGACTACCCGTACATACCGAGGGTATAACTACAGCTCTTTACTGGCGGTAGTATATACGAGTAAATCTAAGACTTGAAAATATAAGCATTAATACTATCCAAATGATGAATTCGAATGTGGTTGATATGATTTTAAATTTTGGTTGAGAACTGATGAGTTGATTTGGATTCTGATTGAAAAATGAAGATTCTTAAATTTTGGTTTAAATGTAATAAACTAAGCAAAACCACAATGAGGATGAATGGGACGAGTCCCTGTGATGATGTTCGTAGCTGGAACGACGTTAATGACTTCAGCAAATCACTATGAGATTAGTGGATTATGCTGGCAGATTGCTGCTGTTAACATTTGACCCAGTGGATCAAGTTAAGGGATGTCAAATTAAAAATCTGTATAATTGAAAATTTCCATAGGACTGTTCAGATAGAAAATTCGATCTAATGGACCATTATTGTGATAAGGATTTGAATGATACGATTTGAGTGAATTATTATCTGATGATGAGTTTTATATAAGGGATCCTTATCCCAGGATTCTGTTGGGTTCACTAGACTATAAGGAATCCCAGAATCAGTTGGATCTTAAGGAAAAGAGTTCTCCTCTAATTTTGTGAGATAAGGACATCTCGCGTTTTTTAAGTGGGATAGGATGTAAGATTCCTCCCTCTGGCTTTTGAGGTGTGCAGGTGTAAAAACCTCCTCTTATAATTATTCCCCTCTCTGAAATAAAAGAGAGATCTTGTTTTACCCTATTTTGGCCTAGAGAGAGAAAATGTCTAGAGGGAGATAATTCAAAATTGAGATATTTTTGGATATAAAAATCCTCCTAGTGTCTAAAATGGTTTCCCCTGAAATAGATATTCAAAAAGAAATTTCTAATGTGCAATTGGAATAAATTGAAATCAGGTAAAAAGGACCTTAGTCTCCTAGTGTCTAAAATGGTTTCCCCTGAAATAGATATTCAAAAAGAAATTTCTAATGTGCAATTGGAATAAATTGAAATCAGGTAAAAAGGACCTTAGCCTAAGGGCCCAGATTTTTTTAAAATTTTGAATTAAGGTTCTTATGGACCAATTAGATTAATCCAAATGTAGGGAGGAGATAAATTGAAGAATAAAAGGAAATCCCCCCAACAATGAGTAAATACTCACATAAGATGAAGAGTTGACTAAGGACAAGGTTATTAGTTAAAAAAGAAGAGATATTTAGAAGAAATGATGCATTTTTGACACCTCAGTGTGGGGGAATTCCCCTCATGAAGGAGGCGCCTATTTCACATGTGTGGTTGAGTTTTAAACTCAAAATAATGAGATATTTTCATCTCTCCTCTCTCCTGCTTCAACTAGATCCAAAAAGTAAGCTAAATTGACCTAAAAAAATGACAAACTGATCTGGAAAATTCTAGAATCAATTTTCTTGGTTAGAGGCTCACTTTTTCCTATAAATGAAGTCTTTTCCTTTGTAAATGGTTAATAGTGTTTTAAGCACTGCTACTCTACTCCTCCCCAGAGCCAAAAACAGTGGATTTATTGATAATTCATTAGTTTTTGACCATTTCCTCTTTAAAAGAATTGGTGGCCACTCTTGTTGCAAATAAGAGTAGATCCCTCAAACCATCATCAAGCCAAAGGAAAGCTCACAAAAATTCATGTAAGCTAGAAATCCTACTTTTTCTTTATTCCATTTAATGGTTTTCTAATTTTTATTTTCTTTAAAATGAAAAATGATGCTATGCCTTGTTGGAAAGGCTTTCCCCCTCTCTTCATTCTTGAATTTAGCCTTTCTTTAACTCCTAGATGTGTAATCAAATTGTTAGAATTAAACTTTTCATATTGTTTTTCTTTAAAAAGTGGAATTTGATTAGTTTAGAATGCTTTAAACCATTTGGGATAATTTCTAAGTAACTTGAGAATGAAAAAAAGTGAAAAATGGTCAGCCATACAAAGGAGGTTATGGCAAAATTTTCTTAAATTTTGTGAAATAAGTTTTATCTTTTATTATTCAAAAAGAGTAATCCCCACCGCTTGTGTATTCTAAAAGTGTTATTTTTATTCTATGCATAGAAAAATGCATATTAGAAATATTTTTATAATAAAAGTGTTATTTTCATTAGAATTAATTTCTATGCGTAGAAAGATGCATATTGGGAATATTGTGATTATAAAAGTGTTACTTTCATCAAAATTGATTTTTATGCATAAATACATGCATAAAAGAATTTTTTTATTATAAAAGTGTTACTTTCATTAAAAATGAATTTATGCATAAATAGATGCATAAAAGATTTTTTTTAATAAAAGTGTTACTTTCATCAAATTTTGATTTTATGCATAGAAAGATGCATAAAGAAATTTATTTTTATTTCAAAAGAGTTACTCTCATTAATTTTGATTTTATGCATAGAAAGATGCATAAAGAAATTTATTGTTATTTCAAAAGAATTATTCTCATTAAAATTTAATTTATGCATAAAAGATTTATTTTTATTTCGAAAGTGGTATTCTCCTTATAATTGAATTCATGCATAAATAGATGCATAAACGGATTTTTACAAAAGTGTTATTTTCCACTAAAGTTGTTCTTATGCATAAATAGATGCGTAAAGAATCTTTATATCAAAATTAAGAATTCTCTTACTCTATAAATAGATGTGATAAGATGTGATATGAATCAAATAGATGAGAATGAATAGAGGATGGATGTGATGAGAATAGAAGTGATGAGAATGAGAGGTAAATAGATGTGATGATATGTGTTGCGCGAATCAGATAGATGGGAATGAATGGATGGATGGATGCGATGAGAATAGGAGTGACGAGAATGTGAGGTGAATAGATGTGATGAGATGTAATGCGAATCAGATAGATGAGAAAGAATGGATGCATGAATGTGATGAGAATAGAAGTGATGAGAATAGAAGTGATGAGAATGAGGGGTAAATAGATGTGATGATATGTGATGTGAATCAGATAGATGGGAATGAATGGATGGATGGATGCGATGAGAATAGGAGTGAGGTAAATAGATGTGATGAGATGTAATACGAATCAGATAGATGGGAAAGAATGGATGGATGGATGTGATGAGAATGAGAGGTAATTAAATGTGATGATATGTGATGCGAATCAGATAGATGGGAAAGAATGGATGGATGGATGTGATGAGAATGAGAGGTAATTAAATGTGATGATATGTGATGCGAATCAGATAGATGGGAATGAATGGATGGATGGATGCGATGAGAATAGGAGTGACGAGAATGTGAGGTGAATAGATGTGATGAGATGTAATGCGAATCAGATAGGTGAAAAAGAATGGATGGATGGATGTGATGAGAATAGAAGTGATGAGAATGAAAGGTAAATAGATGGATGATATGTGATACGAATCAAATAAATGTGAATGAATAGATGAGATGTGATGTCATGTGAATAAGGATGTAAATGAACGATAAGGGACATGAATGAATGTGATAACATGTGAATGAGAATGTGAATGAACGATAAGGGACATGAATGAATGTGTTAGCATGTGAATCGGGATGTGAATGAGAATGAGATGTGATGTGAAATGGATGTGATAAGATGCGATGTAAACTGGATAGATGTTAATGTATGTGAAGTGATGAGATGTATGGGTAGATGTAAGTAGATGTGATCTGATGAGGATAAATGAGGAAATAAGTGATGAGATAGAAAAAGATGTGATTAGATGAGAATGTGAATACTTATGAAATGGATGTGATAAGATGCGATGTAAACTCGATAGATGTTAATGTATGTGAAGTGATGAGATGTATGGGTAGATGTAAGTAGATGTGATCTGATGAGGATAAATGAGGAAATAAGTGATGAGATAGAAAAAGATGTGATTAGATGAGAATGGGAATACTTATGAAATGGATGTGATAAGATGCGATGTAAACTCGATAGATGTTAATGTATGTGAAGTGATGAGATGTATGGGTAGATGTAAGTAGATGTGATCTGATGAGGATAAATGAGGAAATAAGTGATGAGATAGAAAAAGATGTGATTAGATGAGATAGAAAAAGATGTAATTAGATGAGAATGGGAATACTTATGAAATGAATGTGAATTGATGTGTGGGTAATGTGGATGATGTGGATGGATGTACGGATGATGTGGATTGATGTGTCGGTAATGTGGATTGACGTATGGATTGATGTGGATGGATGTATGGAAGATGTGGATGGATGTGTGGATAATGTGGATTGATGTGGATGGATGAGTGGATAATGTGGATTGATGTGGATGATGTGGATGGATGTATGGATGATGTGGATTGATGTATGGGTAATGTGGATTGACGTATGGATTGATGTGGATGGATGTATGGAAGATGTGGATGGATGTGTGGATAATGTGGATGGATGAGTGGATAATGTGGATTGATGTGGATGGATGTATGGATGATGTGGATTGATGTGTGGGTAATGTGGATTGACGTGTGGATTGCTGTGGATGGATGTATGGAAGATATGGATGGATGTGTGGATAATGTGGATTGATGTGTATGGATGTATGGATGATGCGATTGGATGTAATTTGATGTGGATGATGCCATTTGGATGTATGGATTGATGTGGATGGATGTATAGATGATGTGGATGATGCGATTGGATGTAATTTGATGTGGGAATGATGTGATGTGATAGGGATCGATGAAAAAAAAAATTATGGGAAGATGAGAAAGATGGGGACTAATGTGAAAGGATGTGGAGTGATGAGAAAAAATGGAAATATTGTAGGAATTGTATTTGTATGTGAAATATGTTTTTAAATGACTGTTTTATGTCAAGAATGCTGGGGAAGCATTTGGACCATCTTGTGAATAAGGTCGTGTGGAGACCTATCTATTAAGGCTGCAACTGCTGACGGAGAGCCAATGGAGGACGTCTCGCGTAGCAAGGTTGGCTGAGGTCTTGACTAGCCTTAAATGTGGTCGCCGAAGATACCCACACGTACGTCGGCGAAGATATTGGAACAAGGAGTAAGAGTTGTTTTCTGAATTCGGGCATGGATTTGATTGGTTGACCTTGCTGGTCCTCAACGGATGAGTCCATGGCTCTTTTATATGGATCCATTGGTTGATCTTGTTGCTGATCTTCAACGGAGATTCCATTTTGATATGTGAATATATTGCTGGTTACTATAAGCTAGGAACTATCGAAAATGCCCCTTAGTGAACATGTGGTGAGCGTTCTGGTTTGCCAATGATGCCATAGGTACACCGATGAAGGAATGATTGGAAATAAGGATTTAATCGAAGATTTTGAGGATTGTGATCAGTGACACAATGGTTTCATTAAATGATTGTTTTAAAGATAGCTGATGCTGAGAAAAAGGCAATTTCATTAAATGATTGTTTTAAAGATAGCTGATGCTGAGAAAAAGGCAATTTCATTAAATGATTGTTTTAAAGATAGCTGATGCTGAGAAAAAGGCAATTTCATATTGGGTGTGTAAGTGGTGTGACTAGTTTTTTAAGTTTGCATGAATATCCGGCTAGGGGGCCTGGGAACTCTTTTCCCTGGTACCCGGGACAAAACCTAACCAAATTCTTAATTGGATCCCATCACTACAATGGTTGGGCGGTTGGCTAACCATGAGACAAGAGACTAATCCTATCGGTTCTTCCAAAATCAAACTCGAAAAAACTTCCCTTGCTTGGAAAACACAGGCGATTTCTCCAGGATAACTTTTCTCTAACGTAGTCAAAAGCCTTATCTAACAAAACTGATCTGACCGAACCCGTAAGTCCTATAGTCAGATCAGGGAAAAGATTGCACTTGGATCATAGAGACCAACGCTTTTTTCCTCATTGAGAGGCACAGCCGTTGATTCTTTTCCATAGAATAATTTTTGTCCGGGATTTACTTCATCTATCATACCATAACAGAATTGAGTCTCAAATTAGGGATCCATCAGTCCAGCCTACAGTCTCATGGGTTAGCCAACCGCCCAACCACTGTAGTGATGGGATCCAATTAAGAATTTGGTTAGGTTTTGTCCCGGGTACCAAGGAAAAGAGTTCCCAGGTCCCCTAGCCGGATATTCATACAAACTTAAAACTAGTCACACCACTTACACACCCAATATGAAATTGCCTTTTTCTCAACATCATCTATCTTTAAAAACAATCATTTAATGAAACCATTGTCTCACTGATCATGAAATTGCCTTTTTCTCAACATCATCTATCTTTAAAAACAATCATTTAATGAAACCATTGTCTCACTGATCATCTATCTTTAAAAACAATCATTTAATGAAACCATTGTCTCACTGATCATAATCCTAAAAATCTCCGATTGAATCCTTATTTTCAATCATTCCTTCATCGGTGTATCTATGGCATCATTGGCAACCAAAACGCTCACCACCTGACCACTCAGGGGCCTTTTCCATAGTTCCTAGCTCATAGTAATTGGCAATATATTCATATATCAAAATGGAAACTCCCTTGAAGATCAGCAAGATCAACCAACAGATCCATATAAAAGAGCTATGGACTCATCCGTTGAGGAGCAGCAAGGTCAATCAACCAGATCCATGCCCGAATTCAGAAAACAACTCTTACTCCTTGTTCCAATATCTTCCACGATGCACGTGTGGGTGTCGTCTCGGTGACCCAGAGCCCGAGCACCGTATGGTCAGCACCCTCTAGGATCCTTCGTAGGTGACCTAGCGCTTCACTCATAGGCCACTTCCTTGGTCTCTCATCCACCGTACCGGAAGCTCACCATTTTAATCGAACCGAGGCTGGTCCTTGCTATGCGAGACGTCCTCCGTTGACTCTCCGTCAGCTGTTGTAACTTTATCAGCTAGGTCTCACAACCTTTATCACAAGACGGTCAAAACGCTTTCCCAGCATTCTTGACATAAAACAATCATTTAAAAACAGTTCAGAAATACAGGGAAAAGATTGCACTTGGATCATAGAGACCAATGCTTTTTTCCTCATTGAGAGGCACAGCCGTTGATTCTTTTCCATAGAACAATTTTTGTCTGAGATTTACTTCATCTATCGTACCATAACAGAATTGAGTCTCAAATTAAGGATCTATCAGTCCAGCCTACTAACCCCATCCAGTCCCATGGGTTAGCCAACCGCCCAACCACTGTAGTGATAAGATCCAATTAAGAATTTGGTTAGGTTTTGTCCCGGGTACCAAGGAAAAGAGTTCCCAGGTCCCCTAGCCGGATATTCATGCAAACTTAAAACTAGTCACACCACTTACACACCCAATATGAAATTGCCTTTTTCTCAACATCATCTATCTTTAAAAACAATCATTTAATGAAACCATTGTCTCACTGATCATAATCCTCAAAATCTCCGGTTGAATCCTTATTTTCAATCATTCCTTCATCGGTGTATCTATGGCATCATTGGCAACCAAAACGCTCACCACCTGACCACTCAAGGGCCTTTTTCATAGTTCCTAGCTCATAGTAATTGGCAATATATTCATATATCAAAATGGAAACTCCCTTGAAGATCAGCAAGATCAACCAATTGATCCATATAAAAGAGCCATGGACTCATCCGTTGAGGACGAGCAAGGTCAATCAACCAGATCCATGCCCGAATTCAGAAAACAACTTACTCCTTGTTCTAATATCTTTCACGACACACGTGTGGGTGTCGTCGGCAACCCAGAGCCCAAGCACCGTATGGTCAGCACCCTCTAGGATCCTTCGCAAGTGACCTAGCACTTCACTCATAGGCCGCTTCCTTGGTCCCTCATCCATTGTACCAGAAGCTCACCATTTTAATCGAACCAAGGCTGGTCAAGACCTCAACTGACCTCGCTACACGAGACGTCCTCCGTTGACTCTCTGTCGTCAGCTCTTGTAACTTTATCAGCTAGGTCTCCACAACCTTAATCACAAGACAGTCAAAATGCTTTCCCAGCATTCTTGACATAAAACAGTCATTTAAAAATAGTTCACATGACATGACATCTCATCCATTCATTCACATTTATCCGATTCACACGCATCTCATCACATCTATCCACATCACATTCTCATCACTTCTATCCACATCACATTCTCATCACATCTATCCACATCACATTCTCATCACTTCTATTCATATCACATCCATCCATCCATTCATTCACATCTATTTGATTCTCATCACATTCGTTTAAACATAGAATTTAAGAGAATTTCTAATTTTTGATATAAGATTCTTTACGCATCTATTTATGCATAAAATGAACTTCAATGGGAATAACACTTTTAACAAAATCCTTTTACGCATCTATCTATGCATAAAATCAATTTTAATGAGAATAACTCTTTTGAAATAAAAATAAATTCCCTTATGCATCTTTCTATGCATAGAAGCAAAATTAATGAGAATAACTCTTTTGAAATAAAAATAAATTCCCTTATGCATCTTTCTATGCATAGAAGCAAAATTAATGAGAATAACTCTTTTGAAATAAAAATAAATTCCCTTATGCATCTTTCTATGCATAAAATCAGAATTAATGAGAATAACTCTTTTGAAATAAAAATAAATTCCCTTATGCATCTTTCTTTGCATAAAATCAAAATTAATGAGAATAACTCTTTTGAAATAAAAATAAGTTCCCTTATGCATCTTTCTATGCATAAAATCAAAATTAATGAGAATAACTCTTTTAAAATAAAAATAAATTCCTTTATGCATCTTTCTATGCATAAAATTAAAATTAATGAGAATAAATCTTTTGAAATAAAAATTTCCTTATGCATCTTTCTATGCATAAAATCAAAATTAATGAGAATAACTCTTTTGAAATAAAAATAAATCTTTTAGAATGCACAAACGGAAGGAATTACTCTTTTAGAATAACCTAATGATAAACTTTAGTTCCACAAAATTTAAGAAAAATGTGCCATACCTCCTTTGTATGGCTGACCATTTCTCAATTTTAACATTCAATTTATGACTTGAATTAATCCAATTTGAATTCTAATATCTCTAATCTACTCCATTTTTCAAAAATCAATAGAGTAAACAATGAAAAGAGTTTAATCAATCTTTTAATTAAACTTTCTAGGATTAAGAAGGACTGAATTGTAAAGAAGAGAAGGGGGTGGCCTTTCCATCAAGACATAGCATCAGACTTTAAAACTCACTTTAAAACTCATCCACACATGTGAAATAGGCGCCTCCTTCATGAGGGGAATTCCCCACACTGAGGTGTCAAAAATGCGTCATTTCCTCTAAATATCTCTTCTTTTTTAACTAATAAACCTTGTCCTTAGTCAACTCTTCATCTTATGTGAGTATTTACTCATTTTTGGGAGATTTTTCTTTTATTCTTCAATTTATCTTCTCCCTACATTTGGATTAATCTTATTGGTCCATAGGAACCTTAATCCAAAATTTTTAGAAAATCTGGACCCTCAGGCTAAGGTCCTTTTTACCTATTTTTAGTTTATTCCAATTGTACACTGGAAAGTTCTTTTTGAATTTCTATTTTAGGAGAAATCATTTTAATAATAAGAAGGGATATTTTTCCATCCAAAGATATCTAGAAACTGAATTACCTCTGTAGAAAATTTTCTCTCTCTAGGCCAAAATAGATAGAAACAAGATCTGTTATTATTCTGAAAAGGGGATTGATTACAAGGGGAGAAACTGGACATCTTGAGGGACTGGGGGAGGAATCTTACTTCCTACCCCACTTAAAAAATGCGAGATGTCCTCATCTCGCAGGTGGAGTATGACCTCTTTCATCATCTTCTTCTTCTTCAATCACTTCCAGCATTACTGCCTTGGAAGTGGACGGCCGATTTGGGAACAACTCTCTTTGACTTCCCTTATTCTGAGGTAGAGGTCTTACATTACTTTGGTTTGAAACTGCGGGTTGGTTAGAGGCTCTACCTCTGGGATTTCCTTGATTTTGGCAGATAGAAACCTGATTACTCTGGAAGGAAGGAGCTGGAGTCTGGAATCTTGATCCTTGATTTCCCTGCGTCCTGAAAACCTTGATCCCTGATTTCCCTGCGCCCTGAAAACCTTGATCCAAACGGAGATGGACAATCCATACTGCGATGTCCAAATCCTTGACAGTTATAGCATTTCACTTCCTTGTTCAAGGGTTGAACTTTTGAAGTTGAATTCCAGGGGATTGAGTTTCGGGAAAAGGACATTTCTTCCATTCTGAAACTTCCCATATCCTAGGCTTGACCCTGATATCTCTTAGGTGGTGGAAGGTTGGAATCACCTTCTAGAACTAAAAACCTTTTGAAAGGTGATGGTGCTGGATTTGGTGGGACCTTGACATCAAAGGCCTTGGAGAAATCCTTCGCCATCCGCACTGCTTCGGCCATGGAAACTGGCTTGGCATTCTTCACCAAAATATTCAAAGGTTCGTTCAGTCCCCAAATGAAGCTGGCCATCAGCTGTTCTTCATTCAGTAGTAGCGAGTATTTGAGGAGGAGAGCGAGCGCTTGGTGATATACTTCAATAGTTCTGCTCCCATGGGTTAACTCTAAGAATTCGTTCATCTTTGTTTCCAAAAAGCCAGGAGGACAGAACCTCGTCCTTAGGTAAATTTTGAGATCATTCCATGTCTGGGTATTCCGATCCAGACGGTTTGTCTCGCAGTGGTTTCTCCATGCCACTCTGGCTATTTCTACTATCTTCAGCCTTGCAAGAGCCATTTTGCTCCTCATTGTACCCGGTGAGATCAAAGTACTCTTCCATTGCTTCGATCCACTTCTCCACAGCCTCGCCCAAGTTTTTCCTGGCTGTTTCTACTATCTTCAGCCTTGCAAGAGCCATTTTGCTCCTCATTGTACTCGGTGACATCAAAGTACTCTTCCATTGCTTCGATCCACTTCTCCACAACCTCGCCCAAGTTTTTCCCTTCACCCTTGAAAGGTCCAGGCTGCGAACTATGAAGAGTTTTACGAACATCCAAGTCGAGCTCTTCCTCATCGAGTTGGGGGTTATCATTTCTACCACGATGACCTCGATCCATGTTCCTATCAATACGAAAAATCTTGTTAAGTCCCTTTATTTATGATTCAAATCCGATTTTTGATTCATTTGATTCTGGGGTTCTTTAGATAGGTCGGCTCCCCAACCACAAAATCGTGGGATAAAGATACTCGCATTATCAGATAACAATTCATTGAGAACATATCATTCATATCTTTAACACAATAATGGTCTATTAGACCGAAATTTCCATCTGAACAGTACTCCATGGGAGATTTCAATTTTTATAGACTTTTAATTTATCATCCCTTAGCTTGATCCACTGGGTCAAATGTTAACAGTAGCAATCTGTCAGCACAATCCACTAATCTCATAGTGATTTGCTGAAGTCATTATCATCATTCTAGTTACGAACATCAACACAAGGACTCGTCCCATTCATCCTCATTGTGGTTTTGCTCAGTTTATCGCTTTTCAACCAAAAATTCAGGAATCATCATTTTTTGATCAAAATCCAATTCAACTCATCAGTTCTCAATCAGAATTTTAAAATCATATCAACTACATTCGAATTCATCATCTGGATAGCATTTTAGCTTATAATTTCAAGATCTTAGATTTACTTGTATATACTGCCAGTAAAGAGCTACAGTTATACCCTTGGTATATACTGCCAGTAAAGAGCTGCAGTTATACCCTTGGTATATATGGGTAGTCACAGTCCTTGGAACTATAAGAAGGTAAATACCATCATGTCTAGGCCTCAAGCAAGTTAGGGATTCCATACAATTGCAATACTTCCATCTGAAGACCCAATTATCAAGTTAAGAATTTCATTCTGAATATCAATTTGTATGAGTTTCATCACACACAATTCCAACCTTTTACTGTTACTTCATAAATTTATGACATTTTTGGCTTCTCGGTTGATCCACTTTAGCCAATTCACTCTAATACCAGCTGTAAGATCCCTTTCCCTACCGCACAACGAATTCAGGGGTGCTAGCAGTGGAATTAGCACTTCTTGCGCAGGGTAGGGTCCCACACTCGGGGCCTCGTCCCACGGATATCCGGACAAGAGACTAATCTATCGGTTCTTCCAAAACCAAACCCAAAAAAACTTCCCTTGCTCGGAAAACACAGGCGATTTCTCCAGGATAACTTTTCTCTAACGTAGTCAAAAGCCTTATCTAACAAAACTGATCTGACCGAACCCGTAAGTCCCATAGTCAGATCAGGGAAAAGATTGCACTTGGATCATAGAGACCAACGCTTTTTTCCTCATTGAGAGGCACAGCCGTTGATTCTTTTCCAAAGAACAATTTTTGTCCGGGATTTACTTCATCTATCATACCATAACAGAATTGAGTCTCAAATTAGGGATCCATCAGTCCAGCCTACAGTCTCATGGGTTAGCCAACCGCCCAATCACTGTAGTGATGGGATCCAATTAAGAATTTGGTTAGGTTTTGTCCCGGGTACCAAGGAAAAGAGTTCCCAGGTCCCCTAGCCGGATATTCATGCAAACTTAAAACTAGTCACACCACTTACACACCCAATATGAAATTGCCTTTTTCTCAACATCATCTATCTTTAAAAACAATCATTTAACGAAACCATTGTCTCACTGATCATAATCCTAAAAATCTCCGGTTGAATGCTTATTTTCAATCATTCCTTCATCGGTGTATCTATGGCATCATTGGCAACCAAAACGCTCACCACCTGACCACTCAGGGGCCTTTTCCATAGTTCCTAGCTCATAGTAATTGGTAATATATTCATATATCAAAATGAAAACTCCCTTGAAGATCAGCAAGATCAACCAACGGATCCATATTAAAGAGCTATGGACTCATCCGTTTTGAGGAGCAGCAAGGTCAATCAACCAGATCCATGCCCGAATTCAGAAAACAACTCTTACTCCTTGTTCCAATATCTTCCACGATGCACGTGTGGGTGTCGTCTCGGTGACCCAGAGCCCGAGCACCGTATGGTCAGCACCCTCTAGGATCCTTCGTAGGTGACCTAGCGCTTCACTCATAGGCCACTTCCTTGGTCTCTCATCCACCGTACCGGAAGCTCACCATTTTAATCGAACCGAGGCTGGTCAAGACCTTGGCTGACCTTGCTATGCGAGACGTCCTCCGTTGACTCTCCGTCAGCTGTTGCAACTTTATCAGCTAGGTCTCACAACCTTAATCAAAAGACGGTCAAAACGCTTTCCCAGCATTCTTGACATAAAACAATCATTTAAAAACAGTTCAAAAATACAGTTTCTAACGAACTCTCCTCTTTCCACAATAATCAACATTATTTAATTCACATTCATTTCATATAAATTCCCATTCTCATTCAATCGCATCATTTTCCATCTCATCACTTCTTTCCTCAACTATCCTCATCAGATCTCATCCACTCGCATTTACCCATATCCACATCTCATCCATTCATATTTACCCGATTCGCATCACATCACATCACATTCATCACATCTCGATTCACATGACATCACATCCATTCTCATCCCATATCATTCATTCACATCCCGATTCACATGACATCTCATCCATTCACATCCCATATCATTCATTCACATCCCAATTCACATGACATCACATTCATTCACATCTCTTATCATTTATTCACATCTTGATTCACATGACATCACTTTCATTCACATCCCATATCATTCATTCACATCTCGATTCACATGACATCACATCCATTCACATCCTATATCATTCATTCACATCGCGATTCACATGACATCACTTCCATTCACATCCCATATCATTGATTCACATCCCGATTCACATGACATCACATCCATTCACATCTCATATCATTCATTCACATCCCGATTCACATGACATCACTTTCATTCACATCCCATATCATTCATTCACATCCCGATTCACATGACATCACATCTATTCACATCTCATATCATTCATTCATATCCCGATTCACATAACATCTCATCCATTCACATAATCCATTTTACATCACATCACCTCCATCCATTCACATCCATCACATCACATCCAATTCATTTCTATCACATTCACATCCACATATATTCTTTCACATACACATCTTATCCGTTCTTTCACATACATCCACATCCATTCTTTCACATACTCATTCACATCCATTCTTCACATATACATTCACATCCATTCTTCTCATACACATCCTTATCCATTCTTTCACATACTTATTCACATCCATTCTTCTCATACACATTCACATCCATTATCATCACATGCATTCACTCATATCCCATATAATTATTCATTCATATCTCGATTCACATGACATGACATCACATCTCATCCATTCATTCACATTTATCTGATTCACATCGCATCTCATCACATCTATCCACATCACTTTCTCATCACATCTATCCACATCACATTCTCATCACTTCTATTCATATCACATCCATCCATCCATTCATTCACATCTATCTGATTCTCATCACATCTCATCACATCTATTCTTATCACATTCGTTTAAACATCCATTCATTCACATCTATGTGATTCTCATCACATCTCATCACATCTATCCACATCACATTCTCATCACATCTATCCACATCACATTCTCATCACTTCTATTCATATCACATCCATCCATCCATTCATTCATTCACATTTATCTGATGCTCATCACATCTATTCTCATCACATTCGTTTAAACATAGAATTTAAGAGAATTTTTATTTTTTGATTTAAAGATTCTTTACGCATCTATTTATGCATAAAATAAACTTTAGTGGGAATAACACTTTTAACAAAATCCTTTTATGCATCTATCTATACATAAATTAAATTTTAAGAAAAATAACACTTTTAAAATAAAAATAAATCCTTTATGCATCTTTCTATGCATAAAATCAATTTTAATGAAATTAACGCTTTTGGAATAAAAATAAATTCTCTTATGCATCTTTCTATGCATAAAATCAAAACTAATGAGAATAACTCTTTTGAAATAAAAATAAATTCTCTTATGCATCTTTCTATGCATAAAATCAAAACTAATGAGAATAACTCTTTTGAAATAAAAATAAATTTCCTTATGCATCTTTCTATGCATAAAATCAAAACTAATAACTCTTTTGAAATAAAAATAAATTCCCTTATGCATCTTTCTATGCATAAAATCAAAATTAATGAGAATAACTCTTTTGAAATAAAAATAAATTTTCGTACGCATCTTTCTATGCATAAAATCAAAATTAATGAGAATAACTCTTTTGAAATAAAAATAAATTCCCTTACGCATCTTTCAATGCATAAAATCAAAATTAATGAGAATAACTCTTTTGAAATAAAAATAAATTCCTTTACGCATCTTTCAATGCATAAAATCAAAATTAATGAGAATAACTCTTTTGAAATAAAAATAAATTCCTTTATGCATCTTTCTATGTATAAAATCAAAATTAATGAGAATAACTCTTTTGAAATAAAAATAAATTTCTTTATGCATCTTTCTATGCATAAAATTAAAATTAATGAGAATAACTCTTTTGAAAAAAAAATCCTTATGCATCTTTCTATGCATAAAATCAAAATTAATGAGAATAACTCTTTTAAAATAAAAAAAAATCTTTTAGAATGCACAAACGGAAGGAATTACTCTTTTAGAATAACCTAATGATAAACTTTAGCTCCTCAAAATTTAAGAAAATTTTACCATAACCTCCTTTGTATGGCTGACCATTTCTCAATTTTAACATTCAATTTATGACTTGAATTAATCCAATTTGAATTCTAATATCTCTAATCTACTCCATTTTCCAAAAATCAATAGAGTAAACAATGAAAAGAGTTTAATCAATCTTTTAATTAAACTTTCTAGGATTAAGAAGGACTGAATTGTAAAGAAGAGAACGGGGTGGCCTTTCCATCAAGGCATAGCATCAGATTTTAATTCAAACATTTACAAAGCATAAAATTTAAGAAAATCATAGATTTAAAATTCATAATAAGTAAGAATTAAGCTTACATGGAACTTGTAAGCTTTCCTTTGGCTTGAGGGATTGAGGGTTCTACTCTTGTTTGCAACAAGAGTGGCCACCAGTTCATTTGGAGAGGATTTAGTAAAAAACAATTGAATTATCAATTGAATTCAATGTATTTGACTCTGGGGAGGAGTAGAGTAGCAGTGCATAAACACTATTAACCTTTTACAAAGGGGGAGGCTTTTATTTATAGGAAAAAATGAGCCTCTAACCAAGCAAACTGATTCTAGAATTTTTCAGATCAGTTTGGTCAATTTTTGACCATTTTTGGGTTAGTTTAGCTCACTTTTTGGATCTAGTTGAAACAGGAGAGAGGAGAGATGAAAATATCTCATTATTTGTGAGTTTAAAACTCATCCACACATGTGAAATAGGCACCTCCTTCATGAGGGAAATTCCCCACACTGAGGTGTCAAAAATGCATCATTTCCTCTAAATATCTCTTCTTTTTATCTAATAAACCTTGTCCTTAGTCAACTCTTCATCTTAAGTGAGTATTTACTCATTTTTGGGAGATTTTTCTTTTATTCTTCAATTTATCTTCTCCCTAAATTTGGATTAATCTTATTGGTCCATAGGAACCTTAATCCAAAATTTTCAGAAAATCTGGACCCTCAGGCTAAGGTCTTTTTACCTATTTTCAATTTATTCCAAACAATTGCACACTGGAAAGTTCTTTTTGAATTTCTATTTTAGGAGAAATCATTTTTATAATAAGAAGGGATCTTTTTCCATCCAAAGATATCTAGAAACTGAATTACCTCTCTCTAGAATATTTTCTCTTTCTAGGCCAAAATAGATAGAAACAAGATCTGTTATTATTCTGAAAAGGGGATTGATTACAGGGGGAGAAACTGGACATCTTGAGGGGCTGGGGGAGGAATCTTATAGCAGTCCTCCAAACTCTAGAATTCACCAACTTGCTATATAAATATATCATCTTAAATTTTATGAAGGCTTTTAACCACCCTATCTTTGGGCATAGCTCCAGTGTGAAGGACTAGGACCAGGACCAGGAACCTTAAGGTTCGCTCCCATGGAAAGCGGTCAAACCATATTCGATGCCATAATGTTTCAAATATTTGATGTCGATCATGAGCTGGCTTTATCCCAAGCTAACCACCATGATTAGCAAATAACCTAGAAATCACAATTAGGGAAAATGTGACGTGTCTCTTTTATTGTACCACGAGGGATAAGTGTTCCATAGTTGGGTTTATCCCAAGCCGACCATGACTAGCAAATAGACTAATAACCATAGTTATGACAAACATGATATTTATCTTTTGTCGTACCACCAGGGACAAGTGTTCCACAATACACTCAACAACAAGTGCACAAACGCAAGCAAGAGTCTCGCTTATAGAAGTCCATTATAGAAGTGCCTTTACCAATGAAACTAAGTTGTTCCATTTCTTATCCATTTAGATGAGGAACATTGAACCCACAGAAGGATAAAGAGCCAATGTCTAGGAATTCCTCATGAAAATGGGATACACACGAGCATTCCTCATAGAATATGTCCTTACCTACAATAAGCTATCAGCCTCAAAGCCCAGTTGATAGGGGAGGACAAGTGCCATTAAAAACTATGTAACCTAACCCATTATGGTGGCAAGAGATCCCATACCCTAAAATAGAGGGTTTCGTGCAACTACAACCACGTGAATACATATAAAATATGCTTAGGATGGTGTTGGAACTGGGAAGGGGTGTTGCAAGCAACATAGCACCTAGAGGTTCAGATTTGGGTAAACGTAAGCCAATCCACATCTCAAGGATGATGACCAAATTTGATGGAATTAAATTTTTTATGCAAAACCTAGAGAAGTTCAATCAAATTTATGAGTCCATAGGATGGATTGATGATCCCATCAAGATCTTCTCATTCAAAATTTACCTTGAAGGCAAAAAGAAAGCAGGCCAACGGTTTAGGTAAACCCACTTGAAAAAGTAAGCTACCACAAGGTCTTGAGACACACTTTCATCTTTCAATGTTGGCTCATAGGCTACATTGTTAGCTTAAAGCCTATAGTTTTATACATGGGTAGGAATACAATGATTGAGTATAAGCACAAGGTTAGAGGGATGCCTTCTTCCATTGACTAGAAGAGTCTTTCTAGTGGATGCCTTCTTCCATTGACTAGAAGAGTCTTTCTAGTGATTGGCCTCCTTCCTAGGAAGCCCCTTCATTGGGGTCTTCTTTTTTTGTCTCATGATGTTTTCTTGATTGTTGTTAGGAGACTTCAATCTTTCTCTATGTGGCCTGGCTTGCCATAAAAGCTGCATTACACTATGGATCTTGCTTCTTTAGTGAAGAAATATTTCTCTTCGTATTGTGAGGATTCCCCCACTTTTACTTTGACTCTCTTTACTTCCTTAATCAAGGCACCTTCAATGCTAGTGTGAAGGCTGGGTCAGGTAGGTTCTTCAAGGTAGCCACTAACAGCAGAGGCAAAAAGTTTTCAAGGTCATACTCTTAGCATCCTGCTCTTCCACCCTCCTCTTCCACAGCCACCAACACATGCAAGTTATTGTGTATGAAACTTTTTATTTTATTTAGATGTGTTTAGAGAGTGACTCACTCTCTTCAATGTCCAACCCAAAAACTAAAATTTTAACCTTTTCTTTGGTTTGGCACCAACAAATAGTTTCTTTAGCTCATCTCATGCTCCTTTATTATATTTTAATGCAATGTGATGGGATGAAACTATCACCTAGCCTTAATGCAATGATGGCCAAAGCTCTCTCATCTCTTCCTATCCAAAATATTTTAGCTTCCTCTTCTAATCCTCAACATTTCTCTCTTCCACTTACTGTTCCCCAAAGCCCATCTTTCATGAGAGCAAACTTGTGTTTAACTTGCCATGTATGGAAACCTTCACTATTAAATTTATCTACTATGAGTGGATTTGACATGATTTTCTTATGGGGATGGAAAGATCTTATGGGGATGGAAAGATCTTTGCAATGTGTTTATCCAAAGCCAATGTCTAGTCCTTTACAAAAGCAGAGATATGCAATCTATGAGATTAACACTTCCCAAATTCAAAAACTGTAAAACTAGAAAATACCCTAATTTGGGAGAGTGATTTGAGGTGTTAAACCAAGGGGGGCAAATTGGTCTTGATGATGTACAAGTGTTTAACAACACCCCAATGGTAGAGTAGAACCCTAAATGGCTTTGGAAATTAAATGGTATTCGTACTAATTACTTTGATAATAGAGGTAATTTTGCGCTAACAGAGTAGAGAATGAGCACATAATGATTTGACAATTAAAGTTTCACTAGTTGTAGTTTGTGCTCATCAAACCACTATACACATCCTATATAGAATAAGTAGTGAACCCATGAGCTAGGAAATATCAAGAATGATGCACAATTTTAACCCGTAACGCTATAATTTTTACCACCTACTATTGCTCCTTTTTTATGCTTTGATTTGATCAATACGATACCCCTTTGATGAGAGTTGGAGATCCTTGAGATGATGTCCTAGTACCAAATTATGCCTTCTTGAAGAAAGTAAATCAAAAACCTTTGATTCTTGATGATTTAGAGCTTTGCAGCAAAACTTGACAAAAAGTGGGGGAAAAATGCTTGAAAAATAATTAAGAAAACTAATGTTTTTGCTGATCTAATCTATCCTATGGTGCATGAGATGATGGATGGCTTGATACCAACTTGAGATTTACATCTAAAGTTGATTAGGGTGTGTAGAAATGAATTAAACTAATCATCCTAGCATGCGAGAAAGCAAGTGAGAGATTAACCCTAATGATAAAACTAGTGACAAAAGTGAAGCATAATGACTGTGTACATGTCCATTAGCCACATTAACCATGGTCCATGAACTTGTTTAAGTAACACCTAATCGTTTCTAGATTTGAGAACCATCGAGGTACCATCTCCCTTAAAGCTAGCACCCATGAAGCCTCCCTTCTTCCCACTTGTTCTAGGTGCTTGGTTTTGGCCTCCACATGGGATGGCCTCTCTCTCTCTCTCTCTCTCTCTCCCTTCTTCCCACTTGTTCTAGGTGCTTGGTTTTGGCCTCCACATGGGATGGCCTCTCTCTCTCTCTCTCTCTCTCTCTCTCTCTCTCTCTCTCACTCTCACTCTCACTCTCCCTCTCTCCCTCTCTCTCTCTCTATATATATATACATATATATATATATATATATTTCATGTGATTTGTTGTAATCTTGCATTGCATGATGGAGTGCAATTGTGATTGGGTGTGATTTAGTGGTTTTTTGTTGTATAATCTTTTTTTTTCAAGTGAGTGTGAGAGATTACCAAAGTAGATAGTCTCGACTTGCTTTCATCATAGTAAGATTGAGCACTCTTTACATCCCATTATCTATGGAGCTCTCTGATGTGATAATGGAGTGATGTCACATGCACTCTGCACTATAGTGCATGGTGACAAACTGGCTCATCATCATTACTGTAACATTTGTACAATATTAGTTCCATTTAGGATGATATTGGTCATACGCCGTGACCCCATTGTAATCCTCAATCCATGATAAGTCAGGCGCATGAGCTACGTAGGTCATTCTCAGCCATAGCAAGTCAGTCAATTAGTCACATTCACTCTGCAGCACTGTAGTGCATGGGGACAAACTGGCTCATCATCATCAGTGCAACATTTGTACAGTATTAGTTCCATTCAGGATGATATTTGTCGTACGCCGTGACCCCATTGTAATCCTTAGTCGTTTAGGATAAGTGAGGCACGAGCTACGTAGGTCATTCTCAGCCATAGCAAGTCAGTCAGCTAGTCTAAGTCCCTTAACCCACTTAAAGAGACGCATTCATGCATATACAGTCAATAGAAACCTTAGGGTTTACATCAGAAAGCATCTTGCATATTGCACATCATTTATGCATAGCATCTAGAACATTGCAGGAACCCCATATGCTATCCAGTATTTATCAAGATATTTAGTAGGATTTTTCTCATCATTTTTAGCATTTTATACACATTTATGCATTATTCATTGGACATGAGCAGTCGGCTAGCTCAGTAGCCAGCTGTCTGGCTCATTCAGCCCATATAAATAGAGCCCTTGCATAATCATTCTCTCATTCATTCAGCATTTTATACACATTTATGTATTATTCATTGGACATGAGCAGTCGCCTAGCTCAGTAGCCAGCTGATTGGCTCATTCAGCCCATATAAATAGAGCCCTTGCATAATCATTCTCTTATTCATTCAGCAAAGAGCATTCACGTGCATCATATTAACATGTCAATGGGATGTGATAGGATGTGAATGGATGTAAATGGGATGCGATAGGATGTGAATGGATGTGATAAGATGTAACTGGGATGTGATAAGATGTAAATGGGATGTGAATGGATGTGATAAGATGAAAATGGGATGCGATAGGATGTGAATGGATGTGATAAGATATAAATGGGATACTATAAGATGTGAATGGGATGTGATAAAAATGAATGAGGATGAGATGTGAAGTAAATGGATGTGGATGTGCATGATGAGATGAGAGGATATGTGAAAGGATGAGATGTGAAGTAAATGGATGTGGATGTGGATGAGATGTGAAGTAAATGGATGTGGATGTGAGTGATGAGATGAGAATGAGATGAGAGGATATGTAAAAGGATGAGATGGGAAGTAAATGGATGTGGGATGTGTATGTGAAAGAATATGATGTAAATGGATGTGTATGTGTATGTGAAAGAATATGACGTAAATGGATGTGGATGTGTATGTGAAAGAATGTGATGTAAATGAATTTGGATGTGTATGTGAAAGAATGTGATGTAAATGAATGTGGATGTGGATGTGAAGTAATGTAAAGGGATGTGGATCTGAAAGTGATGCAGATGTGGTTGAGATGTGACGAGATAAAAAGAGTTGTGGATGTGAATGTGCTGTGGACGTGGATGAGATGTGATGTAATGTAAAGAGATGTGGATGTGTTGTGGACCTAGATGAGATGTGATATAATGTAAAGAGATGTGGATGTGTTGTGGACCTGGATGAGATGTGATGTAATGTAAAGAGATGTAAAGAGATGAGATGTGATGTGAATATATGTGGATGTAAAGTGATAGATGTGAATGTATGGATAGATGTGGATAGTCGTGCATGTGAATGATTGGATGGATGTGGATGAATGAGATGGGATGTGGATGAATGAGATGGGATGTGTATGAATGAGATATGATGTGGATGTGATGTAATGTGAAAAGAATGTATGTGATGAAATGGGGATACAATGAATGTGATGAATGTGAATGGATGTGATGTGATGTGAGTCGGATAAGTATGAATGGGTGAGATGTGAAATGGATGTGATGTGATATGATGTAAATTGGGATAGATGTGAATGGATGAGATAAAATTCATAAATTGGTAATTGGGGCTTCAGATGGAAGTACCACAATTGTATGGAATCCTTGACTTGCTTGAGGCCTAAACATGATGGTATTTACCTTATAACTCCAAGGACCATGACTACCCGTATATACCAAGGGTATAACTGCAGCTCTTTACTGGCAGTGTTGTGCCCCAAGCCCATTGAGCAACACGGGAGCCTTGAGGAGTGCTTAGAGGCCGCTCTTCTTGTTGCCCGCCCCGGACTGCCTCAATTTTGGTGCCCCCACTGAGGAACGAGCAGTTTTTGATGGGTATTTAAGGTACATCGATCTCTTTAACACATAAATTTCCTTGTGTGCTTGTTGGGTATCATATTTTAAGAAGGAAAGTTGGTACTTTTGTGTGATCTTTCATGAATAATCCACCTCCTCCTAATCCTCTTGGGATTCAATTCAACCAATTTCATTGGGTGCGCTCCATTAGAGTGAATGTTTGCATTGATAGAAAAATTTTCTACCAACAACGCATGGTTCTTCTTTTTGGTCCAGAAAGACTAAGAGAGGTTTTAGCATCACCTAATCCTGTCATACTTCCCATTAACACCATATTAGTGAATTTGGAAATTTTTCAATTCCCATTTTTGAATACTTAAAAAAGGAGACATGGATAACATGTTTGTTTCTCAAAACCCTATCATATGACCTATCGTTGGAAAGCGCTTGAAAAATAGAATCTAAAGAGATATAAAGCGCTCATTTTGGATTAGTGGTGTTCAAGTTATGGTTAATCCAAACTTTTGACCACGTGTCCCAAACTTGTGGGAAATTCCCATATTCCCCAATATGGTGTTCATTGTAGATTACACCATTTCCTTTGATGTGCATATTTTCATCCTGTTTTAGCTTAGTTTTATGAATCAAGAAGACTTATACCGTAGGCTAATTTCTTATGCTAGGCAAGAAATACACATAGTTGTTGGTAGTAAGTTGCAATTTCAGCATGTCATTCATCGTATGTTTGGACCTAGGCAAGTAGCAGCCCCATTAATGCCTCAGTTAATCCATTTATTTTGCCTTTGATTCGTTATGACATAAGCTTTGACATCTTTATTTTCATTCTACTTTGAAAAAAGGAAAAAAAAAGTGAGAGAGAAAGAGAGTGAAGGAAGACCTTTGTGCAATCATATTTGTGCTTCTTTTTCTTAAGCATGGATACCACTAGGAAAATGAGTGGCTACCCCTCATTCTTTGGAGAGCCCGGTGAGGATGCTGAGTTGTTCTTATCAAACTTTAGAATGGCACTCCACATAAAGAGAGTGGTAGGAGACCAAGAGTGCTTAGACATGTTTGAGTTGGTCCTACAAAGAGATGCTTTCACTTGGTTTCAATCTCTACCTGCACCCGCACGAGTAGATTACAAGGGGGTCATACAACTTTTTAGAGACAATTACTTCACTCCTTTGAACACACAAAAGCTATGGCAAGAAATAGTTGCTCCTAAGCAAAAGGATCTAGAGAACTACTTGAGTTATAAGCAAGAATTCTTACGTCTTTGGACTCTTTGGTTTCGTAGTCTTCCTAACCCTGGAGATGGTGCAGAATTCTTGAAGAAGGAGAGATTTATTGCAGGGATGTACCCATCACTAAAATTGCAAGTAGATTCAGAAGAGCCCACAACATTTGATGTTGCTGAGGCTAGGGCTACCAAGAAACTCCGAAAGATGAGGTGTATACTAGGGGGGGCTTTATCTTTGATGATTCAAACCCTAGGGAAGAGGTACAGTCTTGCACTCATAGAGAATTACCTGAGGTTACAGTCGAGGTGATAGAAAAGTTAAATGAGTCTTTAAATAACTTGTCTATCCACTTTGCACAAGCTGTGGAACAGAAGGGCCAAGCCAAAAGGGTTGAAGAACGGGAGTCACGACCTAGGCGACTCTTGCAATGTTGGAATTGCGGAGAGTCAGGGCATGGGATGTATAATTGTCCTTGGCCTCGTGGGGAGCTAGGGAAGCCTAACATGAATTATCCAGTGATGAATGTAGGTGAAGGCACTAGTCAACAACAACCGATGTTTTTGCAAAGGCCCAATACAACAAGACCACCTCCACGAGGAATGGAAGGAATGCTGCCCTTGCCGGACCCAAATATACATGTGGTAGAGGTAAAAAGGCCAAGGGGGTAGACATTGAAGCAAATGGTATCAAACGAGGGCGTGGAAAAGACAAGGAAAAGGAGGGTGTGGCATCACAAAGTGACCATGGACGAGGAAAGAAAGTGAAGGAAAGCAAGGAAGTCAAGAGGAGATGACGTCGTATAAACCTCCAAGATTTCCCCCTTGGACATGGTATGGCTCCATACAACCTTTTGGAAGACATGAGAGGTAAGGGTCCTGATATCTCGTGGCCTCAATTTCTAGCCTTATGTCCACAAGTTAGGAGAGAATTAACAAAGGCTGTGAGCACTAGGAGAAAAACAAAAGAGAATGTGCCTGTTGTAAAAATTTCACAAGCCGAGATGGATGAGGACATTACACCTATATTAGATTGCTACATCAAGGGAAGGCTAGTTAAGAAGGGTCTAGTAGATGGGGGTGCACAAATTTGCATCATGACAGAGGACCTTATGCAAAGACTAGGCATGCATATTCATGAAACACCTAAAATTAAGGTGAAAATGGAAAACAATAGCAAAGCAAAGTATCTTGGGATTTGTAAGAATGTTTCTGTGGAAGTTTTTGGTATTAAGAAGGTTGTTGATTTTTATATTATGTCTACCAAGGGAAGTGGTTATCCATTTATCCTAGGTAGACCATGGCTAATGAGAATGCGAGCTTTGCAGGATTGGGAAAATGGAAAGTTAATTTGCAGGAATGAAAATCATAAGAAGATTATCTTTGACATGAAGGAGCAACGACGAGAGGAGATAAATGAAGAATCTTCTCAAGGTGAAACAGAGGAGGATTGGACCGATGACACCTCAGAGGAAGAAAGCAGCAGTAGCACTATGGAAGAGAAGTCTTCCATTGAAGTCATGGGGGTAAGATTCAGAGCAAAAGACAAAGAGACACCCTGTCAAGGTTTGGATGAGGTAGGCTCTCAAGAAGACCAAACTGTGCATGATGAAGAAATGTTTGATGCTATGCTCTCAAAAAAGCTTACATCGGAGGAAGGAGAGGAGTTTAAATGTGTACTAAGGAAATTTCCTAGGTTTTTTGCCAAAGATTACACAGATGTGCGTGGCGTAGAGGCCATTCAACACAAGATCGAGCTAAAGCCAGAAGCCAAACCTAAGGCACAAAAGCTACAAAGGCTAGGAGTCATCAAGAAGCAAGCACTACTCAAAGAGGTGAGGAAGCTTCTAGCAGCGGCGTTCATATATCCTGTAGAAAATTCAGAGTGGGTCTGTCCTGTCGTGGTCACTCCCAAGAAGAACGGCAAATGGAGGGTGTGTGTGGACTATCGTCCACTCAACGAGGTGACAAAAAGGGACCACTTTCCTCTCCCATTTCAAGATGAGATCCTAAATGAGGTAGCAGGTCATGAGAAGTATACGATATGTGATGGCTACTCGGGTTACTTTCAAATTGGAGGATCAATTGAAAACAACCTTCATCACTCCTTGGGGTTGTTATGCTTTCAGAGTCATGCCATTTGGTTTGACCAATGCCCCAGCAACATTTCAACGTTTCATGAACATGGTATTTCAAGCATTCTTTGGGAAATCCATTAGAGTGTTCATAGATGATTTTTGCATCTATAGCTCTAGCATTGCATGTTCAGAGGGTGGAAGAAGGCTTGAAGAAACTCTATGACCTGGGGGTCAACTCAATCCCGACAAATGTCATATCGGTGAGGATGAAGTAATCTTGCTTGGTCATAAGGTTTCTTTCAAAGGCATTGAGGTGGATCATACAAAGGCAAAGGCTCTTATCGATCTACCATCTCCAAAGAGTCTCAAGGAGGCCATCTCATTCATTCAAAAGGTGAAGTACATGTCACGCTTCATTCACTTAGCCTCAGAGTTACTTCACCCCTTGCAAAAATTGGCTCAACAAGTAGAGTTTGCATGGTCTAATGAGCTTGAGGAGTACTTGTGTAACATTAAAGTCATTTTGTCAGATCTACCAACACTCATGCCTCCTTGTTGGGAGTACACTTTCTTCGTTAGCTCTAGTGTTGGAAAGGAAACTGTGGGTGCACTTTTGCTACAACAAGATCCACACAGTACTAGGATGCGGCCCATCTACTTTGTTAGTAGGGTCATGAATGTCTTGGAGAAAGGCTACACGGAAGCAGCACTCATGATGCTTGCTCTCATCTTTGCGGTGAGAAAATTTAGATCCTACTTGTTACCAAAACCTTTTGTAATTCTCATTACAGAAAATTTGTTTCCTTGGGTGTCTTCTCAAATGACTCTCAGCGCTAGAATCACAAAGTGGGTTATGGAATTGCAAGAATTCCAATACTCTTTCAAGGTAGAAGGTGCGTGCACAATTGGCAGGGATTCTCACTTATAGAGTGCATGAAAAGGAGATTAAGGTGCCTGAAGTAAAGACCCTACCATTGCCACCACCCAAAACTATACCTAATGCATTCACCTTGTTCTTTGATGGAGCTTTTAGAAAAGCCACAGGTAAAGCAAGGGGAGGACTGGTGCTGCTCAACCCAAGTGGAGAGGTGGTTATGAAGGAGAAGGTCAACTTGCCAAGTTCTACTAGCAACAATGAAGCAGAGTACGACATACTACTTCATGGCTTGAAGGTGTGCATCAATCAAGGGATACAACGTCTCCTGGTAAAAGGGGATGCACTTCTTATTGTAAGGCAAATTTTAGGCATTTGGGCATGCAAGAATGAAAGATTAAGGCAAAAGGTTCATACTATCCGTAGGTTGTTTAATCAATTTGAGGAGGTGCAATTGTATCATATTCCTAGTAAACAAAATGAGGATGCTGATCTACTTGCACAACAAGCTGTTGCATGTGTTAAGAAGGAAATGCAAGTAGTCTTGGCCTGCACAGCAGCGGCTATTAAGCAACCACAGTACCAAGGAATGGAAACACTGGCTCCCATAGTAAGCTACATCTTGGAAGGTGAATTCCCACAAGACTTCACAAGGGCACAAAAGAGGGGGCTCATGAAGAGGGCAAGTTCTTTCTTGTTCTTAGAAGGTGCCCTCTACCAAAGAGGAAAAGATCAAGTGTGCAGAAGAGTACCAACGACCAAGGAGATTCCGGCCATTTTAGAAGGTTTTCATGAAGAAGCATGTGGTGGCCATTTTGCTCAAGAACTAACTATAAAAAAGATTTTGCTAGCTGGATATGTTTGGCCAAGCTTACATGTGGATGTTTAACATTGGTGTAAGAGCTGTCATAACTGCCAAGTCAATGGTAATAAGAGGTTGCTACATGGTCCACACCAATTAGTCATTGCAAGTGGTCCATTTGAAAAATGGGGCATTGATGCTATGGGTCCACTACCTAGAACTAAAAATGGAAAATTGTACATCTTAGTGGCCATAGACTACATGACTAGGTGGGTGGATGCTCAAAGTGTGGCAAGGGTGAATGAAAAGACTGTAAGCAAATTTGTTTACACTCATATATGTTACAGATTTGGCACACCCTTGGAGATTGTTTCTGACAATGGTCCAGGTTTTAGAAAAGGTTTGCACACCGAAGTTTGTGAAGAGCTTCATATTTCACATCGTCATAGCACACCCTACTATCCCCAATCAAATGGGTTAGTAGAGAAGGCTAATGGTGTCATTGCAAGAATCATAAGGAAGATGGTGAAGAACAAGACAAAGCTTTGGGATGAGTTCCTTGATGGAGCACTATGCGCATACCGGACTACCTACCGAGAAGCAACGGGGTTTACACCCTTTCACTTGGTTTATGGTCAAGAAGCATTGCAGCCTATTGAGCTCAACATTCCAACAATGCGGCTACATGGAAAAGGTGGACTAGGAGATCAAGATGCATGGGTGGATCGACTTCTCACTTTAGTTGAGCTAGAGTGGAAAAGAGAAGCTGCATACGAGTGTTATAGAAGAAAAGCCATGCAAGCAGCGGAGAAGTTCAATGCAACTTTGAAAGACAAGGGCATCAAAGAAGGAGATCTTGTGCTAAAGTATGACAATCGACTTGATAACCGGTTTGATGCCAAGTTTGAAACTAGATGGCAGGGACCATACATTGTCAAGAAGGTTTTTAACTCTAGCTATTATCAGCTCATGGATTTGGATGGCAAAGAACATTCTAAGAAGGTTAATGGCTACAGACTCAAGCCATACTTGAGTCGCATTCTACCGACAGACTTACAAAAGCAACCACAAAAAGGAGATAAAAGGGCATGTAAGTTATGTGGTTTGAGTGATGTCTGTGGTGTAAAACATGAGGAACATAAGAAAGATGGACAAGAGAACCACATTACACCACTTGCTTTAGAAGGCCTACTTTATGATGGTACATGAATATACCATCATCTAGGGGGAGGGCTAAATGATAGCTGTTTTTTCGACTATCCACATTACCATACAGGGAGCTACCTCGGCCAAGGAAAATCACATAAACTCTTTGTCATAAATACCTTTTCACTGTAAATAGGCGTGTGTACGTTAGGGACTTTATCCATATCTTCTATATATTTTTATATTATTTAAAAAAAAGTTTTTGCTAGCTACATATCAAAAATAAATAAAATTATTACAGCCCATTTTGTGTAAATATTTCATTTCATATAAGGGCCTAAATATGGGGGTCTCTATTTTCTCCAATTATGTAAATATTTCATTAGGTGTGTGTATTACAAAATCTAAGTATATTTTATTTATTTATTTATTATTATTATTATTTTCTTTTGGACCATCATTGTACATATGCTTCAACTTTACCATGCATAAGTAAATCCTGTACCCTCACATTTCTACCCACACCATGTAGAAAGCCTACTACCTAAATCACTTTTTCCCTTAGACTATTTCATCTTTTATTCTCTCATCTACCCTAAAATAATGAGGGTCTCCCTCCCTTTTGACTTCCATAGTTTAGTATTTTTGTATATATTTTTTACTATTAAGTATTTTTTATATATTTTTATATATCAATTATTTTTTATATTTTATTTTAGTATTTTTATTCATAATTAGATCTCTTTGTTTATTTTATTTTCCTATCATAATAACCATATTATCATGATATGTTGACTAGTTAAAGTACAAGGTTGTTTTTTTCTTATTATATCTTTATAAAATGGAAAAAATCCATGTAAGTGTCCACATACACTTGAGTCTCTAAGGTCAGGATATGATGTATTGGGGACTCACTCTTGGAGCTATCAAGAAATTCTACCAATGGGGACCCACACAAAGATTTTGAAAATTCAGAAAATACATGATTCTGCAGAAATTTTTGCGCTTGCCTCCACTCTGAATTTGGACTAGTCATCAAAAGACAAAAGTTAGCTCGTGAGCTCAGGAATATGCTCAAATGTTTTGAGAATTTTTGGAGCTAATGGCAGTGAGATATGAATTTTTTATTGGACCCTAGTCTGTCCACTTTTTGGCAAGGTACACCTAGTCTCTTCTCACCTCCCTTACACATTCATCATCTACACACTTACTCATTCCTTTCTCACTCCATCAAACCTGCAAACTTCATGTCCTCTCTCACCCTCTCCACCTTTGCCCTCTCCTTCCATCTCCATTTGCTCTCATATCTACTCTACACCCATACCTCATCTCCATTTCTCTCCCTACTACTCCCATATTACTAAATTATTTTTCCAATCTCAAAAAATACATAAAAATTCAGCATGAATGTATCATATTAACCTCTGCAAATATGGGGGTTTCATCTACAAAAACCCCCATGTTCTTCACCTCAATCAACTATTATGGTGTCAAATGCAAGAAGGAGACCGGCGGTTAACTTAAAGATCTACACATGGGAGAGTCCAAGCTTCTTTGAGCTTTCAACCACACAAAGGATCTTTCCAAATCTTTACTCCTCTCACTCAACCTCTCAGCCCTTTTTACCCATTTGTACATTGTACTACTAACCTTTTATAGTGATTACTAACTACTAACCACTAAACATATGTAAATAAGCACCCACTCTACTATTTTTTGAGTAGGCATTACTACAAGTTATTTGCTCAAACCTCTACATCACACTCTCCTCTCACCTTCAATAATTCTCTCACCTTGAGCCCACATCCATGTGACTCAAGGGATAAGAAGAGGCCCACTCTCATTTCAAAATAAAAAATCCATAATCTATGATTTCTCATAATAAAATTGATTAGGCTTAATCCTAATTGGGGCTTCTCAAACCTATTAATAGAGCCCCTCCATTCCTTGTGGAGAAGGGGATTACACACATTGTACACCACTTCCAACTCTAGTGTGTAAGGAGATAGTGAACTTGTGAGCTCTCTCTATACATCAATACCTTTGATTGCATAGAAAAGTTTGAAGCTAGTTATGTCATTGTGAGGGCTTGAGTGATGCCATACTCCCTATCATAATTGTATCTTGCCTTTGTTGCATAAATAAGATTAGTAGTTTGGGTGCAATTGTGTACAAAATCTTGGACTCCTACATCTCCAAAGTTGATTTAGCAAAGCAGTCGGATGTTTGATTTAAGGTAAATTCGATCCTTGTATTTTGTGGTAAATTCGATCCTTGTATTTTGTGGTGTGTAATTTTATGCTTGGCGGCTTGAGGGCTTGTTTTTGATTTGTTACCTTTTAATCCATGGTAAGAGGGTTGTGCGGTGAGAGGGCTCCTGTAACCTTAAGACCATGTGTATACCGACAACAAAATCAAGCTTATATTGTCTCTCTAAGTCCTTCTCCAAGTTTGGTGTGCATCTATTTATGTTATGCTAGTCTCCTCCACACACAATATCATATGTTATGAGTGTTTGTTGAGGGTGTGTGCACTTTTTGATTGATGTATATGGTTAGCTTATATTGATTGGCTACAAGGAAAGATCTTTGGTGTCCTAGTTCACACACATAACTAGGTGGTGTCCCTTTTCTTGTTGAGTGTGTGGTTTGGGGTTTTTATATTTGTGTTGTGTTGTGCCCCAAGCCCATTGAGCAACACAGGAGCCTTGAGGAGTGCTTAGAGGCCGCTCTTCTTGTTGCCTGCCCCCCCGGACTGCCTCAGTAGCATGATCATCTTCTAGCATGTTGTTATCTAAACGTATTACTTATTTACAACATTGATCGAATGTTTTCGGATTAGATACAATGATCAAGTTGTGTAAGCTGTTATTCTTCAAGCCCATCGTGAAAAATCTCTTCAATTGAACATCGTTTAATTTTTTCATGACTCATAACCTGAGTCCAAGAGTTTTATCCCAAGGATAAAATCTCTAATGGATTCATTTGGTTGACACTCAATTTAATAGAGTTCTATCACAGAATGTGGTTGCGTGGATGCCTTGTCTAGGAAACCACATGTGGTCCTCGTCTCTATTATCTTTCATCATGAACTTGATGATATGCAAGAACAGTATGCTCATGACTCAGATTTTGAGCGGATTTTTGATTGTTTGACTGAAGGAGAGCGAGTTGATCATTATTCTCTCAAGGAAGGATTTTTTATGATGCTACATGACAAATTGTGTGACACATCTCAGTTGAGGCAGAAGGCTACTCTGCATTCTTATGCAGGCCATCGTGGTATTGATGCTACAGTGAAAGCTTTGGAGGCATTCTTTTATTAGCCTACTATGCGCAGGGATGCTGATGCTTTTGCTCGTGATTACATCATTTGTCAGAAGGTGAAGTATGACTGTCAAAAGACACCTGGGTTACTTCATTCTTTGCCTATCCAGGTAGACCATGGGAGAGTATTGCTATGGATTTTATCTTTGATCTTCCTAGGACAAAGAGTGGGAATGATGGCATCTAGACTATCGTGGATCATTTCAGCAAGTAGGCCCATTTCATTCTAGTTAGGAAGAAGATTAATGCAAAGCAAATGGTGAGGATATTTTTGACAAATATTTTCAAGTACCATGGGATGCCCACATCTATTGTCAGTGACCAAGATCCTCAAATGACGAGTTTATTTTGGAGAGCATTGTTCGAGAACATGAAGACTTCATTGAAGTTCTCATCGTCTTTTCATCCACAAACAGATGGGCAATCGAAAATTGCCAACTCAATCGTACTGGATCTTCTAAAGTGTTATGTTTCGGATCATAAGGAGCAATGGGAAAAGTATCTTCCTTTGGTCGAGTTTGCTTACAACAACACCATTCACACTTCGACAGGTAAGACACCTTTCGAGATTGTGGAAGGCAGGAAGAAAGTACCTCGATCCTACATATGCAAAAGATAAGATCTTTGAGGCAGATCGTTTTGTTGAGAATATGGATAAGGCTTACAAGAAGGTCAAGATGGCTCTTCAAAGGACTCAAGAGAAACAGAGGAAAGCAGCAAACCTACACCGTCGATCATTGGTTTTTGATTTGGGTGATTGGGTGCTTTTGAGATTTGAGAAGGCTAGACTCAAGAAAATGAAGGGTAAATAGAGCTTATATCCTAAAACTAAGTATGCAGTACTATGGGCCTTTTTAGGTGATTGGGAAGATGAGTGATGTTTCTTATCATCTTTAATTATTGGATCTTTGGAGGATTCATAATGCATTCCATGTGAGTCTTCTTAAACCTTTCAGAGGTGAGGTGCCCTACAGATCAGGTTAATGAGACACAACCAGAAGTCAAAGAACTAGATGAGATTCTTCAACCAGAACAGATTTTCACATACATAAAGAAAGAAAAGTCAGAGGAAAAGTTTCACGTCGATATCTGGTGAAGTTTGTGAACTATTCACCTATGGATTCGAAGTGGATGGAGGAGGGTGACTTGGCAAATTCACCAAGGATACTACAACTTTACCTCGAGGCTTTTGGTTTGTAGCCTACCTTCGAAAGTGCTTCAACAAGTTGAGCTGTGGATTCCAGAGTACTACCTCTTACACAAGAGGGGGGTGACTCCACTCCCTTGTCACAGAGTTCGCTTGGATAAGGTCTGGAAGTCGCTTGGTGTTCTTATCAACACACCCGAGATATTGAACTGACAGTATATCTGCCTATGGGATTTCTATGATATATGTGTACTAGTCACATGGTTTGATTCATGGATATACGAATCTTTTGAGAGAATGGGGATGCGTACTCTAGAGTTTCATTTGATAAGCATCAGTGTTTACTCATGTTCATGATGTATTGCTGATCGTGGGTCCTGTGGGATGGCCATGAGTGGAGCAGGTAAAGCATCCAGGGGGACATGACTATTTCACGAGGTGGATGCTCTTGATTTATGTTATTCAGATGTTCTGTTTCAGTTGGCAGGACATACCTTTCTCGTTGTGCTCTTAGGTTCTGTTTCTGTTGGCAGATCCTTAGAATAAACAATCGAGGACGATTGCTTTGTTTTAAGAGGGGAGTATTGTTGAGGTATCGAGCTCATCTAGTGAGGCGATGGACACTGATGACCCGCCTAGGAGATAGGCCCCACACTTACACCACTGGCATTGTGGGTGAGATCATGGGTGATATGCGGCCAGTGGGATGACAGGCTATGTGACAGCCACGGGCATAGTTATAGCACCGCTCATTTAGTTGGGTTCACACTGTAGAGAACCCTAGTATGTATTTGGTTGAGTACCTTTCATATTGTGTGTACTCTTATCTTTGTATATGGTGTGTTGAGTGTTGTGTGAAGAAGAAGAAGATTTTCAGCCTCTCACCTTGTGTGTTCTCTTTTAGGGTTTTGTGAGTGTGTATGTGCTTGCAAGAGCTCAAGCTCTCTTCTCCCCTGCATCTTTTTATGGTATCAGAGCCTAGTTCATGCTAAGGGCTGAGCTGCAAGCAAGAGAAGCATAGGAAGCAGTACGAGAGTAAGAGCTTCATCTACGCTTTCCTATTTGTGCTGGTGACTATACCCTTGTCGGGATCTCTACGAGAGACACCGGAAAACGATCTTTGATTGAAGAGCTTTCTTTGCAAGAGTAAAGCTATAGGACAACTATACTGTCCTATTGGACTTTTGGACAATATTTTTTGGGCCGAAAACGCGTTTTGGGCACGTTAGGACCTCCGTTTTTCATAAAGCAGGCGATTTCAAGCAATGCGGGTAAGCCATCGATTCTCTGTAAAACTCAATTTTAAGAACTGCAGGAAGACAGATTGGTTGTGTAGACATTGTGTGTGCTACAAGGAGGTCAACAGTTGCCATTGGGTGTATGTATGCACATTGAGGTCACTGGTTATGACATTTGAGTATAGTACAGTACCGCTGCAGAAAATACATCAGTTTGTGCAGGACAAACCAGAGTGCTATTTCTGGTAAATTTGTGTGTCTGGCAAGATGTCAAATGATGGCATGAACCAGATTGTTGTTGAGAAGCTTAATATTGGGTTGCTATGTGTTGACACATGGTTTGAGATAGGGTTTTGGATTGTTGTCCAAGGATGGACGTTTGCCTCGGTGGTTTTCGAGGGTGTGGACGCTCCAAGAGTTCCTCCTTCCTAAAGAGCTTTGGTTCATAGTGGAGGAGAAGGTAGGTGAATCCTTATCTAAAGTCTGATGAGCACATGTGTTTTAGGGAGCTGGTGAATGCTGATTCATCCGATCTATATTTTGTTGATAAATTCGGTTACGAATCGCTGGTGTGGGAGCAGTTTGGGGGAGCACAAAATGAAGAACCAGAAGGACTTTATCCAGGAACAGAAGAGGAGGTCGTGCAATTCAAAGCCCGCCTTGAAGCATTCTGGTCCCTCGGGTATCCTGGATAACAGATCGCTGGAATGATCGACTATCACCAGAGGGTGTCTTCACTGTAGGTGGTTTTGGTAAGATCCCTCTAAGTCAGCTGCAAACTGACAATGTATAATGCTCCTCTAGAGAAGGAATAGAAGACTTGTCATTATTTTAAAATGTTGAAGAGGAAATAATATAATTGACTTGTTATTGCCGCATGAGTTGCTAGCATGTGATACATGAACATTTGTTGCCATGGATGCCATCTACAATTTTCTATCCATTATGTGCCATATTATTTCCTTTTTCTTTTCTTATTCCTATTTTTATTAAAAGTCATGAAATTGTGGTTTTTTCCCTCAAAATTATGATGAGGGAAAATTTTACAAGCCCCTCAAATGACCCCTTAGTTTCACCACTGCTACCTCACTACAAATCTAAATGGGTGTCTGAGATAGTCATTCAAAACATACCATACCCTCGCAAAGATCATTTGGTATATATCCCTACCCAGAACCACAACCGTTGGGAAATTAAGGGTTGGATAGTATCTCACAGCCTCATCAAAGCTCAATGATATTATGAAGGGAACATGCAGATATGGCTGCCCAAAGCATCAGCTCAATGGTGGGATAATCCTACACCTCTCAAACACAGAAGAAGAATTTGATGAGATTGTGGAAATAGCAATCATTGCAAAGAAGAGAGCTCTAGAAAGGAAGAAAGTAAGAAAGAGCATGACTTGAACAAAGGGTGACTCTAGCTCCTCAGAGTCTGAACCAAAGTAGGAAGAAGAAAAGAAGAAGAAGAGCAAGCCAAAGAAAGGCAAGGCAAAGAAGAAAAATAAAAAAGAAGATGTTCTCAGCAAGGTACAAGCTCTCATGGAAGATATAAAGAGGGACGAGCTCCAAATATTAAAAAAAGGAACATTTTGTTCACAATGCTAGCAGGAAGGACATCTAAAGGAGGAATGCATAGTGCCTCCCACTTGTTCCATATGTAACATGTATAACCACAGTAAATGGAACTGTAGGTACAACATGAAAAATAGAGCTCTCATGGTACAACAAGTGGGCACAGAATCTTCTACACCTAAGTATTATGGAAGAGGCAAGGGAAATTATAAAGGCAAAGGTGGAGGTCATTTCCACCAGTGGGGGCAGGTAACAGTGGCAAGTTCACCTATTATTATTGCCAACTACATGTTCATACAAAATAAGACAACCCTATGCCCAAGAGACATGATACTGAGAAGGAGGCTTTTTGTTATGTTTTTCTCCTCTTTCAAAATATCTGACATTTTGAGCTCAATCTTCAAAATTTTGCAAAATTGACCACATCATTGTGTTTGGGAGGCTAATTCCAATCGATTTACATGTGTGTGCATAAAAATCGTAGCCAAACAAGTTCATTTTGCAAGATTTAAGATTTAATTGTGGATAAGGTTTCGTATCTTGGAATGCTTGTTGCCAATAATTTGCACCTAGTAGGTCCAAGTCAAGTACAAGCTCATGTCCAAAGCCTTGTGGCCATTTGTCCCAAGCAAGATTTCTCAAATGACAAAGATTCCATGATTTCTCATCATTTGCAAGACAACATTTCTTGGTTGCTTCCCTTTCTCTTTCTTGACTAGGAATAGCTTTTGGAATTGTTTCTAGCCTAGCTCGTAAGGGTTGGATAGTATCTCACAGCCTCATCAAAGCTCAATGATATTATGAAGGGAACATGCAAATATGGCTGCCCAAAGCATCAGCTCAATGGTGGGATAATCCTACACCTCTCAAACACAAAAGAAGAATTTGATGAGATTGTGGAAATAGCAATCATTGCAGAGAAGAGGCTCTAGAAAGGAAGAAAGTAAGAAAGAGCATGACCTGAACAAAGGGTGACTCTAGCTCCTCAGAGTCTGAACCAAAGTAGGAAGAAGAAAAGAAGAAGAAGAGAAAGCCAAAGAAAGGCAAGGCAAAGAAGAAAAATAAAAAGAAGATGTTCTCAGCAATTTACAAGCTCTCATGGAAGATATAAAGAGGGACGAGCTCCAAATATTAAAAAAAGGAACATTTTGTTCACAATGCGAGCAGGAAGGACATCTGAAGGAGGAATGCGCAGTGCCTCTCACTTGTTTCATATGTAACATGTATAACCACAGTAAATGGAGCTATAGGTACAACATGAAAAATAGAGCTCTGGTGGTACAACACGTGAGCACAGAATCTTCTACACCTTAAGTATAAAGGTGGAGGTGGAGGTGGAGGCAAGGGAAGTTATAAAGGTGGAGGTGGTTTCCGGTGGGCAAGTGACCATAGCAACAGTGAACGAGTTCACCTATTATTACTGCCAACTACATGTTCATACAAAATAAGACTGCCCTATGCCCAAGAGACATGATACTGAGAAGGAGGCTTTTTGTTATGTTTTTCTCCTCTTTCAAAAAATCTGACATTTTGAGCTCAATCTTCAAAATTTCGCAAAATTGACCACATCATTGTGTTTGGGAGGCTAATTCCAATCGATTTACATGTGTACGCATAAAAATCGTACCCGAACAAGTTTGTTTTGCAAGATTTAATTGTGGATAAGGTTTCTTATCTTGGAATGCTTGTTGCCACTAATTTGCACCTAGTAGGTCCAAGTCAAGTACAAGTTCATGTCCAAAGGCTTGTGGCCATTTGTCACGGGCAAGATTTCTCAAATGACAAAGATTCCATGATTTCTCATCATTTGCAAGACAACATTTCTTGGTTACTTCCCTTCCTCTTTCTTGACTAGAAGTAGCTTTTGAAATTGTTTCTAGCCTAGCTCGTAAGGGTTGGATAGTATCTCACAGCCTCATCAAAGCTCAATGATATTATGAAGGGAACATGCAAATATGGCTGCCCAAAGCATCAGCTCAATGGTGGGATAATTCTACACCTCTCAAACACAGAAGAAGAATTTGATGAGATTGTGAAAATAGCAATCATTGCAGAGAAGAGAGCTCTAGAAAGGAAGAAAGTAAGAAAGAGCATGACCTGAACAAAGGGTGACTCTAGCTCCTCAGAGTCTAAACCAAAGTAGGAAGAAGAAGAGCAAGCCAAAGAAAGGTAAGGCAAAGAAGAAAAATAAAAAAGAAGATGCAAGGTACAAGCTCTCATGGAAGATATAAAGAGGGACGAGCTCCCAATTAAAAAAAGGAACATTTTGTTCACAATGCCAGCAAGAAGGATATCTGAAGGAGGAATGCACAGTGCCTCCCACTTGTTCCACATGTAACATGTATAACCACAGTAAATGGAACTGTAGGTACAACATGAAAAATAGAGCTCTAGTGGTACAACACGTGAGCACAAGATCTTCTACACCTAAGTATTATGGAAGAGGCAAGGGAAGTTATAAAGGCGGAGGTGGAGGTGGTTTTCGGTGGGCAAGTGACTGTAGCAATAGTGGCAAGTTCACCTATTATTACTACCAACTACATGTTCATACAAAATAAGACTGCCCTATGCCCAAGAGACATGATACTGAGAAGGAGGCTTTTTGTTATGTTTTTCTCTCTTTCAAAATATCTGACATTTTGAGCTCAATCTTCAAAATTTTGTAAAATTGACCACATCATTGTGTTTGGGAGGCTAATTCCCAATCGATTTACATGTGTGCGCATAAAAATCGTAGCCGAACAAGTTCGCTTTGCAAGATTTAATTGTGGATAAGGTTTCTTATCTTGGAATGCTTGTTGCCACTAATTTGCACCTAGTAGGTCCAAGTCAAGTACAAGTTCATGTCCAAAGGCTTGTGGCCATTTGTCACGGGGCCAAGATTTCTCAAATGACAAAGATTCCATGATTTCTCATCATTTGTAAGACAACATTTCTTGGTTGCTTCCCTTCCTCTTTCTTGAATAGAAGTAGCTTTGGAATTGTTTCTAGCCTAGCTTGTAAGGGTTGGATAGTATCTCACAGCCTCATCAAAGCTCAATGATATTATGAAGGGAACATGCAAATATGGCTGCCCAAAGCATCAGCTCAATGGTGGGATAATCCTACACCTCTCAAACACAAAAGAAGAATTTGATGAGATTGTGGAAATAGCAATCATTGCAGAGAAGGGAGCTCTAGAAAGAAAGAAAGTAAGAAAGAGCATGACCTGAACAAAGGGTGACTCTAGCTCCTCAGAGTATGAACCAAAGTAGGAAGAAGAAAAGAAGAAGAAGAGAAAGCCAAAGAAAGGCAAGGCAAAGAAGAAAAATAAAAAAGAAGATGTTCTCAGCAATTTACAAGCTCTCATGGAAGATATAAAGAGGGACGAGCTCCAAATATTAAAAAAAGGAACATTTTGTTCACAATGCGAGCAGGAAGGACATCTGAAGGAGGAATGCGCAGTGCCTCTCACTTGTTTCATATGTAACATGTATAACCACAGTAAATGGAACTATAGGTACAACATGAAAAATAGAGCTCTGGTGGTACAACACGTGAGCACAGAATCTTCTACACCTTAAGTATAAAGGTGGAAGTGGAGGTGGAGGCAAGGGAAGTTATAAAGGTGGAGGTGGTTTCCGGTGGGCAAGTGACCATAGCAACAGTGAACGAGTTCACCTATTATTACTGCCAACTACATGTTCATACAAAATAAGACTGCCCTATGCCCAAGAGACATGATACTGAGAAGGAGGCTTTTTGTTATGTTTTTCTCCTCTTTCAAAAAATCTGACATTTTGAGCTCAATCTTCAAAATTTCGCAAAATTGACCACATCATTGTGTTTGGGAGGCTAATTCCAATCGATTTACATGTGTACGCATAAAAATCGTACCCGAACAAGTTTGTTTTGCAAGATTTAATTGTGGATAAGGTTTCTTATCTTGGAATGCTTGTTGCCACTAATTTGCACCTAGTAGGTCCAAGTCAAGTACAAGTTCATGTCCAAAGGCTTGTGGCCATTTGTCACGGGCAAGATTTCTCAAATGACAAAGATTCCATGATTTCTCATCATTTTCAAGACAACATTTCTTGGTTACTTCCCTTCCTCTTTCTTGACTAGAAGTAGCTTTTGAAATTGTTTCTAGCCTAGCTCGTAAGGGTTGGATAGTATCTCACAGCCTCATCAAAGCTCAATGATATTATGAAGGGAACATGCAAATATGGCTGCCCAAAGCATCAGCTCAATGGTGGGATAATTCTACACCTCTCAAACACAGAAGAAGAATTTGATGAGATTATGAAAATAGCAATCATTGCAGAGAAGAGAGCTCTAGAAAGGAAGAAAGTAAGAAAGAGCATGACCTGAACAAAGGGTGACTCTAGCTCCTCAGAGTCTAAACCAAAGTAGGAAGAAGAAGAGCAAGCCAAAGAAAGGTAAGGCAAAGAAGAAAAATAAAAAAGAAGATGCAAGGTACAAGCTCTCATGGAAGATATAAAGAGGGACGAGCTCCCAATTAAAAAAAGGAACATTTTGTTCACAATGCCAGCAAGAAGGATATCTGAAGGAGGAATGCACAGTGCCTCCCACTTGTTCCACATGTAACATGTATAACCACAGTAAATGGAACTGTAGGTACAACATGAAAAATAGAGCTCTAGTGGTACAACACGTGAGCACAAGATCTTCTACACCTAAGTATTATGGAAGAGGCAAGGGAAGTTATAAAGGCGGAGGTTGAGGTGGTTTTCGGTGGACAAGTGACTGTAGCAATAGTGGCAAGTTCACCTATTATTACTACCAACTACATGTTCATACAAAATAAGACTGCCCTATGCCCAAGAGACATGATACTGAGAAGAGGCTTTTTGTTATGTTTTTCTCTCTTTCAAAATATCTGACATTTTGAGCTCAATCTTCAAAATTTTGTAAAATTGACCACATCATTGTGTTTGGGAGGCTAATTCCCAATCGATTTACATGTGTGCGCATAAAAATCGTAGCCGAACAAGTTCGCTTTGCAAGATTTAATTGTGGATAAGGTTTCTTATCTTGGAATGCTTGTTGCCAGTAATTTGCACCTAGTAGGTCCAAGTCAAGTACAAGTTCATGTCCAAAGGCTTGTGGCCATTTGTCACGGGGCCAAGATTTCTCAAATGACAAAGATTCCATGATTTCTCATCATTTGTAAGACAACATTTCTTGGTTGCTTCCCTTCCTCTTTCTTGAATAGAAGTAGCTTTTGGAATTGTTTCTAGCCTAGCTTGTAAGGGTTGGATAGTATCTCACAGCCTCATCAAAGCTCAATGATATTATGAAGGGAACATGCAAATATGGCTGCCCAAAGCATCAGCTCAATGGTGGGATAATCCTACACCTCTCAAACACAAAAGAAGAATTTGATGAGATTGTGGAAATAGCAATCATCACAGAGAAGGGAGCTCTAGAAAGGAAGAAAGTAAGAAAGAGCATGACCTGAACAAAGGGTGACTCTAGCTCCTCAGAGTATGAACCAAAGTAGGAAGAAGAAAAGAAGAAGAAGAGAAAGCCAAAGAAAGGCAAGGCAAAGAAGAAAAATAAAAAAGAAGATGTTCTCAGCAATTTACAAGCTCTCATGGAAGATATAAAGAGGGACGAGCTCCAAATATTAAAAAAAGGAACATTTTGTTCACAATGCGAGCAGGAAGGACATCTGAAGGAGGAATGCGCAGTGCCTCTCACTTGTTTCATATGTAACATGTATAACCACAGTAAATGGAACTATAGGTACAACATGAAAAATAGAGCTCTGGTGGTACAACACGTGAGCACAGAATCTTCTACACCTTAAGTATAAAGGTGGAGGTGGAGGTGGAGGCAAGGGAAGTTATAAAGGTGGAGGTGGAGGCAAGGGAAGTTATAAAGGTGGAGGTGGTTTCCGGTGGGCAAGTGACCATAGCAACAGTGAACGAGTTCACCTATTATTACTGCCAACTACATGTTCATACAAAATAAGACTGCCCTATGCCCAAGAGACATGATACTGAGAAGGAGGCTTTTTGTTATGTTTTTCTCCTCTTTCAAAAAATCTAACATTTTGAGCTCAATCTTCAAAATTTTGCAAAATTGACCACATCATTGTGTTTGGGAGGCTAATTCCAATCGATTTACATGTGTACGCATAAAAATCGTACCCGAACAAGTTTGTTTTGCAAGATTTAATTGTGGATAAGGTTTCTTATCTTGGAATGCTTGTTGCCACTAATTTGCACCTAGTAGGTCCAAGTCAAGTACAAGTTCATGTCCAAAGGCTTGTGGCCATTTGTCACGGGAAAGATTTCTCAAATGACAAAGATTCCATGATTTCTCATCATTTGCAAGACAACATTTCTTGGTTGCTTCCCTTCCTCTTTCTTGACTAGAAGTAGCTTTTGAAATTGTCTCTAGCCTAGCTCGTAAGGGTTGGATAGTATCTCACAGCCTCATCAAAGCTCAATGTCATTATGAAGGGAACATGCAAATATGGCTGCCCAAAGCATCAGCTCAATGGTGGGATAATTCTACACCTCTCAAACACAGAAGAAGAATTTGATGAGATTGTGAAAATAGCAATCATTGCAGAGAAGAGAGCTCTAGAAAGGAAGAAAGTAAGAAAGAGCATGACCTGAACAAAGGGTGACTCTAGCTCCTTAGAGTCTAACCCAAAGTAGGAAGAAGAAGAGCAAGCCAAAGAAAGGTAAGGCAAAGAAGAAAAATAAAAAAGAAGATGCAAGGTACAAGCTCTCATGGAAGATATAAAGAGGGACGAGCTCCCAATTAAAAAAAGGAACATTTTGTTCACAATGCCAGCAAGAAGGATATCTGAAGGAGGAATGCACAGTGCCTCCCACTTGTTCCACATGTAACATGTATAACCATAGTAAATGGAACTGTAGGTACAACATGAAAAATAGAGCTCCAGTGGTACAACACGTGAGCACAAGATCTTCTACACCTAAGTATTATGGAAGAGGCAAGGGAAGTTATAAAGGCGGAGGTGGAGGTGGTTTTCGGTGGGCAAGTGACTGTAGCAATAGTGGCAAGTTCACCTATTATTACTACCAACTACATGTTCATACAAAATAAGACTGCCCTATGCCCAAGAGACATGATACTGAGAAGGAGGCTTTTTGTTATGTTTTTCTCTCTTTCAAAATATCTGACATTTTGAGCTCAATCTTCAAAATTTTGTAAAATTGACCACATCATTGTGTTTGGGAGGCTAATTCCCAATCGATTTACATGTGTGCGCATAAAAATCGTATCCGAACAAGTTCGCTTTGCAAGATTTAATTGTGGATAAGGTTTCTTATCTTGGAATGCTTGTTGCCACTAATTTGCACCTAGTAGGTCCAAGTCAAGTACAAGTTCATGTCCAAAGGCTTGTGGCCATTTGTCATGGGCAAGATTTCTCAAATGACAAAGATTCCATGATTTCTCATCATTTGTAAGACAACATTTCTTGGTTGCTTCCCTTCCTCTTTCTTGAATAGAAGTAGCTTTTGGAATTGTTTCTAGCCTAGCTTGTAAGGGTTGGGGATAGTATCTCACAGCCTCATCAAAGCTCAATGATATTATGAAGGGAACATGCAAATATGGCTGCCCAAAGCATCAGCTCAATGGTGGGATAATCCTACAGCTCTCAAACACAAAAGAAGAATTTGATGAGATTGTGGAAATAGCAATCATTGTAGAGAAGGGAGCTCTAGAAAGGAAGAAAGTAAGAAAGAGCATGACCTGAACAAAGGGTGACTCTAGCTCCTCAGAGTCTGAACCAAAGTAGGAAGAAGAAAAGAAGAAGAAGAGAAAGCCAAAGAAAGGCAAGGCAAAGAAGAAAAATAAAAAAGAAGATGTTCTCAGCAATTTACAAGCTCTCATGGAAGATGTAAAGAGGGACGAGCTCCAAATATTAAAAAAAGGAACATTTTGTTCACAATGCGAGCAGGAAGGACATCTGAAGGAGGAATGCACAGTGCCTCTCACTTGTTTCATATGTAACATGTATAACCACAGTAAATGGAACTATAGGTACAACATGAAAAATAGAGCTCTGGTGGTACAACACGTGAGCACAGAATCTTCTACACCTTAAGTATAAAGGTGGAGGTGGAGATGGAGGCAAGGGAAGTTATAAAGGTGGAGGTGGAGGCAAGGGAAGTTATAAAGGTGGAGGTGGTTTCCGGTGGGCAAGTGACCATAGCAACAGTGAACGAGTTCACCTATTATTACTGCCAACTACATGTTCATACAAAATAAGACTGCCCTATGCCCAAGAGACATGATACTGAGAAGGAGGCTTTTTGTTATGTTTTTCTCCTCTTTCAAAAAATCTGACATTTTGAGCTCAATCTTCAAAATTTCGCAAAATTGACCACATCATTGTGTTTGGGAGGCTAATTCCAATCGATTTACATGTGTACGCATAAAAATCGTACCCGAACAAGTTTGTTTTGCAAGATTTAATTGTGGATAAGGTTTCTTATCTTGGAATGCTTGTTGCCACTAATTTGCACCTAGTAGGTCCAAGTCAAGTACAAGTTCATGTCCAAAGGCTTGTGGCCATTTGTCACGGGCAAGATTTCTCAAATGACAAAGATTCCATGATTTCTCATCATTTGCAAGACAACATTTCTTGGTTACTTCCCTTCCTCTTTCTTGACTAGAAGTAGCTTTTGAAATTGTTTCTAGCCTAGCTCGTAAGGGTTGGATAGTATCTCACAGCCTCATCAAAGCTCAATGATATTATGAAGGGAACATGCAAATATGGCTGCCCAAAGCATCAGCTCAATGGTGGGATAATTCTACACCTCTCAAACACAGAAGAAGAATTTGATGAGATTGTGAAAATAGCAATCATTGCAGAGAAGAGAGCTCTAGAAAGGAAGAAAGTAAGAAAGAGCATGACCTAAACAAAGGGTGACTCTAGCTCCTCAGAGTCTAAACCAAAGTAGGAAGAAGAAGAGCAAGCCAAAGAAAGGTAAGGCAAAGAAGAAAAATAAAAAAGAAGATGCAAGGTACAAGCTCTCATGGAAGATATAAAGAGGGACGAGCTCCCAATTAAAAAAAGGAACATTTTGTTCACAATGCTAGCAAGAAGGATATCTGAAGGAGGAATGCACAGTGCCTCCCACTTGTTCCACATGTAACATGTATAACCACAGTAAATGGAACTGTAGGTACAACATGAAAAATAGAGCTCCAGTGGTACAACACGTGAGCACAAGATCTTCTACACCTAAGTATTATGGAAGAGGCAAGGGAAGTTATAAAGGCGGAGGTGGAGGTGGTTTTCGGTGGGCAAGTGACTGTAGCAATAGTGGCAAGTTCACCTATTATTACTACCAACTACATGTTCATACAAAATAAGACTGCCCTATGCCCAAGAGACATGATACTGAGAAGGAGGCTTTTTGTTATGTTTTTCTCTCTTTCAAAATATCTGACATTTTGAGCTCAATCTTCAAAATTTTGTAAAATTGACCACATCATTGTGTTTGGGAGGCTAATTCCCAATCGATTTACATGTGTGCGCATAAAAATCGTAGCCAAACAAGTTCGCTTTGCAAGATTTAATTGTGGATAAGGTTTCTTATCTTGGAATGCTTGTTGCCACTAATTTGCCCCTAGTAGGTCCAAGTCAAGTACAAGTTCATGTCCAAAGGCTTGTGGCCATTTGTCACGGGGGCAAGATTTCTCAAATGACAAAGATTCCATGATTTCTCATCATTTGTAAGACAACATTTCTTGGTTGCTTCCCTTCCTCTTTCTTGAATAGAAGTAGCTTTTGGAATTGTTTCTAGCCTAGCTTGTAAGGGTTGGATAGTATCTCACAGCCTCATCAAAGCTCAATGATATTATGAAGGGAACATGCAAATATGGCTGCCCAAAGCATCAGCCCAATGGTGGGATAATCCTACAGCTCTCAAACACAAAAGAAGAATTTGATGAGATTGTGGAAATAGCAATCATTGTAGAGAAGGGAGCTCTAGAAAGGAAGAAAGTAAGAAAGAGCATGACCTGAACAAAGGGTGACTCTAGCTCCTCAGAGTCTGAACCAAAGTAGGAAGAAGAAAAGAAGAAGAAGAGAAAGCCAAAGAAAGGCAAGGCAAAGAAGAAAAATAAAAAAGAAGATGTTCTCAGCAATTTACAAGCTCTCATGGAAGATATAAAGAGGGACGAGCTCCAAATATTAAAAAAAGGAATATTTTGTTCATAATGCGAGCAGGAAGGACATCTGAAGGAGGAATGCGTAGTGCCTCTCACTTGTTTCATATGTAACATGTATAACCACAGTAAATGGAACTATAGGTACAACATGAAAAATAGAGCTCTGGTGGTACAACACGTGAGCACAGAATCTTCTACACCTTAAGTATAAAGGTGGAGGTGGAGGTGGAGGCAAGGGAAGTTATAAAGGTGGAGGTGGAGGCAAGGGAAGTTATAAAGGTGGAGGTGGTTTCCGGTGGGCAAGTGACCATAGCAACAGTGAACGAGTTCACCTATTATTACTGCCAACTACATGTTCATACAAAATAAGACTGCCCTATGCCCAAGAGACATGATACTGAGAAGGAGGCTTTTTGTTATGTTTTTCTCCTCTTTCAAAAAATCTGACATTTTGAGCTCAATCTTCAAAATTTCGCAAAATTGACCACATCATTGTGTTTGGGAGGCTAATTCCAATCGATTTACATGTGTACGCATAAAAATCGTACCCGAACAAGTTTGTTTTGCAAGATTTAATTGTGGATAAGGTTTCTTATCTTGGAATGCTTGTTGCCACTAATTTGCACCTAGTAGGTCCAAGTCAAGTACAAGTTCATGTCCAAAGGCTTGTGGCCATTTGTCACGGGCAAGATTTCTCAAATGACAAAGATTCCATGATTTCTCATCATTTGCAAGACAACATTTCTTGGTTACTTCCCTTCCTCTTTCTTGACTAGAAGTAGCTTTTGAAATTGTTTCTAGCCTAGCTCGTAAGGGTTGGATAGTATCTCACAGCCTCATCAAAGCTCAATGATATTATGAAGGGAACATGCAAATATGGCTGCCCAAAGCATCAGCTCAATGGTGGGATAATTCTACACCTCTCAAACACAGAAGAAGAATTTGATGAGATTGTGAAAATAGCAATCATTGCAGAGAAGAGAGCTCTAGAAAGGAAGAATGGTGGGATAATTCTACACCTCTCAAACACAGAAGAAGAATTTGATGAGATTGTGAAAATAGCAATCATTGCAGAGAAGAGAGCTCTAGAAAGGAAGAAAGTAAGAAAGAGAATGACCTGAACAAAGGGTGACTCTAGCTCCTCAGAGTCTAAACCAAAGTAGGAAGAAGAAGAGCAAGCCAAAGAAAGGTAAGGCAAAGAAGAAAAATAAAAAAGAAGATGCAAGGTACAAGCTCTCATGGAAGATATAAAGAGGGACGAGCTCCCAATTAAAAAAAGGAACATTTTGTTCACAATGCCAGCAAGAAGGATATCTGAAGGAGGAATGCACAGTGCCTCCCACTTGTTCCACATGTAACATGTATAACCACAGTAAATGGAACTGTAGGTACAACATGAAAAATAGAGCTCCAGTGGTACAACACGTGAGCACAAGATCTTCTACACCTAAGTATTATGGAAGAGGCAAGGGAAGTTATAAAGGCGGAGGTGGAGGTGGTTTTCGGTGGGCAAGTGACTGTAGCAATAGTGGCAAGTTCACCTATTATTACTACCAACTACATGTTCATACAAAATAAGACTGCCCTATGCCCAAGAGACATGATACTGAGAAGGAGGCTTTTTGTTATGTTTTTCTCTCTTTCAAAATATCTGACATTTTGAGCTCAATCTTCAAAATTTTGTAAAATTGACCACATCATTGTGTTTGGGAGGCTAATTCCCAATCGATTTACATGTGTGCGCATAAAAATCGTAGCCGAACAAGTTCGCTTTGCAAGATTTAATTGTGGATAAGGTTTCTTATCTTGGAATGCTTGTTGCCACTAATTTGCACCTAGTAGGTCCAAGTCAAGTACAAGTTCATGTCCAAAGGCTTGTGGCCATTTGTCATGGGCAAGATTTCTCAAATGACAAAGATTCCATGATTTCTCATCATTTGTAAGACAACATTTCTTGGTTGCTTCCCTTCCTCTTTCTTGACTAGAAGTAGCTTTTGGAATTGCTTCTAGCCTAGCTTGTAAGGGTTGGATAGTATCTCACAGCCTCATCAAAGCTCAATGATATTATGAAGGGAACATGCAAATATAGCTGCCCAAAGCATCAGCTCAATGGGGGGATAATCCTACACCTCTCAAACACAAAAGAAGAATTTGATGAGATTGTGGAAATAGCAATCATTGTAGAGAAGGGAGCTCTAGAAAGGAAGAAAGTAAGAAAGAGCATGACCTGAACAAAGGGTGACTCTAGCTCCTCAGAGTCTGAACCAAAGTAGGAAGAAGAAAAGAAGAAGAAGAGAAAGCCAAAGAAAGGCAAGGCAAAGAAGAAAAATAAAAAAGAAGATGTTCTCAGCAATTTACAAGCTCTCATGGAAGATATAAAGAGGGACGAGCTCCAAATATTAAAAAAAGGAACATTTTGTTCACAATGCGAGCAGGAAGGACATCTGAAGGAGGAATGCGCAGTGCCTCTCACTTGTTTCATATGTAACATGTATAACCACAGTAAATGGAACTATAGGTACAACATGAAAAATAGAGCTCTGGTGGTACAACACGTGAGCACAGAATCTTCTACACCTTAAGTATAAAGGTGGAGGTGGAGGTGGAGGCAAGGGAAGTTATAAAGGTGGAGGTGGTTTCCGGTGGGCAAGTGACCATAGCAACAGTGAACGAGTTCACCTATTATTACTGCCAACTACATGTTCATACAAAATAAGACTGCCCTATGCCCAAGAGACATGATACTGAGAAGGAGGCTTTTTGTTATGTTTTTCTCCTCTTTCAAAAAATCTGACATTTTGAGCTCAATCTTCAAAATTTCGCAAAATTGACCACATCATTGTGTTTGGGAGGCTAATTCCAATCGATTTACATGTGTACGCATAAAAATCGTACCCGAACAAGTTTTTTTTGCAAGATTTAATTGTGGATAAGGTTTCTTATCTTGGAATGCTTGTTGCCACTAATTTGCACCTAGTAGGTCCAAGTCAAGTACAAGTTCATGTCCAAAGGCTTGTGGCCATTTGTCACGGGCAAGATTTCTTAAATGACAAAGATTCCATGATTTCTCATCATTTGCAAGACAACATTTCTTGGTTACTTCCCTTCCTCTTTCTTGACTAGAAGTAGCTTTTGAAATTGTTTCTAGCCTAGCTCGTAAGGGTTGGATAGTATCTCACAGCCTCATCAAAGCTCAATGATATTATGAAGGGAACATGCAAATACGGCTGCCCAAAGCATCAGCTCAATGGTGGGATAATTCTACACCTCTCAAACACAGAAGAAGAATTTGATGAGATTGTGAAAATAGCAATCATTGCAGAGAAGAGAGCTCTAGAAAGGAAGAAAGTAAGAAAGAGCATGACCTGAACAAAGGGTGACTCTAGCTCCTCAGAGTCTAAACCAAAGTAGGAAGAAGAAGAGCAAGCCAAAGAAAGGTAAGGCAAAGAAGAAAAATAAAAAAGAAGATGCAAGGTACAAGCTCTCATGGAAGATATAAAGAGGGACGAGCTCCCAATTAAAAAAAGGAACATTTTGTTCACAATGCCAGCAAGAAGGATATCTGAAGGAGGAATGCACAGTGCCTCCCACTTGTTCCACATGTAACATGTATAACCACAGTAAATGGAACTGTAGGTACAACATGAAAAATAGAGCTCCAGTGGTACAACACGTGAGCACAAGATCTTCTACACCTAAGTATTATGGAAGAGGCAAGGGAAGTTATAAAGGCGGAGGTGGAGGTGGTTTTGGGTGGGCAAGTGACTGTAGCAATAGTGGCAAGTTCACCTATTATTACTACCAACTACATGTTCATACAAAATAAGACTGCCCTATGCCCAAGAGACATGATACTGAGAAGGAGGCTTTTTGTTATGTTTTTCTCTCTTTCAAAATATCTGACATTTTGAGCTCAATCTTCAAAATTTTGTAAAATTGACCAAATCATTGTGTTTGGGAGGCTAATTCCCAATCGATTTACATGTGTGCGCATAAAAATCGTAGCCGAATAAGTTCGCTTTGCAAGATTTAATTGTGGATAAGGTTTCTTATCTTGGAATGCTTGTTGCCACCTAGTAGGTCCAAGTCAAGTACAAGTTCATGTCCAAAGGCTTGTGGCCATTTGTCATGGGCAAGATTTCTCAAATGACAAAGATTCCATGATTTCTCATCATTTGTAAGACAACATTTCTTGGTTGCTTCCCTTCCTCTTTCTTGAATAGAAGTAGCTTTTGGAATTGTGTCTAGCCTAGCTTGTAAGGGTTGGATAGTATCTCACAGCCTCATCAAAGCTCAATGATATTATGAAGGGAACATGCAAATATGGCTGCCCAAAGCATCAGCTCAATGGTGGGATAATCCTACACCTCTCAAACACAAAAGAAGAATTTGATGAGATTGTGGAAATAGCAATCATTGTAGAGAAGGGAGCTCTAGAAAGGAAGAAAGTAAGAAAGAGCATGACCTGAACAAAGGGTGACTCTAGCTCCTCAGAGTCTGAACCAAAGTAGGAAGAAGAAAAGAAGAAGAAGAGAAAGCCAAAGAAAGGCAAGGCAAAGAAGAAAAATAAAAAAGAAGATGTTCTCAGCAATTTACAAGCTCTCATGGAAGATGTAAAGAGGGACGAGCTCCAAATATTAAAAAAAGGAACATTTTGTTCACAATGCGAGCAGGAAGGACATCTGAAGGAGGAATGCACAGTGCCTCTCACTTGTTTCATATGTAACATGTATAACCACAGTAAATGGAACTATAGGTACAACATGAAAAATAGAGCTCTGGTGGTACAACACGTGAGCACAGAATCTTCTACACCTTAAGTATAAAGGTGGAGGTGGAGGTGGAGGCAAGGGAAGTTATAAAGGTGGAGGTGGTTTCCGGTGGGCAAGTGACCATAGCAACAGTGAACGAGTTCACCTATTATTACTGCCAATTATTACTGTCAACTACATGTTCATACAAAATAAGACTGCCCTATGCCCAAGAGACATGATACTGAGAAGGAGGCTTTTTGTTATGTTTTTCTCCTCTTTCAAAAAATCTGACATTTTGAGCTCAATCTTCAAAATTTCGCAAAATTGACCACATCATTGTGTTTGGGAGGCTAATTCCAATCGATTTACATGTGTACACATAAAAATCGTACCCGAACAAGTTTGTTTTGCAAGATTTAATTGTGGATAAGGTTTCTTATCTTGGAATGCTTGTTGCCACTAATTTGCACCTAGTAGGTCCAAGTCAAGTACAAGTTCATGTCCAAAGGCTTGTGGCCATTTGTCACGGGCAAGATTTCTCAAATGACAAAGATTCCATGATTTCTCATCATTTGCAAGACAACATTTCTTGGTTGCTTCCCTTCCTCTTTCTTGACTAGAAGTAGCTTTTGAAATTGTTTCTAGCCTAGCTCGTAAGGGTTGGATAGTATCTCACAGCCTCATCAAAGCTCAATGATATTATGAAGGGAACATGCAAATATGGCTGCCCAAAGCATCAGCTCAATGGTGGGATAATTCTACACCTCTCAAACATAGAAGAAGAATTTGATGAGATTGTGAAAATAGCAATCATTGTAGAGAAGAGAGCTCTAGAAAGTAAGAAAGAGCATGACCTGAACAAAGGGTGACTCTAGCTCCTCAGAGTCTAAACCAAAGTAGGAAGAAGAAGAGCAAGCCAAAGAAAGGTAAGGCAAAGAAGAAAAATAAAAAAGAAGATGCAAGGTACAAGCTCTCATGGAAGATATAAAGAGGGACGAGCTCCCAATTAAAAAAAGGAACATTTTGTTCACAATGCCAGCAAGAAGGATATCTGAAGGAGGAATGCACAGTGCCTCCCACTTGTTCCACATGTAACATGTATAACCACAGTAAATGGAACTGTAGGTACAACATGAAAAATAGAGCTCCAGTGGTACAACACGTGAGCACAAGATCTTCTACACCTAAGTATTATGGAAGAGGCAAGGGAAGTTATAAAGGCGGAGGTGGAGGTGGTTTTCGGTGGGCAAGTGACTGTAGCAATAGTGGCAAGTTCACCTATTATTACTACCAACTACATGTTCATACAAAATAAGACTGCCCTATGCCCAAGAGACATGATACTGAGAAGGAGGCTTTTTGTTATGTTTTTCTCTCTTTCAAAATATCTGACATTTTGAGCTCAATCTTCAAAATTTTGTAAAATTGACCACATCATTGTGTTTGGGAGGCTAATTCCCAATCGATTTACATGTGTGCGCATAAAAATCGTAGCCGAACAAGTTCGCTTTGCAAGATTTAATTGTGGATAAGGTTTCTTATCTTGGAATGCTTGTTGCCACTAACTTGCACCTACTAGTAGGTCCAAGTCAAGTACAAGTTCATGTCCAAAGGCTTGTGGCCATTTGTCATGGGCAAGATTTCTCAAATGACAAAGATTCCATGATTTCTCATCATTTGTAAGACAACATTTCTTGGTTGCTTCCCTTCCTCTTTCTTGAATAGAAGTAGCTTTTGGAATTGTTTCTAGCCTAGCTTGTAAGGGTTGGATAGTATCTCACAGCCTCATCAAAGCTCAATGATATTATGAAGGGAACATGCAAATATGGCTGCCCAAAGCATCAGCTCAATGGTGGGATAATCCTACAGCTCTCAAACACAAAAGAAGAATTTGATGAGATTGTGGAAATAGCAATCATTGTAGAGAAGGGAGCTCTAGAAAGGAAGAAAGTAAGAAAGAGCATGACCTGAACAAAGGGTGACTCTAGCTCCTCAGAGTCTGAACCAAAGTAGGAAGAAGAAAAGAAGAAGAAGAGAAAGCCAAAGAAAGGCAAGGCAAAGAAGAAAAATAAAAAAGAAGATGTTCTCAGCAATTTACAAGCTCTCATGGAAGATATAAAGAGGGACGAGCTCCAAATATTAAAAAAAGGAACATTTTGTTCACAATGCGAGCAGGAAGGACATCTGAAGGAGGAATGCGCAGTGCCTCTCACTTGTTTCATATGTAACATGTATAACCACAGTAAATGGAACTATAGGTACAACATGAAAAATAGAGCTCTGGTGGTACAACACGTGAGCACAGAATCTTCTACACCTTAAGTATAAAGGTGGAGGTGGAGGTGGAGGCAAGGGAAGTTATAAAGGTGGAGGTGGAGGCAAGGGAAGTTATAAAGGTGGAGGTGGTTTCCGGTGGGCAAGTGACCATAGCAACAGTGAACGAGTTCACCTATTATTACTGCCAACTACATGTTCATACAAAATAAGACTGCCCTATGCCCAAGAGACATGATACTGAGAAGGAGGCTTTTTGTTATGTTTTTCTCCTCTTTCAAAAAATCTGACATTTTGAGCTCAATCTTCAAAATTTCGCAAAATTGACCACATCATTGTGTTTGGGAGGCTAATTCCAATCGATTTACATGTGTACGCATAAAAATCGTACCCGAACAAGTTTGTTTTGCAAGATTTAATTGTGGATAAGGTTTCTTATCTTGGAATGCTTGTTGCCACTAATTTGCACCTAGTAGGTCCAAGTCAAGTACAAGTTCATGTCCAAAGGCTTGTGGCCATTTGTCACGGGCAAGATTTCTCAAATGACAAAGATTCCATGATTTCTCATCATTTGCAAGACAACATTTCTTGGTTACTTCCCTTCCTCTTTCTTGACTAGAAGTAGCTTTTGAAATTGTTTCTAGCCTAGCTCGTAAGGGTTGGATAGTATCTCACAGCCTCATCAAAGCTCAATGATATTATGAAGGGAACATGCAAATATGGCTGCCCAAAGCATCAGCTAAATGGTGGGATAATTCTACACCTCTCAAACACAGAAGAAGAATTTGATGAGATTGTGAAAATAGCAATCATTGCAGAGAAGAGAGCTCTAGAAAGGAAGAAAGTAAGAAAGAGCATGACCTGAACAAAGGGTGACTCTAGCTCCTCAGAGTCTAAACCAAAGTAGGAAGAAGAAGAGCAAGCCAAAGAAAGGTAAGGCAAAGAAGAAAAATAAAAAAGAAGATGCAAGGTACAAGCTCTCATGGAAGATATAAAGAGGGACGAGCTCCCAATTAAAAAAAGGAACATTTTGTTCACAATGCCAGCAAGAAGGATATCTAAAGGAGGAATGCACAGTGCCTCCCACTTGTTCCACATGTAACATGTATAACCACAGTAAATGGAACTGTAGGTACAACATGAAAAATAGAGCTCCAGTGGTACAACACGTGAGCACAAGATCTTCTACACCTAAGTATTATGGAAGAGGCAAGGGAAGTTATCGGAGGTGGAGGTGGTTTTCGGTGGGCAAGTGACTATAGCAATAGTGGCAAGTTCACCTATTATTACTACCAACTACATGTTCATACAAAATAAGACTGCCCTATGCCCAAGAGACATGATACTGAGAAGGAGGCTTTTTGTTATGTTTTTCTCTCTTTCAAAATATCTGACATTTTGAGCTCAATCTTCAAAATTTTGTAAAATTGACCACATCATTGTGTTTGGGAGGCTAATTCCCAATCGATTTACATGTGTGCGCATAAAAATCGTAGCCGAACAAGTTTGCTTTGCAAGATTTAATTGTGGATAAGGTTTCTTATCTTGGAATGCTTGTTGCCACTAATTTGCACCTACCCCTAGTAGGTCCAAGTCAAGTATAAGTTCATGTCCAAAGGCTTGTGGCCATTTGTCTCACGGGCAAGATTTCTCAAATGACAAAGATTCCATGATTTCTCATCATTTGTAAGACAACATTTCTTGGTTGCTTCCCTTCCTCTTTCTTGAATAGAAGTAGCTTTTGGAATTGTTTCTAGCCTAGCTTGTAAGGGTTGGATAGTATCTCACAGCCTCATCAAAGCTCAATGATATTATGAAGGGAACATGCAAATATGGCTGCCCAAAGCATCAGCTCAATGGTGGGATAATCCTACAGCTCTCAAACACAGAAGAAGAATTTGATGAGATTGTGGAAATAGCAATCATTGCAGAGAAGGGAGCTCTAGAAAGGAAGAAAGTAAGAAAGAGCATGACCTGAACAAAGGGTGACTCCAGCTCCTAAGAGTCTGAACCAAAGTAGGAAGAAGAAGAGCAAGCCAAAGAAAGGTAAGGCAAAGAAGAAAAATAAAAAAGAAGATGTTCTCAGCAAGGTACAAGCTCTCATGGAAGATATAAAGAGGGACGAGATCCGAATTGAAAAAAGGAACATTTTGTTCACAATGCCAGCAAGAAGGACATTGGAAAAAGAGGAATGCACAGTGCCTCCCACTTGTTCTACATGTGACATGTATAACCACAATAAATGAAGCTGTAGGTACAACATGAAAAATAAAGCTTTTGGAATTGTTACTAGCCTATTTCATATGGTGGTCTAAATCCTACTTCTGGAGGAGGTCCCTAGCCTAGCTCATATGGTGGTCTAAATCCTACTTCTGGAGGTCCTTCAAGAGTGTACTAAGTATCCCTAGTCAATTTTTGCATTTCTATTAACCATTCATTTTCTTCCCTTGGATTAGGATATTCTCTACATTCTGGCAAAGTCAGTGTATCTTTCATGGTTCTCGCACCTCATTAAATCTATCGATAAAAAACGATACGTCTTCATCATAAATTGAGTGTTAGGTTCATGAACTTCTTCTATGATAACATCATCTACATTTGTAGATGGTTTTTTTGGTCTCTTATCCACATTTTATTCCAAATAGCTAGACCCACTTGAGTGTGTGATTCACTTGAGCTTTGTGATTTTTACCCTTTTCTTTTGTTTTGTCTTGGTTTCCAATAGGCTTTTCATTTTTTATTTTTTATGAATGGTAGGTTTTTCAAAGTTTTCCTCCCCTCTGCTTCTTTTTCATGCAAATTTGCCACATCATCTTGCATTTTTTGCGCTTGCTCTCTTGTGGAGAGGAATTACATCAAACTCACTATCCAAAGATGGAGGTGATGGAATGTTGACAGGGGTCAGAGGGACGAGGATACCAACACCTACACCTCTAGACTCCTCAAGGAATCTTGTTACAAACCCGTCAAAAGCCAAACTCACTGACAACATGGCCTACGCATTGCAATGCTCCGTTCGCATGCTGCATGTGTCACTCATGGAGGATTGTTCTATCTATTTTGTTTGCCCAAGACCGTGCTCACTCAATCTTACTCCCTCTCTCTTTACTGCATGCACATGCACGTACACACACACTCTCACACACAACAAGCAAGCACAAGGGTGTAGAGAACAAGAATCAAAAAGATAGGGGTGATAGAGTGTGCTTACGCAATCAAGCTAAGAAGGCTATCTTCATTGGACTTGCTCGAAGTTCCGGGCTGATTTTTATTCTTCCATTGAACTCAAAAGTTTGTTGGTGCATCCGATCTCTGATTTTCACCGAAAACAAAATCCAAAACTCTTTCCCAAGAAATGTATGCAATGTTCAAAGCATTGTACTTCGACAAAGGATCTTGAAGGGTCTCCTGTATAAATCGGAAGCACTAAAATGACCCGATTTTGGTTTTTGTACCATAATATGTCGACGACATTTTGTATGTAACCCACCTATTTCAAGTGTTAGGTATTAATTTTTTTAAAGATATAAACTATGTCAAATGATCCAAAAAAATGGGGTATAAATGTTCACAAAAATTACCAAAAAAGGTCAAACATACTCACTATTCACACATGAGAGAAACATCACTGGCCTTAGTGCTCCTTTGGGAAACAATTTTCTTTATTGATACTAATCAATTGCGGTTGAGGATGAAGGCGTTGGGGTAGGAGATGAGGCTGTCCGAGTACTGGGTGATGAAGTCCGTTTGTTTAAATCGTTGCATGCAGACCTTATTTATACTGTCTGACAGAGAGAAAGCAATTCTACATGACTACACTATGGTTTAACTATTGCAGAGGGTTGACTTGTGATTCATACCTAACGGTTTAGGACACAAACTATAGGACATCGCTGCATATGAAAAGGTTCCCTGATGGAGGAACAACTAAAGGTGAAGGTGGTGGTGTAGCAGAAGGCGGTGTTGTACTGGGAGGTGCCATAGTAGGGGCGGGTACTGTGCCTGCACAGCCAAGCACGTTGTAATAATAATTCAAAAAAAAATCTAGATTGCAGTGATAATATTAAGAAAAATTAAGACTAAACTACAGATAAAATGCACCTAACCTGCTGATGGAGCTTGTATAATCCTAATAGGAAGTGAGGAGGGAGCTAAGGAAGTTGGAGATGTAGCTGTAAGAATACAATCAGCAGGAAAATTAAGCTAATTACTTGTTAGATCAATACACTTGAAGAGCTGAGTGAGTAAGTCCACGTCCAGCTCTCTGGCGCCGGCTGGCATTAACGATCGATGGTTGGGTTCCATGGCCTGGTTGCTTTTACAGACGCAGGAGGTTGGAGGTTCGTGTGCTGGGCTGGAAGCTTTTACGGTGGACAAACGGCGATGGTAGCAGCTTGTAATCTATCCCGAGCTGCCAAAAATATCATTAGCAGATCACATTAAGCTCGGCTAGGATACAAGTAAATGAACATGAGGAGGCCAGAGGTTACAATGAGCACTACCATGTTTTTAGGCTGACTTGCTTTATGCAGTCGTGGAGAGCCCTCAAGCGCTGGCCGACTACATCCATGGGGCATATAAATAGGCCCCATGTTCCTCACCATTTTCTCATTCAGTTTTGTACAGGATCTTGTATATAGAGAAGAGTTTACATGCCTATCTCTCAGTGTTTCTTGTGCTGTCTATTTTCTGCACTCTACTTGCTCTTGTGGACCCAAGTTTGGTTATCATTTCCGCTGTGTATTTTGACAAAAATATGGGTATTTAACGTTTGATAGTTTTGAATCAAAGTCTATTGATGATGAGACAATAAATGAGAACTTAGAGGACTCTATCTCTTAGAAGGGCAGGTGGAGGGGGTTGTATTTGGCCTTAGACTCATCAGCATGGATTAAGGGTACTTTGAATGAGGTGATCTTTTTGCAAACATCTATTGTTAGGTATGATGTGTTACCTTAGTGGAGCACGAGGTTAACATTAAACCCCAAAGCAAGCTAGTCATGTAGAGGCTAAGGTGGTTTGGGGTAGTGCAAGAAGAGGTGCTCATGAAAGAGGTAACTAACTTAGAAGTTGGGCTTATCTTTCTAATAGAAGATTCACAATGGGTTTCTTCAGTTATATAGATCACTCCAAAGAAAGGAGAAAAATAGTATGTTTGTGTGGATTTTCGCCCCTTAAGTGTATGTACAAAGAGGTATCATTACCCTTTACCCTTTGAGAAGAATATTTGGATCAAGTTATAGGTCGCTAATTATATTCATTGTGTGATGGTTACTTTGGATACTTTCAAGTCAGGATCTATGGGGGGTGTATACCTATAGGGTCATGCCATTTGGCTTGCCTAATGCACAAAAACATTTTAAAGATTCATGAGTCACGATTTGCACCTTACTTGGGCAAGTTTATTGGGGTTTTTTGGATGATTTTTACATTTATTCTAGGCATATGGATCACTTGAAAAAATTAAGTTTGGCATTAGAAAGTATTAATGATGTAAAGGGATGTCTTAATCCTTACGAATGTCTCTTAGCATGGAAGTAGGTGGTTCTCTTAGGACATGTTATCTCAGAAGAAGGAATTGAGATGGACCCAAAGAAGGTGCAAGCAATTTTAGCCCTCCCACACCCACCCCCGCCAATGTGAGGGGGGCAAGAAGGATATTAGAAAGTATCAATGATATACTGGGATGTCTTAATCCTTATACAAATGTCTCTTAGCATGGAAGTAGGTGGTTCTCTTAGGATATGTTTTCTCAAAATAAGGAATTGAGATGGACCCAAAGAAGGTGCAAGCTATTTTCGCCCTCCCACCACCTGCCCACCAATGTGAGGGGGGCAAGAAGGATATTAGGAAAGACAAATTATTATCAACGATTTATTGATATGTTTTCTGAAAAAAAGATGTGTATTTTTAATGGGTCTAGAAAAAATTCATTCTTTTTCATCCCTTAAATAATGCATGAGCCAGAGTCCGATTGTGCAGCCTCCAAGGTGGAAAGATGATTTCTATATAAATCCAAGTGTGTCTAGACATTTAGTGGGTACAATACTCCTACAGAAGGGAGGGCAAGGATGTATACAAGTTGACAACTCAATGATTCGGAGGAGAAGTATGGTGAGATAGAGAAAGAAGGTTTGCCACTTGTGTTTGTAGTGAAGAAATTTAGGTCATATTTGTTGCCTTGCCCTTTCTTCTTTCTCACCTCCCACCCTTCTTCGCAATTTTTAGTTTGCAAACCTAATATTGTATAGGGAGGTTTGCAAAATGGCTTTGTGAAATTCAAGAGTTCTCTTTTACTTTTGCCATAGAAAAAACAACTAGAGCTACTCTTGCAGATCTTCTCACAGGAAGGGAGGAAGAGGAAATAGTGATAAAGGAAGAAATGTATGAAAATATGCACACACTACCAACTGCTTCCATCCTTCATTTTAACAGGGCCTTTGAGCAATGTGGAGATGTGGGGATGGCTTTGTTTTTTCTTGATGCACAAGGAAATGAGGTATGGACCAAGGGTAAAGAGTTTCTTGATGCTCAATCAAATGTGACTGAGTATAATTCATCGATTTGTAGTTTATAGGATTGTTTGAACGATAAAGTGACAAAGATAGAGGTCAGAGGGGATTCCTGACTGGTTAGATGAAAGGGGAATGTATAAGACAAGGAGTCATTGCTTTAAAGAACTTCATCAAAGGGCACTAGATTTAAAAGAAGCTTTTATCTTTTATAAAATTTTCCATGTTAGTAGGAATGATCGTCAAAGAGATAATGAATTAGCAAATTTGATCTTAGATTCTCTAAAAATAGCTACTATTGCCTTGATGGACATAGAATGGCCATAGCTCTAGGATGTATTACTTAGATGAAGGATACTTTCCCCATGGGCTTAGTGCTCAACAAAAGTAAAGGCTTAAGGAAAGCTTATCCTTACACAATTCTAGGTGACATTCTCTACAGGTAAGGTAAGCATAAGGTTGTTAGGAGGGTGTGAGTGCCTCGAAGAATCTAAGAATATTATGGAATTGTGTCATGAATGTTTGAGTCACTTTACCTCAGCTCTACACACAACCTGCAGTATCTTCAACGTAGGGTATTAGTGGCCTCAGCTTAGCAAAGATTTCTATGATTTGTTATATGCACACATAAGGAGGCTAACCCACATTAAGCTTGTGAGCATGGGAGCATGGGAACAAGCTCTAGTGGAGCATGGGTTAGGACTAACCTTAAGGGTTAAAGTTAGGGTCAGGCATCCAAGGGTCACACATGGGAAATGGAGAGTCAAGAGTCACTTGAGGGCCCTCCTATATAATAGGGGCATGGGGCACACTCAAGGGAGGCTTGGGGGCTTGGAGGCCAAGGCTATGTTATCTTGAGGCTTAGGCTATGGTCTCTTGATGTTAGCTTGAGGCTAGGTTATGTTATGCTCTCGTGTAAAGGATCATATCTACTCACCTACCATTTCACACTATAGCTACATGCTATTGGATTGGAGTTGTACCTATTGATGGTATGGGACATTAAGGTAAAGGTATGATGTATTTCATTATATTTCATGTGTGCATCCCTTGGGCTCGGGGGTGGTCGGGTGGATGAGTTTATGCTTGATTTATGCATGTTTATGCATAACAATTATCTAGAGAGATCTTAGGGTTTTAACAGTGGTGTCAGAGCAATCTCTAGTTAATTGTTGGTATTTTTTCTTTCTTATTGTAAATTTGTTGGCATTTTTTAAAGTAAATTTTAATATTTACTAAATAAAAATGTTATTTTGTTGATTTGTGTTGAATGATTTGCACGTGGATCATTGATATGGCAGTTGGAACGCGTGTTACTACTATTCAATGGATGAATCGACATTGCGAGAAAATTCCTTGAGTTTAATGCTATTTTTTTCTATTTTTTATGGTTTTAAATAAGCATTAATGGAAATTGTTACCAAAATACCACATATTTTATTGTAGATATTTTTGGTAGAATGGATTCCCTTAATTTCTATAGTTTTTAGGAATTTTTTCTAATTTTTTAGAATTTTTAAGCATTTTTATGGTTAAAAATATATTTTTTATACATTTTTGCCGGTTTTTCCGCGTGTATGCTATCCATTTTCTGCTGAATGCAGTAGGGGCACCATGTTGATGCATGGAATGCTCTCCCGTGTGCATGGGACCCTCTTCGTCTCTCAAATCTGAATCTCTTCTATTTCCTCGCGCCCGTGTAAACTTCTCTTAATAGGGATTTTTTAAATTAAACATTATTCATAATTAATATTTAATTATGATTAAGCTTGGTTTAATTATGATTAAGCTTAATTATGATTAAGCTTGGTTTAAGTAAATTATTTAATCAAAAGATTAATTAATATTTAATCCTCCTCTCTGGTAACAGAGAAGGAGGAGGTGGAGAGAGAATTGAATGGAGAAGGAGAGAGGAGAGGACTCCCTCTCTCTTGTTTTCAAAAGGCGCACACAGGGGGAGGTTGTAGCGCAGCCTGCGGACGAAAATCACCCCCCTCCCTAAATTTTTTTTAAAGTGCTCTAGCAAATCTCTCCCTAGAGCCTTTGTGATATATGTGCATAATTCTTTGTCGTCTCGCAATAGATAAGCTCTACCTCTCCATCCATAATTAGCTCCATACACATGATGATACTATATCTCAATGTGCTTCGTGTGAGTATGAAACACTAGGTTCTCAACAATAGCCATGCAAATTTGATTGTCGCACAACAACATTATCTCTCCCTTTTGAGCAACACCCATGACTTCTAAGATCCTCCTTAACTAGACTACTTCACATGAAGTAAAGCGTGCTGACTTCTATGGAAGAAAGTGCCAGTGTATACTTCTTCTTGTTGATCCAAGATATAATTCTAGACCTAATAAGAAAATATTAACCAGAAACATATTCCCTGCTATTACAATCTCTTGTCCAATCTGAGTCTCAAAATCCAATCAAGGAATTTCCCGATTTGTAAGTGATCCCATACCCAATGGTACTTTGATGTATTTCAACATCCGCATCATAGACTTCTAATGGTTCTTACGGGGGTGATTTGAGAACCTACTAAGGACACCAACTGTAAAGCTGATGTCAGGCCATGTAATATATAGGAAGATCAAACTTTCCAGCAACTTCGCATCAACCTCCATGGGTGTAGCCACCAGCTTGTACCTAGCCATGCCAAATGCCTTCAAAATGTCTCCTACATACTTTTTTTGAAATGAAGATTCCGTCTAACTCTTGCCAAACCTCTATCCCCCAAACAAAAATGCATAAGCCTAGATCTTTCATATTAAACTCCGAACTCAACATCTCCTATGTTTGCCGAATTTCACCATCAAAATAAGGTCATTCGTATATCAGAGAATGATCATGTACTTATTGTGCTCAGAGAAAATATATAAATTTACATCAAATGGGGATTTATAAAGACCAATGCTTACAAAGAAACATCTATTCCCACTAGTACCATGCTTACAAAGAAACATCTATTCCCATAATAATACCATGCTTGAGGGGCCCATTTTAGCTCGTACAATTGTTGGAGTGGAGATCAAGTAGCAACACACACATATATGCCTGCCAAGGGGCCTATTTTAGCTCGTACAATTATTATTGGAGTGGAGATCAAGTAGCAACACACACATAGATGCATAGCAAGCAAGGAGAGATAGATGGAAGCGCTAACACTCAAAGTAGATTGATGAGAATAAGTGAAGTACAAGTGAAGTGACATAATAAGGTCACTTATATACACTTATAAGAGTGCGTACATACGCTCAGGTTAAAAACCTCCTAAAGATGGAAAAAGTGACCTGGCTATGTATAGGGATCATGTGGTTGCTCAATACCCAAATGGCAATAAGCCCAAATCTTTTTAAAAAGCTTCAAACTTCTCTTGTGAGAGAGCCTTCATGAACATATCTACCATGTTATCATGTATAGAGACATAATCTAGGCTAATCTCTCCTATAATGAGCCTTTCCTTAACATAATGATAATGTGCTTTGTGCATGCATGAGACACTAGGTTCCTTGCCAATGGCTAATGCGCTCTGGTTGCTAGTGAAGATGGAGGTGGGGGACTACTATCCAACACTAAGATCTACCAAAAGGCGTTTGAGTCATACACACTCCTTATGGAGATCAAAAACCTTACCAGATAAAGACGAAGACCAACCCCCCCCCCATACCTCAACCTCAACAACCCTTCAAGAAGGTCACCCCAAGAAGGGGTACTCTAGCTAGCTAAGGAAAGTACGATGCACATGCAAGGACTTGGTAGCCCACCAATTGGCCCAAATCCTAACCATGAGCAAAGATCCACCAAGCAGGAGCCCCATGCCCCATACAACAGCATTTCACCTGAACTCCAAGCCTCATTGGATCTTTGTGCAAGTTGTTAGAACCCCAAGGCTTCTATAAAGGAAACTCGTTCATTTAGGCCCAAGAAACCTCACCATCCGCACGACCTTGGAAGCCAAAAAAATCTAGGAATATGTAGTACCACCTCAAAATTTGATGCTCCATTAAATCTTGACAAAATTGTTAGAAGCAAAAGGATTCTACGAAGGGAACTCCGACATCTGGGTGCTAAAATCAAAGAAACCTTTTTAGAAATATGGTGCTATGGAGCACATGGAAGGTAGATAGGGAGTGAAAGATGCCACATGAGTAAGTGGAGTTATCCCACATGAGCTAACAAAGCCAAGATGTACCAACCTCATATAAAATGGTCACTTTTAAGAAATTATTTCAAGTAAGCTCTCGAGTCTTTCTATGACTACAAGTCTCAATTTTGTAACCTAACTGAGTCTAAGGATAATTTGTACTAATTGAACTTGAGTCTAAGGATAATTATTACTAATCTTTCATCTCATTATGATTGTAATTAGGCACCCACCTAGCTTAGTGTTTTGTTCTATCACATTTGCTCGATACTCCATAACCATCTTGCTTGAGATACCCATGATTTTTAACTTGGTATATTCGAACCTGGCTCATAGCTTTTGTTAGTTCTCTTAGCTTCCATCATACAAATCTTAGCATTATCAACACTAATCATCTCATTAAAAGTACTTAACCATAACTAAGCTTCACTAGTGGATGAGTTCATAGAGCTCATTGTGCCTTGACCACTTCACCATTGCCCTCCAAATTTTAGGAGCCTTCTTCCTAGCTATAGGCGCCAATCCTTACCAAGTGCTTTTGATCAATTCATAGTCTATAGCCCTAATGTGTGTGAATCTCAATAGTAGCTACTACAGAGCATGGTACTCCCGACACACTACACATTAGGCCAAGTACTTTTCGATAAAGCTAGTGTATACCCTAAGCAACATTCTCACAAAAGGGCTTGAGCTCTAGAGTAGCAGAGGTAGAGAACCATGCTCATTAATAGCCATCGATTTCACCCTTTCTAGAGGTTATGCTAGGAATTTTCTTCTTAAGGAATTGCTACCAATCTAGGGCAACACCCTCAATGTAAAATCTCCTTCAAATTTGTCTTTCATTTGGCCAATTCAAGCCTCCACATCTTAGCCCTCTTAATCACTGTATTAAGAGGGTAACTCAACCCATTAAGCTAAAATAAGTAATATGGGCGTGGTGAAAGTCTAGGAAGCAAAGAAATGATCTATTTTATGAGCACTACTGATCTCAACACCACAAAATAAAAACATTTTTCTTGTTATCCTTGCATTGTGTACTTCGCTTATTGCATCAAGATTGAAGAAAATCATTGCAAATCAAAATCTACTTTGCATGCACAAAATCTTATAAGAGGTAGAGACCACCTCAAAATGGCAATAAAACATAGCAAGTCATGTTGAGAAGTTCACTGGGGAAGGATTTTACACGGGCTACACAAATGAAGTATCTATTAATGCATAAAAAGCTATGTTAGAAGATGGTTAAGAAAAATGTATCTAATTAAATATTGATACTAAATTATTATTTTTAAATTAATTTTATCATTTTTTTCTTCAACCTTAATTAATTACAAGTATGTATACACGTGCACATGTGCACACATAGTATTTTAAGCATATGGACTGAGTTAATTTACTAAAGAAGATTTCTTTATAATTTATGTATGAGAATTTTACAAAGAATTTACATATTTACAATATTTTACACACTCAATTTAACTTGGATCTTGCATTCTCCCCCAATTAAAGAATCGAGATATCCTCATCTCCCAAACTGGGGATAATCTCTTACATATTTACAATATTTTACACACTCAATTTAACTTGGATCTTGCATTCTCCCCTGATTAAAGAATCGAGATATCCTCATCTCCCAAACTAGGGATAATCTCCCAAATTGGTGATAATCTCTTACTATATCCTCTTCTTTCTCCCATGTTGCATCTTTGACTGGCAAAAAATTCCACTTGATTAAATATTCCTTTAAGACCCTAATCTTGAGAGGCTTTTCTCTGACATCCAAGACTTCCTATGGCTATAACTCCATTTGCCATTGAATTGGTAGAGTAATTTTGTCATCTTCTAGGATATGTCCTAGATCCTAAATATACTTTTTCAATAAACTAAAATGAAAAACAATCACATACAGACGATAATATCCTAAATGCACTTCTTCAACAAACTAACAAATGAAAAACATTGTGGATGTGAAGATAGTTAAAATTCATGGTACCTCTTATAAGAAGCTAATTAGACTAACGTTACACTAAGCACACACTAATGATACATGATTAACTTATTCCTAAAGTGGGTAATGCCAAAGCAAGTTCATGATGAGAGTATGTGAAACAAAGTGACGATCACAAGCTAATTAGGCTGCAAGATAGATTAACTTGCACTCATAGAGAAGCTTGAGATGTGCTTAAAATGTCCCCCTTTTATATGAGGAGAGTACAATTTGGCTTTTCTCTTGCATGTGGGATAATTCTTAACTCTTATCACATTCTCTCTAGCTCTCATGTCACCTTGAATCTCAACTTGACCTATCTTTGAGGCCTAGAGGTCATCTCTAAGAGTGAGCTCCCCCCCCTCCCCCTTGATAAAGACTTGACCTATCTTTAAGGTCTAGAGGTCTCTTCTAAGAGTAGGCTTACAAATTTTGGCTATTTCTTCTACCTTGGCTACATCATTGGTGCTAGAGGGTAGGACGTACAATGTTTTTTAGAGGACAATTTTGGAGCTAGAGGTATATTGAATTGCATTTTCTGCCACAAAGTGGTTTTCTTCCATATAGTTGTTTTCTTGATTCTGTTTGGAGTAGCAATGTTCTTCCAAGTGCCCGATCTTTCCACAATCATTACAAATTATTTTTGGCTTGTTTTTTAAATGACAATTTGCAAAGATGTGACCAAGCTTGCAATGATTCCATCTGATAGTTTTTCCTTTTCCAACATACAAAGCATCTTGACTGATTCCTTGAGTGAAATTTGATGTGCTTTTGAGTTTAGACTCATGCTCAAGTATTGAAGACTCAACTTTAGTTAGAGTTTTGTTGACATTTTTTAGTGTAGACACAAGAACATCATAGGGGATTTTGTCAACGCTATTGAGGAGAACTATAACTACTTCTTCTTAAATCTTCTTCTTAATTCTCTCTAGTTATTGCTTGAGTACCTTGAACTTGTTGATGTGAGCTGCCATTGTGTTAGATTCTTCTTTGTCCAATCTGTAAAATTGCATCAAAAGGTTAATCCTTGACCTCTTAGTTTCACTTCCAAAGACCTTGTTGAGTTCCTCCCATGCCTTCTTGGCATCTTTTATCCCCGCAATGTGATGTTTAACTTCAAGATGATCGGAATTGATGCACTCCTCGTCTAGAGAATCATCCTTATCTTGCCTTAGGGAAGCTTGAGGATAGCTATGTTGTCAGCCCAATTTATTGTACTTTGTAATGTTTTGGACCCAGCTTCCTCCAAGGATAACTACTTCTGGTGTCTCACCCGTGGGAGCCACATAAAACTTACAAGCTAGTGGGTTAGAAATAATATGTACAGTTTGTGTAAAAGACCCAAGGATTTGTATACATTGTCCACTAGGCAGTTGCATTTTGGCATGGGGGGCACTATTAAGACCCATGTTTGCCTAGGGAGACCCATGTTTCCCTTTGGCAAAAGATTGTGGCTAGCTATGAGAGACAGCAAGGTATGTTTTCTTTGCATATTTCTACCAAAGGGGAAATCAAGCCATACCTGAAGGGTGGTCGTTTCGTGTTGGGAAGCTATGCTTATACTCATGGTGTTAAGCGAGGCAAGGGCCTAGGGGTTTGTGAAGCTAATAGCTGTTTGGGAGCACAAATTGCATGTTGTGTTTATGTTTAATAGATGGTTTGCCTAGGGAGACCCATGTTTCCCTTTGGCAAAAGATTGTGGCTAGCTGTGAGAGACAGCAAGGTATATTTTCTTTGCATATTTTTACCAAAGGGGAAATCAAGCCATACCCGAAGGGTGGTCGTTTCGTGTTGGGAAGCTATGCTTACACTCATGGTGTTAAGCGAGGCAAGGGCCTTATAGGGTTTGTGAAGGGATTAGCCGTTTCGGAGCACAAATTGCATGCCGCGTTTATGTTTAAGAGATGGTTTTCCTAGGGAGACCCATGTTTCCCTTTGGCAAAAGATTGTGGCTAGCTGTGAGAGACAGCAAGGTATGTTTTCTTTGCATATTTCTACTAAAGAGGAAATCAAGCCATACTCGAAGGGTGGTCGTTTCGTGTTGGAAAGCTACGCTTACACTCATGGTGTTAAGCGAGGCAAGGGCCTTGTAGGGTTTGTGAAGGGACTAGCCATTTGGGAGCACAAATTGCATGCTGCGTTTACGATCTGGGGATTGTATCAAGTGTAGCCAGGATTTTCAGCCAGTCATGGTGGTCAACTTCATCACTATTGACGGAAGCGACTGTGTATGGCACTCGTGTACATCATCAAGGGCTTGATAACAAGCATTGCAAACAAAGAGTTTCTCGCTTCGGGAGATGGTCACAAAATCATCGGCAAAGGGACTTTTGGCCATGGGATGTGAGTGCCACCTATGTAGATTTACTTTGAGTGTTTGAGTCCCTTTGCGGAGGTAGACATGATTTGTGTCCCAGTCATGGTTGGCGCATGAAGGCCGGCCCAAGATGCTGTCATAATAGGCAGTGTTACGAAATTCCATGACTACAAATGTGAGTTTGAAGGTCATGTCATATAGATTTGAGGTCATGCACAAGGCCTAGGGGTTGTGCCCCAGCTACTAGCTTCCTAGAGGGTCTCTTGGAAGGCATTACTTTTCACTATCCTTAGATTCATGAACATGCAGAAAGCATGCATGAATCTGGTTGGGTTGTGTGGTGAAGGGCTCTCCGCATTGACTTTTCTAAAAAGTTCCTTCCATGCATGGATCTGGTTGGGTTGTGTGGTGAAGGGCTCTCCGCATTGACTTTTCCAAAAAGTTCCTTCCATGCTATGGTTTCTCCACAGACTTGTTTTAAGTGGACCCATGCCTGAGGATCTCAGGTGAGGAGCGGGGAAGTAAACCCACAAATTATAATCCCCATCTTTTAAAATGGATCATAGGGTTTAAAGGTCTAGGAACTAATTGATTGTGCCCATATGTTTAGCACAATTCATACCTTTGGCACCACTCATGTTAAAACCCTAAGATCTCTCTAGATAATTGTTATGCATAAACATGTATAAATCAGGCATAAACTCATCCACCCGACCACCCCCGGGCCCAAGGGATGCACACATGAAATATAATGAAATACATCATACCTTTACCTTGATGTCCCATACCGTCAAGAGGTATAACTCCAATCCAATAGCATGTAGCTATAGTGTGAAATGGTAGGTGAGTAGATATGATCCTCTACTACACAAGAGAGCATAACATAACCTAGCCTCAAGCTAACATCAAGAGACCATAGCCTAAGCCTCAAGATAACATAGCCTTGGCCTCCAAGCCCCCAAGCCTCCCTTGAGTGTGCCCCATGTCCCTATTATATAGGAGGGCCCTCAAGTGACTCTTGACTCTCCATTTCCCATGTGTGACCCTTGGATGGCTGACCCTAACCTTAACCCTTAAGGTTAGTCCTAACCCATGCTCCACTAGAGCTTGTTCCCATGCTCCCATGCTCACAAGCCTAATGTGGGTTAGCCTCCATATGTGTGCATATAACATACTTTCCCTCTCTCAAAACATTGCACTCTTGCAAAAAGAAGAAGAACTGCAGTGAACAATCTCAACCAACTCCCAGGTCGAAACCTCTATTTCCCTATCTTTCCACCTAATTTTAACCTCAAGGATTAGTCAACTAGAAAGTTTCCTTTCCCTGAATTCAAGTACCTTATCAAGTTCATGTGGAACATAGGATAAATCTTCGACTTCAACGAGTTCTTGAGGAGTAACTGTGTTATCCTCACCTCCCAGTTTCCCTTTCAATCTATTGATATGAAAGACTGGATGAACTCTAACATGTGGAGGTAGATTTAGTTCATATGTAACCATGCCAATCCGATGTATAACTCGAAATAGACCACAATATCTTCGACTTCAATGAGTTCTTGAGGAGTAACTGTGTTCTTGAGGAGTAACTGTGTTATCCTCACCTCACAGTTTCCCTTTTTTCAACTTATTGATATGAAAGACTGGATGAACTCTAACATGTGGAGGTAGTTTTAGTTCATATGCAACCATGCCAATCCGATGTATAACTCAAAATAAGCCACAATATCTAGGAGATAAATTTGAGCATTTTTCTATTGACAAAGTCTCAGAATCTTTAGGAACATTTAAATAAACCAATGCTCTTGGTTCAAAAGACCAAGTTGGCATCCTCTATCAGCATAGAACCGTGCCCTATCCTTAGCACTCCTGATAGAATCCCAAGCTTCAGTTAGCATTTCCTGCATATCATGCAAGAAATCCCTCGATGCATCAAGCTCGATGTCCTTAAGACCGACATCAATAGGTGCCCTAGGTTGATACCCATACATAAGCATAAACGGACTAAAACCAATAGCCGTATGTTTAAAACTTTTATAGCCAAATTCCATCATTGGAAGATATTTTTTCCAATTTGATGCTTTTTCAGAGACATATGCACGAAGCATATTCTCTACAATATGACTCATACGCTCTGTTTGCCCATCAGAGTGCGGATAATCAGAGGAATTCATACTCGTTTGTAAACCATTTAGAATAAAGTAGGAAAACATGGCATTATAATAGTAGGAACTAGGGATTCATCGCGCACTCTGACGTACCCACATTTGCACATGGCGCACTCTGACGTACCCACATTTGCACATGGAATTATTGACGTCCCGAGTTATCCTCCATATTAACATAGAGAGTCATCAACGTCTCGACGATGAGTCACATATGTTCATCCATAAACCTATCAAGTTGATTGTATAAATCGCCTAAAGTACGAAAGTACAGAAAGAAATGCCAACAAAGGAAAAATCTAAATTTTCTTAATCTGAACACAACAAGATAAACTTGTTAAACTCTAAATTTTCTTAATCTGAACACAACAAGATAAACTCGTTAAACTCTAAAGAAAGAGATTTCAACAAATGAAAATATCGACGAGATTACACTCATCAATACATGCAGGCTATAGATAAAATAAGTTTATCTAGAGAGAATGACTATACTATAACTTCTATAGTGAATTCAGAAAATGAGATTGTCTTTGAATGTTAAGGTCAACATGCTAAGTTATGTAAGCAAAGCAACAATCTTGAGCCCAAATTATCCTATAAGATAATACATGTGAGGGATCGCTAGCGTCCCATACCACCATGATACCACCCATACATACCTTACCAATTTGAAACTCCCTAGTATGCTGTCTAGGAAATATGAATAAAATCCTGTATAAAAGGAATAAGATGGCCTTATCCCAAACTTTCACATACTAAAATCTGTCTCTATATTCCTGAGACCACATCAAGGAATAACTCTTTCCGAGTACATCATTAGAAAAGAATTTTGAATTATTGGCACCTTTCTAATGATAACTACCCAAAACACAATAAAGTTGGGGTAGAAAAATAACCCACCTAGATACATAAACAACTATGTATCCGAGTTGGAATATGTACAAGAGTACAAGCAATACACTCCAAAATTAAGTGCAAAAAACGAAGGCAAATGCTACCTTCAAAGCACATGATATTATCCAAAAGATCAAAAGATCCTTATTATAAAACCATGGATAAAAGCATAGAAGCTCCTCGAATCCATAAAAACCATAGTTGATCTTAAAAATCAATGCATGCCATCTAATGGACATTAATCATGCCAAAAGAAGCATTAAAATTGGTGGCCAACTCATCAATCCAGAGTATATGAACGCGATGTCATTCAAGCAAAACTCCAAAGTAAGCAAGTGAAACACATGTGTGTAGCACTCAATAAGAAAACCCTAGACATAAGTGATCTAGGCAAAACCTAACGAGTCCAAATAAAACTTGAAAAACATCCAATAAAATCCACCAAAACAAACAGATCAACTAACCCATGATAGAACTTGTCTTAGGCTTAAGAAATTAAGCACAGACCACACTTAAATAAGTACATAATCACTCCACACAAAATTAGAGAGAGAGAGAGAGAGAGAGAGAGAGAGAGAGAGAGAGAGAGAGAAGAAGAAGAAGAAGAAGAAGAAAGAGAAAGAAAATGAAAGAATGAGGTTTTTTAAGGTTTTTTTCTTAATTAATAGAGAGAGAGAGAGAGAGAGAGAGAGAGAAGATTTTTTAATAAATAAATAAATTAAGGAAATAAATAGAGAGAGAGAGAGAGAGAGAGAGAGAGAGAGAGAGAGAAAGAAAGAAAGAGAAAAAGAGAGAGAGGATGTGTGTGTGTGTACTTTTAATTATTAAAAAATTTAAGACATGTTTACATGAAAAAGAATAAAAAGTAATTTATTGGATCTCACAAATAGAAGAAAAACGAAAAGAAAGGGTGCTTTTTTAAAAAGGCTATTAAAAAAAAGTAAAAAGTGAGTTAGAGGATGGAAAAAATAAATGTAAAGAAGGATGAGCGAGAGATAAATATACAAGGAGGTAAGAAAATTGATATTCAACACACTACAGTGATGTTTCGGGAGTGTATATTTTTTTATTAGGTGAGAGGTTCACCCATTGCATGTGCTAAAGGTCAACACCCCTCTTTACGGTTTATGACAAACCCCTCTTTAAGACTTACAATAAACCCCTCTCCCCTTGGATGTTGTCCACCTTTCTCTTACACCAACCCCCACTAGGGTTCTTCACTTCAATGCTCTTCGCTTCTAATGGATTATGGAAATTTTTTATTAAGGATTAATAGAAAAATTAATCATCTCACTAAATTTTCCTTTTTTGACGCATGTTTTGGGTTCTCACTAATCTCAAGTGGTAGATTATCTTAAACAATTGATACACCATTGATTTCCTCATGGAATTGACATCATTTATAGCCCCATTAGTGGTTAGGGGGTTAATCTAAAATTTCAGATTGATTGTATTTTTAATTATGATCCTCTTGCAACATGGGAATGAGCTAGCTCAAATTCATGAAATTGGTCAAATTTTAAGTTTAACGAATGCAATGATGTCTCGTATCATTTCCTTTGATCATAAATTAATCAAACAACATGCAATGCACCCAATTAGCTCACAAAAAGCTCAATTTATGTCTCTTTTAGGCCACTTTCTTCTCACTAACCACTTTCTTCTCACTAACCACTTTTCTAATATAAAAAACCAATACTCTTAGTGAATTTAGAGAGAATTAAGCAGATTTTATTAGTTCTTTTGTGTTTTTTCTTTGAATCAAAGTGCCTAAATCTATTGCTAACACTACAATGCACCAAAAAAAAATCAAAAAATGAACAAATGCAATTTTACCCTATGTTTATGCATGCAAAGCAAGCTAAAGAATCAATTCTTTAGCTTTCTAATGCACAAATTCATGAAATTAATGTAAACTAGCCTTTAGAATTCTTATATGGATGCTAAATGCACACTTATAGACAGTCAAATAACACAATTCAATGCAAATAATTCTCTTTTTCTTCTACTCTTTCATGCAAAACCATGAACTAATTCTACACAAATGCAACCATATTTTTTTTGTTTTTTCATTATACATGCACTTTCTAATGTCTCTAAATGTAAAGAAAAAATCCAAAACTCCATAGATTGTGGCCATGGGATAACAAGAATTGGAAAGCTAGATTCCTTCTTCTTGTGCAAAAGAATCACCGAGGAAACTCTAGGAGAAAGAAATACCAAAGCATGAGCTTTTCCCTGGCATCGATGCCAAATGGAAAGCCTAATTGCAAGCGCTTAGAAGCCTAATTGCAAGCGGTTAGAAGCCACTTACCGTTGTGCTTGCATTTTGTTGTGTTGCCCAATGAAAAACTTGTAGTTCCACTTGAGAACTTGGTTTTCTACTTCTCTCTCCAAGGTTTTCAAGCTTTTGGAGTCTCCATGGGTTGTAAAGGCACTCATTACACCAAATTTGAAGAAAGGGGTTGGTGAAGAAAGGGGATTGAGACCTTCTCACACTCTCTACTCCTCCAATTCTCTCCTCCAATTCTCACTCCCTCACATAAGCAAGTAAGTAAGCATATGTAGGACCAAATAATAAGAGGGTTTAGAATAGTTCAAGGATGGTAGGCAAGTTGCTTTGCAAGTTAAAAGCTGCTAGAATATCGGATAAAGTGGCCTACGCATGAGAAAAAACTTTTTGTTGTTATTCATGCTTTGAAAAAGTGGAGACATAATTTACCTCTACGGCTCTACTTTTATGGTTTTTATGGATAATTCATCTCTGAAATAATTTTGCAATTCTCCAAAGTGAGGGGGAAAAAGGCTCATTGGTTTGAGTTTATGCAAAAGTTTGATTTTGAGATAGGGATCTACCAAACAATAAAGTGGTAGATGCTTTAAGTAGAATAAGCCATATGAATCAACTTTCATTTCGTTGAGATACAATCTAACCTATTTGACTCTCTCAAGATCTTGTATCCCCATGATAGCTTCTTTGGTAGAATCTGGGATATTGTCCATGCTAGGATGACCCCCTGTTTCTATGAGGGAGTATTCTATTTGGAATGGTTTTCTCTTCCAAAAGGAAAGGTATGTGTATCCAATGTTATTGGTGTGTGAGAAGTCACATCATGTTTGAGTATCATGCCACATCTTATGTTGGGCGTTTGGGTGTGCTAAAGGACTCAGCATTTGGTAAGAAGAGATTTTTTTGTCCAAAGTTAAAGGTTGCTGTCGAATAAATTACCACCAATGACAAGCCAATAAAGCTGAGTGCTTAAGATGTGGTGGCTTGTTGATGCCATTGGAAATACGTGAAAAGAAATGGTAGAGTATTTCTATAGACTTTGTGGTTGGATTACCATGGACTTTGAGGGGGAATAATGCCATTTAGATGATCACTGACCGACTCACCAAATTGGCTAGGTTCATCCCTACAAAAGAGAAAATTTTACAGCGTGCTCATTTTCTCATTTGTTTATTTGAGAAGTTGTTTAGCCTTTATAGGTTGCCAATTGATATTGTCATTGATTGAGATCCAAAGTTCATTGGACATTTCTCACGTGAAGTATTCTCAAGAAACTGGATATACTAAGTTGAATATGAGCTCTTCTGAACATCTTGAGTCTGATGAGCAAACAAAACTTGTAAATTAGATCATGGAAGATATGATGCATGCGTATGTCTCTTTGAGAAAGTCTGATTGGGAAGATAACCTTTTGTTAGTAAAGTTTTCTTCGAATACTACTAAGCATTCTGCTACTAAGATGAGCCCTTTTATGCTCATGTATGGTTTTAGCCCAGAGCCTCGTTGATGATTGGCTTGGAGAAAGTTCGATTTGGTGTTGCGGGGTTGATTTCTTAAAACAATAGTAAGGTATGTTGCAAATTTCAAGCGAGAGCATAAAGAGTCCATATGTTATAGCACAATTTTATGCCAACCAAAAGTGATCAACTAGAGTCTTGGAAGAAGGTTAATGGGTTTACTTGAGAATCCCAAAAGCTCTCACGTAACAAGGACTAGAAAAGTCTATAAGTTTTCCTCGAGATTCGCCATACCTTTTATGATCTTGACAAGGCTATTAAGGTTGCTTATAGGTTACATCTCCTAAATGCTCCTAAATGGAGTACGCATGCATCCTGTCTTTCATGTAAGCAGACTAAAAGAGGTGCTCGGTGCAGGAGATAACTTAGTTTCTGACCACCAAGAGCTCGTGAGACCTGAGGATCTATATGTCTATGTTCCCTATGAACTAGTGGCCATTGTGGATTGTAGGGATCCTACCCTTACGAGACGATGAAGAGAACACTTGGGAGAATGTTGCTTCACTTCGTCTCCCAGTCTTCCTCTTGTTAGGAGGGAGAGAATGTTATGTCCCGTGTTATGTGGACATAATATGGCTAGTGTTAGAAGTCAATTGGACATTTCTGTAGTAGTGTGAGCTGGTCAAATGGCTATATACTTGAGATTATAGCTGATTTGTGAACATTTTTAGCTATGGGGAGCTCTACCTTAGGACTGGACCTACCTAGTGGTTAGCCCACTAGGCAATGCAAGTGAAAACCAACAATGGTTAGGGTGATAACCCCCAAAATTGTACCAAAAATTATCTTGATAAAGTGTTTCTTCATCAGCAAAAACCTTTATGTTTTCTATCTTTTATAACAAATGTGCCGTTGGCATTCATAGTGGGTTGGCAAATTCGTAAAAGCCAATGCACATTTTAAATCTTCTCCTTTCTTTGGTAGTATGAGAACCTTAGTCCCAACTAGAAAAATAAAACCCCAACTCAAAACCTTAGGATAGGTAATGTATTTAGCATTTTTGCAAAATGAATAAAATATCAAGAAAAGGTGGTTTAGGTGGTTGGAGAAGTGCATGACTCATGAAAAGAGGTTGTGTTTGTTCTTTCTTCCCTCTTTCCACTTTCTTGTTTCTTGTATTTCTTCTTTATCGTCGTGAATCTTGTGCAAACCATGTTTCTTTTAATGATGGAGAGGGTGTGAGAAATCAAGGAAGCACCATAGCTTAGTTTGTGTGTGATTTTTCAATATAATCTTGTGTTAATTACCTTTCTTTATCTCCTTCCCAAAGCTTAAAGCTAAGCTTTCAGCATATGTTTTACTGGCTTTACCCACAAACCTGGACTACAAAGAGGGCATTTCATTGGTGCATTTCCCAAGAGAAAGCAAGCTTTGGAAGGTGTGCAAAGTGTAACATTTTTAGTTTTGTGGATAAGAAAAGCTTCAATTTCAAAACCCTGGGAGAGTATTTACAGAAATTAGGGTGCTCTGTGGCTTTTATTGCTTGCAATTTTGTTATTCTTACAAGTATTGTGGTTGTACAAGTGTACTTGGTTGCAAAATTTGTAAAAAGAAGAAGAGAAGAAAGATGATGGTAGTCTTTTAAAGAGTATTAACCTATCTAAAGGGGTGCGAGTATGCAAAATTGATGGCAGTTAGGCAGAGGACTTAAAAGAAGGGCCAAAGAATCCTAAGGAGAAAATGAAGCAAATACAAGTGGGGGGCTCCATGTGCTTGGTGAAGGTGAACAGAGATGATGAAGGGGCTCTTTAGTGGAATGAAAAAAGACGAAGAGAAAAAGGGGGAGAAAGTGTAGATTGAAACATGAGAAAGAAGGCGAAGACCAAGGTGATGCCCAAATTCTTGGTGTTTAAGGAGTAAAAAGAAGTCACTGGAAAGATCACCACCATCATTATCGGCCATGCCAGTTGGTTGCTATTCGTGGAGAAGTGGAAGACATAGAAGAAGATGGAAGAAGCCCAGGTCTCCAGAGTAGCCACACGTAATGCCTCCTATTTTAAAAAAAAATATCACACAAAGGACTGAAGACAGCCAAGCAGTTTGTAATGTCAAAGAAGAAGAATGAACATGGGCTAAAAAAGCATGGGACCTTGACGTGCTTTAAAATTTTGGTGTGAATGTCCTCCATAAGAAAACCTTTTGAAGCTAATTTTCAACTTTTCTTTGCACATGAGGATGACAAGCTTTACATGAGAGAGAAGTCTATTCAAGCACAAACTTTCTACCTAATTAGAGAGACCATTAGGTGTCTCTTTTAATTTTCTTTTTGTACATCCTATGTCATAATCAAAGTGCAAGAGCTATATGGGTGGCAAGGCTGGCCAAGAGTTTTTTTTGGCACCCGGAGAAGGAGGAAAGATTGCCAAGGATAATGTTCAATCTTCACATATACACTAAGCAAGATAAATTTGGGGCTTAGCAGTTAGTGTTTTTTCTTTTTCAATTAAAACCAAAGCAGTGGGAGTCAAGGGTTCAGTCTTCATATACACACTAAGCAAGATAAATTTGGGGCTTAGTAGTTAGTGTTTTTTCTTTTTCAATTAAAACCAAAGAAGCAGGAGTCAAGTGGGTGGAGTTCTTCAAAGCTCAGTCTTTTGCGAGGGAGTTATTCAAGGATTTATCTTTAGTGGGTTTTTTTTAAGTGCACTGTGGCTTTCAAAGTGGCACTTTGGGTGATGAGCTTTCATGGGGGAGCTACCAGTTCTTTCCATGCTTGGTTGGGGAGATGTTTTTGTTGGCATTTAGAGTTGTTCTATTGCCTCATCTCTGTATTATCTTAAGGAAGAGTTTCATAAAACTGCCACATGGCAAGAATTTGGAGGTTTGAGAAGGGGAAGAAGAAGTTTGGGTAGAATTTGAATTTGGAAGCCTCAAAAGACGTGCAAAGCACGGGTTCCCAGCTAGTCTTTTTAAAGTGAGAGAGAAGAAGATAGTGTTTATGATGAGGAGTTTGAGGAGATGAAGAGTATGAAGTGTGAGAGAGAAGAAGATAGTGTTTATGATGAGGAGTTTGAGGAGATGAAGAGTATGAAGTGTGAGAAGAAGAAGGGTGTCTAAATGATATTAGGAGAGTGAAGATTGATGCGATGTGATTTTACAATGGCAAAGGATTTTCTTTTCGTTCACGATTGATTGTGGCAGGAATGATAAGCCCCAAAATTGTACCAAAAATTACCTTGATAAGGTGTTTCTTCATCACCAAAAACCTATATTTTATATATCATTTATAGCAAATGTGCCGCTGTAAAATCTTATTGGAATATTTTTTTGAGCACTTTGTAATGGCATTCAAAGGGGATTCGCAAATTTGTAAAAGCCAATGCACATTTAAATTTGCTCCTTTCTTCGGTAATATGAGAACCTTAGTCAACTAGACAAATAAAACTTTAACTTAGAACCTTAGGATAGGTAATGTATTTTCTACTTTTTGCAAAATGAATAACATAGCAAGAAAAGGTGGTTTGGGTGGTTGGAGAAGTGCATGACTCATGAAAAGAGGTTGTGTCTCTTCTTTGTTCCCTCTCTTTCACCTTCTTGTTTCTTGCATTTATTCTCTATCTTGAATCTTGTGCAAACCATGCCTCCTTTTAGTGATGGAGAGTGTGAGAAATCAAGAAAGCACCATAGCTTAGTTTTTGTATGATTTTTGGGCATAATCTTGTGTTAATTACCTTTCTTTATCTCCTTCCAAAACTTAAAGCTAAGCTTTCAACATATATTTTGCTTAGCCACACATGTGGATTACAAAGAGGGCATTTCAAGCTATATACTTGGGATTATAGCCCATTTGTGGGCATTTTTAATTGTGGAGCTCTACCTTGGGACTAGATCCAGGTAGTGGGTTAGGCCGCTAGGCACTGCCAATGAGAACCAAGATGGTTGGGGTGCATGGTATGGGACGTGCATGTTTTGTTGTGGGCACGTTCTTGCTAGGGTTGTGCTAGTGTTTAGCTTGGTGGGTGCCTTACCACTGCTCGTGGTTTGAGAGCCTAAGGTTGGGTGACAACGAGTACTAGCCAAACCCTTCTATTTTCCCTTTGTCATTTTGTAATTGTCGACGAGTAATGGACGAGCTTCATGGATAGTAAATAGTGAGAGTCGGTCAAGGGAAAGCATACAAGTAAGTAGAATCTTATTTTGATGTGTTTCACTTTAACTCTCTCTCTCTCTCTCTCTCTCTCTCTCTAACACACACACACACACACACACATTTTCTCTCTCTAACTCTCTCTAGCTACCTCAAACTCTCTCTCTCTCTCTCTCTCTCTCTCTCTCTCTCTCTCTCTCTCTCTCTCTCTCTCTCTCTCTCTCTCTCTCTCTCTCTCTCATTGTTCTAAAGAAGTAATTCATGGAATATTTTATATATTCCCACGGTAATTTCCACTATGTTGTGTGTATATTTTATGCATGGAATTTTATATTCCCAGGAGTATGAATCTCCTAGTAGGTTTGGATTGGGACGCCTTTCGTAACCCGACGATAGCAACTTGTTTATACACGGGTGATATTGTACATACGTAAAGGTATAGGTTGTATCATTTATTTTATTGTGTTATACATGATGGTTCTTTATGTTTTAGTCAATTTACTAATTGACTAGCACAGTGGTTTAAGTGCAGATTAGTGGACGGGATACCGGAGGCGAGTGGTTAAGGTCGGGGATTATGTTTTTTGTGATACTCGTTCTTGGGAGTCGCATTTATATTTAGCTTTGAAGGGCACATGCCATTTATCCCATTTTGGGCTGCGTTTGTGTTTTTTTAGTTATGGTTATTTGTTTAAAGAAATATGAAAGCTCCCTTGAAGAATATTTAATTTGCAAGGTTTTGTAAACCTTTGTAAGGTTGTAGATTTATTTCTTATTTTAGAAGAGTGGCATGCATGTTCATAAAGCAAGCAACTTTTTCATGAAGTCGACACTTTTGTAAAAGAAGAGAAGCTATTTTGAGCCCCAATATTTTTTTAGCAATACATTAAAATACACCAAGAGGAAGCGGGGGCTCACTCTTGGTGGGGGCACATTGGACCCATTCATGTGTTATTTCATGTGCTTTATACTCTTATAATTTGTTTATTTTATTTTCAAGTGGTCTGTTTCGCCCAACAGTGGTATCACAGCTTTGGTTTTATGGAAATCATAAAGACGGTGAAGAACTAGAGGGCACAAGGGTGAAAGAATCAATTTCAAAGGTATTTTTTCCCTTGAATCGCAAGGAAAATTGTAAGGTTGAAAGGAAACCTTTGTTTTGTCCATTGGACAAAGAAATCCCATCAAATCTTTGCCCAAATGTTAATTCAAGGTGGAACATAAACCACACACATTTTCTCTCTCTAACTCTCTCTAGCTACCTCAAACTCTCTCTCTCTCTCTCTCTCTCTCTCTCTCTCTCTCTCTCTCATTGTTCTAACGGAGTAATTCATGGAATATTTTATATATTCCCACGGTAATTTCCACTATATATTCCCACGGTAATTTCCACTATGTTGTGTGTATATTTTATGTATGGAATTTTATATTCCCAGGAGTATGAATCTCCTAGTAGGTTTGGATTGGGACGCCTTTCTTAACCCGACGATAGCAACTTGTGCATACATGGGTGATATTGTACATACGTAAAGGTATAGGTTGCATCATTTATTTTATTATGTTATACATGATGGTTCTTTATGTTTTAGTCAATTTACTAATTGACTAGCGCAGTGGTTTAAGTGCAGATTAGTGGACGGGATACCGCGGAGGCGAGTTGGTTGAGGTCGGGGATTATGTTTTTTGTGATACTCGTTCTTGGGAGTCGCATTTATATTTAGCTTTGAAGGGCACATGCCATTTATCCCATTTTGGGCTGCGTTTGTGTTTTTTTAGTTATGGTTATTTGTTTAAAGAAATATGAAAGCTCCCTTGAAGAATATTTAATTTGCAAGGTTTTGTAAACCTTTGTAAGGTTGTAGATTTATTTCTTATTTTAGAAGAGTGGCATGCATGTTCATAAAGCAAGCAACTTTTTCATGAAGTCGACACTTTTGTAAAAGAAGAGAAGCTATTTTGAGCCCCAAAATTATTTTTAGCAATACATTCAAATACACCAAGAGGAAGCGGGGGCTCACTCTTGGTGGGGGCACATTGGATCCATTCATGTGTTATTTCCTATGCTTTATACTCTTATAATTTGTTTATTTTATTTTCAAGTGGTCTCTTTCGCCCAACAGTGGTATCACAGCTTTGGTTTTATGGAGATCATGAAGACAGTGAAGAACTAGAGGTCACAAGGGTGAAAGAATCAATTTCAAAGGTATTTTTTCCCTTGAATCGCAAGAAAAATTGTAAGGTTGAAAGGAAACCTTGCTTTTGTCCATTGGACAAAGAAATCCCATCAAATCTTTGCCCAAATGTTAATTCAAGGTGGAAAACCACTCTGCATAAACCAAAAACCACCTTCTCTTGCAAAAATGGTTTTTCCCATCTCTTAATCACTCCCTAATCCAATTGTATGGATAGAATCAACATGGAAAGGAGTATTTAGCCTAAGTTTTAGATTGCTAAGCCATAGCAAGTGTAATGGATGGCTCAGGATACCCACAAATCAATTTGGAAGAGAAAAAAAAATGTTTGAAGCTTAATCAAGTTTTCAATCACAAGCTTCAAGTTGATTTAATCTCTTTTATGGTTTATCTTGCGCAAAGGAGGCGGTTACACTCCTTCGCTTCCAAATTGGTTGTTGGCTGCACTTTGTGGCCCATTAAGCTTAAAAGCTTAAGCTTCATAAGCTTATAAGCTTCTTCTTCTTTTTTTAAAGCTTGAAAGCTTATAAAATAAGCTTGAAAAAAAAATTGAGCACATAAAATTTTTGGAATTTCAGATAACGTTTTAGCCCATAGTCATTTTTTTAAAAGCAATTTTCAGAATTTACAAAGGCCAAGAAATTAAAATTTTGGCCAAAAAATTACCATTTTAAAGCTTCCAAAGCCAAAACATTTCCAAAAATTACCTGAAATATTTCTAATTTTTTTTCTCAACCTCTATAATCATTTGGAACAATTTATAGCACCTTACCACTTTGGGAATTAGCCTCTCCAATTCAAATCTATGGAATCAAGAGTTGACTTGGGTGTCGATTTTGGATATACAGCCAACGACAACCCTACCAATGTAGACGCCCATGTTCGAGATACTGATTCTTTGAATTCTCCTCTTCCACCACCATCTATGTAGGTAGTAAGAGTGGATTCGACTTCTTGAACAACAATTACATGACGAACAACAACGACACTTCGACCTTGAAGAGCGCCTAAATGTTCTTGAAGTTCCAACTCCAAATTTTGAAGATGCTTGTGGCTACTTTTGACGCTCAAACAACTAAAAAGGATAGGAAGATTTGTTGTGCTTTCTCTTTTCTTAAATTTGATGGTTAAAAAAGATGATCATCTTGTTCTCTCTTGGTTAAGTCAATTGGATGACTTTTTTTTTTGAAGAATCTTTTTTCGAGAGGGATAAGATTAAGTTTGCAGCAAACTAAATGGTTGATTGTGCATCACTTTGGTGGAATGTTCCCCGCAATAGCTCTAACAAGCCTTCTACTTGTTGGGAGGATTTTCAATGTAAGGTGAAGACTACTTTTTTGCCACCACCATAGTTTCATCTCAAAGCTCATCATGTGTGGGACATTTTATCTATGTCTGACTGCGAGACGATACCTTAGAAGTTTTGACAAATTCTACTTCAACTTCACATGCTCGAAGAAGTGCCTAAAGCTACAATTCAATGTCGATACGAATTCGGTCTTGAAGAAACTATTCAAGTGGAGGTAAATATGTTTAAGCCTACTTCTTTGGATGATGCTCTTGCATTAGCATAGGATGATGCCGAACACAAAAAAGGTTTGCATAAGCCTGATCGTCAATTCAATTCTTTTTTAAATAATTGACAAACCTCGAGCTTTAACAATAATCGCTAGTCTTTTCCACATCACACTAGTGTCCTATTGGTTTACGTTCTTTTAATGGTTCTTATGTCATTGGGTGCACGCACTACTCCAAACTCAAATGTTAAAGCTAACGATGATTCAAGCAATGTAATTCATCCCAAGCCTATTAGTCACAACACTACTACTTCCAAGAAACCTCGCCCTACGTGTTACAAGTAATCAACTGGGACACTATGCTACTCGTTGTTGGATGAAGCAACAACATTGAGGAGGTTTCCAATGAAGATGGAAACTATGCTCCAGATTGCTTTGAGGATACATTACGCGATGGCGATAACCATGACCAAAGCGATATGCCAGGTAACCCTATTTTTGCATATTCATTTACTTAAAATAAAGGGTCCAATCAATGGTCATGATGTCATAGTATTGCATGATGATGGTGTCATAGTATTGCATGATGATGGTAGTACACATGATTTTATTTTTGAGCGTGCTGTTAAGAAATTGCAATTAGAGACACACCCATCACTTTATAAGCTTAAATCTGCAAAGGAAACTAGACAATTAGAAATTACCATTGGTCCTTATAAAGAAAAAATAAATTTCTTACTTACACCTTTGCATACAAGTGATATCATTTTAGGTATGCCTTTTTGTCATCAATTCAATTCATGCATAGATTATGATTCGCACACTATGCGATTTACACATAAAAATGATTTTTTAACTCTTCATAATAATTTTTCACATGAATTATATCCATTGTTATTGCATACACAACCTAGACATGCATTAAAAAAAAGTGAAAAAGCTTTCATAGTCTATGTGCATGAGATTGAAGCATCCCAGCAAACATTATCTCGAAGTTAGCAATATTTTCTAGACTAATTAAAAGATTCTTTTGCCGATGATTACCCCTAGACTTACTTGCCTAATGTCTAGAAGACCATGTCATTGAGATTATCCTTGGTAGTCAACCACCTCATAGAGAACCTTATAAACAAAACCAAATCTAGCAAAAAGAAGTCTAGAAGCAAATAGAGGAACTCTTAGACCGCAGCCTCATTTGACCTAGTAGTTCCCCTTTGCCCTAGTACTTCTAGTACAAAAAAAGAATAAATCCATAAGCAAATAGAGAAACTCTTAGACCGCGGCCTCATTTGACCTAGTAGTTCCCCTTTGCCCCGGTATTTCTAGTACAGAACAAAATAAGACCTATCTCATGTGCATTGATTATAGAGCATTGAATAAGATAATTGTAAAAAATAGATAACCTGTCGCATGTGCATTGATTATAGAGCATTGAATAAGATAATTGTTAAAAATAGATAACATGTTAAAATTAGATGACCTACCGCATGTGCATTGATTATAGAGCATTGAATAAGATAACTGTAAAAAATAGGTATCCTAATCCACGTGTTGATGATTTGTTAGATAAGCTTCGTGGTGCCTCTGTGTTTAGTAAAATTGACTTGAAATTTGGATATCATCAAGCTCGTATGCATGCTTCTTATGTTTATAAGACTGCATTTTGTACACAAATAGGGCTCTAATTTGAATTTCTTGTTATGCCTTTTGGTTTAACAAACACACTTGCCACATTTAGTAGAATGATGGATCGTTTTTTTTTGAAGCATCAGCATTTTATGATTGTGTTTTTCGATAATATTATTATTTTCAGTAAAACTGAAGAAGAGCATAGAGAACATTTTGCTTTTTTCTTCAATCTTTTGAAAGAAAATCAATTGTTCGCTAATCCAGAGAAAAGAGCTTTCTCTCAAAAGGAAATATAATATCTTAGTCACATTGTTTAGACTTGGCCTACTCCTAAGAGTGTTGGTGATGTCTGTTCTTTTCTAGGTCTTTGTAGCTATACTACTTTAAAAGCCTTAGAAAATGATATTTATTGGCCCAGTCTTAAGCATGATGTTGCAAATTTTGTGTCTGAATGTATTGTTTGTCAACGAGTTAAAAGACATCATGGCCTGCTCATGACATTGCCTGTCCCTAGAGGCCCTTAGGAAGAAATTTCCATGGCCTTTGCCTATCACGTCTACATGTAATGATATGATGTGGACCATTGTTGATATATTTAGTAAATAAGCATATTTTCTTGCTTCTAAAAAGAATTTGACTGCCTCTCAAGCTGCCCACCTTTTTATTAAGAATGTTTCACATTCCATTGTCTACCTAAAATTATGGTTTAGGTTCTGCAATCATTTCTGGATTGCTCTATTCTCCAACCTTGGTTCCAAAATCGACTTTATGTCTGCTTTCCATACCGAAAGTAATGGCCAAACTGAAGCTACTAATAGCACAATCCTGGATTTTCTAAGATCCTATACTATGACTAAACCAGGCTATTGGGACTAATATCTTCATTTATTGCAGTTTGCCTATAAAACAATACCCCTCAATCTACTACTGGTAGAGCCCCTTTTTGAAGTAGTGTACGGTAAGAAACTACCTACACCTGCTTCCAAACTGTCTTATAATGCGCCTGCCATGCAGATACCTTCACTCGAACCCACACCCACATCTTATAAGAGGTGCAAGATACTATGGCAAAACCTCAAATGCAATATGTGACCCAGGCTAACAAAAGACGTCAAACAAGTCACTTTTAAAGTAGGTGACTATGTTTGGCTTAGAATAGAGAAGCGACGACTAAAGAGTGTTGAGAAACACCCTGCAGTTAAGTTAGCTTCTCATTTCACGAACCTTTTTGAGATTACCTCCAAGATAAATGAAAGTGCTTTCTGATTGAACATACCATCTCATTGGTGTATTCATAACTCTTTTCATGTAAGACTTTTACGACCTTTCAGAGGTATTCTTCCTACTTAACCCCGTCTATGATTACTTGCCTTTGATAGAAGAGGACTCCGAGCTTATAGAACCCGAGTTACCATGAACATGACTACAAGAAGAGAGAATATTTTTTGGTTTGAATAGCCAATCAAAAGGCAAAAAGTGTACTCCTTGCCCATGAGGATGACACCTAGCCCATCAAGTAGATAGCCAAACGTGGCTGGACGTGGGTGGCAAACTAGAAACGGGTAAAAAAAACACCTTGTCCAAACTAGAAAAGGGAAAAAAAAAAACAGAGAAAAGAAAAGAGTACTGATGGCTGTCTAAAGGGCCTGAGGAGTCACCCTCGCTACACGTGGTCGGTTAGATAAGCATGGAAGGTAATGTGTATTAGGGTGAGCTAAGAGCTTTGGTCAGGGCGATGGGGGCGACGTTGGACGACCGCTGTAGCTCTCTCGCCTTTACACTGTACAGTCTACAGCCACGCCTGCAGCTCTCAGGCAAACATCATCGAAGGAGCAGCTTCGCATTACAGGAGAGTCATTCACAGCAATCACTTCAGAAACCCTGGATTTTGAGAGTTAAACGCAGAGCATCAGTTACAGATGAAACCCTAACGTAATCGGAGCAGGTCAGTTCAGAGCATACTGCCATAGCAGAGACTGATCATACCCTAGCTTTTTACAGCAGGCTGTACTTATTGATTGCAGAGAGGAGGACCTCTATAGCTGTGCTCACGGTAAGGCAGTGCAAAATACCATCCGAGCATACATGAGCTAGAAAGTAAGTTTTCATAGGCCTTTTTCTCCTATCTTCCAGCTAGGGTTGGCCATATTTACAGATGGTCAAGGAAACTAGGGTTTTCAAAAGCCTGAGCTTCCCCATTCCAGACATTTCCAGCGGCCTTTTCGTCTTTCTGCACTGATAAGGATGGTCAAGGAAACTAGGGTTTTCAGAAGCTTGAGCTTTCCCATTCCAGACATTTCCTGCGGCCTTTTCGTCTTTCTGCACTGATAAGAATAGGAGAAATAGGCCACCTTCAACGAAGGTTTGGGGAATGAGGGTATTTCCAGCTGCCTTTTCGTACTTTCTGCACTGATAGAATAGGAGAAATAGGCCACCTTCAATGAAGGTTTGGGGAATGAGGGTTTCTAATGTTGTGATTCACCCCAGAGATGCAAGAGCAAAGGACTTGATAGGGTAAGGAGATTCAGCCTAAGGTTGAGATGCAAGACCGGCAATTCTTTCCTCGCAAGACTGACAACATATGGACCATACTGTGGGAGGCTTGTTTGCAAGGGCTCACTCTTTTCTTCCAGTTTCTGATCCATGCTATTGAAGGCATTCCTGCCTTGCGGCAGCTGCTGGAGTTGTCTGGACTGCAGCTGCTTTACATCCCAGCATCTCAAGCTTGCCAGGCGCCTGTCCAATCAACCCTTCTTCCCCCCCGAGATGCCAGGGATGCTAACAAACTCACGGTAAACTCTTCCTTAGCAAATTCTTGTACCACAAATGAGTTTTTGATCCTGGATTTTTTTGATTGCTTAGAGTTTCATGAATTCCTGGCTTTAAGCCATAGAAAGCCTGTTATTACAAAGAAGGAAAGAGCCTTATAGGGACACCACTTGAGCAAACATGTAGCTCTTTGAGATTGTACATTTAAGGGTCCAGATTAAGCTTAACATGTGATAGTTACAACACCATTAGCAAGCACATGTGGATGGAGATCACACGATCATAACCACCACCACCCCCCCCCCCAAAAAAAAAAAGAAGAAAAAAACACCTACATTGTGCAGGAAGAGCCTGTTTTTCAGAGTTTGCATGAAAAAGATCTCTATTATCGACCTATTCAATTATTAATTTTTGATTCTACCTAATTGAGTGGAAGGATATACAATAGTATGTATGTGATAGGTCAACAGATCAACAAATTTCACTGTCTCAAAAGAAATTTCTTTGTTATTGGAGAATAAAAATGTTAATTTCGTATAACAACTCTGCAAGACCTCTGAAGACCAAATGTTGGGCCGAATTGTGCACTGCTGTAGAAGCACCAAAGATGTCCGATCTCGAGCCTATGCACTCTTCCCAATGGTATGATGGAGGGATGCAAAGCTAGGGCTGAGAGAGGGGCTGTTTGGGACTGTTCTAGACTACATATGAATGTTGTAAATGAATGAAAATGTTGCGTTTTACCTTCAACAAGTGGCTGCAGCAAAACGATGAATGGATGAATGCTTAAAACTGTAGGGATGCAGAAAACGCAAGATGGACTGAAGGCTGAATGCTGAATTGATGCTTCTTACTGATGTACATGGCTGAATGCTCATGCGTTTGAGGCGCTTAGGGCTGTAGGAGACAAACGCTAAAGAGAGATGGCTGACACTGCAATCGTCTATGCTCTTGAAGCTGAGGATGACAAGCGCTTGGTTGATCCTTTACTGAATTATGAGATGAATGAGAGAATGGATCAATCCCTCCTATTTATACTAGCTATATAGCCAGTCGGTTGGCACTAGATGCTGGCCGATTGCTCCATAAATATTAAATGCTTAATAATGATATATATAAATGCTAAAAATGATATTAAAAAATACCCAAAAAATCTTAGAAAAATCTTGGATGATATCTGGGGTTCCTGCAATGGTCTAGATGCTATGCATGAATGTTGTGCAATATGCAGGATGCTTTCTGATGTAAACTCTAAGGATTCTACTGATTATATATGTCTCTTTAAGTGGGTTAAGAGATTTAGACTGACTGACTGACTGACTGACTGATTGACTATGGCTGAGAATGATCCACGTAGCTCGTGTCTGACTTATCCTAGATTGAGAATATACTATGGGGTCACGACGTACGACAAATATCATTCTAATTGAAACTAATACTGTATAAATATTGCATTGCTGATGATGAGCCAGTTTGTCACCATGCACTACAGTGCAGAGTGCAACAAAATATCATTCTAATTGGAACTAATTGGAACTAATACTGTATAAATGTTGCATTGTTGATGATGAGCCAATTTGTCACCATGCACTACAGTGCAGAGTGCATGTGACATTTCCTCCTGCTTAGCTTGGCGACAAGTTTATGGCTTCCAAGTAGTCCGCCAACAACTGGGGGTACTCTTAAAAGAACTCCTCGTCTAGCCATACGGCTTCGTGGGTACCTCAATCTCAGAATTTCTTATAGAACTGACGTATTCGTCGACCGGAACCATGCTTCCAACGATGAAGAAGGATCTGTCGGACTCGATGACTTCTGCTTCGTCTACCACGTCTGATTGCTGTTCATCTGAAACATCAAGCACTTCTGGACCAACATATGGTTTTAGCCAAGAAACATGGAAAACATCATGCATTGTCCAACTGGTAGGTAACTTTAACTTCATGGAGACATCACTTAACTTCTTAACTATTGGAAAAGGGCCAAAACTACGGAATGAAAGCTTGGGACAACGTTTGTCCACTTGTTTCAATCTTTGTTTCATGATACGTAGATAGACCCAATTCCCTTCCTTGAAGTGGACATCTCGTCTAGACTTATTCGCTTGTTTGCTATATGCTTCCTATGCTTTGGTCAAGCGGTCCTTGATTGACTCGATGATCTTGGAAAATGCTTCCGTGATTTTATTAGCCACTAGAGATGGAGACACCAATCTCGTCAAAAGAGAAAAGAAACAGTGACCAAAGGCTGCTTCATAGAGAGTCCGTCCGACGTCGGATGAATGAGTGTCGTTCAAGATAGCCTGGACCAATGGAAGATAATGTTCCCATTTGGATTGCTGGTCATGACAATATGACTTGAGAACATCAAAGGCCAACTGGTTATAAATTTCTGTTTGGCCATCTGTCTGTGGATGGAATGCACTAGACAACTGCAACTTAGTTTCGAGGTTTTCAAATAATGCTCTCCAGAAATGGGAGGTAAACTTGGAATCTCTATCTGATGTAATGGTGCTAGGCAAACCACAAACTGGATACCAATGCTTGACAAACAAACGGGCTATGTCCTTGGCTGTGGTCGTATGCTTGCATGGGATGAGCATGCAGAATTTACTACAGTGATCCACAATGGTGAAACACTGAGTGTTCCTGGATCCGGTGGATGCTGGTAGAGGTCCTACAAAGTCCATAGATATGTCGATGAAAGGTTCGTCGGGGATAGGCAAAGGTTGAAGTAAACCAGTCTTCTTTGTATGTGGAACCTTTACTTATCTTACAGGCTTGAAAATGTGAATAGATATCACGCCTCATCTTTGGCTAATAAAAGGACCGTTCTAATTTCTCGAGGGTACTGTTGATACCCCTATGTCCTCCAACTAAGGAGTGGCATCATGGAGAAGAGTGGAACTCTTTTCCCGAATGACATAGAGGCGGTTCTTGAAGAACAACCAACCATTCTGGATGAAATAATGGCCCGGCTCAGAATTGAGGGCCAAACTGTACTGAGTACCAAACTCAGGGGAGTTGATATATTAGTCTTTCATACTATCTAAGTCCTTTCCCATGATTTGAGAATGGTAGATTCATGGACTGCTTGGATGCTGGCCTTTCGACTAAGAGCATCTGCTACTAGGTTATGCTTACCAGGGATATATTCAATCATTCCTCCAAATTGTTGGAAGAGTTGACTCCACCTGGCCTGTCGATCACTCCATCGAGCACTGGGCATAGTTTGAAACCACTTAAGTGCTTGGTGGTCTGTTTTTACTGTGAAAACCTGTCCATAAAGAAAAGGCTTCCAATGTTTGAGCGATGTGATCACACCCAAAAGCTCTTTGTCATATACCAAATAATTCTTTTCGGCGACATCCAACTTTCTACTGTAATATGCCACAGGTCTATTGTCGTGCTGGAGAACTGCACCTATGGCTACATTGCTTGCATCGGTAATGACCTATGGGATACCAAGAATGCTTCTATCCCCACGAATCATGACAAGCTCAAGAAAACCTTTACAGATAGTAAAAGTGTCATGCCCCTAATCGGGAATAGGCTCATACTGACGGACCCACTGAATTCCTAAGATCATGTTACACCCCAACAGAGGCGAGACGATGAAATCTCGTTGGAATGAGGCCTTTTGAACTTCAAAGGCAAACTGTTGTGCCTTCTAAGAAATGTGGGTGTAGAGACCAAGTGTGAACCCATCCACATCCAGATGATATGGGACTAATGCGCAATTCAATTTATTAGCCAACTGGGGAGAGATGGGGTCTTCAGAACTATCCATATCAAAGAGGACTACAAATTATCGGCCCTTGGCAGAGCCATAAGCTCGGATGAGGCTCTTCTGTGCGGCATCGCTCTCACCCTCCTACTTAGCATCAAATACCATTGATGGCATAGGATGCATAGAAGGTAAAAGTTGAACCGCATTTGTAGTAGTAGGCGGGGCCGGAGGAGCTGGGGAGGCTGTGGCAACTGTGGCAGAAGGAGCTGGGGCGGCTTGTTCCGCTTGCCATTTGTGGCAATCCTTCTTACCATGCCATATGATATGACAGGAAAAACATCTATTTTTTGCCTGATACTTCTTTTGCTCCTCTGGAGAAAGATAACCTCCAGTAATGCCTGCTTTAGACTTTTCATCGAGGGTTTTCTTAGGCTTAGATTCTTTATCTTTCTTACCCCCTGAACTGGAGCTAGTACTGCCGTCCTTCTTAGCATCTTTAAACAGTGCGTTACCTTTTCCCGGCTGTGCAGCTGATTGTTGTTGTTGGGGTTTGGTACTGGATTGAGATGACTGATTGGGCTTGCCTTTGTTCATTTTCATTTCTTCATTCTGAGCGAGAGTCAGAGCTCGGTCATATGTACTGGGTTCAAAGTTACGAACTGTGAACCGAATGTTAGGATTCAATCCACGAATGAATTGCTCCATCTTGGCCTGCGTAATTAGCCCTAACTGCTATGCTAAAGTGATAACCTTTCCGAAAAACTGAAGCACTGGGGATCCGTTCTGTCTGAGTCCATAGAACTCATCTGTTTGCCAGACCGGTCATGTACTGGGGTGGGATGAATCTGGTCTTTGGGTCATGGACAAAGGTATCCCAACTAAAAGCTGTGACACCTATGGTTTGGTCTGTATAAATATTAGACCAATGCTGCCACCCACCAAGTGACTGCCTCACCAGTGAGATGGGGTGCACAGGTCGTGGACCCTACAGTTGCTGGCCGACAGTACACACCTGGCCGACTGGGTGTAGTTGCTGCTCGTGGAGATCTACTAGTCATGTCGGCTGCTTATGAGATGGAGAGGACACAGTATTGGGTCCCAATCACCCTCTGTAGGGCCCCCACCACGGATGGTGTATTTGCTTTATTAGAATGATGTGAATCTGAAAGAAAATACAGCAATCTTGGACCTTTCTTGGCTGGGAATTCCCTACCCTTGACCTGCAGTACTCCACCCCTTTGCTTAGCAACTTCCTTGGTTTGTTTAGCCCTTGTTTGCTTGAGCTCTTGGTGAATAATGAGATGAATGAATGGGATTGTGGGCAATGCTATTTATACTACCCAACATGAGCAGTCGGCCATCATTCAAAATAGCTTGAACCAAAGGCAAATATGATTCCCACTTACCTTGCTGATCGTGGACATAACACTTCAGCACATCAAAGGCCAATTGGTTGTATATCTCTGTTTGGCCGTCTGTCTGTGGGTGGAATGCACTGGAAAAATTCAACTTAGTACCAAAATTATCAAACAATGCCCTCCAAAAATGACTGGTAAACTTGGCATCTCGGTCTGACACTATGGTCCTAGGAATCCCGCCAATTGGATACCAATGCCGAATGAACAACTGGGCAACATCCTCGATGGTCACATTGGCCCTGCAACGAATAAGCATAACAACTTTGCTAAACCTATCAATAGTTAAGCACTGCGTATTACGCTTACTCGGCAGTATGTCGTCCAAAAATATGAACACACACTTTCCAATCAAATCCCGAAAAACACGCATCATCATGCGGTTAAATGTAGCTGGGGGGTTCGTCAAGCCAAATGGCATGACCACAAATTCATGGTGGGTCGGTTCCCTACGGAAGGTTGTCTTGGGGATGTCCCCCTCCACAATCCGCACCTGGTGGTACCCACTCTTTAAACCAATTTCGAGAACACCTTTGCTCCATTCAGCCTCTCGAGAATATAGTCAATTCGAGGCATCGAGAATTTGCTCTTGACAGTCAGCTTGTTGAGTGCACGATAATCGACACACAAACGGGAAGACCCATCTTTCTTCTTGACAAATAAGATCGGTGCTGCAAATGGCGACATGCTGGGGCGGCGAATGAAGCGAGATTGCAACAATTCTTGGAGTTGGCGGTCCAACTCGGATTCCATTGCCTTGGAAAGGCGATACTACGGAAACTTGCTCGGGGTTTCGAGCCTGGGAGAGGAGGTCAATCTTGTGGTCCTCTGGTCTGGACGGGGGGGGGGGAGCTGGGGAGGGAGGCTATCCCGAAGAAAAATCTTCTAGAACTTTTCATGGAGAACCGAGTACTTCTCGGAAGCATTGGCCACCGTCTGGGCTGTTTGGATGTAAATCATCGCACACTGTGCGCCTTTCCTGATTGTTCGCTTAGCCTGCAACCAAGTGGCTTATGAGCGGAAAGTTCGGAATTACTGGCTCACACTTAATGGTCACTTGGGCGTTTGACACATTCCGATTAATCTGGAACGTGTGCTTGTCCCACTTGACATCATGAAGAAACTTGTGAAGAACTAGGGGTAGCTGCTGGGCTCTGTGTGGGAGCTGAGCTCACCACGGAAGCTGTGGAGGCAGCGGCGGCGGGCTTTGGAGGCTTCTTCGGACAATCCCGAGAAGTATGTCCTTTTGTATGACAAAAGAAACATCTACCCTCCTTCTTGTTCTGAGAAAGCTCCTCAGCACTCAACTTGCCACTTGTCTTGCCTGCCTCCGCTTTTTGGTCTGGAGTAAGCTAAGACACATTGTTCGAGTTCTTGGAGCCAGAGGCTCCCGAGCTCTGTCGTCCTGAGGAAGACCCCGTCTGGTTCTAGCCTTTGCCCACCGAGGCGGTAGCCTTGGGAGAAGCCGGCTAGGAAGTCTTGGGCTTGCCACCATTATGTTTCATTTTTGCACTCTGCGCAAGCGAGAGTGCGTCTTCAAAAGTGGCTAGCCTAAACATACGCACCTCCCATTGGATTTGCGTGTCAAGGCCATACAAAAACTGCCCTTTCTTATCCGTATATCAGATAAGCCTAATTGCAGATATAAAGTTGAAATTCTATTGGCAAACTAAAGGACTGGTTGGGCGTTTTGACGCGCTTCCCTGAACTCGTCTTCGAGTCACTCAAGGTAGTGGGGCAGTAGAAACCGCTGCTTAAGGTCGCGGACAAACTCGTGCCACACATAAGCTGCCATACCTAATCTGGTGTGGGCATGAGTCCACCAAGGAATGGCCTCACCTTCCAAGTACCAACTGGGGCTAAGATCACTCTGTCAGTATTTGTTTTCCTAACTGCGGCAAAGTAAGCTTCAAATTGATGTAACCCCATGAATAGAGAGTTGTGGGATCAAGTTTACCATTATACTTACTAAAGTTCATTTTCTCAAGAAAATGATTCGAGGACGCCGCCGGTGTCAATCTGGCGTCCAATGCTTTGAGGTAACGCTCGTGTTCCATGCGTCGCATGGCTTCGTCTTTTCGTTGTCGGATCTCCGATGCACGCATCTGCACTCAAGCAAAGAGCTTGGTTGCGGGCTGTGACCCCGCGAGAGGGTCCTTGTGACGAGGATCTGGAATCTGGGATACGGAAGGAGAGGGAGGAGGAGATGGAAAACGCGACGCTGGAGAACGGGTACGCTCTTCCAGAGCCAAGATCTGCGCCTTCTGCTCATCCAACTTGGCTGCCTGTTCTGCAATTGTTCGCATCATCTGCTGGAACATGTCTGTAACACTCAAGCCTGGTGCCCTAGCTAGGCTGCCTAGTGCACTCTGGTCCCATGGTTCTTTGTCTCTCTCGTCGTCGAAGCTCGCCATAGTAGGAAAAAGCACTTTCTTTCCGGAACACAATCTGACCATCCACTATCTGTGTGGGAGATGTCCGGAGGCTTCTGCAGGCTGAAAACCAATCGTCCTTCGAGGGACAGGAGTCACTCCGAAAGGGGTAGTCCACCGGCATCTAAAAACCAACCACACGGGCGAGGAAAAATTCAGGTTTCTTTGCTGAATCTTTGTACTTGAAGTAGGCTCTGATACCACTGCAACATGCGGAAGCTTCAGAGAAGAATCGGTAACTTCAATACTCAGAATTCAGCACTCTTTTCGCGACGAAAATTAACGCACAAACTGAAAGGAGATGTGCATAAAATAGAGAGACAGAGGGAGAGATGGAGAGGACACAGTATTGGGTCCCAATTAACCTCTGTAGGGCCCCCACCACGGATGGTGTATTTGCTTTATTAGAATGATGTGAATCTCAACGAAAATACAGCAATCTTGGACCTTTTTTGGCTGGGAATTCCCTGCCCTTGACCTACAGTACTCCACCCCTTTGCTTAGCAACTTCCTTGGCTTGTTTAGCCCTTGTTTGCTTGAGCTCTTGGTGAATAAAGCTTCCTAGCCTCCACCCAAGCCCCCTTGAGTGTGCCCCATGCCCCTATTATATAGGAGGGCCCTCAAGTGACTCTTGACTTTCCATTCCTCATGTGTGACCCTTGGATGCCTGACCCTAACCTTAACCCTTAAGGTTAGTCCTAACCCATGCTCCACTAGAGCTTGTTCCCATGCTCCCATGCTCACAAGCCTAATGTGGGTTAGCCTCCTAGTATATGCACACATAATGTGTATATAACATACCACACATAATGTACATATAACATACTTTCCCTCTCTCAAAACATTGCACTCTTGCAATGAAAAGAAGGAGAACTGCGTTGAACAATCTCAACCGACTCCCAAGTCGAATTCTCAATTTCCCTATCTTTCCACCTAATTTTAACCTCAGGGATTAGTCAACTACAAAGTTTCCTTTCCTTGAATTCAAGTACCTTATCAGGTTCATGTGGAACATAGGATAATTCATCGACTTCAACAAGTTCTTGAGGAGTAACTGTGTCATCCTCACCTCCCAGTTTCCCTTTCAATCTATCGATATGAAAGACTGGATGAACTCTAACAATTGGAGGTAGTTTTAGTTCATACACAACCGTGTCAATCCGATATATAACTCGAAATGGACCACAATATCTAGGAGATAAATTCGGGTATTTTTCCATTGACAAAGTCTGAGAATCTTTAGGAACATTAAAATAAACCAACGCTCCTGGTTTAAAAGACCGAGATGAGCGTCCCCTATCAGCATAAAACCGTGCCCTATCATGAGCACTCCTGATAGAATCCCGAGCTTCGGTCAGAATTTCTTGCATATCTCGCAAGAAATCCCTTGATGCATCAAGCTCGATGTCCTTAAGAGACCGACATCAATAGGTGCCCTGGGTTAATACCCATACATAAGTATGCACGGACTAAAATAATAGTCGTAAATTTAAAACTGTTATAGGCAAATTCCATCATTGGAAGATATTTTTCTCAATATGATGATTTTCTAGAGACATATGCACGAAGCATATACTCTACAATCTGATTCATACACTCTGTTTGCCCATCAGAGTGCGGATGACCAGAGCAATTCACATTCAAAGTAACTTCCTTGTTGTAAACCATTCGGAATAAAGTAGGAAAACATGGCATTATAACAGCAAAAACCAGGGATTCATCGGCGCCCCGACATACCCACATCTGCATATGGAATAATCAACGTCTCGAGTTACCCATATCAACATAGAGTCATCAACGTCTCGATGAGTCACATATGTCCATCCGTAAACCTATCAGGTTGATTGTGTAAATCACCTAAAGTACGGAACTAGAGAAAGAAATGCCAACAAAGGAAGAATCCAAATTTCCTTATCCGAATACAACAAGATAAACTTGTTTGAACTCTAAAGAAAGAGACTTCAACAAGTAAAAATGCCGACGAGATTACCCTCATCAAAACATGCAGGTTATAGATAAAAGAAGTTTATCTAGAGAATGCCTACACTATAACTTCTAGTGAATTTAGAAAATAAGATTGTCTTTGAATGTTGAGGTCAACATGCTAAGTGATGTAAGCAAAGCAACAATCTTGAGCCTAAATTATCCCATAAGATAATATATGTGAGGGATCCCTAGCGTCCCATTCCACCATGATACCACCCATACATACCTTAACAATTTGAAACTCCCTAGTATGCCGTCTAGGAAAATATGAATAAAATCCTGTATAAAAGGAATAAGATGGCCTTATCCAGACTTTCACATACTAAACCTGTCTCTATATACTTGAGACTACATCAAGGAATAAATCCTTCTGAGTACATCATTAGAAAAGAAATTGAATTATTGGCGTCTTTCTAATGATAACTACCCAAAACACAATAAAGTTAGGGTAGAAAAATAACTCACCTAGATATATAAGCAACTAGGTATCCGAGTTGGAATATGTACAAGAGTACAAAAATATACTCCAAAATTACGTGTAAAAAACGAAGGCAAATGCTACCTTCAAAGCACATGATATTATCCAAAAGATCAAAAGATCCTTATAAAACCATGGATAAAAGTATAGAAGCTCCTTAAATCCATAAAAACCATAGTTGATCATAAGAATCAATGCATACCATCTAATGGACATTAATCATGCCAAAAGAAGCATTAAAATTAGTGGCCAACTCATCAATCCGGAGTATATGAACATTGTGTTATCCAAATAAAACTCCAAAGTAAGAAAGTGAAACACATGTGTGTAGCACTCAATAAGAAAACCCTAGACATAAGTGATCTAGGCAGAACCTGATGAGTCCATATAAAACTTGGAAAATATTCAATAGAAATCCACCAAAATAAACCGATCAACTAACCCATGATAGAGTTTGTCTTAGGCTTAAGAAATTAAGCACAATCCACACTTTAATAAGTGCCAAAATAAATTATCATGGAAAAATGTCAAAGGTGAAACACACTTTGAACGAAAAATTATAGCCATCAAAAGAAATTAAGGAATACGTCCAAAAAGAATGGCTAAACAATGGTAAAAAATCATGAATACATCGTTTAGAATTAATCCAAACATAAATATCCATTAATACGAGGTATAATCGTATTAATAAAATATGCGAATAACTCGCATCTATCTAATGTCAGCACGAGAAAATGTACTTCAACATTAAATAACCCTCAAAAATATTAAATTCTCGAGAAAAAGAATTATCATGATTTTTTTCTAATTTTTTTAAATTTATAGGGCCTCAAAATATAATAATTTTGAATTCCACCAAACCTATCTCATGGCATTCCAAACCTATATTTTTTCAAAAAATTTTTAGCAATTAAATTTGTCAAAATACCATTGATATTTAAAAAATATCAATTTTTAAGATTTCTAAAAATAATTTCTAGAAATTTCCTAATTTTTCCTGAGAATCCCATCGTTCACGAAATTTTCAATTTCGTCCGACAGTTCTCAAATCCAATGAAAATTTTCAAATTTAAGGGATTTTTCTAATTTTTTGGGTCAAAAAATATAATTTTAAAGGAATTTGAATGGTCACGGGTGCCCGAATGGACACACCACATGCCAAACACCAACCCCACATTTTTCCGAAATTTAAAATAACCTTTGTCTAATTTTTCACTAATTTTCAAGAATTTTTTAAAATTTTTAAATTACCCAAACACATTTAGAATACGAACGGTCAAAAAATTTCAGAATTCCAACGGTTTTCCCAGAAAATACGGAAAGCCAAAAGTTTTGGGAAAATGAAAAGACAAAAAAAAATCGAAATGTGAAAGGTCAAAGGTTTCCGGAATACGGAAGGTCAAGAGTTTTTCCGAAATTCGGAAAGCCAAAAGGTTTCGAGAAAACGGAAAGCCAAAGGTTTTCCAGAAGTTGAAAAGTCAAATATTTTCAAGAAGAAATTTTCAGGAATTTTTCAGAGATTTTTAAACCTCAAATTTCAATTTTTCTGATTTTTTAAAGGTTTTTTTTCAAAAAATCTCCAAAAGCTTTTTTAAATAAAAAAAATCTTATTTTCTTTAAAAAAATATGAAAATAAGCTTTTAAAGCTTATTAGATTTTGATTTTTTAAAGGGGGGGCGATTTTTTTCGCCCGGCTACAGCGCAGCCCCCCCCTCGGTCGCCTGCGCGTGGACATGAGAAAGATGGAGTGAAAAAACTCCCTTCTCACCTTCTTCTCCCCTCTTTCCTCTCCTTCATCTCCTTTCCATTCTCTTTCTCCACCCCTCTGTCAATCAGAGATTAGCTAAATCTTTAATTAAGCTTTTTTAATTAAATCCTTAATCATAATTAACATTAATTATGATTAATGTTTTTAAAAAAATCATTTTTAAGAGAATTTTCACCCGAAAAAGAGAGAAGAAAAATCAGATTTGAGAGGCGGAGAGAACCCCACGCACACGGGAGAGCAATTTATGCATCAACACGTTGTCCCCTACTGAATTTCAGTAGCAATTGACAGAAACTTGATCGCATTCCCGCGGAAAAAACCCGCAAAAAATGTATAAAAATACATTTTTAATCATAAAAATGCTCAAAAAATTCCTAAAAAATTAGGAAAAGAAATTCTAAAAATTCTAGAAATTCAGGGAATCCATCCTACAAAAATATCCACCATAAACTTTATGGTATTTTTGTAAAAAATTCCATTAATGCTCGATTTTAACCATAAAAAATAGGAAAAAATAGCATTAACTCACGGTATTCCCCCGCAACATCGATTCGTCCATTGAATTATAGTTACACACGTTCCAATCACCAAATCGATGATCCACGTGCAATTCATCAACACAAATCAACAAAAAATAATATTTTATTAGCAAATATTAAAATTTACTTTAAAAAATCAACAATTAAATAGAGATTGCTCTGATACCACTGTTAAAACCCTAAGATCTCTCTAGATAATTGTTATGCATAAACATGCATAAATCAGGCATAAACTCAACCACCCAACCATCCCCGAGCCCAAGGGATGCACACATGAATAATAATGAAATACATCATACCTCTACCTTGATGTCCCATACCATCAAGAGGTATAACTCCAATCCAATAGCATGTAGCTATAGTGTGAAATAGTAGATGAGTAGATATGGATCTCTACACAAGAGACCATAGCATAAGCCTCAAGCTTCCTAGCCTCCACCCAAGCCCCCTTGAGTGTGCCCCATGCCCCTATTATATAGGAGGGCCCTCAAGTGACTCTTGACTTTCCATTCCTCATGTGTGACCCTTGGATGCCTGACCCTAACCTTAACCCTTAAGGTTAGTCCTAACCCATGCTCCCATGCTCACAAGCCTAATGTGGGTTAGCCTCCTAGTATATGCACACATAATGTGTATATAACATACCACACATAATGTACATATAACATACTTCCCCTCTCTCAAAACATTGCACTCTTGCAATGAAAAGAAGGAGAACTGCGTTGAACAATCTCAACCGACTCCCAAGTCGAATTCTCAATTTCCCTATCTTTCCACCTAATTTTAACCTCAGGGATTAGTCAACTACAAAGTTTCCTTTCCTTGAATTCAAGTACCTTATCAGGTTCATGTGGAACATAGGATAATTCATCGACTTCAACAAGTTCTTGAGGAGTAACTGTGTCATCCTCACCTCCCAGTTTCCCTTTCAATCTATCGATATGAAAGACTGGATGAACTCTAACAATTGGAGGTAGTTTTAGTTCATACACAACCGTGTCAATCCGATATATAACTCGAAATGGACCACAATATCTAGGAGATAAATTCGGGTATTTTTCCATTGACAAAGTCTGAGAATCTTTAGGAACATTAAAATAAACCAACGCTCCTGGTTTAAAAGACCGAGATGAGCATCCCCTATCAGCATAAAACCGTGTCCTATCATGAGCACTCCTGATAGAATCCCGAGCTTCGGTCAGAATTTCTTGCATATCTCGCAAGAAATCCCTCGATGCATCAAGCTCGATGTCCTTAAGAGACCGACATCAATAGGTGCCCTGGGTTAATACCCATACATAAGTATGCACGGACTAAAATAATAGCCGTAAATTTAAAACTGTTATAGGCAAATTCCATCATTGGAAGATATTTTTCTCAATATGATGATTTTCTAGAGACATATGCACGAAGCATATACTCTACAATCTGATTCATACACTCTGTTTGCCCATCAGAGTGCGGATGACCAGAGCAATTCACATTCAAAGTAACTTCCTTGTTGTAAACCATTCGGAATAAAGTAGGAAAACATGGCATTATAACAGCAAAAACCAGGGATTCATCGGCGCCCCGACATACCCACATCTGCATATGGAATAATCAACGTCTCGAGTTACCCATATCAACATAGAGTCATCAACGTCTCGATGAGTCACATATGTCCATCCGTAAACCTATCAGGTTGATTGTGTAAATCACCTAAAGTACGGAACTAGAGAAAGAAATGCCAACAAAGGAAGAATCCAAATTTCCTTATCCGAATACAACAAGATAAACTTGTTTGAACTCTAAAGAAAGAGACTTCAACAAGTAAAAATGCCGACGAGATTACCCTCATCAAAACATGCAGGTTATAGATAAAAGAAGTTTATCTAGAGAATGCCTACACTATAACTTCTAGTGAATTTAGAAAATAAGATTGTCTTTGAATGTTGAGGTCAACATGCTAAGTGATGTAAGCAAAGCAACAATCTTGAGCCCAAATTATCCCATAAGATAATATATGTGAGGGATCCCTAGCGTCCCATTCCACCATGATACCACCCATACATACCTTAACAATTTGAAACTCCCTAGTATGCCGTCTAGGAAAATATGAATAAAATCCTGTATAAAAGGAATAAGATGGCCTTATCCAGACTTTCACATACTAAACCTGTCTCTATATACTTGAGACTACATCAAGGAATAAATCCTTCTGAGTACATCATTAGAAAAGAAATTGAATTATTGGCGCCTTTCTAATGATAACTACCCAAAACACAATAAAGTTAGGGTAGAAAAATAACTCACCTAGATATATAAGCAACTAGGTATCCGAGTTGGAATATGTACAAGAGTACAAAAATATACTCCAAAATTACGTGTAAAAAACGAAGGCAAATGCTACCTTCAAAGCACATGATATTATCCAAAAGATCAAAAGATCCTTATAAAACCATGGATAAAAGTATAGAAGCTCCTTAAATCCATAAAAACCATAGTTGATCATAAGAATCAATGCATACCATCTAATGGACATTAATCATGCCAAAAGAAGCATTAAAATTGGTGGCCAACTCATCAATCCGGAGTATATGAACATTGTGTTATCCAAATAAAACTCCAAAGTAAGAAAGTGAAACACATGTGTGTAGCACTCAATAAGAAAACCCTAGACATAAGTGATCTAGGCAGAACCTGATGAGTCCATATAAAACTTGGAAAACATTCAATAGAAATCCACCAAAATAAACCGATCAACTAACCCATGATAGAGTTTGTCTTAGGCTTAAGAAATTAAGCACAATCCACACTTTAATAAGTGCCAAAATAAATTATCATGGAAAAATGTCAAAGGTGAAACACACTTTGAACGAAAAATTATAGCCATCAAAAGAAATTAAGGAACACGTCCAAAAAGAATGGCTAAACAATGGTAAAAAATCATGAATATATCGTTTAGAATTAATCCAAACATAAATATCCATTAATACGAGGTATAATCGTATTAATAAAATATGCGAATAACCCGCATCTATCTAATGTCAGTACGAGAAAACGTACTTCAACATTAAATAACCCTCAAAAATATTAAATTCTCGAGAAAAAGAATTATCATGATTTTTTTCTAATTTTTCCAAATTTATAGGGCCTCAAAATATAATAATTTTGAATTCCACCAAACCTATCTCATGGCATTCCAAACCTATATTTTTTCAGAAAATTTTTAGCAATTAAATTTGTCAAAATAACATTGATATTTAAAAAATATCAATTTTTAAGATTTCTAAAAATAATTTCTAGAAATTTCCTAATTTTTCCTGAGAATCCCATCGTTCACGAAATTTTCAATTTCGTCCGACAATTCTCAAATCCAATGAAAATTTTTAATTTTAATGGATTTTTTTAATTTTTTGGGTCAAAAAATATAATTTTAAAGGAATTTGAATGGTCACGGGTGCCCGAATGGACACACCACATGCCAAACACCAACCCCACATTTTCTCGAAATTTAAAATAACCTTTGTCTAATTTTTCACTAATTTTCAAGAATTTTTTAAAATTTTTAAATTACCCGAACGCATTTAGAATACAAACGGTCAAAAAATTTCAGAATTCCAACGGTTTTCCCAGAAAATACGGAAAGCCAAAAGTTTTGGGAAAATGAAAAGACAAAAAAAAATCGGAATGTGAAAGGTCAAAGGTTTCCAGAATACGGAAGGTCAAAAGTTTTTCCGGAATTCGGAAAGCCAAAAGGTTTTGAGAAAACGGAAAGCCAAAGGTTTTCCAGAAGTTGAAAAGTCAAATATTTTCAAGAAGAAATTTTCAGGAATTTTTCAGAGATTTTTAAACCTCAAATTTTAATTTTTCTGATTTTTTAAAGGTTTTTTTCCAAAAAATCTCCAAAAGCTTTTTTAAATAAAAAAAATCTTATTTTCTTTAAAAAAATATGAAAATAAGCTTTTAAAGCTTATTAGATTTTGATTTTTTAAAGGGGGGGGCGATTTTTTTCGCCCGGCTGCAGCGCAGCCCCCCCCTCGGTCGCCTGCGCGTGGACATGAGAAAGATGGAGTGAAAAAACTCCCTCCTCACCTTCTTCTCCCCTCTTTCCTCTCCTTCATCTCCTTTCCATTCTCTTTCTCCACCCCTCTGTCAATCAGAGATTAGCTTAATCTTTAATTAAGCTTTTTTAATTAAACCCTTAATCATAATTAACATTAATTATGATTAATGTTTTTTAAAAAATCATTTTTAAGAGAATTTTCACCCAGAAAAGAGAAAGAAAAATTAGATTTGAGAGGCGGAGAGAACCCCACGCACACGAGAGAGCAATTTATGCATCAACACGCTGTCCCCTACTGAATTTCAGTAGCAATTGACAGAAACTTGATCGCATTCCTGCGGAAAAAACCCGCAAAAAATGTATAAAAATACATTTTTAATCATAAAAATGCTCAAAAAATTCCTAAAAAATTAGGAAAAGAAATTCTAAAAATTCTAGAAATTCAGGGAATCCATCCTACAAAAATATCCACCATAAACTTTATGGTATTTTTGTAAAAAATTCCATTAATGCTCGATTTTAACCATAAAAAATAGGAAAAAATAGCATTAACTCACGGTATTCCCCCGCAACATCGATTCGTCCATTGAATTATAGTTACACACGTTCCAATCACCAAATCGATGATCCACGTGCAATTCATCAACACAAATCAACAAAAAATAATATTTTATTAGCAAATATTAAAATTTACTTTAAAAAATCAACAATTAAATAGAGATTGCTCTGATACCACTGTTAAAACCCTAAGATCTCTCTAGATAATTGTTATGCATAAACATGCATAAATCAGGCATAAACTCAACCACCCAACCACCCCCGAGCCCAAGGGATGCACACATGAATAATAATGAAATACATCATACCTCTACCTTGATGTCCCATACCATCAAGAGGTATAACTCCAATCCAATAGCATGTAGCTATAGTGTGAAATAGTAGATGAGTAGATATGGATCTCTACACAAGAGACCATAGCATAAGCCTCAAGCTTCCTAGCCTCCACCCAAGCCCCCTTGAGTGTGCCCCATGCCCCTATTATATAGGAGGGCCCTCAAGTGACTCTTGACTTTCCATTCCTCATGTGTGACCCTTGGATGCCTGACCCTAACCTTAACCCTTAAGGTTAGTCCTAACCCATGCTCCCATGCTCACAAGCCTAATGTGGGTTAGCCTCCTAGTATATGCACACATAATGTGTATATAACATACCACACATAATGTACATATAACATACTTCCCCTCTCTCAAAACATTGCACTCTTGCAATGAAAAGAAGGAGAACTGCGTTGAACAATCTCAACCGACTCCCAAGTCGAATTCTCAATTTCCCTATCTTTCCACCTAATTTTAACCTCAGGGATTAGTCAACTACAAAGTTTCCTTTCCTTGAATTCAAGTACCTTATCAGGTTCATGTGGAACATAGGATAATTCATCGACTTCAACAAGTTCTTGAGGAGTAACTGTGTCATCCTCACCTCCCAGTTTCCCTTTCAATCTATCGATATGAAAGACTGGATGAACTCTAACAATTGGAGGTAGTTTTAGTTCATACACAACCGTGTCAATCCGATATATAACTCGAAATGGACCACAATATCTAGGAGATAAATTCGGGTATTTTTCCATTGACAAAGTCTGAGAATCTTTAGGAACATTAAAATAAACCAACGCTCCTGGTTTAAAAGACCGAGATGAGCATCCCCTATCAGCATAAAACCGTGTCCTATCATGAGCACTCCTGATAGAATCCCGAGCTTCGGTCAGAATTTCTTGCCTATCTCGCAAGAAATCCCTCGATGCATCAAGCTCGATGTCCTTAAGAGACCGACATCAATAGGTGCCCTGGGTTAATACCCATACATAAGTATGCACGGACTAAAATAATAGCCGTAAATTTAAAACTGTTATAGGCAAATTCCATCATTGGAAGATATTTTTCTCAATATGATGATTTTCTAGAGACATATGCACGAAGCATATACTCTACAATCTGATTCATACACTCTGTTTGCCCATCAGAGTGCGGATGACCAGAGCAATTCACATTCAAAGTAACTTCCTTGTTGTAAACCATTCGGAATAAAGTAGGAAAACATGGCATTATAACAGCAAAAACCAGGGATTCATCGGCGCCCCGACATACCCACATCTGCATATGGAATAATCAACGTCTCGAGTTACCCATATCAACATAGAGTCATCAACGTCTCGATGAGTCACATATGTCCATCCGTAAACCTATCAGGTTGATTGTGTAAATCACCTAAAGTACGGAACTAGAGAAAGAAATGCCAACAAAGGAAGAATCCAAATTTCCTTATCCGAATACAACAAGATAAACTTGTTTGAACTCTAAAGAAAGAGACTTCAACAAGTAAAAATGCCGACGAGATTACCCTCATCAAAACATGCAGGTTATAGATAAAAGAAGTTTATCTAGAGAATGCCTACACTATAACTTCTAGTGAATTTAGAAAATAAGATTGTCTTTGAATGTTGAGGTCAACATGCTAAGTGATGTAAGCAAAGCAACAATCTTGAGCCCAAATTATCCCATAAGATAATATATGTGAGGGATCCCTAGCGTCCCATTCCACCATGATACCACCCATACATACCTTAACAATTTGAAACTCCCTAGTATGCCGTCTAGGAAAATATGAATAAAATCCTGTATAAAAGGAATAAGATGGCCTTATCCAGACTTTCACATACTAAACCTGTCTCTATATACTTGAGACTACATCAAGGAATAAATCCTTCTGAGTACATCATTAGAAAAGAAATTGAATTATTGGCGCCTTTCTAATGATAACTACCCAAAACACAATAAAGTTAGGGTAGAAAAATAACTCACCTAGATATATAAGCAACTAGGTATCCGAGTTGGAATATGTACAAGAGTACAAAAATATACTCCAAAATTACGTGTAAAAAACGAAGGCAAATGCTACCTTCAAAGCACATGATATTATCCAAAAGATCAAAAGATCCTTATAAAACCATGGATAAAAGTATAGAAGCTCCTTAAATCCATAAAAACCATAGTTGATCATAAGAATCAATGCATACCATCTAATGGACATTAATCATGCCAAAAGAAGCATTAAAATTGGTGGCCAACTCATCAATCCGGAGTATATGAACATTGTGTTATCCAAATAAAACTCCAAAGTAAGAAAGTGAAACACATGTGTGTAGCACTCAATAAGAAAACCCTAGACATAAGTGATCTAGGCAGAACCTGATGAGTCCATATAAAACTTGGAAAACATTCAATAGAAATCCACCAAAATAAACCGATCAACTAACCCATGATAGAGTTTGTCTTAGGCTTAAGAAATTAAGCACAATCCACACTTTAATAAGTGCCAAAATAAATTATCATGGAAAAATGTCAAAGGTGAAACACACTTTGAACGAAAAATTATAGCCATCAAAAGAAATTAAGGAACACGTCCAAAAAGAATGGCTAAACAATGGTAAAAAATCATGAATATATCGTTTAGAATTAATCCAAACATAAATATCCATTAATACGAGGTATAATCGTATTAATAAAATATGCGAATAACCCGCATCTATCTAATGTCAGTACGAGAAAACGTACTTCAACATTAAATAACCCTCAAAAATATTAAATTCTCGAGAAAAAGAATTATCATGATTTTTTTCTAATTTTTCCAAATTTATAGGGCCTCAAAATATAATAATTTTGAATTCCACCAAACCTATCTCATGGCATTCCAAACCTATATTTTTTCAGAAAATTTTTAGCAATTAAATTTGTCAAAATAACATTGATATTTAAAAAATATCAATTTTTAAGATTTCTAAAAATAATTTCTAGAAATTTCCTAATTTTTCCTGAGAATCCCATCGTTCACGAAATTTTCAATTTCGTCCGACAATTCTCAAATCCAATGAAAATTTTTAATTTTAATGGATTTTTTTAATTTTTTGGGTCAAAAAATATAATTTTAAAGGAATTTGAATGGTCACGGGTGCCCGAATGGACACACCACATGCCAAACACCAACCCCACATTTTCTCGAAATTTAAAATAACCTTTGTCTAATTTTTCACTAATTTTCAAGAATTTTTTAAAATTTTTAAATTACCCGAACGCATTTAGAATACAAACGGTCAAAAAATTTCAGAATTCCAACGGTTTTCCCAGAAAATACGGAAAGCCGAAAGTTTTGGGAAAATGAAAAGACAAAAAAAAATCGGAATGTGAAAGGTCAAAGGTTTCCAGAATACGGAAGGTCAAAAGTTTTTCCGGAATTCGGAAAGCCAAAAGGTTTTGAGAAAACGGAAAGCCAAAGGTTTTCCAGAAGTTGAAAAGTCAAATATTTTCAAGAAGAAATTTTCAGGAATTTTTCAGAGATTTTTAAACCTCAAATTTCAATTTTTCTGATTTTTTAAAGGTTTTTTTTCCAAAAAATCTCCAAAAGCTTTTTTAAATAAAAAAATCTTATTTTCTTTAAAAAAATATGAAAATAAGCTTTTAAAGCTTATTAGATTTTGATTTTTTAAAGGGGGGGGCGATTTTTTTCGCCCGGCTGCAGCGCAGCCCCCCCCTCGGTCGCCTGCGCGTGGACATGAGAAAGATGGAGTGAAAAAACTCCCTCCTCACCTTCTTCTCCCCTCTTTCCTCTCCTTCATCTCCTTTCCATTCTCTTTCTCCACCCCTCTGTCAATCAGAGATTAGCTTAATCTTTAATTAAGCTTTTTTAATTAAACCCTTAATCATAATTAACATTAATTATGATTAATGTTTTTTAAAAAATCATTTTTAAGAGAATTTTCACCCAGAAAAGAGAAAGAAAAATTAGATTTGAGAGGCGGAGAGAACCCCACGCACACGAGAGAGCAATTTATGCATCAACACGCTGTCCCCTACTGAATTTCAGTAGCAATTGACAGAAACTTGATCGCATTCCTGCGGAAAAAACCCGCAAAAAATGTATAAAAATACATTTTTAATCATAAAAATGCTCAAAAAATTCCTAAAAAATTAGGAAAAGAAATTCTAAAAATTCTAGAAATTCAGGGAATCCATCCTACAAAAATATCCACCATAAACTTTATGGTATTTTTGTAAAAAAATCCATTAATGCTCGATTTTAACCATAAAAAATAGGAAAAAATAGCATTAACTCACGGTATTCCCCCGCAACATCGATTCGTCCATTGAATTATAGTTACACACGTTCCAATCACCAAATCGATGATCCACGTGCAATTCATCAACACAAATCAACAAAAAATAATATTTTATTAGCAAATATTAAAATTTACTTTAAAAAATCAACAATTAAATAGAGATTGCTCTGATACCACTGTTAAAACCCTAAGATCTCTCTAGATAATTGTTATGCATAAACATGCATAAATCAGGCATAAACTCAACCACCCAACCACCCCCGAGCCCAAGGGATGCACACATGAATAATAATGAAATACATCATACCTCTACCTTGATGTCCCATACCATCAAGAGGTATAACTCCAATCCAATAGCATGTAGCTATAGTGTGAAATAGTAGATGAGTAGATATGGATCTCTACACAAGAGACCATAGCATAAGCCTCAAGCTTCCTAGCCTCCAAGCCCCCTTGAGTGTGCCCCATGCCCCTATTATATAGGAGGGCCCTCAAGTGACTCTTGACTTTCCATTCCTCATGTGTGACCCTTGGATGCCTGACCCTAACCTTAACCCTTAAGGTTAGTCCTAACCCATGCTCCACTAGAGCTTGTTCCCATGCTCCCATGCTCACAAGCCTAATGTGGGTTAGCCTCCTAGTATATGCACACATAATGTGTATATAACATACCACACATAATGTACATATAACATACTTCCCCTCTCTCAAAACATTGCACTCTTGCAATGAAAAGAAGGAGAACTGCGTTGAACAATCTCAACCGACTCCCAAGTCGAATTCTCAATTTCCCTATCTTTCCACCTAATTTTAACCTCAGGGATTAGTCAACTACAAAGTTTCCTTTCCTTGAATTCAAGTACCTTATCAGGTTCATGTGGAACATAGGATAATTCATCGACTTCAACAAGTTCTTGAGGAGTAACTGTGTCATCCTCACCTCCCAGTTTCCCTTTCAATCTATCGATATGAAAGACTGGATGAACTCTAACAATTGGAGGTAGTTTTAGTTCATACACAACCGTGTCAATCCGATATATAACTCGAAATGGACCACAATATCTAGGAGATAAATTCGGGTATTTTTCCATTGACAAAGTCTGAGAATCTTTAGGAACATTAAAATAAACCAACGCTCCTGGTTTAAAAGACCGAGATGAGCGTCCCCTATCAGCATAAAACCGTGCCCTATCATGAGCACTCCTGATAGAATCCCGAGCTTCGGTCAAAATTTCTTGCATATCTCGCAAGAAATCCCTCGATGCATCAAGCTCGATGTCCTTAAGAGACCGACATCAATAGGTGCCCTGGGTTAATACCCATACATAAGTATGCACGGACTAAAATAATAGCCGTAAATTTAAAACTGTTATAGGCAAATTCCATCATTGGAAGATATTTTTCTCAATATGATGATTTTCTAGAGACATATGCACGAAGCATATACTCTACAATCTGATTCATACACTCTGTTTGCCCATCAGAGTGCGGATGACCAGAGCAATTCACATTCAAAGTAACTTCCTTGTTGTAAACCATTCGGAATAAAGTAGGAAAACATGGCATTATAACAGCAAAAACCAGGGATTCATCGGCGCCCCGACATACCCACATCTGCATATGGAATAATCAACGTCTCGAGTTACCCATATCAACATAGAGTCATCAACGTCTCGATGAGTCACATATGTCCATCCGTAAACCTATCAGGTTGATTGTGTAAATCACCTAAAGTACGGAACTAGAGAAAGAAATGCCAACAAAGGAAGAATCCAAATTTCCTTATCCGAATACAACAAGATAAACTTGTTTGAACTCTAAAGAAAGAGACTTCAACAAGTAAAAATGCCGACGAGATTACCCTCATCAAAACATGCAGGTTATAGATAAAAGAAGTTTATCTAGAGAATGCCTACACTATAACTTCTAGTGAATTTAGAAAATAAGATTGTCTTTGAATGTTGAGGTCAACATGCTAAGTGATGTAAGCAAAGCAACAATCTTGAGCCCAAATTATCCCATAAGATAATATATGTGAGGGATCCCTAGCGTCCCATTCCACCATGATACCACCCATACATACCTTAACAATTTGAAACTCCCTAGTATGCCGTCTAGGAAAATATGAATAAAATCCTGTATAAAAGGAATAAGATGGCCTTATCCAGACTTTCACATACTAAACCTGTCTCTATATACTTGAGACTACATCAAGGAATAAATCCTTCTGAGTACATCATTAGAAAAGAAATTGAATTATTGGCGCCTTTCTAATGATAACTACCCAAAACACAATAAAGTTAGGGTAGAAAAATAACTCACCTAGATATATAAGCAACTAGGTATCCGAGTTGGAATATGTACAAGAGTACAAAAATATACTCCAAAATTACGTGTAAAAAACGAAGGCAAATGCTACCTTCAAAGCACATGATATTATCCAAAAGATCAAAAGATCCTTATAAAACCATGGATAAAAGTATAGAAGCTCCTTAAATCCATAAAAACCATAGTTGATCATAAGAATCAATGCATACCATCTAATGGACATTAATCATGCCAAAAGAAGCATTAAAATTGGTGGCCAACTCATCAATCCGGAGTATATGAACATTGTGTTATCCAAATAAAACTCCAAAGTAAGAAAGTGAAACACATGTGTGTAGCACTCAATAAGAAAACCCTAGACATAAGTGATCTAGGCAGAACCTGATGAGTCCATATAAAACTTGGAAAACATTCAATAGAAATCCACCAAAATAAACCGATCAACTAACCCATGATAGAGTTTGTCTTAGGCTTAAGAAATTAAGCACAATCCACACTTTAATAAGTGCCAAAATAAATTATCATGGAAAAATGTCAAAGGTGAAACACACTTTGAACGAAAAATTATAGCCATGAAAAGAAATTAAGGAACACGTCCAAAAAGAATGGCTAAACAATGGTAAAAAATCATGAATACATCGTTTAGAATTAATCCAAACATAAATATCCATTAATACGAGGTATAATCGTATTAATAAAATATGCGAATAACCCGCATCTATCTAATGTCAGCACGAGAAAACGTACTTCAACATTAAATAACCCTCAAAAATATTAAATTCTCGAGAAAAAGAATTATCATGATTTTTTTCTAATTTTTCCAAATTTATAGGGCCTCAAAATATAATAATTTTGAATTCCACCAAACCTATCTCATGGCATTCCAAACCTATATTTTTTCAGAAAAACTTTAGCAATTAAATTTGCCAAAATACCATTGATATTTAAAAAATATCAATTTTTAAGATTTCTAAAAATAATTTCTAGAAATTTCCTAATTTTTCCTGAGAATCCCATCGTTCACGAAATTTTCAATTTCGTCCGACAATTCTCAAATCCAATGAAAATTTTTAATTTTAATGGATTTTTCTAATTTTTGGGTCAAAAAATATAATTTTAAAGGAATTTGAATGGTCACGGGTGCGAATGGACACACCACATGCCAAACACCAACCCCACATTTTCCCGAAATTTAAAATAACCTTTGTCTAATTTTTCACTAATTTTCAAGAATTTTTTAAAATTTTTAAATTACCCGAACGCATTTAGAATACGAACGGTCAAAAAATTTCAGAATTCCAACGGTTTTCCCAGAAAATACGGAAAGCCAAAAGTTTTGGGAAAATGAAAAGACAAAAAAAAATCGGAATGTGAAAGGTCAAAGGTTTCCGGAATACGGAAGGTCAAAAGTTTTTCCGGAATTCGAAAAGCCAAAAGGTTTCGAGAAAACGGAAAGCCAAAGGTTTTCCAGAAGTTGAAAAGTCAAATATTTTCAAGAAGAAATTTTCAGAAATTTTTCAGAGATTTTTAAACCTCAAATTTTAATTTTTCTGATTTTTTAAAGGTTTTTTTCCAAAAAATCTCCAAAAGCTTTTTTAAATAAAAAAATCTTATTTTTTTAAAAAAAAATATGAAAATAAGCTTTTAAAGCTTATTAGATTTTGATTTTTTAAAGGGGGGGCGATTTTTTTCGCCCGGCTGCAGCGCAGCCCCCCCCCTCGGTCGCCTGCGCGTGGACATGAGAAAGATGGAGTGAAAAAACTCCCTCCTCACCTTCTTCTCCCCTCTTTCCTCTCCTTCATCTCCTTTCCATTCTCTTTCTCCACCCCTCTGTCAATCAGAGATTAGCTTAATCTTTAATTAAGCTTTTTTAATTAAACTCTTAATCATAATTAACATTAATTATGATTAATGTTTTTAAAAAAATCATTTTTAAGAGAATTTTCACCCGAAAAAGAGAAAGAAAAATCAGATTTGAGAGGCGGAGAGAACCCCACGCACACGGGAGAGCAATTTATGCATCAACACGCTGTCCCCTACTGAATTTCAGTAGCAATTGACAGAAACTTGATCGCATTCCCGCGGAAAAAACCCGCAAAAAATGTATAAAAATACATTTTTAATCATAAAAATGCTCAAAAAACTCCTAAAAAATTAGGAAAAAAAATTCTAAACATTCTAGAAATTCAGGGAATCCATCCTACAAAAATATCCACCATAAACTTTATGGTATTTTTGTAAAAAATTCCATTAATGCTCGATTTTAACCATAAAAAATAGGAAAAAATAGCATTAACTCACGGTATTCCCCCGCAACATCGATTCGTCCATTGAATTATAGTTACACACGTTCCAATCACCAAATCGATGATCCACGTGCAATTCATCAACACAAATCAACAAAAAATAATATTTTATTAGCAAATATTAAAATTTACTTAAAAAATCAACAATTAAATAGAGATTGCTCTGATACCACTGTTAAAACCCTAAGATCTCTCTAGATAATTGTTATGCATAAACATGCATAAATCAGGCATAAACTCAACCACCCAACCACCCCTGAGCCCAAGGGATGCACACATGAATAATAATGAAATACATCATACCTCTACCTTGATGTCCCATACCATCAAGAGGTATAACTCCAATCCAATAGCATGTAGCTATAGTGTGAAATAGTAGATGAGTAGATATGGATCTCTACACAAGAGACCATAGCATAAGCCTCAAGCTTCCTAGCCTCCAAGCCCCCTTGAGTGTGCCCCATGCCCCTATTATATAGGAGGGCCCTCAAGTGACTCTTGACTTTCCATTCCTCATGTGTGACCCTTGGATGCCTGACCCTAACCTTAACCCTTAAGGTTAGTCCTAACCCATGCTCCACTAGAGCTTGTTCCCATGCTCCCATGCTCACAAGCCTAATGTGGGTTAGCCTCCTAGTATATGCACACATAATGTGTATATAACATACCACACATAATGTACATATAACATACTTCCCCTCTCTCAAAACATTGCACTCTTGCAATGAAAAGAAGGAGAACTGCGTTGAACAATCTCAACCGACTCCCAAGTCGAATTCTCAATTTCCCTATCTTTCCACCTAATTTTAACCTCAGGGATTAGTCAACTACAAAGTTTCCTTTCCTTGAATTCAAGTACCTTATCAGGTTCATGTGGAACATAGGATAATTCATCGACTTCAACAAGTTCTTGAGGAGTAACTGTGTCATCCTCACCTCCCAGTTTCCCTTTCAATCTATCGATATGAAAGACTGGATGAACTCTAACAATTGGAGGTAGTTTTAGTTCATACACAACCGTGTCAATCCGATATATAACTCGAAATGGACCACAATATCTAGGAGATAAATTCGGGTATTTTTCCATTGACAAAGTCTAAGAATCTTTAAGAACATTAAAATAAACCAACGCTCCTGGTTTAAAAGACCGAGATGAGCGTCCCCTATCAGCATAAAACCGTGCCCTATCATGAGCACTCCTGATAGAATCCCGAGCTTCGGTCAGAATTTCTTGCATATCTCGCAAGAAATCCCTCGATGCATCAAGCTCGATGTCCTTAAGAGACCGACATCAATAGGTGCCCTGGGTTAATACCCATACATAAGTATGCACGGACTAAAATAATAGCCGTAAATTTAAAACTGTTATAGGCAAATTCCATCATTGGAAGATATTTTTCTCAATATGATGATTTTCTAGAGACATATGCACGAAGCATATACTCTACAATCTGATTCATACACTCTGTTCATCAGAGTGCGGATGACCAGAGCAATTCACATTCAAAGTAACTTCCTTGTTGTAAACCATTCGGAATAAAGTAGGAAAACATGGCATTATAACAGCAAAAACCAGGGATTCATCGGCGCCCCGACATACCCACATCTGCATATGGAATAATCAACGTCTCGAGTTACCCATATCAACATAGAGTCATCAACGTCTCGATGAGTCACATATGTCCATCCGTAAACCTATCAGGTTGATTGTGACTCATCGTCTCGATGAGTCACATATGTCCATCCGTAAACCTATCAAGTTGATTGTGTAAATCACCTAAAGTACGGAACTAGAGAAAGAAATGCCAACAAAGGAAGAATCCAAATTTCCTTATCCGAATACAACAAGATAAACTTGTTTGAACTCTAAAGAAAGAGACTTCAACAAGTAAAAATGCCGACGAGATTACCCTCATCAAAACATGCAGGTTATAGATAAAAGAAGTTTATCTAGAGAATGCCCACACTATAACTTCTAGTGAATTTAGAAAATAAGATTGTCTTTGAATGTTGAGGTCAACATGCTAAGTGATGTAAGCAAAGCAACAATCTTGAGCCCAAATTATCCCATAAGATAATATATGTGAGGGATCCCTAGCGTCCCATTCCACCATGATACCACCCATACATACCTTAACAATTTGAAACTCCCTAGTATGCCGTCTAGGAAAATATGAATAAAATCCTGTATAAAAGGAATAAGATGGCCTTATCCAGACTTTCACATACTAAACCTGTCTCTATATACGTGAGACTACATCAAGGAATAAATCCTTCTGAGTACATCATTAGAAAAGAAATTGAATTATTGGCGCCTTTCTAATGATAACTACCCAAAACACAATAAAGTTAGGGTAGAAAAATAACTCACCTAGATATATAAGCAACTAGGTATCCGAGTTGGAATATGTACAAGAGTACAAAAATATACTCCAAAATTACGTGTAAAAAACGAAGGCAAATGCTACCTTCAAAGCACATGATATTATCCAAAAGATCAAAAGATCCTTATAAAACCATGGATAAAAGTATAGAAGCTCCTTAAATCCATAAAAACCATAGTTGATCATAAGAATCAATGCATACCATCTAATGGACATTAATCATGCCAAAAGAAGCATTAAAATTGGTGGCCAACTCATCAATCCGGAGTATATGAACATTGTGTTATCCAAATAAAACTCCAAAGTAAGAAAGTGAAACACATGTGTGTAGCACTCAATAAGAAAACCCTAGACATAAGTGATCTAGGCAGAACCTGATGAGTCCATATAAAACTTGGAAAACATTCAATAGAAATCCACCAAAATAAACCGATCAACTAACCCATGATAGAGTTTGTCTTAGGCTTAAGAAATTAAGCACAATCCACACTTTAATAAGTGCCAAAATAAATTATCATGGAAAAATGTCAAAGGTGAAACACACTTTGAACGAAAAATTATAGCCATGAAAAGAAATTAAGGAACACGTCCAAAAAGAATGGCTAAACAATGGTAAAAAATCATGAATACATCGTTTAGAATTAATCCAAACATAAATATCCATTAATACGAGGTATAATCGTATTAATAAAATATGCGAATAACCCGCATCTATCTAATGTCAGCACGAGAAAACGTACTTCAACATTAAATAACCCTCAAAAATATTAAATTCTCGAGAAAAAGAATTATCATGATTTTTTTCTAATTTTCCCAAATTTATAGGGCCTCAAAATATAATAATTTTGAATTCCACCAAACCTATCTCATGGCATTCCAAACCTATATTTTTTCAGAAAATTTTTAGCAATTAAATTTGCCAAAATACCATTGATATTTAAAAAATATCAATTTTTAAGATTTCTAAAAATAATTTCTAGAAATTTCCTAATTTTTCCTGAGAATCCCATCGTTCACGAAATTTTCAATTTCGTCCGACAATTCTCAAATCCAATGAAAATTTTTAATTTTAATGGATTTTTCTAATTTTTTGGGTCAAAAAATATAATTTTAAAGGAATTTGAATGGTCACGGGTGCCCGAATGGACACACCACATGCTAAACACCAACCCCACATTTTCCCGAAATTTAAAATAACCTTTGTCTAATTTTTCACTAATTTTCAAGAATTTTTTAAAATTTTTAAATTACCCGAACGCATTTAGAATACGAATGGTCAAAAAATTTCAGAATTCCAACGGTTTTCCCAGAAAATACGGAAAGCCAAAAGTTTTGGGAAAATGAAAAGACAAAAAAAAATCGGAATGTGAAAGGTCAAAGGTTTCCGGAATACGGAAGGTCAAAAGTTTTTCCGGAATTCGGAAAGCCAAAAGGTTTCGAGAAAACGGAAAGCCAAAGGTTTTCCAGAAGTTGAAAAGTCAAAAATTTTCAAGAAGAAATTTTCAGGAATTTTTCAGAGATTTTTAAACCTCAAATTTTAATTTTTCTGATTTTTTAAAGGTTTTTTTCAAAAAAATCTCCAAAAGCTTTTTTAAATAAAAAAATCTTTTTTTTAAAAAAAAATATGAAAATAAGCTTTTAAAGCTTATTAGATTTTGATTTTTTAAAGGGGGGGCGATTTTTTTCGCCCGGCTGCAGCGCAGCCCCCCCCTCGGTTGCCTGCGCGTGGACATGAGAAAGATGGAGTGAAAAAACTCCCTCCTCACCTTCTTCTCCCCTCTTTCCTCTCCTTTATCTCCTTTCCATTCTCTTTCTCCACCCCTCTGTCAATCAGAGATTAGCTTAATCTTTAATTAAGCTTTTTTAATTAAACCCTTAATCATAATTAACATTAATTATGATTAATGTTTTTAAAAAAATCATTTTTAAGAGAATTTTCACCCGAAAAAGAGAAAGAAAAATCAGATTTGAGAGGCAGAGAGAACCCCACGCACACGGGAGAGCAATTTATGCATCAACACGCTGTCCCCTACTGAATTTCAGTAGCAATTGACAGAAACTTGATCGCATTCCCGCGGAAAAAACCCGTAAAAAATGTATAAAAATATATTTTTAATCATAAAAATGCTCAAAAAATTCCTAAAAAATTAGGAAAAAAAATTCTAAAAATTCTAGAAATTTAGGGAATCCATCCTACAAAAATATCCACCATAAACTTTATGGTATTTTTGTAAAAAATTCCATTAATGCTCGATTTTAACCATAAAAAATAGGAAAAAATAGCATTAACTCACGGTATTCCCCCGCAACATCGATTCGTCCATTGAATTATAGTTACACATGTTCCAATCACCAAATCGATGATCCACGTGCAATTCATCAACACAAATCAACAAAAAATAATATTTTATTAGCAAATATTAAAATTTACTAAAAAAATCAACAATTAAATAGAGATTGCTCTGATACCACTGTTAAAACCCTAAGATCTCTCTAGATAATTGTTATGCATAAACATGCATAAATCAGGCATAAACTCAACCACCCAACCACCCCCGAGCCCAAGGGATGCACACATGAATAATAATGAAATACATCATACCTCTACCTTGATGTCCCATACCATCAAGAGGTATAACTCCAATCCAATAGCATGTAGCTATAGTGTGAAATAGTAGATGAGTAGATATGGATCTCTACACAAGAGACCATAGCATAAGCCTCAAGCTTCCTAGCCTCCAAGCCCCCTTGAGTGTGCCCCATGCCCCTATTATATAGGAGGGCCCTCAAGTGACTCTTGACTTCCATTCCTCATGTGTGACCCTTGGATGCCTGACCCTAACCTTAACCCTTAAGGTTAGTCCTAACCCATGCTCCACTAGAGCTTGTTCCCATGCTCCCATGCTCACAAGCCTGATGTGGGTTAGCCTCCTAGTATATGCACACATAATGTGTATATAACATACCACACATAATGTACATATAACACATACCGCTTCATGGGTTCCTCGGTCCTAAAACTTCATGAGGAACTGTCATAGTCTTCGGCCTAAGCCATGCTTGAAATGGTGCATAAGGATCTGTTCTGGAACCATAACTTCTGCTTCATCAACAATGTCTGGTTTCGCTTCGTCTTTGACCCTTGAAGGGATTGGACCTGCATATGGCTTTAACCAACTGACGTGAAATGCATCGTGCATAGTCCAACTCGGAGGTAGCTTTAACTCCATAGACACCTCATTAATCTTTTTCCTGATGGGAAAAGGTCCGAAGCTCCTGAAAGACAACTTTGGGCATCGTTTGCCCACCTGTTTCAATCTTTTCTTCATAATCCGAAGATAAACCCAATCCCCTTCCGAAAACTTCATATCCCTTCAGTCTTTATTGGCCTGTCGAGTGTAGGCCTCTTGCGCTTTAGCCAATCTGTCTTTTACTAACTCTAAAATCTCCTGGTAAGACTCCGTCACCATGTTCGCTTCAGGTACTGAAGACGAGGTCCTGGACAACAATGACTGGAAAGGTCTTCCAAATGCTGCCTCATATGGAGTCCTGCCAATAGCTGAAGAAAGAGAATCATTCAAAACAGCTTGAAACAAAGGCAAATATGATTCCCACTTACCTTTTTGATCGTGGACATAACACTTCAGCACATCAAAGGCCAATTGGTTGTATATCTCTGTTTGGCCGCGTACCTGTGGTGGGTGGAATGCACTGGAAAAATTCAACTTAGTACCAAAATTATCAAACAATGCCCTCCAAAAATGACTGGTTAACTTTGCATATCTCGGTCTGACACTATGGTCTAGGGAATCCCGCCAATCGGGTATTAATTCCGAATGAACAACTGGGCAACATCCTCGGCGATCACATTGGCCCTGCAAGGAATAAGCATAACAAATTTGCTAAACCTATCAACAATAGTTAAGCACTGCATATTACGCTTACTCGGACTGGGAGGCAGATTCGTGACAAAGTCCATGGAAATGTCTTGGAAAGGACCCTCAGGAATTGGCAAGGCTGTACCAACCCTATCTTCTTTCCACGAGGAGCTTTCACCTTTTGACAAATGTCACAGCGTTGTACATATGTAAATACATCACGCCTCATCTTTGGCCAATAGTATTGCTGTTCCAATTTCTCCAGAGTCGAATTCATGCCCCTATGACCACTTGTAATGGCATTATGGGCATCGTGGAGAAGAGCTACCCTGAACGACTTCATGACACATAGTCGGCCTTTGTAGAAAAGCCAACCATCGCGTATCAGCATGGTCCTGTGGCATTTAATGCTTGTTCCCACTGTGTACCGAATTCCTCAGAATCCGCGTACGTGTGCTTCATGTCATCCTGTCCTTTACCAACAAGATCAAGTCTAGTGGTCTGAATTGTAGACATTTGTCCCTTCTTGCTCAAAGTGTCGACCACTGGATTGGCCTTTCCTAGAAGGTACTCAATCATACCACTGAATTGCTGGAATATCTGACTCCAGCGGTGTTGTCGATCACTCCATTGTGCACTTGGCATTGTCTGAATCCAACGTAATGTCTGATGGTCAGTGCGAACCTCAAAGTCACGGCCATACAGAAAATGTTTCCAATGTTTCAAGGCCTGTATAACTACTAGGAGTTCACGATCTTAGATTGAGAATCTGCTCTTGATAGTCAGCTTGTTGAGTGCACGATAATCCACACACACAAACAGGAAGACCCATCTTTCTTCTTGACAAATAAGATCGGTGCTGCAAATGGCGACACGCCGGGGCGGATGAAGCCAGATTGCAACAATTCTTGGAGTTGGCGGTCCAAATCCGATTCCATTGCCTTGAAAGGCGATACGGAAACTTGCTCGGGGGTTTTGAGCCTGGGAGGAGGTCAATCTCGTGGTCCTCTGGTCTGGACGGGGGGGAGCTGGGGAGGGAGGCTGTCCCAAAGAAAAATCTTTCGGAACTTCTCATGGAGAATCGAGTACTTCTCGGAAGCATTGGCCACCGTCTGGGTTGTCTAGATGTAAATCATCGCACACTGTGCGCCTTTGCTCATTGCTCGCTTAGCCTACAAGTGGCTTATGAGCGAAAAGTTTGGAATTCCTGGCTCACACTGTCACTGGGGCGTTTGACACATTCCGATTGATCTGGAACGTGTGCTTGTCCCACTTGACATCAGGAAGAAACTTGTGAAACCACTGAATACCCAAAATTATGTCTGCTCCTGCAAGAGGGGCAACCATAAAATCATGCACAAACTCTATGCCCTGAATCACTAACTTAGCACCTAGAGCTTCATACTTGACGCTCGTTGTCATGCCTGTGCTAAAACCCTCAACCTCTTTGTCCATCGAAGTTAGCTCGAAACGAGCACGTCTAGCGGCCTGTTTCGTGACCACATCCTCCATGATGCCGCTATCAAACAAGACGAAGACTCTCTGGCCACCTATGTAGCCAAAGGACTTGAGCAATTCGTTGTGCTCATACTCCTGGTCATGGGCACCCTTCTGCTTATCTTTGAGCTCTCGGCTAATAATTGCCCCAAGTGAAGCACTAGGGTTTGAAGAACTAGGGGTAGCCGCTGGGGTATGTGTGGGAGAGCTGAGCTCACCCCACGGAAGCTGTGGAGGCGACGGCGGTGGGCTTTGGAGGCTTCTTCGGACAATCTCGAGAAGTATGTCCTTTTGTATGACAAAAGAAACATCTACCCTCCTTTTTGTACTGAGAAATCTCCTCGGCACTCAACTTGCCACTTGTCTTGCCTGCCTCTGCTTTCTGGTCTCGAGTAAGCTTAGATGCATTGTTCGAGTTCTTGGAGCCAGAGGCTCCCGGGCTCTATCCTAGGGAAGACCCCGTCTGATTCTGGCCTTTTCCCACCGAGGCGGTAGCCCTGGGAGAAGCCGGCTGGGAAGTCTTGGGCTTGCCACCATTATGTTTCATTTCTGCACTCTGCTGCGCTAGCGAGAGTGCGTCTTCAAAAGTGGCTGGCCTAAACATACGCACCTCCCATTGGATTTGCGTGTCAAGGCCATACAAAAATTGTCCTTTCTTGTCCGTATCAGATAAGCCTAATTGTAGACATAAAGTCAAAATTCTATTGGTGGCAAACTGAAGGACTGGTTGGGCGTTCTGACGGGCTTCGCGGAACTCGTCTTCAAGTCACTCAAGGTAGTGGGGCGGTAGAAACTGCTGCTTAAGGTCACGGACAAACTCGTCCCACACATAAGCTGCCATACCTAATCTGGTGTGGGCATGAGCCCACTGAGTCCACCAAGGAATGGCCTCACCTTCCAAGTACCAACTAGCTAAGATCACTCTGTCAGTATCTGTTTTCCTAACTACGGCAAAGTAAGCTTCAAATTGATGTAACCATGAATAGAGAGTTGTGGGATCGAGTTTACCATTATACTTACTAAAGTTCATTTTTTTGAGAAAATGATTCGAGGGCGCCACCGGTGTCAATCTGGCGTCTAATGCTTTGAGGTAACGCTCGTGTTCCACGCGTCGCATAGCTTCGTCTTCTCGTTGTCGGATCTCCAATGCACGCATCTGCAACTCAAGCAAAGAGCTTGGTTGCGGCTGTGACCCCGCGAGAGGGTCCCTGTGGGACGAGGATCTGGAATCTGGGATACAGAAGGAGAGGGAGGGAGCCCAAGGGATGCACACATGAATTATAAATGAAATACATCATACCTCTACCTTGATATTCCATACCATCAAGAGGTATAACTCCAATCCAATAGCATGTAGCTATAGTGTGAAATGGTAGGTGAGTAGTTATGATCCTCTACACAAGAGAGTATAACATAACCATGCCTCAAGCCCTCAAGCCTCCCTTGAGTGTGCCCCATGCCCCTATTATATAGGAGGGCCCTCAAGTGACTCTTGACTCTCCATTTTCCATGTGTGACCCTTGGATGCCTGACCCTAACCTTAACCCTTAAGGTTAGTCCTAACCCATGCTCCCATGCTCACAAGCCTAGTGGCCAGTTGCTCTACACTTTGTCCAGACGTGGACTCCTTACCCTTTTCATGAGGCTTTGTGCTGGTGGTCTTGAAGAAGGAGGCTTCTGGTGGTGCACCTTTGTAGAGTTGTTCAGAACGTGTCCCCTTGAATTTATCCTCAAACTTCAGAGCACTCCTACAGCATTATTCAAAAGTGGTGTGACCCAAAGCAAATAAGGTGTTATGCAAGGGAATATCTTTTAGTCCCTCCAGAAATCTCCCAATTAGTCTCTCATTAGAGAACTTTTCTACAATATTACAGCGTGAGTGGAGATATTTGACTCTGTTTATGTAATCTCTAATGGTTCCACTCTTATTCTATTTGACATTATTGAGCTGTTCAATAGGGCTCCATCGAGTACCTTGACGAGAGTACTCTACCTTGAAAGCTTCTTTTAGAGCCTCGAAGGAAGCTTTATCTTCCACTTTCAGAGATCTGAACCATTGGCCCGTTTTGCTATCCAAGGTGAGGCCAAAGACGCTTATCTTGGTCTGATCGTCTATATGGCCAAATGCTTCGCAGATCTGATTAAACATCTCCAGGTGAGTAATGGGATCCCCCATCTGATCAAACTTCGTGATCAACTTCGTTCCTACCTAGGTTGAATTGGTGCAGGGGGATTACTACCCTATTTCCATGCTTAACATTTCAGGTGTCAATCCTATCATGGCGGGTGTAAGTGGTGCAGGTTGTGGAATAAGTTGTGGAGGAGTGGGACCGGGTGGATAGTAGACAAGTGGGGGTCCTTGCCCCCCCTGGGAGAACCAGGTGTGGTGCAAGTTGGGGAATAAGTTGAGGAGTGGGATCGGGTGGATAGTAGATAAGTGGGGGTCCTTGCCCTCTAGGAGAACCAGGTGGTGGCCCACGGGGTCCTGCTTGTTGGTACATTGGGTGTACCCCTTGAGATGGGTACACCCAATGTACCCATCTCAAGGGGTACATTGGGTGTACCCCTTGAGATGGGTACTGATGATAGGCTAGCGGGCCCTACTGTGGTGATGGGCTTGGGTAGACCCATTCTCTCTGGTATGATGTCTCAGGCCTCTGGGGGAAGATGGACCTGGTTTTGGTTTGGCAAGGTTTCCAGAGCTCTGAATGAGTCTGCCGCCCCCGAGACGGGTATGGCTAGCTGGATCTGGGTTTGATGGCTCCCGCCTTGGCCGACTTCCACTCTAGGATCTAAAGGTGGAGTGGGCCACTTTTCTTGAGGTTGATCCATATTTCTTACCCCCAGTTGTTGCAGTTCTACGGACTGTGCATTTCCCAAGATAAAATTACGAAGCCTTAATACAAGGCTTTGCTAAGAATGCATTGGAGAGATAGGAGCAAGTTCCTGGACAAATGGCCAGTCCATGCATTGTGGTTCAGGCTCTCGCGCCTTTGGGTCTAGGGTCCCTCGTCCACTACTAGGGAGGTCCTCACTCTCACTGGTACTGTCAAATATAAGCACCGTTTGACTCCACGCGGTATTTATCGATGGATCCGATTTGATTTGCAAAGGGGCATCTAAGGAACTCACTTCATCGAATAGAGGGTTATTTCTCACCAACCTACCCAAGCATAGGTGCATGGGAATATAGACTCACTACTCTAAACCCCCTTTAAAAAAAAGAATTGTTTTTGTTTTTATTTTTTTGTTTTTAAAGGATAGACCATGGCCAACTATTCTCTCTGTGGTTGCGTAATTTGGTTTTGCTTTGTTTAAAATGCGCGACTAGCAAAGCTGACAGGAAATTCCATGTTATGTTCTCCAAGTTGAGCTAATATACGACCAATTTCAAGAGATGAAGCATTTATGTGGACATGGAATACATGATTTCCCACATGTGGGATCTCAAAATGGGGAGCACTTGGCCAATGCTTTCTTGAGAGTATCATATGCTTGCTGGCATTCCTCTGTCTATTCCAAAAAAACCAAGAGTCCATAAAGAGGAAGAGATATGTTGGCATACATGAAGATGAAATGCTAGTAATAACCAACATGCTCTTTATATGCTCATGGGTTCATTTTCCGTGGTGTCAAGCATGTATGTGGCACTCAACATGTAGAGAGATGTAATCTCTTACCATTCTACCATGGCAAATCTTGTTCCAATTCATTTTAAAAGTATATCCAAGGTTGCAAGAATGTGCATCTAGTTCTCTTTGTCTTCTGGCTCTGGGAGAGGTGCGAATTCCATACTATCCCTTTCATCTTCCAATGTCTTGTTACATGTTTAGCACAGGCTCACTGTTGTAGATCTAATAATAGTCATTGAATCTTCTGCTAAGGTCCCCCACTTCATTGGATGGATCTTCCAAGTCCATAGGTTCACCTTTAGCATTCGATCCTTTTTTCGAATGTATATGTGATATGTATCCCAATCATGGGCCATTCTGGTCTATCTCATGAAGGGTTGTTCTAGGATGCAATCGTAGGAAAGTGGCTACTAGCCAAAGTTCATCATAACAAAGGTGTGTTAGAAACTGGTTCCAAGAATTTTAATTTTCAAATCTTGCAAAAGACCCAAGGGCTTCACGGTGGCTCCATCAGCTAGTTTTACAATCAACAGAGTGTCATCCATAGGAGGTTTATCCCATTTCTCCCAGCACTACTTGGTGACGATGCTCACTCTTGTGCCACCATCTAGGATGGAGGTGACTTAACTTATTCACCCATACCATGGGTATGCATGTGGTTCTATATATCCCTCCTCATTTGACTCGTTCTCTGGACTCCCTAGTTCCAATTGCTCCTCTATTCCAGCTTGAAGCCTCCCCTCCATCCAATCTTTCAAATCCTTCCATAGTATTAATGGTTTAACATGCTACCTTACAAACACAAGAGAGAAGAACAAGAAGAGTGCTTGCAAGGGTCAAATCCGATGATTTGCACTTGGCCAACCCTATTAGGGTTAACTCCCCGATGTGAGGCCGCTAGGGGCTCACTCTACACTCTCTTTGTGTCACTCAAAGAGAGATCCAAGTAAGCTAGTTATAGGAGCAAGAGGGAAGGATCTATGGAGAGCTCAACCTCTACCCCATGCCAATCATATGCAAACAAGACAAGGTAGAGAGCAATGAGAAGGGAGAGCAACACCATTCCTATTCACATATACCAACAATCACAAGCAAGCAAACTACCATAAGCCCAAGAGAGAGGAGACGGAGAGAAGGCAAGACTCAATTGAGACAAATGGGATTGTCCCCTTTTATATTCCAAAAAATATCTTATATACATAAGCTCACTTTTTAGAATGGCCGGCCACTTAATTACAAATGGGGGCCCAAAACTAGTCTTCCTAGTTTAACTAGCTCTATGTACATCAATTCCTTATGACAGGCATTACACAAGTCGTAAGCTTGGTCATCCTTTGTCTCGTTTACAATTGGCACGCAAGAGGTAGCATGTTAAAAAAAGGTCATGTTAACCAGAGTGGTAGCCATGCGAAAGGTCATGTTAACTAGAGTGGTTATAACACATAGACTTGGGCTACCTTGAAGCAAGGTGCCAATGGGAATCTAGATTTGTGAAGATAAAAAGGAGGAAAGACCATCAATGTCTCTTGGGATGGGGGTGGACTCATGAGTTCGATGATCCATGTTCATGCGTGGGCTTCTCAGAGTGTGTGGTGTAGGGATATAAACATGAGTGTCAGATTTCCTTGGGTAGTCATCCCCCTCAGATTCTTAAGATAAGAAGTATCTGGATCCACTTGATGTGGAACTATTTACTAACTCTTTGAGGAGCCATTATAGCTGGGCATTCTTTGACTTGCTCTTGAGCAGCCTTTATTCTACTCTTCTTCTCAATCAGGTTCGGGTATTTAGCCAACTTCCTACGTAGATGATCAGGATCTATCTGCTCTCTTTTTTTAGGGGAAGGAGGTTTTGGTAACAAGGTCTTCTCCTCATCAGATGAGGAAGATGACACATTTGTAGATGTCCCCTCATCAAATCCACTTTATATAGTGACACAGCTGTCTCTCTTGCCACTCTTTGTGGTCCTTCTATTTTGAGTGCGTGTAGTCACTCATGCTTACTTGAGAATCTCTCTAGAAGATAAGACCCTTGCTTGTCCTGGGGTTCCTTGTTTTTGTGGAGTAGATGCTTTAGTGGGTCAGCATGAGCAGCAGCTCTCCTCCTACTTTGCATTCATGTGAGTGCATTGAGAGACATTGTGTGAATGAAGTCATCTCGCACACTCAACAAGTTAATGCTAGTGCTTGGTTTAACTTTATTCCCTTTTTAAAGTGTACCACTTCTCAATGGGTAATCCTTATATATGTGGTCTATCCCACAATCTGTGCTTAAGGGGAGGGGTACTCACAGGAGTACTTGCCATCCCTTTCTTGATCGGACACTTAGCTACTCGATGAGGTGCAATGTAGTGATAGCATTGCATAGGTTGTCGTTTAGACACACTCTTTTAATTCCCACCCTCGTGGTGTTACTACTACTAGGTATACATGATACATGAGGTTGCTTAGGATTAGGCAGTAAGGCTTGTGGTAAAGGCATGGCTTGAGCAGCTATTTGGTGGTAGTAGTTTGATATTTCATGGTTTCCCCATCTCTGGCAATAAGCACAATGGAAATATGGCCTAGGTCTCAAATGTGGACATTTCTTACTAGTGTGGTTTGCTCGACAAATTGGGCAGCACCACACTGGTTCTCTTTTTGGGTAAAGATAAGGTTGGCTGACCTGGTCAGAGCCTTGACCCATTCTCCATTGTTGGGCCATTTGTTGTATCAATGCAGTTGCTAATTGCTCTTGCTTATTGCTCTACATGTTGCCTTGAAGACGACTCCTTCCCTTTTCCCTTAGGTTTTGCGCTTGTGGTTTTAAAAGAAGCTTCAAAAGTACCTACATCTAATTATTGGGAATGAGTTCCCTTGAAATTGTCTTCAAAGTCCATGGCACTTCTACAGCACTGCTCAAAGAAGGTGTGCCCACACCACGAGCATATAGGGAGTTATGGAAGGCCACATCTTCAAGTCCCTCTAGGAATCAACTGATCAGTCTTTCAGAGAATTTGTCCCTATCATTACAACAAGAGTGAAGATATCTCACCCATTTGATGTAGTCCTAGATGGATTCTCCTTCCTCTTGCCTCACATTATGCAACTGGTCGACGGGACTGCATTGAGTTTCTTGTCTCAAATACCCTACTTTGAAGGCCTCTCTCAAGGCATCAAAGGTGGCCTTGTCTTTTGTTTTCAGTGATCGAAACCACTGACCCAATTTACTATCAAGTGTGAGGCCAAAGGCGCTCACCTTAACTTGATCTTCCACATGGCCAAATGCTTCACAAATCTGATTAAACATCCCCAAACGAGGAATGGGATCCCCTGATCCATCAAGATTGGTAATAATTTTGGAGATGTGGACTGGTTTAGTCCTCTTTGGTCTTGGCATTGGCATTGGCATTGGCATCAGTTGCATGGGTACTAGTGGTACAATCCCGAAGCTACCCCCTCCCTATTTCCATAATCTCAATATTTTAGGGGTTAACCCTGCTGTAGCTAGAGCTAGTGCAAGTGTAGGTACAGTAGATAGGAAAGCAAATCCCAAAGGGTAATATCCCATATGTGGATCATGTCCTAGCGGTGGGCCAATGTGCACTCTATAGTATCCAGGATACACCCATCAAGGTGGGTAATTACTGTACATGGGTGCTATTTGTTGGATGGGGTGCTCTAGGTGGAGTCTCTCTCCTTGGTATGAAGTTTCATGCCTGGGTTAGCTGGTTCTCTACCTAGGCCTGGTTCTGGTCTAGGTTCTTGAAATAAATATGCCGACACGATAGTTGGTATAGCTCCCCAAACTATTGGATCAGGATGGACTAGGTTATCTGGACCCAGCCCCACCTCCCCGGGCGGTCTTGGGTTGAGGGTGTGATGGTTCTCTCTAGTTGCTAGTCCATGCTTGTTTCCTAGGGATAAGGTTCTTCTACTTGTATGTTTCCCAGGATAAAATTCCTTAGTCTCTCAAGGCAAAACTCCTTTGTGAATGTGTAGAGGATCTTGGTGCTTGCTCTTGAGATGATGGTCTATCCATGCACTAGGTGCTCGACATACCAGCCTCTAAGTCAGGGGTGGTTTGTCCTGTGCTCAAGTGCTCGTCATCCCACTGGTGCTATTGAAGAGCAATAGTGTCTAGCTTCACATGGTGTTGACCAATGGGTCGGATCTAGTAAGAGATTGTGCATAGGAGGGTTTAGTATCATCAAACAATGGATTATTTCACACCAATCTCCTTGAGCATAGGTGCATGAATGTGTTGCATCAAGGTGAAGAATCACGATCTAGTATAGGGAGATTTTTACCTCTAGAAGTTGGCATACGCTCGTTAGTTCACAAAAGAACGGTCATTCGTTTGTGGAGGTATGTGCATGGCTTAGCAAGAGCAGTAAGGTTGTTCATCTTCAAAAATATATTCAGGTATGGTCGCAGACTTGGATCAAGAACAAGCATTCATTGAGGGAGGAATGAATGTTCATCTGCCAACTGGGTACGGTGGTGGGTAGACTGGGGAACGGGCGTTTACTCAAAGAGGAACGAACATTCATATAGTGGGATAGGATAAGTTTGTGGATAGGTTGAGGAACTGGCATTCTCTCAGAGAGGAACGGACGTTCAATTTTGAAAAGAGTGTAGCCGTGTGAGAGTAGTAGGGGAAATGGGCGTTCTCTCATAGAGAGTAATGGTCACGGGCTTGTTTAGGAAATGGTCATTCACTCAGAGAGGAACAGACATTTGTCTGTAAAGGAACAATAGGTGTTCACTCACAGCCTAACAGTCAAGTGTCTTAATGGTGCTCGAAACGGTGTATCTCTAGCAGCCGTCATCAAATATTCTCCTGACACAATTAATTATGCAACTGTCATGCTCCTTCAATGCCCATGACACCTATTTACAGAGTGGCTTTGGCAAGATTCTAAATCCGGAAGTGAACAGGCATGGCTACGTAAGAGAAGATACCAGTGAAGAAACGGGCATTCACTTCTCAAATAAGTAACCTAAAAGTGCCTTGCATCTAGTTTTTTCTTGATTTCCCCACTTCTTGATGATTTTTTTGTGGTTTTCTTTTTATGCCTAGATTAAGCTAATCCTAAGAAACTTAATGATGTAAATTGCATAGTTTAACCTAATATCCTAGGATAAGTAATGCAATTAAGCTAATATCCTAGGATAAGTAATGCAATTAAGCTAATATGTAGTTTCCTATCTATTTGAAGGAAAACCAAAAATCAATGGAACCAATGGCAATATTAGAGCATCTACTTGTTGTTCCCACTTTTGATGTAGCCTCTGAAGCTTTTATTGCTCCCCAAGCTACATTGCAAACTCCATTTATCAAAGAAGGACAAAAAAGAACAAACATCAAACAAAAAAACTCATGCAAAGCTTATACAAGCGGTGGATTTACATTCCATTTGGGCAAAATAGGTCTCTAGCTTAGGAAGAAATTGTGGAGGAACCTAAGCTAAGTGCTTTTCTTAGAAGCACCAAAGACGTTCAACCAAAATGAATACTTACCTTACATGAGGAGAGAAGAAGTAAAGATGCAAGGGTCGATCTTTGAGGGCATACACTTAGGCAACCCTATGAGGGTTAACTCCTTGATGTGAACCCACTAGGGGCTCACTCCACCATGACTTGTGTCACTCAAGTGGAGCTTCCATGTGCTAGATAGAGAGCAAAGAGGGAAGGAGCTATGGAAAGCTCAACCTCTACCTCAATACCTTTGTGTGTGCTTGGAGGGTGAGAGAGAGAGATAGAGGAGAAGGGAATGGAGAGGAGATGGAGAGCATAACCTATAAAAGCACACAAAATCAAGTAAACAAGCTCACAACCATCACCACACAAGATAGCAAGAGAGAAGAGAAAACTCAAATGTTATAATGGGATTGTGTCCTTTCATATTTCTTCAAGTCACTTATATATAAGAGCTTACTTTTTACAATGGTCGGCTGCCCATTTGATAATTGGGGCCCCAAAACTAATTATCCAGCTCTATGTACACTTAGACTTTCTAGCTCACATGTTGTAAGCTCGATCATCCCATATCTTTTACATGAAGCGCTTAGCACGGTTTTACATAAAAATGAGTTACATGAAGTGCAACCACACTTTGGATCAAAAAATAATACTTTGACAGCTTCCTGAACGGCCGACCTAACAATGCCTTCTATATCTTAGGCTAATAATCCATGCGTAGAAGGCTGTGAAGTGATTTGGTGAGTTGTCCTTCTTTTTTTAATCATCACATTTTCAAGTTTCAAGCTTCACGAATCCTTTAAGCAATTGCGCCTATGCCTTCTTCTTCATAGACACATCACCCCACTACCCACAGCTATATCCAAGTAGGAGCATCATGTTCCCCCTACATCTTTCTTCGATGATCTTAATATCTATCTCAATCGGCATGTATACATGATGAAAACTTGGTAAGTAAGGGTTGGTGTCCAAATGGGGCAAATCTTCTCTAAATATTCTCTCACCCTCATCCCTATACTTGAATGCACAATCATTTGGCAAATACAAGCCTAGATGAGTTCTTTATAGCCCTCCACATCAAGAAAACTCATAGGCAAAATTGTAATTTTGCAGTCTGCAAAATCACAATTCTCCATAGCCATGACTGCATAATCCACGGTCACCAAACCAAGCCCACTCAATGACCCTGATACATTACCATTCGAGGTGCCAATGGCCCTCATTAAGACCCAATAAATCCCAATTTTCATTGTGATTCTGCAATCTATGAAATCACGCCCTTGATTCTACAATCTATGAAATTACACCCCTGATTATCACATCATCAACCACAATCCCACGTTACCAATCACGATATCACATCACAATTGCCACATCATCAGTCACACTTGCATATTCACATCACCATGTCCCGTGCCATCAAATCATGGTAAAATATCCCACACAAAAGCATAAAATCATGAGTAACGACATTTTACTTTTGGGTAATGACATTTTACCATGCCTCAGTTTGATTCATACTGTGATTTTAGAGATTGCAAAATCACGACAAGGAATGCCACATCATCACCAAATCATAGAGGTGGAGCTCCTCTCATAAACATCAATTAACAACTCTGATATATCCAAAGAACATTTCCTAAGAAAAATCACAACTTTTTTTTCCATGATTCTGTAGTCTCTACGGAATTACGACCGTGACTTGTCACATCACCAATCACTACTTTGATTGCCACATCAATTAACAACTCCAAGTGTTAAAGAGATATCCAAAGAACATTTCCCAAGAAAAATCATAGAGGTGGAGCTCCTCTCATAAACATCAATTAACAACTCCAAGTGTTAAAGAGATATCCAAAGAACATTTCCCAAGAAAAATCACAGCACTTTTTGCCATGATTCTGTAGTCTCTACGGAATTACGACCGTGACTTGTCACATCACCAATCACTACTTTGATTGCCACATCACTAATCACAGGTCTAAAAAATCATGGCTATGATTACCACATTACCAATCATGCTACCACATCATTTCTGCAAAATCGTGTTGCCAATCATGTCTGCATAATCTCATAAGAAATGTTAGTCCCTGATTCTTCTCTAGTGTTCTCCTACCTAAGAAGGTGAAAATAAAAGGGTGGGTCAAACTATGATTTTGCAGTCTGTAGAATCACGACCATGATTGTAGAAACAAAGGATGTGACGACAAAACATTCAATATTAGTAGAAATAAAGGATTTGATGAGACAAAACTCAGATTGATCTCCCCATCAACAGAATAGGCAAAGAAGAAAAGAGTAAAGACCACCCATCGGCAACATATCTCTATCTCTCCAACTTCCTCAACACCAACTCATTCGAAAGGGCAAGAAAGTACAACATGCGAGGTCCCAAGAAGCCCACCACCACCTTCTCAATCTCCCCAAGAACCTACAACCAAGTGGCCATCGCCCCGCTGCCCATGAAGATACCACCACTCTCCCAAGAATGCCAATGCTAGAACCTAATGTGTTGAGAGCCAAAGGAAAAGCCCACTTCTACCCCAAGAACACGGCCAAGTGGCACCACCTTGTCTTTTAGCTGACCTGCTCGAAGTCAAAGAATATGTTGCCATAGCCACAATCGGACCTTCTTCTTTCAAGAAACACGAATGAGTAGAAAGCATTGAAGTGAGCTCTAACGACAATGTGGAGTTAGCAGCAAAATGGGAAGAAGAGCAAAAGGAAGAAGAATCATTCAAGCCACTTCTCCTCTAGTTATAGGAAATGGAGGAAGCATCTAGGAGAGATGCGCTCATATGTCTCTGTTGCAAACGTGGGTATTGATTCTTGAATTTGTTGCTAACTACTGATTGTTTGCTTGAACAGATGACTACTGATTGTTTGCTTGAACAAACAAGCTCTTGTTTTGGTGTGCTGAATGTAGGAGAGTGGTTGAGTGATTTGTTTGTCGTTGCTTGGGCCCTCCTTGGGCCTCCATTCTTGTCAAACTTTAGGTAAAGTTGTTGGGGTTGAAGTTGGTGGTGAGGTTTTCTTCACATTGTTCGATTTTGGCAACCATATGATGGAATTACCATCATAATATACTTGTTGTTGAAGCACATGCACATGCACCCATCTTTGAACACTGTAAACTAACCGATGTGCTTGGTGCTGAGGCTTTCTTCTTTGTACAAGCTTAGGGGTATTTGTGATGCGCTTGGGGAACCAAGCTTTGGTATTTCTTTGGTAGTACCCTTGAGCTTGCAGTAGTGTTTTTGGTACCCACACTTGTTGCATTGGTGGAGTTCTTTGAGGAACTCACATAGGCTTTTGTGGACAGTGTTGTGGAGTACTCTTCTTCTTCCTTGGCCTCTAAGTGCTATATTAAGGAAGAGGTTTTGACTGTCGAGGCACCCAAATTTGATTGGCACCTTCCTTCATAGTAGCTACTTCTCCACCCACATTTTGATACTATTAACATATCGTGATTGTGGTAGTCTTGGTAGAGTTTTCTTTTGGGGTTGGGTTGGAAGCTTTGGGGTCCTCCTTGACTTTGGTTGGCGCTGAGGCTGTAAGTTTGAGACTCAATAGCAATTTTACATTGCTTGCAGGAGTGTTCAAGGTGACTGTTTGCATGGATTCATCTAGTGAATACAAGATTCACCTACCCAAGTTCCACCAAGGATAACATCATACTCAAGGGAATCTAAGGTAACATGGAATGTAAATTCCATATCGCCACCATCGATTGTTTGAGTAGTGTATCTAAAGTAACCTGGAACTTCAATGTTTTGTCCATTAGCTCCGTTTGCAAGACTATTGCTTGCAGGGATGAACTTAGGTTGTCCTAATGACACCCAAGTTTCTATTGTCACGATGTTATAACTAGCTCGAGGGCTAATCAATGCGTGTTTGCGCTTAACATCATTGCCTATAGGGAATCCAACCATACCATGATAGAATCTTTCAAAGGAACCATGGGTGTTTCGGTTATTGTTTCGGTTTCAAATCTCGTTTCTGTTTCATACTCCCATTCACTTTCATCCTCTATTTAGGTATCAGCTTTTTCAAGAGTACCCAATGAGTACACTGGCACACTTGGCCCTCTGACATTTCTTAACGAGGGATGTTTAGAAACTTGCGAATCCTCACAGTCCTATTTTATGAAGTTCGTTATGTCGTTGTATAACTCAAGTTGAGCCCTTAAAGGTGCAAGTACTAATGTGATGCTCACTTTATCATGAGAGAAGAGCATTCCTTCGAATGATGTTTTGAGAGACTGTTTTAATCTTGTAAGGGAATTATCAAATTCCTCACGTGCTTTCTCAAGCGTATAGTTTGTACAATCTGTTTTCAAATGACTCTTCTATAGAGAGTATGTCTTCCTCTTGAAAGGGGAAGCGGTACTCATCTAGGCTTTATACTTTGGTTGCTATTTTATGATTGGCATTATGAGGCTCAATCACAACCGATGACCCTGTAAGACATTCAACCAAGCTAAGCATACTTTCCTGAGCTTGCTTTTTATGGTTCTAGTTTCTTGATTGGTCTATGTGGTGCATTGAGCGAAGAGTAAGAACTTGTTTCATCCTCACTTAGTGATGTACTAGGACTTGTTTCGTTCTCTAACTTTCTTTGGTTTGCTAGTTTTCCATTATGTTTACCCATGCAACGAGATCGAATTTTCTTTTGGGTTTTTGTATTCCATGTTACACATATGGGTGTCGAGGTTTGTGTGGTGGTCTTTGAGGTGAATGCTTCTGCATCATCTATAGTTTTTGGCTCTTTTATGTTTATGTCCCCTTTTGGGTTTATGTCCTCTACATGCTCCTTTTCGTTGTTTTTTAATTTGACCTTGGTTTCGACAGTTTGTTGTCCTTTGTTTTTCTTGGTTTTAGAAGGTTTTATTTTCTCTTTTGGGTTCTGTTTTTCTTGGTTTTAGACGGTTTTGTTTTCTCTTTTGGGTTTTGTTTTAAAGCATGTTCTTCTACCCATGTTGAGGTGTTGTCTTTTACATTCTTTTTTACTATTTCTCGTGCCTTGTCTTGTAAGTTTGTAAGCACATTCAAGGGTACCGTGGCCAGTTGCTCGTTTTGTACACTTAAGATGTTAAGAGTTGTATTTTGTGAGACAAGTTGCATTGAAGCAACTCGTCTTGGTGGGCAATCTTGGAACATGTGATCAATGCCACATCGTTCACACATTGGTCTCAAGGTGTCAATGACTATGGACATGGAAGTATTCCAAACTATGCAGTCTGCCACCTTATGAGGTCCACGATAATAGAAACACTAAAGTGTCCGATTAAATACTTCTTGAGTAGTTTCTACCCTTTGGACTGTTTCTATTTGGTGCACAGAAGATGGAGTTTTGAGTCCATTGTGGATGAAGTGGGACACTTTTTAGTATCATGGTCAAAGGTTTTACAATATATGCAGTATAGAACTATAGGTGCCTTGTATGCACAATGAGGATTGGGATGATCGTAGTGATTGCACTTAACACAAGGCATTTTCGTTCCTCACTTTTAGACGCATTAAAGATGTCTGGTTTTGAAGGTTTTCATCCTCTCTTAGAGATGTTGGTTGTTGTAAGGTTTTAAGCAAGGTTGCATAAAATTTTGGGAATGTCAATTCCAAGATTGATCTTTCTTTTGCCATTGCTTCACTTGGTTTAGATGAGAAACACCTCGTAGCATGATCATCTTCTTCTAGCATGTTGTCATCTAAACGTATTACTTCTTTGCAACATTGATCAAATATTTTCGAATTGGTTACAATGATTAAGTTGTGTAAGCTGTTATTCTTTAAGCCCATCATGAAACATCTCTTTGATTGAACATCATTTAATTTTTCCCATGACTCACAACATGAGTCCAAGAGTTTTATCATATAAGGATAAAATCTCTAATGGATTCATTGGGTTGATGCTCAATTGAATAGAGTTCTCTTACTGCACTCCACGGATCACCTTGTATGAAAAAGCCATGTATAAAGGCTGATTTCAAGGTTTTGAAGTTGGTCTTGATTGTCTCCATCAACGTGATGGACCATCGACTAGCTTTTCCCTTAGTAGGGCAGTTGGGATTTCCAAAGGTTTCACATCTTTGTTCAAACATTTGAATGAATTAAACAAGGTCTATTATTCCGTTATATTTGTCCATAATTTTAGAAATTTGTCGGTCGTATTTCTGTATGAGTCATTGAGGCCGTATGTGAGTGCTCTTGTTGGAAGAGACTCGCTGAGTCCTTGGGCCACCCCCTTCCTAGACTAGTCAGTATGTCCACGGTGTGGGCATCCAGGAAAGGGTTGGTACTTATAGGATTTGCGGGAATGTTAGGCAAGGGGCCAAAGCTCAGTGAAATTGAAGCGATAGGGGGTGTAAAACCTGATACCACGCTTGTTCTAGGCATGGCCAATGGCATTGGGATTTAAAATCTTGGCATAGATCTCAATGGCTCGAAGATGTCAGCCATTGGGTTCATTCCTTATGTGATCCCTAGCAATTCTTTTATCGTGGCATAGATCTCAATGGCTCGAAGATGTTAGCCATTAGGTTCATTCCTTGTGTGATCCCTAGCAATTCTTTTATCGTGGCCATGTCAGAGTGCCTAAATGCTCCTTAATGAGCAATCACTTTTTTTTTTGCTTTTTATACTTTTCTACAACCCATTCAGCCTCAAGAGGCTTTTCGTACTCTCTTCGTTGGATCAAAAGGGTGTCCATTTGCCCTAATTAGCTTAGGCGCTATACGCACGTGAACGACCTCTTAAGAGATATTTTTCGAAAAAAGCATATGCTAGAAACTTCCTACATGGAAGAAGGGGTTCTAAAACCTATTTTCCATCATCGTCTCAAGACGGGAAAAAATTTTGAGAACTTTTTCCCTGTTTCATAGCACGTTTTTTAGGGTGTTCCAAAAGAATATTTGGAAAACTCTGTATGAGGGAGTGATAGTATTTTTGGAGTACTACAACTTTGTTTCCCTGAGTCATCCATGATTTTGTTGTTTATACCCTCAAAAAGTAACCCGAATATGACTTGTCGTCGTTTTCGTGCTTTTTGTGATTTTTTCGTGGTTTTTGGACTGTTTTTTGCCTTGATTTTTGGGTCAAATTTTAAGTTGTCGATCGGAAGCCATATAATCCAAACAATTTCCACAACAAACACACAATTAAACTAAAATTAATGATCTTAGTTCTATGTTTAAACTAAAAAGAGCTAACATTCACTAAGAATTGCATTGTTTGATGCAATGGATGCAAACTAAGCCTAATACAAACTATGTGCAAGCCCCAAGAACATGAAAAACTACAAAAATAACAAATTAATCTAAAAATTAAACAAAAAGCATTCTTTTTAAAAACAAAAAAGAGAGTTATTTTACACCAAATCTCACACAAATCACCATCAAATCCACATATTTTTCATGGGAAACCATTAATCAAGATAATGGGTAATGGGTTATGCGTATATTAGAGGCAAAATGATGGAAAAAGCCAAGGAATGGCTCCCCGACAGTGGCGCAAAAAATGTTATGGGTCACCCTAACCCTCCTTGAAACACATCCAAAAAGAGATTACCTGGTGAACCGCAACTGTCATGATGATCTTTCCAATGGCCGAGCTCGTAATCCTTGAGGTCTCCAAGCTCTACAACTCCTTGAGAAGTAATTTCACTATCTCCCGCGAGCGTTGTCACACCGCTGCGTTGCATTACGGGTCCTCGTCTCTCCTCTCCTCTCAATTAACTCACACACTCACTAGCATGCATTAGGGAGAGAGATTAGCAAGAGGATTAGCAAGAGCAAGACTCAATTGCACAATGGGAGAGTATGTTGTATTATGAGAGAAATTCACTTATATACATGGCCATAAGTGTTCACACTCACTTAAAATGTGGCCGACCGGGCACATTAGGCTCCTAAGAGGCCTAATGTTATTATAATGACTACTCTCATAATATATCCACCCATGAAGTACATCACTTAGGACTTCATCCTATCTTGCTACCACACGCTCTTGAAGGCGGGAATCAGTATAAATACTCCGTCACACCATTACGGGTGCCTGTCCAAGTTGTAGCTTTGGACACTATTGCTTCATATCTTGAATGTATGACCCTTTGGTGTATCTACCGTGACTCGTTGATGTAAGATAATGGCAGTAGCTCTTGTTAGTCCTAGAATTGGATTAACAACAAGCAACACTTTATCTATTACATTTGGAGAGAGGTAGTGTAGCCTCTAATAGACACGGTGTCAGGTGTAGCCAATACAAACATACATGTGCCTAGTTTCTTCTTGATTTGATAGGGTCATTTCCACCTTAGCTTCAGCTATCTTGGATGTGGACCCAGCTTGAAATTAAATAACACCTAATCTGCAACATCAAAAACTTATGTTAACCCAAATTGTTCATCTGTTACCCATGTAGATTTTCACCTTTCTTCTGATGTCAATAGTTTTATTGAAGCCTATGCTCCACAAAATCTTTAGAACTTAGCATGTCTAATATATAACAACTCACACAAGCTAGGCATTACAAACTTTGGTAGGAACAATTATCTCTAATCCATCAATTAGATGATATGGAGTTTGGCATATGGTTACCTTATATGATATTGTTCTAATTTCCCATAAAGTTGAGTGCAGCTTTTGATCCTAATCAGTCCTATTCTAGATCACTATCTTAGTCAAAAAGTAACAATCAAAACTTGATTTGTGGCTGGATTTGACTTGACCATAGCCTGTGGGACAATAAGTTGTAGATTTTTATGTATTATCAGATGGTTTTCTATAAGCTTCTTCACCACATCTTCTATCAAATGCTTTCCTTGATTAAAGACTAGTTCTATGGCTTCCAAGCCTTGTAAAAGTCTACTCATATAGAAACTTGGTTCTTGTTGATGTAGGACAGTTATCCTTCAAGGCCTTTTCCTCCACCCAATTAGTGTAGTAGTTTGTTATAATAAATAAGCTATACTTTAGATTTGTCCTTTGACCTACATGCTTCCAACAAAATCCAATCCCCACTGCATAAATGGTTCCAATGGCAATGTGGGATTGTTTGTGTAGAATCCTATCAACTACATTTGGCTAACACAGATATCCACCCACCTAGTGTAGTAGTCTATTATAACTAAGATGTACGTTACATTTTTCCTTTGAGCTACACTCTTCTAATAAAATCCAATCCCCACTTTATCAATGGTTCCTATGGCAATATGGGATTGTTTGTGTAGCATCCCATCCTATAACCACATTTGGCTGACATAAATATCAAACTCCTTTGCAAATTCTCATGCATCCTTCTAGACTGTGGCCACCTGCTTGTAAGATTTTTCTTCTAGCCAATTCTCCTGTAAAGTGACCCTCCACTAATGCCTTGATGTGCTTCTATCACAACATCGGCTTCATTTTCATGATTTGGGACACACCTCCTCAGAATTTGATCACCTGTATATTAGCTAATCGGCAATCATAGTGTAGCCCCTACTCATCACAGAGCTAGCCTTTTCTTCTAATCCTTGGTCATACCTTCAGGGGAACACCCTTGGTCAAAAAGTCATACATATCATAGTACCAATTTCCTTTGACACGATTAACAGTATAAAAACATCTTGAAATTCTTTGAGCAAGTTTATCAACTCTCCTTCTTTCTCAAGGGTGGGGTCTTTTGTTGGCTTTTTTCTCAAGGGTGAGAGGTGATGTATTTTTCTCACGAGTGAGGAGTGATGTCTTTTTCTATTAGGGGGGTGAGGTCCTTGTGGTAATGAATATTGATCTCTTTCTCAGAGGTGAGTTTTTTGGAAATAAATATTTACTTCTTTCTTGTTGAAAATCTAAGGTGCCAAGGATAGTCTTGGTAGAGTGTTGCACATAATGAGAGACACTCAAAATAATCAAGATAATCCATGATTAAGAGATGTGGACACCAATAAGCACACTCAATAATATTGTATTGCAATAGATGGTCTCCATAATTAAAGCCTACTTAAGCTGAGATGCTCTTAGCTTAAATATGCATCTCTACATCCTTCTCAAGCTTTGCTAATGCTTTGGCCCCAGGAGGCTACCTCCCCTTTGATTGAACTGTCTTTCCATGCTTCTCTTGCTAGTACTACTTCTTGAGCTTCACATGATCCTCTATGCATTGTTGCCTTAGTGACAACCCCTTTTTCCACTCCAGCTCTTGTTGATAATCTTTGTGAAGTTGCATGTGTGCTCGTGTTCTTCTTCTATATATGTACTTGTATATGTAACCCTTTCTTCTCTTTGGTTGGCACTCTAAAGTTCTGGCTGTCCTACTCTCAGTTCTTACCTCAATTATTAAACCTCCTTCATGAGGTTGCCATTATCTTGGCTACTGTAGCTCACCAATGAGCTCATCAATGTTTGCATGCTCTTCTTATTTAAATGGAGCATGTTTAAGGGTGCTTTCAAGAAACCAAAGGAAACCAAAGGTGTAAAACTGACATGATAGCCAAAGACTTCCACACAACTGCCCATCTTCAATGGAGCAATTTAACTAGCACCACTCTTTTCTAGTGTGCTCAAACATGGACTTAATTCTCAGCCCAAAATTGCTTATCCCTTGCTTGGACAACTTGCACCTCTTCATGTTCCTTGCCCAATTGCAAAGAACCATGGGATCCATATATCCCATCAACTAGTAACCCTTCCAAAATTAAGCATTCTCCTATGCCTAGACCAATTTATGAGGCAAAATCACAATAAATGGACCTTATCTTGATGCACAATCCTTCTTGGTAGCTCCTTCTTGATAATGTAGACTTCCAAAATCTCTGAAATCTCCATTGTAGACTCCATGGGCAGCTTCAAGTGACCTCTAGTCTTTAAATGAACCAAATGAAGTTGGCATAATTGATCTCCCTAATGATAATGAGTCTGCCACAATTTATTCTCTATACACAAACCATGATAAACCAACTCTCTAAAAATAAACACATACACACACACACACCCATCTAGGCTTAGCTAAACCTATGCTTTGATACCATGTTGAAAATCTAAGGTGCTAGGGATAGGCTTGGTAGAGTGTTGCACATAATGAGAGATTAGATTAGGGAGGCTTAAAATAATCAAGATTATCCATGATTAAGAGATGTGGAATAAGCACACCCAATAATAATGTTTTGCAATAGCATGTGTCAACCATATGAAGTGAGAGGCTTCTAATATAGATAGCGTTAAGTCCCACTTGCTTTACATCTGTCCACCCATGTGGCATCTTTATCACTTGACCACCATATGAAGTGAGAGGCTTCTAATATAGATATCCTCAAGCTCCACTTGCTTTACATATGTCCACCCATGTGGCATCTTTCTCTTGACCACCTTACACTCCTCCATGTGGCAACTTGTGGCACTTTCATTCATCCAACTCACACAAGATAATATCTTGCGCACTTAAGATGTGTTCATAAACAGAACCTTTCTCAACACCCGAGCTTACGTATTTCATAATTTTTCATGGGTGAGGTCTTTGGTAAATGAGCAAGGCTATTAACTCTCCTTTCCTAGGGGTGAGATCTTTGGCAATGCATATTAGCTTAGGTTAGGTTTACTTCCTTGACCTTGGTAGGGCTGTTGTTGTCACATAAAGGCATGATGTGCTCTCTACCTAAGATTCTTTGAGCCTTGTCACTCTACTTCTCAACATGTACCACTTTCTCCCCAATGTTATAGGATTTAAAATACTCAAATGCTTGCCTTGTCATCATGCTTCTCACCATGTACCACTCTATTCCCAAGGTTATAGGACTTAAAATCCTATGAGGCTTGAGATGAGCTCTTTGAGTTTAGCTTCCTTCTCAACCTCGACCTTGACTTTGTTGAGCTTGCATCTGGCAGCTCAACAGAGTTTGTTTTTCTTAAAGCTAGTGGGCTCCTCATCTCATCAACTTTTATGGAGCATGAATAGTGATCTTATTTAAGTCCAATATCCCATTGTTTAGTGTAGATCTTTTATGGAGCATGAATAGTGATCTTATTTAAGTCCAATATCCCATTGTTTAGTGTAGATCTCGTGTTAATATAAAACTTAATGTAATGAATCCAATGAAGGCCAATGAAGATCCCCAATGATGATCCATCTCCATGTGGAGACGGATCATCATTCGTCAACTTTTATGGCCATTATCTTGGCATGAATAGTGATCTTATTTAGGTCCAACATCCCATTGTAGATCTCATGTAAATACACAACCTTGATGTAATGAAGCTAATAAAGATCTCCAATGATGATCCATTAAAATAGGAAGGACATACGTCTTAGGGTTCCTATATGGCCGAGGGCATGTGGGCAGCAATGCAAAAGTTTCTTCACAACCTCAGTGTAATGAAGCTAATGAAGATTTTGTCTCCATGGGGAGAACATAGTTCTTAGGCTTCCTATGTGGTTTTCTCTTTCTTGGCCGAGTGCATGTGGGAAATGTGAAAGTTTCTTCTTCCATGGAGGAGACATTGTGCTATAGCTGAGTCACTAACTACACCCCTTGTTCAAAGTCATTGTTAGCTCCCAAAAGAGATGTTGCACTAAGCATGTAGGCAATGCAAAAGTCTCTTCTTCTATGGAGGAGTATGAGTCACTAGCTGCCCCACTGGTTCAAAATTATTATTGTGGCTCCCAAAAGGGATGCTACACTTAACCATGAACAAGGAGGTTATTTCTCTTTCATTGACTAGTCTACAAAACTTTTTCTAGGATTTTGTGGAAGAGAGTCTATGGTTCTAAGATTTTTTGGAAGAGAGTCCATGGTTCAATCAAGATGTGAATCTAATCCTCATAGTCATCATCATTAAGCTCATAGTCCCTTCTATAGGTTCGCATCTTCAAACTATCCAACAACTGTGACATTTGCATCATGGTTAACATTTGCAACAATTACAAATGTTGACCAAAAGAGGTCCATAATTTTGTATATATGACTCAACACCCCAACCCATGCGATGAGTCTTCCCTATTTTTAAGTCTATCTTCAAGGGCTGATTATACCCTTGCATATGTAAATATGATTAGTTTTCTAATTGTGATTTCTCAATCATGAACCAATCTTATGTCTTGCAAATGTAAGGCATTCCAAGAGGATCATGGTGTATGACCCTCTTCTTTGAAAATCCACCATTACCATGAAAAAGTGTCGGCTTAGCCCAAAGGATGTGACTAATGGTTTAGCTGTGTTTCTATAGACAAGGTTGACCCACGAGACTTGTGTCTATGAGTGGTGGGGGATCCCCTAGGCCTCCTAGTTATACTTGATGATTGTGCTAACACCACCACCACCATCAAAGAATGAGAATTGCTTTTTTCCTTTATACACAATGAGGCATTCATTTTATACACAATGAGGCATTCATTTTATCGCTTTTAAAATAGTTTCCTAACTTGTTCATGGAAACTTTTAGCTGTATTTTTATCTTGGATATGGAAGGAGAGCGATCAATAAGGCATTACTCATCCTTATCCTCTTCATGAAGTCAAATAAGTGTCTCCGAAGTTGAGAATTTCCTTGTAAAAGAGAAGTTATCACAAGACCCAAGCTTCCAAGGATAAGAAGGTTGTGAGACTTGCTATGCAGTATTCACACTCAATGGGAGGTGAGCTAGGACCTATCACGATTATAAGGAATGTGTAGTGAGTCTCCTTTTTAGAGATAGTGCCTCTAAAATAATGTCATTGTTGCTAAGTCACTCTCTAGAGAAAATATTGTGTGATTGCATGTTTAAGTTGAGCTTACCTTAGCCATGCTTAATCAAGTGTCTTTGGGTCTTGCCTTTAAGCTATAAATGGTGTCACATACAATGCTCCATGGTTATGGGGCATGGATGGAGGCAAGAAGAGAATGGCCTTTATGGTGGTTGTTTCTTGCAAAATGTGGATGGAGAAGAAGCTAATGAGAGGGAGAAAGCAAGCAAAAAATCTGTTGGGTTTTATGCTATGTATGCACCCAGAGGAGTGCTAGTGATCATCAGTAGATTACTGGGGCACTTTTTACTTTAGTTAGTGGAGGTTTTTTCCCCCAGTTTAGCTTAGTTTCACTTATATGCAGTTTATAGGTGTTTTGGTCCACCCGGCACATTTTATGGCCGGACATGTGAACACATCTCTTTAGGTCACTTATTATGTGGCTATTGTACTTCACATTTTGCTCTGCTGAATACAAAGAAGTCGTGTTCTCTCTCTGTTGCTCTCCACGCCTGTTTGCAGCATCTCCAAACCCTAACCCTAACACTCCTTTGGCCTTCATTTGGTATCAGAGCGGTGTTGGCCTGCTATTGCCCTGCTTGTACACAGTCGCCTTCAGTCACTATCTATACATCTGCCCGTACACAGTGCGCCATCTGCAGTAACCGTATAGCTGTCGACTATACCTATTCGCCTGTAGCTACTGTACCTGTTCGTCGTCGCTGTCAGCACAGCAGGAGCACTGAAGCAGTGCGCCGTCTGCAGTAACCGTACAGTTGTCGACTGTACCTATTCACCTATAGCTGCTATACCTGTTCGTCGCTATCAGCAGGAGCACCGAAGCATTCCGTACAGCCCGTACAGTCAACACCAACTGCACCAGTCAGCGCTCATAGTAGCTGCTCCGTACATCTGTACCTACTTCGTACAGTCAGCGTCAACTGTACCTGTCAGCGCCGACTGCATCTGTCACGTAGGGCCTCGTACTACACTGGTCGACTGTCGATTGTATTCAGTCGACTGCTTCAGCACCCTTCGTACTGTACCTGCCTGCCCATATACTGTACCTGGTCGCCTTGCTCTATACTGTGCAGCTTCCGTACCTGTCAGTGCCTCCTTCAGTACCTGCACAGTATCTACCTGCAGTCGTCTTCAGCTCTATACAGTACAAGTCGACTGTACCTGCACAGTAGTACAGTCAACTGTACTTGCTCTTTTGGTGGACTGTACCTACATATGTACCATAATCTGCTCAGTCAATCTGTGGTAAGCATTAAAAATTCTGTTTTTGGACAATACTATTTTCTCTGTGAAAATCTACAGGCACTACAGGCAGACTTTCTAGCAAAGAAGTCTACAGGTTTTTTGCACAGTTTTGGGTGCACTAAATTTGGGCATTTTTGGGCCATTTTGGCATTGTGTACGCCATTTGCTGCTCTACTCAGTCATTGGTGCATTGAGCTGCACATTCAGAGGATTGAGAGTGCAGGCATATTTGGGTGAACTGTATTCAGTGGAGTTTAGTTGTTTTCAGGGTTCTTGCTATTGGGTTTTTTGATACTACACAGGTACAACATTGTGCGTAAGCATAATGGCAAATCAACAGCAGAGTGATGTATTCACGTATTTGTCTAGGGAAGACAAATTGGACGGCACGAACTACTCCTTGTGGAGTTTTATGCTGAAAAATGTGCTTGTGGCAAAAGGTCTTTGGGATTTTGTTAGTGGTGATGAACCACGTCCAGGTCCATTGGCTCCAGAGACTCCTCCCCAAGGGGATGCTCGTGGACGAGGACAACAGGTACAGGCTCCACGGCAGCCATTGCCTGTTCAAAGAACAAATGCTCAAAAGACATGGGATGCCAGGGATGCACAAGCTTTGTCACTCATTGCATTGTCAGTACAGAGGTCTATTATACCTCATATTCGTTTTGCTGGCTCTTCACAGAATGCATGGGTAACTTTGGAGCAGATGTATGCTGCTTGTAAATGAGGCTAGGATCTCATTTTTGAAAAGAGAGCTGGAAAATCAAAAAATGAATGAAGGAGATGATATGTCTAGCCACTTAAACAAGCTGCAGGATTTGAGAGAGCAACTCATCAATGTGGATGAGATTATTCCTGAGACACAGCTTGTGTCCACCATCTTGCACTCTTTGCCAAGATCTTAGGCTTTTCATACCTCTTTGAACCTCAGCATGAGGAATGCTGTTGAACCCCTCAAGTATCAGGAACTTGTTGCTCTCTTGCTACAAGAAGAGCAAATGAGGAAGAATATGAATATGAACACAAATGCTGAACAAGCATTTACTACAGGTCAAAAGGGGAAAGGAAAAACTCAGCCAAAGAGTTCAAATCAGAATTTAGGTGATGGTGGTTCTTCACAGGATACCAAGAAAGGTGGTGGACAGTCCAAGAAGAAGGGCAAATGTCATTACTGTAAGAAGCCAGGTCACTACATCATTGAATGTAGGAAGAGGATTGCTGGGAGAAGGCAGGTCACTACATCACTGAATGTAGGAAGGGCAAATGTCATTACTGTAAGAAGCCAGGTCACTACATCACTGAATGTAGGAAGAGGATTGCCAAAGAGAAGGCAAAGGAAGCTGGGATGTCTGTTAATGATGCTTCTAAAGCTCCTCCAGAGACTGCTTCTTTTGTTGAGGACAGGGATTACTGTTTTTATACATGCAGCTATGATGCCTCTTGGTCTTTGCAGGCACTCAGTATGACAGAGCATGCATGTACTTGGTATTTTGATAGTGGTGCCTCAAAGCATATCACATCTGGCAGGGATTTGTTTAGTCATGTTGGCCCTGCCCCTGTTGGCAAAACTGTTCAGTGTGCCAACAATGCTTCATATCCAATTCGTGGCATTGGGGAGATTCAGCCCACAGCCATTGATGGCTCCATTCTCTGCCTTACAGATGGCAAAGGAAGCTGGGATGTCTGTTAATGATGCTTCTAAAGCTCCTCCAGAGACTGCTTCTTTTGTTGAGGACAGGGATTACTGTTTTTATACATGCAGCTATGATGCCTCTTGGTCTTCGCAGGCACTCAGTATGACAGAGCATGCATGTACTTGGTATTTTGATAGTGGTGCCTCAAAGCATATCACATCTGGCAGGGATTTGTTTAGTCATGTTGGCCCTGCCCCTGTTGGCAAAACTGTTCAGTGTGCCAACAATGCTTCATATCCAATTCGTGGCATTGGGGAGATTCAGCCCACAGCCATTGATGGCTCCATTCTCTGCCTTACAGATGCCTTATATGTACCAGGGATAAAGAAGAATTTGTTGTCCATTTCTTCTTTAGCACATTGTGGTATGCAAGTCCACTTTGATGATGATAAATGCATGGTTAGAGACAAAGCTAATGCCTTGACCTTGATGCTTACTAGTACATTATGTCATGGACTTTATCAGTTGGATGCATTTCAGCCAGTGGATCAGTCTGCTTATAATGCATTCACTCTTACTCCAGCTATGGTTGATGCGGAGTTATGGCATGCTCGCATGGGGCATGTAAATTTTGGTAGTCTTATGCTTATGCAGTGACATAACATTTTTACAGATCTACCTCTCATGGAGAAGCCTCCAGATCACATTTGTGAAGGATGTATTTTGGGAAAAATGCATAGGTTTTCCTTCCCACGTGATCAGGCTCTAAGAGCAACTACAAAGTTGCAGCTTATACACAGTGATCTTTGTGGTCCCATGCAGACGAAGTCATTAGGTGGTTGCTTCTATTTTGCAACATTTATTGATGACTTCTCTCGTATATGCTGGGTCTATCCTTTGACATAGAAATCACAGGTATATGATGCATTTTTGGCCTTTGTAGCACTTGCTGAGACAGAGTCAGGATGCAAGGTCAAGACTCTCCGTTCTGATCGAGGGGGGGAATATATGTCACACATGCTGAATTCCTTTCTTGGGAGTAGAGGTATAAAACATCAGTATACTACTCCTTATACTCCACAGCAGAATGGGGTTGCAGAAAGGAAGAATCGGTCACTCATGGAGATGGCCAGATGTATGCTAAAGGCAAAAAGGCTACCACATATCTTTTGGGTGGAAGCTGTCATGTGTGCTTGTCATATTTTGAATCGATGTCCCACAAAGGCATTGGTTTCCATTACTCCTTTTGAGGCTTGGCATGACTGCAAGCCTTTTGTATCACATTTTCGTATCTTTGTGGGTGTCTTGCATATGCACACATACCCAAAGAGTTGAGGAGGAAGCTGGATGATAAAGCCACAAAATGCATTTTTGTTAGGTATAGCCATGAGAGCAAGGGCTACCTGTTATATGACCCACTATCCAAGAAGATATTCACTAGTCGGGATGTGATTTTTGATGAAAAATCAGAAATATCCATGGCTGGTTATGAGGCAAATCAGAAATATCCATGGCTGGTTATGAGGCAAATCAGGCTGAAAATGATGTGTTTGAAGGTCTACTACCTATGGAGTTTCATTCCACAGTTGGTGATCCAACTCATGAAGGTACAGGACAGCCAGCAAATGATGTAGGTGGTGCAGAAATTCAGTAGCAAATTGAGCCAGAAGCTGAACCAAATATGGGGCAGCAGGCACCACAGGTCAGACACATACCTAGATGGTATTTGAGGACATTACAAGACAGCCATTTAGAGGGTCCTCTTGCTGGTCGTACTCGTAGGGAGACACGGACCAATGAGCATGCACACATCATGGATTTGAATCTGGTTATGGCAGCCAGTTTACAGGATGATGATGAGCCTGATTCATTTGTGGATGCACGAGATAATGTGCATTGGAACAAAGCCATGCATGATGAGCTTGATTCTATTCAAAGGAATCAAACATGGGATTTGGTTGATCTGCCCAAAGGCAAGAAAGTAATTGGTACTAAATGGGTCTATAAGTTGAAAAGACATGCAGATGGATCCATTGACAGGTACAAAGCCCGTCTAGTTGCAAAGGGCTATGCACAGAAGAAGGGCATTGATTATGAGGAGACATTTGCTCCTACATCCCGTATGTCGACACTTAGGTGTGTCATTGCATTGGCTGCACATCGTGGTTGGGTTGTTCACTAGTTGGACATAAAGACTGCATTCCTACATGGGGACCTCGCGGAGGAAGTTTATGTATTTCAGCCCATGGGTTTTGCAGAACATGGTCATGAGGGGAAAGTATGCAAGCTGAAAAAGGCCTTGTATGGTTTGAAACAAGCTCCACGAGCTTGGTATGCAAAAATAGATGCTTTCCTACTCACTCAGGGATTTGTGAACAGTCCATTAGAAGCCACTCTATATGTAAAGAAAGAACAGACAGATCTGCTGGTCATCAATCTTTATGTGGATGATCTCTTGCTCATGGGATCAAATGATGACAAAATTGCAGCTTTTAAAGAGATACTGCAACAGACATTTGACATGTCTGACTTGGGGCTTGTACACTACTATTTGGGCATACAATTTGTGCAGGATAACAGAGGCATTAGGTTGTTGCAATCACGTTATGTTGCTAAACTTCTGGAGAAGTTTAAATTTCAGGATTGCAAGCCTATTAGTACTCCTATGGAGCCTGGGATGAAACTGTCACTACAAGATGACAGTATTTCCTTTGATGCCACTACATATGCTCAGGCTGTTGGGTGCCTTATTTACTTGTGTAATACAAGGCCAGATATTCAGTATGCAGTCTCTCAATTGAGCAGATTCATGCACAGCCCGCGGTTGTCACATTGGCAAGCTGTGACGCGTGTATTCCGTTATTTGCAGGGTACCTTGTCTCTTGGATTGCTTTATCCTGAGGGGGGTGACATGCAGTTATACGCTTACAGTGATTCAGATTGGGCTGGTGATTTTGATACCAGACATTCCACTAGTGGAAATTGTTTCTTTCTTGGCTCTTCATGCATTTCTTGGCTAAGCAAGAAACAGACCACAGTGGCCACTTCGTCTTGTGAGGCAGAGTACAGAGCAGCCTACACTACTACTGTTGAGTGTGTTTGGCTGCGTCGTCTCATGACTGATATGGATATTTCAGTGGAGGAGCCTACACCTATCTATACTGATAGTTAGAGTGCCATTGCTATGGCCAAGAATCCTGTGTTTCATGCTCGCATGAAACACATTGAGATTCACTATCATTTTGTTCGGGAGAGACTCCAGGCAGGAGATATCAGTCTGATCTACTGCCCTACAAATCAGAACGTGGCAGACATCTTCACCAAGGCATTACCACGTCCGAAATTTGGAGCATTCCGCAGTGCTTTGAATTTGTTTCCTTTTGGTGGATGATGTACAGTGATCACATATCACTCCAGGGGGGTTTGTTGGGTTTTACGTTGTGTATGCACCCAGAGGAGTGCTAGTGATCATCATCAGTAGATTACTGGGGCACTTTTTACTTCAGTTAGTGGAGGTTTTTTGCCCTAGTTTAGCTTAGTTTCACTTATATGCAGTTTATAGGTGTTTTGGTCCACCCGGCACATTTTATGGCCGGACATGTGAACACATCTCTTTAGGTCACTTATTATGTGGCTATTGTACTTCACATTTTGCTCTGCTCAATACAAAGAAGTCGTGTTCTCTCTCTGTTGCTCTCCACGCCTGTTTGCAACATCTCCAAACCCTAACCCTAACACTCCTTTGGCCTTCAAAATCCAATCGAACACAAGCAAGAAGGAGTAGAGAAGAGGGAGATCTCACAAGTATTCTATTATAAGGAAATGAATGTATATTGTTTAATGTCAAAATTGACTTATATATTACAAATGACTAGCTTTCACATTAGGCCACTCTTAAGTTTTTGCACTAGCTTTCACACTAGACTAGAAAATATTCCATTAGCACTAGTTCTAGTCCTAATCAATTTTGTACATGAATTTGATCATTTTCCCATTTGGTATTAAGCTCAAGGTAAGTCCAATTTATAAAGTCTCGCACTGTTTTACAAGAATTAGGTTTTTTTTAAACATGTAGGTAAGATGGCAAAGCGCCTTACGCTAGGTCAAGTGGGTGAAACCATACCCACCTTGATTGTGCTCTCACGTCACCAAGCTATTATGGTGAAGATGTTGCCAGTCCCAAAGAGGTATGGATGGTCAAAGATATAGTTGGTGATGAGACCAACCCAAATGATTCAGGGCCTATTGGAAATAGAGTTTGGTGGCCATGTTGAGGCAGGAAGCATGTCAAGGTTACATGTAGTATAATATGGGAAAATCATTGCTTTGTAAGGCCTTATCTATGGGTTTATGAGTTGGTTAGCACATAAAAGGAACAAGGGACCCATGGCTATGCTTGTAGATTCATACATCAAGCCCACTTGCATTTGATTAGTAATGGCCAATGGTGGTCCTAAATAGCACACGGTAAGGTATAATTCCCAAATCTCATGGTGGTGAACCTAGAGACTAGGATGCTTTGTTGTTGCTTATTTCACTTTGGTGAGCTTATTATTGTGATGATGAGGTAGTCAAAGAAGATGTCATGAAGACCGCAAGGAGTTAATTTTATTCAAGATTTTGGGAGATTCCTACATGCTCAAAGAGGATCTAGATAATGGGTTGTTTAAGTCTTTTGCTCACCATGGTCAACCCAGATGAGGCATAGTGTAGGTGTAATCTATGTGAGTGCCTATGTAAGCAAGATGTTTTTGTAAAGTGTAGAGCCCTTATGAGTAATGCAGGTGTTGTGCATGGGCTATGAGGGCTAAAGGTATGCCCGTGTGTTGTGCATGGGCTATGAGGGCTAAAGGTATGCCCGTGTGTGTATTTTTCCATGGTGATGACTCCAACTCATTGCTCTCTTCGACTCTTATTTTTGCTTTCTTTCAACATTTACCTTTCATCTCATTTTTTAGGGAATCAACTACCTTGGCAATGACACAATCCCACAAGCAACATGAGAAAGTGACACAGATTGGGGAGGCCTAGGAATGGAATCCCATTCCACTTTGTCCAGTCGGTGCTTCGATTATGGTGGTTGCAGAGAGGCGAAAGGTCTGGAGGCAACACTTAAGACAACTAAGGGATGAGAGGCAACCAGAAAACAGATAACCCTGGACCCTAACCACTTCAAGGTAAAATTTTGCCACTCAAAATAATCAAGCAAAAAGCCAGGTGAATGGAAAAAAATAAACATAGTATGATTTATGGGAAGATTTGAAGCACATAAAGATCAATATGATAGTGGACCAATTTGTTGTTGAGCCTTGTATTATCAGAGAGATCTCCTAGGCAAACTAGTTAATCTAGTGGTACATTAAGTTGGATGTTGACCCTGGTAACTTTATTGACAATTGAACCTGATTGGGATGACAAAATAATACATGAAGTAATAATAATAGTATAAGCACGACATATTCCTAGAGCTCTACTGGATAATAAACATCGTTTCAGACACCATGTGGGTGGAAGAAGTTGGGGATTTTGGAATTAGAATCCACTGCTTTCTCGGTAAGAATGGCAGATCAAAGACGAGTCAAGCCTTTGGGGCTAATATGCGGGGTGTAAATCCAAATTGTTGGATGTGATTACTCTATAGTATTTCTTGTTATGAAGATGGAGGAAATTGTCAGAGCTTACCCTATGCTGTTAGGCTGCCCATGGCTACAACATGGCAAGATCAAGCATAATTAAGCAACTAACCAGATCACCTTGTGGAAGGGCAAGAAGAAGATCAGGGTCAGAATCATCAGGTCAAAGTAAGTCACTAAATCTGCAAGACCACTTTACGCCGAAGGTTCAAATTTCCTAGGAGGGGTTGAGAAAGATAAAGAAGTGTTAAAACCCTAAGATCTCTCTAGATAGTTGTTATGCATAAATATGCATAAATCAGGCATAAACTCATCCACCCAACCACCCCCCGAGCCCAAGGGATGCACACATGAATAATAAATAAAATACATCATACCTTTACCTTGATGTCCCATACCATCAAGAGGTATAACTCCAATCCAATAGCATGTAGCTATAGTGTGAAATGGTAGGTGAGTAGATATGGACCTCTACACAAGAGACGATAGCCTAAGCCTCCAAGCCCCCAAGCCTCCCTTGAGTGTGCCCCATGCCCCTATTATATAGGAGAGCCCTCAAGTGACTCTTGACTTTCCATTTCCCATGTGTGACCCTTGGATGCTTGACCTTAACCTTAGCCCTTAAGGTTAGTCCTAACCCATGCTCCACTAGAGCTTGTTCCCATGCTCCTATGCTCACAAGCCTAATGTGGGTTAGCCTCCTAGTATATGCACACATAATGTGCATATAACATAGCACACATAATGTACATATAACATACTTTTCCTCTCTCAAAACATTGCACTCTTGCAGAACTGGGCTGAACAATCTCAATCGACTCCCAAGTCGAATCCTCTATTTCCCTATCTTTCTACCTAATTTTAACCTCAAGAATTAGTGAACTACAAAGTTTCATCTCCCTGAATTCAAGAATTAACTCAATGAAAAGAAGGAGAACTGGGCTGAACAATCTCAATCGACTCCCAAGTCGAATCCTCTATTTCCCTATGTTTCCACCTAATTTTAACCTCAAGAATTAGTGAACTACAAAGTTTCCTTTCCCTGAATTCAAGAATTAACTCTTTCTGAGTACATCATTAGAAAAGAATTTTGAATTATTGGCGTCTTTCTAATGATAACTATCCAATAAACACAATAAAGCTGGGGTAGAAAAATAATTCACCTAGATACAAACTAGGTATCTAAGTTGGAATATGTACAAGAGTACAAGCAATATACTCCAAAATTATGTGCAAAAAACGAAGGCAAATGCTACCTTCAAAGCACATGATATTATTCAAAAGATCCTTATAAAACCATGGATAAAAGCATAGAAGCTTCTCGAATCCATGAAATCCATAGTTGATCATAAAAATCAATGCATACCATCTAATAGACAATAATCATGCCAAAAGAAGCATAAAAATTGGTGGTCAACTCATTAATCCGGAGTATATGAATGTGGTGTCGCTCAAGCAAAACTCCAAAGTAAGCAAGTGAAACACATGTGTGTAGCACTCAATAAAAAACCCCTAAACATAAGTGATCTAAGCAGAACCTGATGAGTCCATATAAAACTTAGAAAACATCTAATAAAATCTGCCAAAACAAACCGATTAACTGACCCATGATAGAATTTATCTTAGGCTTAAGAAATTAAGCACAAACCACACTTAAAAAAGTGCAAAATAAATTATCATGAAAAAGTGTCAAAGGTGAAACACACTTTGAACAGAGATTCTAGCCATCATTGAAGAAATTAAGGAACATGTCTAAAAAGAATGGCTGAACAATGGTAAAAAATCATGAAAACATCATTTAGAATTAATATAACTACTAATACGAGATACAATCGTATTAATAATATGCGAATAACCGCATCTATCTAATGTCAGTGAGAGAAAAAAATTTATCATGATTTTTTTCTAATTTTATAGGGCCTCAAAATATGATAATTTTGAATTCCACCAAACCTATCTTATGGCATTCCATACCTATATTTTTTTCAAAAAAAATTAACAAATAATTTTACCAAAATACCATTGATATTTTAAAAATAACAATTTTTAAGATTTTTTAAAATAATTTCTTAAATATTCCTAATTTTTTTGAGAATCCCATCGTTCACGAAATTTCTAACTCCGTCCGATAATTCTCAAATCCAATGAAAATTTATAATTTTAATCGATTTTTTATTTTTTTAGATCAAGAAATATATTTTTAAAGGAATTTGAATGGTCACAGGCGCCCGAATGAACACACCATATGCCAAACACCAACCCCACATTTTCTCAAAATTTAAAATAACCTTTGTCTAATTTTTCACTTATTTTCAAGAATTTTTAAAAAAATTTAATTTACCCCGAACTCATTTAGAATACGAACAGTAAAAAAATTTCAGAATCCCAATCGTTTTCCCGAAATACGGAAAGCCAAAAGTTTTAGGAAAATGAAAAGACAAAAAAAATTGGAATGTGAAAGGTCAAAAGTTTCTGGAATACGGAAGGTCAAAAGTTTTTCCGAAATTCGAAAAGCCAAAAGGTTTCGGAAAAACGAAAAGCCAAAAGTTTTTCGGAAGATGAAAAGCCAAAAAATTTTAAGAGAAAAAATTTCAGAAATTTCTTGATTTTTTTTCTTCCAAAGGTCAATTTTTTCTATATTTTTTAAAGGCTTTTTTTAAAAAAAATCAAAAGCTTTTTTTAAATTAAAAAAACTCTTTTTTTATCAAAATAAAAAATAACAATTTCATAAGCTTAATGGTTTTGAATTTTTAGGAGGAGGGGACTTTTTTTCCCGGCTGCTGCATAGCCCCATCCGCCTGTGCGTAGATTTGAGAGAGAGGGATCTCTCTCTTCCCTCTCCATTCTCCTCTCTCCTTCACACCATTCCATGGCTTCCTCCACCCCCTCCTTCTCTGTTAGAGAGGAGGCTGATTAGGCATTAATTAATCTTTTTAATTAAACTAATCCTAATTATAATTAATATATTTTTAAAAATCTCTTTTAAGAGAAATTTACGCCGCGAGGAAGAGGAAAAAAGAAGGAAAAATCAGAATTGAGAGACGAAGAGAGTCCCACGCACACAAGACAGCATTTCATGTATCAACATGCTGTCCCCTACTGCATTTCAACATAAAATCGATAGAAATTTGATCGCATACCCGCGAAAAAATCCACAAAAATGTATAAAAAATATATTTTAAACCATAAAAATGCTCAAATAATTCCTTAAAAATTAGGAAAAAAATTTAAATTTTAGAAAAACCATTCTACCAAAATAATCCACAATAAACTATGTGGTTATTTTGTAAAAATTTTCATTAATGCCTATTTTAAACCATAAAAAATAGCATTAAACTCACGGAATTCTCCCGCAACGTCGATTCATCCATTGAATTGTAGTAACACGCATTCCAATTGCCATATCGACGATCCACGTACAAATCATCAACACAAATCAACAAAATAATATTTTTATTAGTAAATATTAAAATTTACTTCAAAAAAATCAACAACAATCAACTAGAGATTGCTCTGATACCACTGTTAAAACCCTAAGATCTCTCTAGATAATTGTTATGTATAAACATGCATAAATTAGGCATAAACTCATCCACCCAATCACCCCCGAGCCCAAGGGATGCACACATGAATATAATAAAATATATAATACGTCTACCCCACGACAAGAAGACTGAAGACAAGAGAAGATGTGAGGCTCCAAAGAGTGAGGAGCCATGTGAAAATCTCTGAGAGAGAGAGAGAGAGAGAGAGAGAGAGAGAGAGAGAGAGAGAGACCCCACAACCCAATGTAACCTGCCCCAACAAAGTAAAACCACCTCTGAGCCACCGATGATGTAGGCCACGTGGTAGATGTATGTGTGAGCACTTTAGTCAAGGTCGTGGGCACTTATAGTAGCCTTGGACACATAGAGAGAGAGTGTGTCAAGGACTATAGAGTTTAGAGACTTGAGGCACTGGTCGCGGACTGTCAAGTAAGAAAGAAACTTGATACAGGGTCCAGGTGTGCTAAGATAACTTGAGGGGAGGAGTAGACACTTGTAAGATTCCTCCCCCAACCCCTTTTTGATGTCTAGTATATTCCCCTGTAGTCAATTCCTTTTCTGAAATATAAGAGATCTTGTTTGTGACTGTTTTAACCTAGAGAGAGAAAATATTCTAGAGAGAGAATATTCAGATTTTGAATATTTCTGGATAGAAAAATATCTCTTATAATTCAGATGAGTTCCCCTGAAACAGAAATTTAAAAAGAATTTTCCAATGTGCAATTGGAATTAATTGGAAATAGGTATAAAGAACCTTAGCCTAAGGGTCTAGATTTTCATAAATCTTTAGACTATGGTCCAATTAAGGTTCCTATGGGCCAATAGCATCAATCCATGTGTAGGGAGGAGATAAATCCAAATTGTAAAAAGAAAATACCCAAAAATGAGTAAATGCTCACATGAGTGAAGAGTTGAAAATGTACAAGGTTTATTAGTAAAAAACTATATTAAAAATATGAGATATTTTGGGAATAATGATTTTATTATGACACATATGTAAGGAAGGGGAGTCCCTTAAATGCTCACATAAGATGAAGAGTTGAAAATGTACAAGGTTTATTAGTAAAAAACTATGAGCAATATTAAAATGATTCCATTATGACACATATGTAAGGAAGGAGACTTCTTTAAAGGAGGTGCATATTTCACATAAGATGAAGAGTTGAAAATGTACAAGGTTTATTAATAAAAAACTATGAGCAATATTAAAAATATGAGATATTTTGGGAATAATGATTTTATTATGACACATATGTAAGGAAGGGGAGTCCCTTAAATGCTCACATAAGATGAAGAGTTGAAAATGTACAAGGCTTATTAGTAAAAAACTATGAGCAATATTAAAATGATTCCATTATGACACATATGTAAGGAAGGGGAATTCTTTAAAGGAGGTGCATATTTCACATGCTTGAATAAATTTTAAACTCATAAAAATTGAGATATTTTATCTCTCCTCTCTCCTCATTCAAGTCTAGTTCCAAAAAGTTAGCTTAACTGACCTAAAAATGGTCAAAAAGTGACCAAACTGACTTGGAAAATTCTAGAATCAGTTTGTTTGGTTAGGAGCTCAAATTTTCCTATAAATAGAAGCCTCCCCTTGTTGAAAAAGATATAGAGTCTTATGCCTTGTTACTCTACTCCACCTAAGCCAAAAAAATATAGAGTCTTATGCCTTGTTACTCTACTCCACCTAAGCCAAAAAAATATAGAGTCTTATGCCTTGTTACTCTACTCCACCTAAGCCAAAAAAAATATAGAGTCTTATGCCTTGTTACTCTACTCCACCTAAGCCAAAAAAATATAGAGTCTTATGCCTTGTTACTCTACTCCACCTAAGCCAAAAAAATATAGAGTCTTATGCCTTGTTACTCTACTCCACCTAAGCCAAAAAATAATAGAGTCTTATGCCTTGTTACTCTACTCCACCTAAGCTAAAAAAATATAGAGTCTTATGCCTTGTTACTCTACTCCACCTAAGCCAAAATATATAGTGTCTTATGCTTTGTTACTCTACTCCACCTAAGCTAAAATATATAGTGTCTTATGCTTTGTTACCCTACTCCATCTAAGCCAAAATATATAGTGTCTTATGCTTTGTTACTCCACCTAAGCCAAGAACTGTGAATTCTTTAATAATTCACTAGTTTTTGACACTTCTCTCTTTCTTCAATCCCCATTGGTGGCTCCATCAACATACTAAACCAATTGATTGGTTGGGGGCCTCTACCGTGAATAAAGAATCAAGCAAATTATAAGGTAAGTATATTGAATTTTGATCTTTTCTATAATTACTCAATGATTCTCTCTTCTCAACCCCTCTCAAGCTTGAGAAGTTTAATTGGTATGGTTTTTTTAAATGCTATTGAAGTTAATTGGTGAATAGTAGTGAAGAGTTACATAATTTAATAAATGCTATAGAAGTTAATTTCCATTTATGTTTAAATTCAAATGGTTTTTATGTAATTTCTCTCTCTCACTCAAGAAATGGTCATACTCATGACCCATTCTCAATCCAAATGAAGCTTTTCATAAAGCTTTTCCTTAATCCAAGATTAAGCTATGCTTGAGGCCAAATTAATGGCTTTTTGCTATGCTTTTAGTTTATGCACATTGATGATTCAATCCATTATGGATTGATGACCCAATTAGAGACCATTCTAATTATTTCCTTAATGATAAGCTTTATCCCTTAGAAAAAAATTGAGATTTATCAGTCATAGTAGCGGAGCTATGGCAAAATTTTTATAGAAATTACGCATAAAATAAATTCATTCAAAGCATAAAAAGAGGACTTCCTACCATATTCTAGGAACTATCATCCTAGATTAATTAAAAGAATTTTATTATGCATGGAGATGTGGATGTTTGCATGTAGATGTAGATGTATGGATGTGAGTGTGAATGTGGAGGTGGATGTATGCATGGAGATGTGGATGTATGCATGTAGAAGTAGATGTATAGATGAGGATGTAAATAGAGATGTGGATGGATGCATGTAGATGTAGATGTATAGATGTGGATGTGAATGGAGATGTAGACGTATGCATGTAGATGTAGATGTATGGATGTGAGTGTGAATGTGGAGGTGGATGTATGCATGGAGATGTGGATGTATGCATGTAGAAGTAGATGTATAGATGAGGATGTAAATAGAGATGTGGATGGATACATGTAGATGTAGATGTATAGATGTGGATGTGAATGGAGATGTAGACGTATGCATGTAGATGTAGATGTATAGATGTGAATGTGGATGTGTGCATGTAGATGTAGATGTATAGATGTGGATGTGGATGTGGAGGTGGATGTATGCATGTAGATGTAGATGTGGATGTGGACGTGGAGGTGGATGTATTCATGTAGATGTAGATGTATAGATGTGGATGTGAATGTGGAGGTGGATGTATGCATGTAGATGTAGATGTATGAGGAGAATGTGAATGTGGATGTGGATGTGGATGTATGCATAGAGATGTGGATGTATGCATGTAGATGAGAATGTACGCATATAGATGTGGATGTATGGATGTGAATGTGCATGTAGATGTGGATGTATGGATGTGGATGCATGAATGTGCATGTAGATGCGGATGTGAAATTAGATGTATAGATGTAGATGTGGATGGGTGGATGTAAATGTGGATGTGGATGTGGATGTGGATATATATGGATGTGAATATACGATATGTGATGTGAAGGAATATGAAGTGTTGAGATGGAAAATGATGTGATGGGATGAGTATACATATAAATGGAATATGGAATAAGTAATGTGGATTGATGAGGGATAATGTGGAAAAATGAAAGTAAAAATAGAAACTGTATTGTAAACTGTTTGTAAATGCTGTTTGTAAATGACTGTTTTATGTCAAGATTGCTGGGGGAGCATTGTGACTATCTTGTGATTAAGGTCGTGAGACCTAACTGATAATGTTGCAACTGCTGACGGAGAGTCAATGAAGGACGTCTCGCGTAGCAAGGTCGGCCGAGGTCTTGACCAGCCTCGGTGCGATTAAAATGGTGAGCTTCCGGTACGGTGGATGAGGGGCCAAGGAAGCGGCCTATGCGTGAAGCGCTAGGTCACCTGCGAAGGATCCTAGAGGGTGCTGACCATACGGTGCTCGGGCTCTGGGTCGCCTAGGATACCCACGCGTGCGTCGAGGAAGATATTGGAACAGAGTTGGAGTTGTTTTCTGAAATCGAGCATGGATCTGGTTGATTGACCTTGCGGGTCTTCAATGGATGAGTCCATGGCTCCTTATATGGATTCGTTGGTTGATCTTGCTGATCTTCAACGAGAGTCCATCTTGATAAGTGATTATATTGCCGAGTATTAAGGGCTAGGAACTAAGAAACGGCCCCTGAGTGGACAGGTGGTGAGCGTCCTAGTTGCCAATGATGCCATAGATACTCTGATGAAGGAATGATGGAAAAATTAAGAATCAACTGGATAAATTGGAAGATGGTGATCAGTGATACCATGGTTTTATTAAAGGATTGTTTTAAACTGGTTGAATCTGTGAAAAGGCAATTTCATATTGGGTGTGTGAGTGGTGTGACTAGTTTTATTTTGCATGAACATCCGGCTAGGGGGCCTTGGAACTCTTTTCCTTGGTACCCGGGACAAAACCTAACCAAATTTTTAATTGGATCCCATCACTACAGTGGTTGGGCGGTTGGCTAACCCATGGGATTGGATGGGGTTAGGCTGGACTGATGGATCCGTAAATCGAGACTCAAACTTTTGTTTTTACGATAGAAAAAAAAAATCCCGGACAGTAACTGTTCTATGGATAGGAATCAACGGCTGTACCTCTTGAATGGGGAAAAAAGCGTTGATCCCAATGATCCAAGTGCAAGTTTCTTCCTTGAACTGACTAAGTATCTTATAGATGTAATTGGATCATCTCGATCAGAAATGATCTTGACTACGTTAGAGTAAAAAGTTATCCTGGTGGAATCGCCCGTGCTTCCGGTTAAGAAAGTTTTTCCGGGTTCGGTTTTGGAACAACCAACTGATTAGTCTCTTATCCGGATATCCGTGGGTGAGGCCCCGAGTGTGGGACCCCTGTCCCGCGCGAGAAGCGCTACTTCCGCTGCCAGTACCCCAAATCCGTTGCTCGATGGGAATAGGGATCTTACAGTTGGTATCAGAGCATTTGGTTAATAAAGATCAACTGAGAAGACAAATATGTCAAAAAATTATCAAGAAACACCAAAAGGTTATAATTGTGTGATATAATTCATACAATTTGATATTCAAACTGAAATTCATAATTTGGTAATCGGTTCTTCAGATGGAAGTACCGCAATTATATAGAATCCCTGACTTGCTTGAGGCCTAGACATGATAGTATTTACCTTATAATTCCAAGGGCCGTGACTACGCGTATATACCGAGAGTATACTGCAGCTCTTTACTGACAGTATATACGAGTAAATCTAAGACTTGAAATTATAAGCGTTAATGCTATCCAGATGATGATTTCGAATGTGATTGATATGATTTTTAATTCTGTTTGAGAATTGATGAATTGATTTGGATTCTGATTGAAAATGCTGATTGAAAATGTTGATTGAAATAAAAATGTTGATTTTTAAAAATTAGTTGAAATATAATGAAACCACAATGAGGGGGAATGGGACGAGTCCCTGTGATGATATTCATAACTAGAATGATGATAACGAACTTAGCAAATCACTATGAGATTAGTGGATTGTGTTGTCAGATTGCTACTGGTAATACTTGACCGGTAGATCAAGTTAAGGGATGTCAAATTGAGAACTTGCTTGACTGAAATTTCCGTGGGGAGGAATGTTCCGAAGGAAACTTTTCGGTCTAATGGACCTTTATCATGTTAAAGATATGAATGATATGATCTGAATGAATTGTTATTTAATGATGAGTTCTATATAAGGGATATTTATCCCAGTGTTCTGTTGGGTTGACCAGAATATAAGGAACCCAGAATAAAATTGGATCTTAAGAAAAAGAGCTGTCCTCTACCTTGCGAGATGAGGACATCTCGCACTTTTTAAGTGGGGTAGAATGTAAGATTCCTCCCCAACCTTCGAGGTATACTGGAGTAAGAATCTCCCTTTCTGATCTTATAATTATTCCCTCTCTAAAATAAAAGAAAGTTTCTGTTTAAAAAAAGGAAGACCCTTTTCCTAGAATACTTCTCAGGAGTCACGCCTATTTTAAGGATTCAAAACAATGAGTTCAGAAGTGAAAATCGGTGTTTTGGATACCAAGGTTTTGGTTTTCATTCGAGTACGGCCCAAAAGAAGTTCTTTATCTCTTGGGGAGTATAAGAAGTTATCCCCCAGATATTGTGATCCTTATATCTAAATTCAATGAAAGTAGGTGACTTAGCCTACAAGTTTCTTTTATCTCCTCATCTCAAAATTCTTAATGCCTTCTATAGAAAAATGTGTCAAACTCAAATCATGGAAAGACGGAAAAACTTCAGTGGCAAGTTACCGATGGCTTCTAGGTTACGCTAGCTCCTTCCTCTATATAAGTCGTAACTTTTACTTGTCGCTCACAGTAATCTTACTCCCCATCAATCTCCTTTCTTTCTTAATCTCCTTCATGGCTTGGCAACAAGAACTAGTTTTATCCATGATGATTTCTCACCTTCAAGACGCAAGAGAGTCTGTGAAGAAAGACTTTATAGAACAGTATGAGCGCTCACTTTTTCCTCACCTAGGAACTTCTGTAGCGCAGACCAAATGGCGGACCTATCAAAACATAACTAGGGTAACACCCTGGGGTCAGCAACACTTTCGTAACAATGTCCACTTGGCCATGGTTATTGAAGCTTTGGGTTTGGGTCCCCGATACTACTGTGTCATGAGATCAAGGCATCTTGGGTTTTCTGAGCGGGTCTTCTTACTGGCATGTTTTCTTTCTCATGAGAAGATATGCCTTTACCCCGTTTTTGGCTTGCCTCTCAGAGGTCCTTTTGTTAGATCACCTCATACCACTGAGATAGGTGCGGCAATAACCAGCAGAATCATTCCCATAGATGAGTTACCCTATACTTGTGCAGCTTGTGAGGACTGCTTTTGTGACCATATGATGGACGGGCTTATGGAAGTGTAAAGAGTTTCTCTATCTTTACTGTATAAGTTCCGAGAATGAATAAAGTTTAAATCTTGTTCTTATTTTGAATCTTGCTCTCTTTAAGACTTTTCTTGGTGGTTAATCGTGATTAAAATTTTTCTCTAAGTCTCATATTCGTGCATCTTGCGAAATTATTCCAAGTTGCGAGATGAGGACATCTCGCGTTTTTTAAGTGGGGTAGAATGTAAGATTCCTCCCCCAACCCCTTTTTGATGTCTAGTATATTCCCCTGTAGTCAATTCCTTTTCTGAAATATAAGAGATCTTGTTTGTGACTGTTTTAACCTAGAGAGAGAAAATATTCTAGAGAGAGAATATTCAGATTTTGAATATTTCTGGATAGAAAAATATCTCTTATAATTCAGATGAGTTCCCCTGAAACAGAAATTTAAAAAGAATTTTCCAATGTGCAATTGGAATTAATTGGAAATAGGTATAAAGAACCTTAGCCTAAGGGTCTAGATTTTCATAAATCTTTAGACTATGGTCCAATTAAGGTTCCTATGGGCCAATAGCATCAATCCATGTGTAGGGAGGAGATAAATCCAAATTGTAAAAAGAAAATACCCAAAAATGAGTAAATGCTCACATGAGTGAAGAGTTGAAAATGTACAAGGTTTATTAGTAAAAAACTATATTAAAAATATGAGATATTTTGGGAATAATGATTTTATTATGACACATATGTAAGGAAGGGGAGTCCCTTAAATGCTCACATAAGATGAAGAGTTGAAAATGTACAAGGTTTATTAGTAAAAAACTATGAGCAATATTAAAATGATTCCATTATGACACATATGTAAGGAAGGAGACTTCTTTAAAGGAGGTGCATATTTCACATAAGATGAAGAGTTGAAAATGTACAAGGTTTATTAATAAAAAACTATGAGCAATATTAAAAATATGAGATATTTTGGGAATAATGATTTTATTATGACACATATGTAAGGAAGGGGAGTCCCTTAAATGCTCACATAAGATGAAGAGTTGAAAATGTACAAGGCTTATTAGTAAAAAACTATGAGCAATATTAAAATGATTCCATTATGACACATATGTAAGGAAGGGGAATTCTTTAAAGGAGGTGCATATTTCACATGCTTGAATAAATTTTAAACTCATAAAAATTGAGATATTTTATCTCTCCTCTCTCCTCATTCAAGTCTAGTTCCAAAAAGTTAGCTTAACTGACCTAAAAATGGTCAAAAAGTGACCAAACTGACTTGGAAAATTCTAGAATCAGTTTGTTTGGTTAGGAGCTCAAATTTTCCTATAAATAGAAGCCTCCCCTTGTTGAAAAAGATATAGAGTCTTATGCCTTGTTACTCTACTCCACCTAAGCCAAAAAAATATAGAGTCTTATGCCTTGTTACTCTACTCCACCTCTTATGCCTTGTTACTCTACTCCACCTAAGCCAAAAAAATATAGAGTCTTATGCCTTGTTACTCTACTCCACCTAAGCCAAAAAAATATAGAGTCTTATGCCTTGTTACTCTACTCCACCTAAGCCAAAAAAATATAGAGTCTTATGCCTTGTTACTCTACTCCACCTAAGCCAAAAAAATATAGTGTCTTATGCTTTGTTACTCTACTCCACCTAAGCCAAAATATATAGTGTCTTATGCTTTGTTACTCTACTCCACCTAAGCTAAAATATATAGTGTCTTATGCTTTGTTACCCTACTCCATCTAAGCCAAAATATATAGTGTCTTATGCTTTGTTACTCTACCTAAGCCAAGAACTGTGAATTCTTTAATAATTCACTAGTTTTTGACACTTCTCTCTTTCTTCAATCCCCATTGGTGGCTCCATCAACATACTAAACCAATTGATTGGTTGGGGGCCTCTACCGTGAATAAAGAATCAAGCAAATTATAAGGTAAGTATATTGAATTTTGATCTTTTCTATAATTACTCAATGATTCTCTCTTCTCAACCCCTCTCAAGCTTGAGAAGTTTAATTGGTATGGTTTTTTTAAATGCTATTGAAGTTAATTGGTGAATAGTAGTGAAGAGTTACATAATTTAATAAATGCTATAGAAGTTAATTTTCATTTATGTTTAAATTCAAATGGTTTTTATGTAATTTCTCTCTCTCACTCAAGAAATGGTCATACTCATGACCCATTCTCAATCCAAATGAAGCTTTTCATAAAGCTTTTCCTTAATCCAAGATTAAGCTATGCTTGAGGCCAAATTAATGGCTTTTTGCTATGCTTTTAGTTTATGCACATTGATGATTCAATCCATTATGGATTGATGACCCAATTAGAGACCATTCTAATTATTTCCTTAATGATAAGCTTTATCCCTTAGAAAAAAATTGAGATTTATCAGTCATAGTAGCGGAGCTATGGCAAAATTTTTATAGAAATTACGCATAAAATAAATTCATTCAAAGCATAAAAAGAGGACTTCCTACCATATTCTAGGAACTATCATCCTAGATTAATTAAAAGAATTTTATTATGCATGGAGATGTGGATGTTTGCATGTAGATGTAGATGTATGGATGTGAGTGTGAATGTGGAGGTGGATGTATGCATGGAGATGTGGATGTATGCATGTAGAAGTAGATGTATAGATGAGGATGTAAATAGAGATGTGGATGGATGCATGTAGATGTAGATGTATAGATGTGGATGTGAATGGAGATGTAGACGTATGCATGTAGATGTAGATGTATGGATGTGAGTGTGAATGTGGAGGTGGATGTATGCATGGAGATGTGGATGTATGTATGTAGAAGTAGATGTATGGATGAGGATGTAAATAGAGATGTGGATGGATACATGTAGATGTAGATGTATAGATGTGGATGTGAATGGAGATGTAGACGTATGCATGTAGATGTAGATGTATAGATGTGAATGTGGATGTGTGCATGTAGATGTAGATGTATAGATGTGGATGTGGATGTGGAGGTGGATGTATGCATGTAGATGTAGATGTGGATGTGGACGTGGAGGTGGATGTATTCATGTAGATGTAGATGTATAGATGTGGATGTGAATGTGGAGGTGGATGTATGCATGTAGATGTAGATGTATGAGGAGAATGTGAATGTGGATGTGGATGTGGATGTATGCATAGAGATGTGGATGTATGCATGTAGATGAGAATGTACGCATATAGATGTGGATGTATGGATGTGAATGTGCATGTAGATGTGGATGTATGGATGTGGATGCATGAATGTGCATGTAGATGCGGATGTGAAATTAGATGTATAGATGTAGATGTGGATGGGTGGATGTAAATGTGGATGTGGATGTGGATGTGGATATATATGGATGTGAATATACGATATGTGATGTGAAGGAATATGAAGTGTTGAGATGGAAAATGATGTGATGGGATGAGTATACATATAAATGGAATATGGAATAAGTAATGTGGATTGATGAGGGATAATGTGGAAAAATGAAAGTAAAAATAGAAACTGTATTGTAAACTGTTTGTAAATGCTGTTTGTAAATGACTGTTTTATGTCAAGATTGCTGGGGGAGCATTGTGACTATCTTGTGATTAAGGTCGTGAGACCTAACTGATAATGTTGCAACTGCTGACGGAGAGTCAATGAAGGACGTCTCGCGTAGCAAGGTCGGCCGAGGTCTTGACCAGCCTCGGTGCGATTAAAATGGTGAGCTTCCGGTACTGTGGATGAGGGGCCAAGGAAGCGGCCTATGCGTGAAGCGCTAGGTCACCTGCGAAGGATCCTAGAGGGTGCTGACCATACGGTGCTCGGGCTCTGGGTCGCCTAGGATACCCACGCGTGCGTCGAGGAAGATATTGGAACAGAGTTGGAGTTGTTTTCTGAAATCGAGCATGGATCTGGTTGATTGACCTTGCGGGTCTTCAATGGATGAGTCCATGGCTCCTTATATGGATTCGTTGGTTGATCTTGCTGATCTTCAACGAGAGTCCATCTTGATAAGTGATTATATTGCCGAGTATTAAGGGCTAGGAACTAAGAAACGGCCCCTGAGTGGACAGGTGGTGAGCGTCCTAGTTGCCAATGATGCCATAGATACTCTGATGAAGGAATGATGGAAAAATTAAGAATCAACTGGATAAATTGGAAGATGGTGATCAGTGATACCATGGTTTTATTAAAGGATTGTTTTAAACTGGTTGAATCTGTGAAAAGGCAATTTCATATTGGGTGTGTGAGTGGTGTGACTAGTTTTATTTTGCATGAACATCCGGCTAGGGGGCCTTGGAACTCTTTTCCTTGGTACCCGGGACAAAACCTAACCAAATTTTTAATTGGATCCCATCACTACAGTGGTTGGGCGGTTGGCTAACCCATGGGATTGGATGGGGTTAGGCTGGACTGATGGATCTGTAAATCGAGACTCAAACTTTTGTTTTTACGATAGAAAAAAAAAATCCCGGACAGTAACTGTTCTATGGATAGGAATCAACGGCTGTACCTCTTGAATGGGGAAAAAAGCGTTGATCCCAATGATCCAAGTGCAAGTTTCTTCCTTGAACTGACTAAGTATCTTATAGATGTAATTGGATCATCTCGATCAGAAATGATCTTGACTACGTTAGAGTAAAAAGTTATCCTGGTGGAATCGCCCGTGCTTCCGGTTAAGAAAGTTTTTCCGGATTCGGTTTTGGAACAACCGACTGATTAGTCTCTTATCCGGATATCCGTGGGCGAGGCCCCGAGTGTGGGACCCCTGTCCCGCGCGAGAAGCGCTACTTCCGCTGCCAGTACCCCAAATCCGTTGCTCGGTGGGAATAGGGATCTTACACACTAGTCGCGGACTATCAAGTAAGGGGAGGCAAACTTGGTATAGGATGTAGGTGTGCTAGGATTATTCACTTGAGGGGAGGTGTTGAAAATACAAGTGAATAGGGTGTGTGCGAGAACAAGCCCTTGGTTAGAGGCTGTAAAAGAGAATGAGTAAATGTGAAAGAACCTGTGAAAAGGTGAGAAGAATCTACTGGGAGAGAATAAAGGGTAGCATGAGAAGATTTAGGAAGTGTGGAGATATTCTGGGGGATATTCTGGGAAAAGTGAAGAGGTGGAGAGAATCAGGGAAAAGAGGTGGAGTGAATCATGGAGAAATCAGTGGGATTTGATGCTTGGATGTAAACTCTATAAATTGAGGCATTACCCTAATGAGAATTTGCTGGTTTTTGAGTATCCATGCCTACATTAATCTATTTGCTAATTACCCACTAATTACCCACTAATTATCTACTAATTACCCACTAATGAGAATTTGCTATTTTTTGAGTATTCATGCTTACATTAATCTATTTGCTAATTACCCACTAATTAATCTATTTGTTAATTACCCACTAATTACGTCTTAATTATTTGCTAATCACCCACTAATTACATCTTAATTATTTGCTAATCACTTTGTTAATGATGTTGATTCTAGTGTTTGATCCACCATAGCTTATCACAATGCTCAAATTTCAACAGGAATTAAAGCAAGAAAGCATAGCTGTGGAACATGCACTCTTTAACAAAAGAACAAAGAAATGCTTTCATTGTGGAAGGATGGGACATTACCAAAGCAAATGTAGACTTAAGCACAAGCCAAAGTGTGACCATTGCAAGAAGCTGGGACACAAAGAAGAGGAATTCAGATTTAAGAACCAAGAAGCCAACTACACGGAGCTCATCGAGCAAAGAGAAGATTCCCAATGATAGACTCTTCTAAAGAGCTACATTAACAAACCTCACTACCCAAGAGCGCTTGAGGGTGCCATCACAGGTTAAGGTCCGATTGTGGCCACTATCCAAGTGGCCGGCTAAGTAGCTCAACAATGAGCTTAAGCAAATGGTAGAGATGCAAGGGGAGGTTTGGGCGCTCCACCCACATCCGACATTTGGATGGCTTGGGGCCATGTGAGGAAAAATTCATAGCCCACTGGAACAGGAGTTCCGCAACATCCATGAGCTTGCTGCTAGGGTGTTTAGAGCCATGGATTTGTTGGGTAAGTCCTTTGTGTGCACTACTATGAGGCCCCTAGAGTGCCAGTTTGATCTAATCTAGGATCTAAGGATCTCAGCTGAGGGTCTAGGTCTATGACAGAGGCACACGGGCTTGGTAAGTACCCCTCCACTCCATAATCAAATGAGAAGGTAAGGAGATAGAGGGGATCTTACCAAGAATGCCATTTCCATCTTCTCTCGTAGGATACACCTCGCTTGTGTGCAGTCTTTGAGTACCTCCCCTTCCTTGAGCATGTTCGGAAAACTGCATAGCATCGTCGTCGCCAACATATCCACCTCGTAAGGGTTGCAGGTGTCTTGTTCTTCTACCTGTTTCACCATTTTCTTGGACCGGGAGCTGCTAGCTCCATGAGAGGGCCGTTTTATTGGCACCTGCTTCTTCTTCTTTGCCGCTCGGGTAGGAGGCTGGCCCGTCATTTGTGACATGTTGCTTGGAGCCCGTGAGGAAGGGTGAGTGCTCCTGTGGGAGGGAGAGGAATCCCCCATGGATGGCAACGGGACGGCTCCTCATGTAGGGAGGAGACCAGGTTGGGAAAAATTGGGTTCCCCCCCATGAAGAGGGAGGCGGTCCGCCCCGTGCCACACATGCTAGAAACCCGCCAAAAGTAGTCCAGTATTCGAAAGATAAACTTTGAAGATCGCTCGCATTGTACTAAATTTTGAATAGAGGGGTATCCTTTGATCTTGCACTCGGTATATGAAAACAACCTGTCTTTCTAGGTGAGCCCTTCCCATTTCATGACCGTTGCGCTGTGCTTAGGAGTTCGTTTGATGATAAAGCATTAGGCTTCGGCTTCACATGAAGACTTAGGATTCTTAGCCCCCCACCTCATGAGGTACAAACTTGATCCCATGCAATGGCATGCCAATGAGAGCTTTGATTTGAACGCCACGAGAAATCTCTAAATAACTTCTCAACCTTGCCCCCCATAGTGTTCTTCCGTGCACATATGCTGAGGCAACAACACAACTGAGGCTAAATGAAAGATGAGTAGTGTCCAGTGGGGCCAAGAGCCAAGTTTCATGCCACAATCTATTGTGCTCGTGGGAAAAGGCCCTTATAAAGCAAAATTCATTGGGCCCGGCAAAGGAGAAGAGTGTGCACCAAGGCAAGATCGCAGCCTTCCACGTCAACGATCCGAGATATCGGACGGAAAGGAACGGGCATTCTGTGCTTTCAATCATTTTGACCGTTTTAGGTGGGGGTGGTATGGTCCGTCAGGGATGCCGGGGCTAAATTAAGCGTCCGCTAGGACTCACGGCGACGGCAAAGATGACGGGGCCCTTCAATTGTGACGGCGTTGTTTAGGTTAATCGTCGTCGTCGCGGTGGGACAAAATAGGAAAGGAATTTGTGTCTGTTGTGTGGGAAAAAAAAACCTTCAAGTATCTGGCTATGGCGGAGGCCTAAGTTTAGGGTTTCTTTTATTGGTACTGTGGCTGCTAGGTTCCGCCTGTTTGTTTCTCCTTGTTGCTTGCCTGGATCCGGGTTAGGGTGTGTGAAGCTCGAGGGTTTCTGTTGGAGGCTTGGTGCATGCACAGTGCGGTGTTTGAGCAATTCAAGTTTGCCATAACCGGTTTCTTTCTCGTTGAGAGCCTGTGTCTCCCTTCCGAATATAGGGCGAGGGCTACGGTTTCCGAGGATAGGGTTTGTGGTGGTTTCCGTCTCTAACAGCAGATGTGGCTTTCCTCTAACTAGAGGGTTGCGTTTAGGGTTACTGAAGTGAGGGTTTCTCTGTGCGGCATGGGACATGGGGACTGCGGTGGGTGAGCAATTTCAACCTTGCCGTAGCCGGTTTCTTCTTCTCTAGTTGCAAGCGGCGGTTTTCTCGGCCCTAGGTTAGGGTTAGGGTGTCTGCAGATGGACGAGGCGTGGGAGCGGGCTGTGGAGGCTGCCCGTGGTGGGGAGGAGCCCGAAGCTGTGCGGTCGCTAACATTAGATGGGGCGGTGAAGTGCTCGCAGGGGCGGCTGCCTGCGGCGTCGCTGCTTGAGCAGTTCTCGCAGCTGCGCGTGCTGTCTATTGCAAATGTGGGCTTGGCGTCGCTGGCAGATTTCCCTTCTCTCCCCAACCTGGAGCGCCTCATCCTGAGCGACAACCGCATCTCTGGAGGCCTCGACTCCCTTGTTGACGCTGGCCTCGTCTCCCTTCGTGACCTCGACCTCTCGAACAACAAAATCCAGGTCCTCGACGACCTCGCTCCCCTTGCCAAGCTCAACCTGCTCTCCCTGGATCTCTATGAGTGCCCTGTTACCCGCACGAAGGACTACCGCTCCAAGGTCTTCTCCTCCATCAAGTCCCTCCAGTACCTTGACAAGGTCGATGCAGATGATAACGAGCGCCCAGAGTCGGATGAAGAAGAGGAGGATGATGATGAGGATGTTGACGATGGTCTTGATGTAGATGGAGATGAAGTTGCTGCCGTGCAGAAGCTGGGGGCCAGGGATGTCATCTCGACTGTTGGTGCTGAAGATGAAGATGAGGATGTGGCTGATGATGATGAGGATGGTGAGGAAAGCGACGAACTTGATGAGGAGGGAGATGATGGTGTGCGCTTCAATGGTGTGGTGAATCATGTAGGGCAAAGCAATGAAGATAGTGGATCAGAGGAGGAAGAAGTCGATGATGATGATGAAGAAGATGAGGATGATGATGATGGGGATGCAGTGGAGGTGCATGACATCGAAGAGACGGAAGAGGAGGAAGAGGAAGGCGGAGATGAAGAGGATGATGCAGGGGAAGGAGAAGAAGAGGATGAAGATGAGGAAGATGAAGACGAGGGAACTGAGCAAGCTGTCTCTTTGGAGGGGGAGATTGATGCTCAGGAAGATGCTGCAGAGGATGAGAATGGTGAGTTGGGAGATGATGATGAAGATGAAGTCAAGAACGAGGTTGAAGACGATGAAGATGAAGAGGTACCTGCCTTTTTTGATGACCTCCTCCCCCCTCCCCCTCCCCCTCCCCCTCCCCCTCCCTCCTTGCTCTTCTTTCTTTGTTCATGTTGGAATCTAGCCAATTTGATAAAAAGTATCTCATTTTGTAACCTGTGTTTGATGTCTCATTTTTCTGTTTGTAAGGACAACTCTCTTGTTAACAAAGCCTGAAGCCTGTCTACTACTGTTATTTTTCTGCTTGCATGCTAAAATTGTTATTTTCTGAGCATAGTGGATCATGCTTGAACAGATGATATACTGAAGTTATGTTTGATACAGGAGGATTATGGGACTGAGTACCTTGTGCAGCCTATTGCCCGAGCAGAAGACGAGGAAGGAGCCAGTGACTTCGAGCCTGGAGAAGATGACGATGAGGAAGAAGACAACATAGACAATGAAGAGCATGACGTCGGTACACCAGCTCCAGCTTCTTCGAAACGGAAGAGGTCCAAAGATGACAGTGAAGAAGATGACAGTGAAGATGATGAAAGGCCTCCTAAGCATTAAGGACCTGCACCATCAAGGATTCTGCTAAGTTAGTACATGCCTTAAGCCCTTCTGAAATGGTGGCTCATGTTGTGAGGAAAGGTATCCCAGGTGCCTTTTCTTTATGTGCTGAGTTGTTTTTACAGTTCTGTTGCAACTATTCTTTGCTTGTAACAAATGTATTAGTAAAGACATAGTAGCAGCTTTTGACTTGGGGGTTAGAGAATATTGTGATGTAGGTTTTTTACAGTATTGGATGTCTGACCCCCTGGAAGCATACCCTTGCTTTTTTTTCCTGGAGATGAGTAGGGTTTGTACTTGGCTAGTAATGTCATTTGTTGATTGTGCCGAGCATGTAATCCTGTGGGTTTCTTGTCATTTATATGCTTGTTTTCATTTCTGTGAAGTTTATGGCCTTAGATGTTTACAGGATGCCCTTCTGTAGAAGTGTATTATTCTTCCAAAGGTGAAATTTTGTTCAGCTAGTTTGCCACTTTATTTGCCCACTGGGTACTTTTAACAGACTCATAGATAACACTATGAAGGTCTAAAATGTCTGGTGATATTTTAGCAACAGGTGTGGCCAAACATAGTTTTTTGTCATATTATAATGCTCTCATGCCTCTTGTTGAAAAGGTTTGTAGAATTTGAACTTTTGACCGGTATATAGATATTTTTGATGTTAGCCCTGAATTTCGTGTTATTTAAGATGATTGGGTCCTACAGGAGAGCAGGAGCAATTTTGTTTTTTTTGGTGGTATTTTGAATGGTCAACAAACTTCTGATTAATTTGGAAATATTAGGTTTTTCTGTTTATCAAGAGCTGGAAAATGAAACAATTTGGGCTTTTTTCCTGGTCGATGATGTTTTAATGACCACTGTCTAAGTTAAGCTGGAAAGAGATCCAAACCGTGTGATTTGGTTCTGGGGAAAATGGAAATGGTTACGTTCTGATTCTGTGGAAGCTGGAAAGTGTTTGTACATGGTACTTTGTGAACAATAATTGTTAGACAGAAACCATAAGGAAGTGCATTTTCAAATTTTTAAAAGTTGGAGGGAAAGTAGGATTGTATGTGACTTGTCTTGTGCCACTGATTATATATTTGCAGTTAAATGGGTATATAATAATTATGGCTTTCTTTTTGAACATGGTTGTTAGTGGTAAAAGTGGACTAGGTTTGGAACTAGTAGGCTCTAGATGTGGGTAGTGTTGTTTGGGTAATGGGTTGCCAGAATATATATATCTACACATACGCATAAACTTCACTCAACGAGTATTCAAATAATGAATCAGAACCTAGTAATCAAATCGTTAAATCAGAATCAGCAGTAACGTGCGTTGCAGGGGGGTATGGCAACGTTTGAATGTCCTGAACTGTGTACGGTTAAAGGTAAATTCCATTTTCGCATGCATTTTATATTTCAGCTGTTTTCCACTTTTGGAAAAAGATGAAAATGATACAGGAAGGTTGACAGCTTCCGCATTGTGTGAGCCCTTGAGAGAGGTAGGGGGGGGGAGAGAGAGAGAGAGGGGGGGGGGGGAGAGACCCCAAGGCCTTTAATTGCTTGTGTGTTGGAAATGGTTTTAAAGAAAGGGAGAGAGAGAGAGAGAGGAGAGAGCTAGCCATAGTGGGCAAGATTTGTTGGTGAGAGGAGGAGGGGAGAGAGATAGAGAGAGAGAGAGAGAGAGAACTCGAGAAAGGTTTATCTCAAAAAAAGAGAATTCTTAACATTGAAATATTTCCCATTATTGTTTTTAGCTTTTCATAAATTTCTTCAACCTTCAATGTTCTTTCCCGCTTTGGAACTGGTCGAAGTACAAAACAGCAATCGAGGTCTTTTGCTGATAAGGAAACGGACGGCTTTCTTTGGAAATATCTAAAGTACACCTAATTAGGGCCAGGGGTTTAGGGGCGTTGCATAGACTAAATTTGTTAAAAGCTCAGTCTTAAAAGTGTGAGTTCAGGCAAAAACGTATTTAAATTCAGGGTTGAATTTGTGCGTAGAGGACAATGTTCCATTTATATCTTCAGTGCAAGTAATCAAGTCTGGCAATCATTGCTACAGTGGAAGCACACTTGCAAACGAATTGTAACATATGTTATATATTTTACATTTTCGCCAAAAATTAACACAAGATGCGCTTTTGCATTTTGCAACACGGGTCGCTAGTGTCACCAGCTTTCCTTCCAAAATGAAATTGAAATCCGAATTCAACTCATCAACACCCTTGAACTCATTGTCATCCTTCCAAATGAAAAGCATATCCCATGTATGTCATATATATATATATATATTCACCTATGCAAATGAAATGTATTTGTCATGTATATATATATATACATTCACATTTTGCAAATGTTGTATTATTATTCATCAAAATGCGAATTTTGGTTTATTAGTCAAAGCGTCCTAATCAAGCAACACTTTGTAGTACGCCATACGATAAGACGATGCAACATCAAGCTGTCCAGTAGCTCTTAAAAAAATGCGTTATCGGCATATATATATATATATTTTCACCCATGCAAATGAAATGTATTTGTCATGTATGTATATATATATATATATATATATTTATTCACCTTAGAAGATGCAACATCAAGCAATAACTAAAGAGGAGCCCAGTAGCTCTTAAAAAAATGCTTTATCGGCCAAGTGAAGCAAAAGTTGCATTGAAAGCTAGACAAATAATGCCAGGATTGACTAACTAATGCCGGGATTAACTGAAATCTATAGTTTAGCTTAACTAAGATCTACTGTGTTTGGTCCTTGAGAATTAAGGCAATGCTAAATTGTAACTACAATACGAAGTTCAAATTAGGGCTTTCTGAATTGTCATCCCCGAGGCAGCTTACTTTCCCAGTTGAGTAATCTTTGAAGCCATTTTCATATTTCCCACTAAAGCAATGATTTTCCTTGCAGTACCTAAATCTTCACAAAGGTCTGAAATGTGACATAGTTCGCACTAAACAAAATCTGTCGCAAAAATAACGGGTTTTATCGCCCAGACTATTAAAAAAAATTAAGTGGACACAAAATCTTCTTTAAAAAAGAAAAAAAGAAAAACCGATTCCTAATTTCTCTCAACAAAAGTATCGTACTGCGCTTACGAAGAGAAATTAGAAATCGACTTAAAAAAAAGAAATCGTACAAAGGCTTTTATTAGTCTAGCAGCATGAAATAAATAGCATGCATACATAATACGAAAACTCCGTTACTAAATTATGAAATAACATATCTAGATTATGATGCTTTTTTAAGTATAGAATCTGATCTAATATTATAATTAAGTATAAACAATGATATTGTCAAAGCGCTACAAAAAGACTTAATAATTTTATGATTTGACACCGTGCCAGAGTCAGGCGCGCGGAAAGTTTATGCCCACTTCCCAAAAAGATGAGGCACTGCTGCCCACTTACCAAAAGTGTTTTTTTAACATTTTTATTTAACGCTTTGCCAAGCTAAAGTCAAGCTTGGATCAAAGCAGGCGATTTAGAAAGCTCTGTTGTAATTCATTCAACAAGCAAAATAAATTAAAGGGAAACTGTAAAGTGGTGAATTTTTTGGGCAATTATAAGACCCCTGGAGGTCCTTTGGGCTCTAGCACCTTTGCCCTACCTGTGTTGTTCAGGGCTCTAATCTACCCTTGTTTGTGGCATGACACCCCATTAGAGAGAAACAAAGAGGAGAGAGGAGAAGGAACAAGACATAGAGGCCTTTCACACTACGTGCTAGGTGTAAGTCATCCTCTAACGATGGGCTTAGTAAAAAAAGTACTCATTAATCATAGTGGTTCTGCACACTTGCGCTCTCTGCTGGTGGTACTACCCCACTTGTGCACAGTCTGCTCCTTTGTACACTGCTTCCAACTGGTTAGAGAAAGAAAACAAGAGATGGTTTTAGAAGAGATGTTAGAGAGTGACAAGTGTTACGAAAAAACTTGTGCTTAATTAGAATAGATTTTACCTCATTCTCTAAACTCCATTCAAAAAATGAGCTTCAAAAGCAACCCTAATGATCGTGACATCCTTTAAAAGCAACAATTCCATTCAAAATACTAGTCGGCAACCCGTGCTTCACACGTCTTTTAAGACTCCAAATTCAAATTCTACCCAACCCTCTTCCTCTCTTTCCGAAGATTCCAAATTCAAATTCTACCCAAACCTCTTCCTCTCTTTCCGAACCTCCAAATTCTTACCACATGACAGCTTTGTGAAACTCTTCCTTAAGATAATATAGAGAAGTGGCAAGTGGCTGTATGTAAGGGCCAAAATACCCAAAATGAGCATGCAGTCCTTAAAAAGCAACCCTAATGAGCATGACGTCCTCCTCTATTCACACTAAGAGTGAAAAAGTGTTATGTTATGTGGGACTGGACACTCACGGTTGAAAACAGCCCCCAATAACTCCATAGCGGGTTTGGAAACAAAAACACCGCTTTCTACCGTTGTCAGGTAGGTATGTGGAGTTTCAGGACAATTTTGGTTCAAGCTAGTCTCTCTCTCTCTCTCACTACACACAGAGAATGCATTCATGTATGTAGTCATTATGTATATAGATAAATAAATAAATATACATACTTTACTACGTACATATATGCATGTCACATTAAAAGCCACTGGTCTCTCTCCCCCCCCCCCCTCTCTCTCTCTCTCTCTCACACACACACACACACACACACGCGCGCGCGCGCACGCGCAGACAGTGTTGGGCTGTGCACAGATGTTGTTAACCCTTGGGAAAGCTCGGGAAGGGTCTGCAAATGAGCAGGTCATCAGTCTTGGGATAGTGATGACAGTAGAGGGAGCTAAGACATCAGGTTTGGGGTGCATAGTAGGGGGGGGAGATGCAGTAGCACGTCTCTCTCCCTCTCTCTTTCTCTCGATTTTGGTCTGATTAATTTGTTTTCTTCCCCTCGCGAGCATTTTCATGCACCATTAGGAATTTTTTGGACCCAAAGAGGGCCTCTTGGATTAACTTTTGATTAGGAACGGAGCAATAGGAAGAGGGCTGGGTGCACATTTTTGACTTCTTTGACCCTAGGGGGCCTAGGCTTTGGTTTGCTAATGGGGCCTAATTACTACTCTTGTCTCCCTACCACCTGGGCCCAAACTTAGAGGTCCCCCCACCTAGAACCGCGCAGATTAAAAACCCTAAAAATTGAAAATTTTTAATTTTTTCCCAAAAGTGTGTTTTCCCTCTCAAACTTCCCCCCAACATACTCTAGCTTTGGAAAGCTCATTTTGAACCTCTTTCTTCCTCTTCTAAGCTCTTCATTGCTATAGAAACTCCATACCTCTCAAGCTCTCCCTCCTTGTCAAGCTCCCTCAGTCTCAAGCTTCCTAAGCTCTCCATTGCTGCAGAAACTCTATCCCTCTCAAGCTCTCCCTCCTTCTCAAGCTCCCTCCCTCTCAATCTCCCTCTCTCTCCCTCTCTCTCAAGCTCCCTCCCTCTTCATTGCTGCAGAAACTCTATCCCTCTTTAGTTTACTCTAGGTTCAGGAAGCCTATTCTCAAACTCTAACCGTCTTTTAAGCTTTCCATTGCTGCACTGAAAACCCTGAACTTTCTCTCCTCTCCACTGCTCTGTTGTAAAACAAGCTTTTCTTACCATCATGGCCTCTTCCAGTAATGTGAGAAGACCTAGGGAGAAGGTGGAAGAGCTTGTGCTGCATGAGAATGGAGTTTGGGCTCCAACAAGATTCAGGGTTGGGGCTCGGGTTGACATGCAGCCAAGCTCTAAGGGACCACATCGAGTGCGTCAATTGGGGAATATGCTATATCATTGGAAGGGGTGGCTACAAGGCTTCAAGCATACTAAGAACGAAGGACTGGTTGCCATAGTGCAACATGTGTATACCCTTGGAGACCTGTACATTCAAGGCCAACGACCAAGGTTTCCTTCAAATTGTCAGTGTAACATAAACACAGCTTTAACAACATGCTAATATTAGATTTTTTATTTTAAATTTTCTTATGATCCTCCATTTTCTTATGTCTCTCTGCCTGCAGATATTTTTCCCTCTAATTATGTTGAGGAACCACTCCAAAGCCTCATTGGAGTTTTCTATGCTATGCATGCATCCATTGGAGAGGCAATGTTTGTATCTCAAAGCCCAAGTGATCTTGTACAGAACAATATCTTTTTCTTTTCTCACTCATATTTTGTAGATAAAAAACCAAGTTTATTTGGCAAGCTAGAAGAGATCCCCAACCCCCCTCTTAACAATCCCGAATGGCCCAAACCAGATGCTTGGACCATCTTATGCTTAAAGTTTAAGATGGTAAGTGATATCAAGATATCACTCAAGTTTTCAAAGGCATTTAGGTCAGTAGGGCTAAATTGGTTTTGTTCTTTACATGTTTTTGTGCACATGTTCAATTCCATGCCAATGCACAAAACAAAAACAATGTATATTTGTAAGGAGGTACGGTCTGACCTCATTCAAGGATTACTAGGAGAGGGTTGGGAGGTTAATGAGGGGTTACATCAAGGTGATATGTACAAGTTCAATGTAGTAGATTCTACAGTGTCTTTCAGGTTCTTGAATGCACACTCTATTTTGTACATGCATTTGCACTACCAAAGATAGATGCAAAAGCACGGGACATGGATCCCACTTCAAGCCTCACAGAAGAAGAAATTATGCCTATTGAGGTATCTGTGATGATGCAAAATGGATGGATTGAGCGAGTGGCAGCAAGCAAGCATTGGAGCCTAGCAGACCCGCATCAATACTTTAGCATCATGGGCTTTGACAATGTGGAAGAGTCAAGTTTCAAGTTGATGAGAAGAAAGGTACACCTGATTCCACTACATGTCTAGAATTAACCCTTACACTTTCTGGTTATTGTGCCACTTTCTATATTTTTACAGATTGGGAAGCGGAAGGAGGGGACAAGCATGGGAATTATGTATAGGAAAATATTCTGATTTTTCCTTTGATTGCAAAGGGTGGTTGAAATTGATGCATTTGCTGGGAGAGGCGGCGGCAGCAGAGACCAGCAGGCCAAGGTCCATGGACATGATGCTGCGTTGGCGCACTATCTTGGTCGGCTTCTTGTGGATCGCATCGCCATTATCCACAGGGACTACACCCCTCAATTTACCTTCACTCTCTTCTTTTTGAAAGCCCTTTCTAAGGTGCTCTGTGTAGCCTCTATGGCATAGAGCACTAAATGTATAGTTCTGATTAAAAAATCCCTTGCCTTCGATGTTTTTGGTTCTGGATTTAGGGGTAAGCTTCTTGCTTGTATAGGTATAGCCAAAAGCATAGGCATAGAGGATCCTCAAGAAATAGCCCAATCACTCCTTGAGCACACTCTGCCCAATAACAAGAGAAGGAAGCTCAATATTGTAAGAAAGCTTTTGTAAAGATGATGTATCACTTCTTATTATGAATACAATACAGTTCTTGCAAATTTATTTTCATCAAGTATATCATTGTTTTTTCTAGTTTGTACCATTAATGTTTTTGTGAATGCATTAGAAATGACCCTGGGAGCCTGGGGGAGCAGTGCCAGAACAGTGCAAATTTTGAGCCTGCACCGTTGCTGTAGAGCCCAAATTCGCACTGTTTTGGCACAGCTTCCCCAGCCCTTGAGGAGCAATTTTGATGCATTGGATGATAAATAATATATTTTTACACATGATTAAAGGTATTTTTATCTTGTAAATTAATCTTTTTCACAATCAATGTACTCAACTTCATTATAAATCAGAAGTGATTCTGAGTAGCTAGGGGAGCAGTGCTGCCAGAATAGTGCGAATTTTGAGCCTGCACCGCTGCTGTAGAGCTCAAATTTGCACTATTCTAGCATAGCTTCCCCAGCCCTCCAGGAGCAATTCTGATGCATTGGATGACAAATAATGTATTTTTACACATGATTAAAGGTATTTTTATCTTATAAATTACTATTTTTTTATAATTAATGTACTCAACTTCATCATCATAAATGATCCTGAGTGGCTGGGGGATCAGTGCCAGAACAGTGCAAATTTTAAGCTTGCACCGTCACTGCAGAGCCTACATTTGCACTGTTCTAGCATAGCTTCCCCAGTCCTCCAGGAGAAAGTCTAATGCATTGGATGACAAACAATGTAATTTTACACAACATGATTATGAGATGTCAGATTTGGGGCATTTGCATCATTATTTGGGGATACAGTTTAAGCAGTATGATGGAGGTATTGCTTTGTGTCAAACAAAGTATATTGAGACATTGTTGCGGAGATTTAGCCTTGAAGATTGCAAGCCTATTGCTACTCCAATGGAGACAGGTTTGAAGTTGAGTCTTCATGATGCTGGAGATCACTTTGATGTCACACTCTATAAGACAGCTGTTGGTTGCCTCATTTATGTATGCATTACGAGGCCGGACATTCAATTTGCAATCTCACAGGTGAGCAGGTTTATGCATAGCCCAGGGTCTCAGCATTGGAAGGCAGTTAAACGCATCTTTCGTTACTTGAGTGGCACCATACATCTTGGGTTGTTTTATCCCAAGGGGGGATCATTGCCGCCAGATTTGCATGCTTTTTCCGGACTCAGATTGGGCTGGTTGCTATGACACAAGAGTGTCCACAAGTGGTTTTTGTTTCATGCTCGGTAGCTCATGCATATCTTGGTTGAGCAAGAAGCAACCTACTGTGGCCACTTCTAGTTTTTGTGAAGCTGAGTATAGGGCAGCTTTCACAGCTACGATTGAGTGTGTGTGGCTCAGACGGCTTATGGTGGCTGACTTGGGTGTTGGACAGGAGTCTGCCACCTATATCTTCACTGACAGTCAGAGCGCATTGGCAGTTGCGAGAAACCCAGTTTTTCATGCTCGCACAAAGCACATTGAGGTGCATTATCACTATGTCAGGGAGAGACTCTCAGCAGGAGAGATCAGCTTGGCCTATGTGCCAACACAGGACAACATCGCCGATCTTTTCACAAAGGCGCTTCCTCGTGAGAAGTTCAAAGCTTTTCGCAAAGCTTTGGTCTTGCTTCCCTTTGTGGATTGATCTACTTCGGGCATGGCACTCCCCTATACATGAGTGCCAGCTCTCGTTCACACCATCACTCCCAGGGGAGATTTGTTGCCATATATATAGGCAGTGATGTGTGTGAACACACTTAGGAACGCCGGGGCACTTTTTCCCTCTTTAGGAGGTTTTTTCCCCCGGCTTGTATATACGCCCATCATTCTAGGGCTAACTTATCTTTTGTACATTGACACAATCTAATACTTTGTGTTGTGTGCATTCTTGCTTCTTGTTCTCCAAGCTTTGTGTGCTTTCCTGCAACCCTGATTCCAACAGATTTATGCTGGTGCGTCACAACCCAACGCCTCCCTTGTCTCCTCATTCATGCACATGCCAACAAGCACCGTTCGCCCGTTCCCTGACCAATACCTTTCCAAAGGTTGTGCGATAGAACCAATTGAACATCTCTTGTAGATAGTTTGTACGTGTTCCTCCTGTAGAAGCTCCACCTCCATGTCTTGTATTTTTGAAATAAACCCCTCTTGCTTTATAATGTGATTTCTCCATCCCTTGGGTACTCCACATGTCGAGCGGTCCATACTTGTTCATGAAATATGCACCATGCGCATAAACTATGTGCTGTACACATGACAATAGAATTTAATTAGAAAAAGTCAAGGTTAAACACCAATTTATTTTTTTACTGTATAACTTACCATATAGTGTGTTACTTTACTCTCTCCCTAAGCACCTAGCACACTTTTGGTGAATTCTATGATATGTTATTGGAATGATGCTCGTTCTTGGGCAGTTGTGCTACTTTGATTCATAATGCAAACCATGTTATTGAAATTTATCCAAAGCTGTTTGCGCATATTTACAAGATCTGGCATTGAACAATCTACATTTGTGGTGATTGCACACACAGGTCTCTCCAGAGTCCCCAAGTCTTCTTTGAATTCTCTATGTTTGCTGGCTTCTCCAAAAATCTCCTTGCCTTTGATCGAGTCATGGGAGACCTTTTGAGCAACCTCGTATGACATACCAGAGGCCGGCTTATTCACTGATGATGTTTTAAGTCCTTGACATTGTAAAAGGCTGAATTGTGATGCTTGCAATTGAGATTGGAGAATATGGGTTTGCCAAGCTCCACTTGTAGTCAATCTTCTGCAGTATCCTAACAAGCCAAGCTCTCCTTCACCAACAAATTGCATAAAAGATGATAAATTGCGGAAAGGAGGGTTTGCTCTTAATGGAGGGTCAACTGGATAGAGATGCCCATCAACCCAAAGATCTACATTTTTCTCCTTAGCTATCCTACAAGCTTGGACAGATTGTGCATCAGTAGGATGGGTTTTTTTAGAGCTGCCATACTCTTCAGGAATACGAATGTGTAAATCAACCTTCCGTTTTCTAGCTTCACAAGGGGCTACACACACAGCTTGCAAAGGCTCCATAGCTAAGCAGAGGAAGAAACTAAAGCAGAGAGATCCTCAGAGGGAGAGAGAGAGAGAGAGAGAGAGAGAGAGAGAGAGAGAGAGAGAGAGAGAGAGAGAGAGAGAGAGAGGGAGTGAGTGAGAGAGACTGTTAAAACTTTGTTGTTGCAGGTTTAACACAAATCCGTTTTTCTAGGTAGAAAATGATATTTTTGATATACAAATATACTAACATGGAGTTTTTCATCATCAATAAATTACATTTATGAGAAAAATTATAAAATAATAATTTTTGGAGTCCCCACAATTTCGAGATATCATGGATGTAGTGGTTCCTGACAGTTAGTTATGTTTATGAAGCAATGATTAGATGTACATCATCCACACGTTTAGCATACAAAGTGCTTTCTGTTGGACTATTCTGAAAACCTTGTGCAGTCAAATATGCATGTATCTTTTCATACCAAGCTCGTGGAGCTTGCTTTAAACCATATAAAGCCTTTTTCAACCTGCACACTTTGTTTTCCTGCCCTCTTTGAACAAAACCACGAGGCTGCGATACACACACCTCCTCATGCAAATCTCCATTCAAGAACGCAGTCTTTATGTCCAACTGATGTACATTCCAACCATTATGAGCTGCCAATGCACAAATGCTACGAATGGTAGTCATACGACAAGTGGGAGCAAAGGTCTCATCAAAATCAATGCCCTTTTCTTGAGCATAACCCTTTGCAACAAGTCTAGCCTTATAGCGATCAACACTGCCATCTGGCTTTCGTTTCAACTTAAAAACCCACTTACATCCAATGGCCTTTTTACCAATAGGCAAATCACACAAAGACCATGTACCATTCTTCATTATAGCATCATATTCACTTTGCATTGCAGCCAACCAATTTTCTAATTGTTGTGCCTCATCAAATGAAAGAGGTTCTTCCTCTTCACACATACTAGACACAGCCAAAGCATAACAATCTGATGCATAAGAGGCATGCTGAAAACCTGAACGAGTACGACTAGACATAGGTGCATCAATTTTACTATCACGCAAGGTTTGCACCAGCCATTTAGGCATACCTCTAGCTTGCTCATTTTCAGCCCTATCCTCATAGATTACATCCTGTAAATCTGCATCAGAAATAGGCTGATCTATGATGTCATTTGAAATCTGCATAGGCTGAATATTTGCCTCATTAGGACTTACATTTGAATTCCCACCTGTAAACAGAGGCAACAGCGTATCAAATACATCCCGTGAGCTCACACCTGTCTCTTTGGTACATGATAACAAAGGCTATACAGCATCTTCCACAAAAACAACATCTCGACTAATCAAGATACGCTTTGACTGCGGATGATACAATCTGTAACCCTTGCTCTCAGCACTATAACCAACAAAAATGCAGTTGACAGCCTTATCATCCAATTTTCTGCGTTGTTGCACAGGCACTAAAGCATAGGCCAAGCAACCAAAGACACGCAAGTGACTAATAGAAGGCTTCCTGCCATGCCAAGCTTCGTATGGAGTAATAGACTGCAAGGCCTTAGTGGGACACCTGTTGAGTACATATGCAGCACACATGACAGCCTCAAGCCAAAACGCATGTGGCAAAGCTTGGCTCTTGACCATACATCGTGCCATCTCCATAAGTGACCTGTTTTTCCTCTCAGCAACACCATTTTGCTGAGGGGTATATGGCACTGTACATTGGTGTTTTATCCCACGACTAGCCAGAAATGCATCAAACTCTTTAGACATGTACTCCCTCCCTCGATCAAAATGGAGGGTGCCCACAGTACAATTGGATACATTTTCAACCATAAGCATAAACTGTTTGAAGCACAAAAACACTTCGGACTTTGCCTTTAGTGGATATACCCATGCATGCCTTGAGTAATCATCAATGAAGGTCACGAAGTACAAGTGTTTACCAAATGACGGAGTTTGCATAGGCCCACATACATCACTATGTACAAGTTGCAATTTGCGAGTGGCCCGCACAGAACCATCCTTTGGAAATGCAGAACGCTGCATTTTGCCCAAAATATAGCCTTCACAAACATGTTTCAATGGTGCCTCAAGAGGGGGCAATGAAGCAACCATATCAAATTTCTGCAAATGCAGCAAACTAGCAAAGTTCAGATGACCAAAACGAGCATGCCATAGTTTTGCATCTGAAACTGCCTTTTCATCAGAAACTGCATTTGCTGAATCTTCCACACACTTGTCATAAGAATTGAGCCTATACAGCCCACGAAACAAGGTGCCAGATACAATAATCGTATCACCAGAAGTCAAATCATGAACAGTAGATCTGTCATCCACAAATTTGACTACAAGTCCAAGTCTAGCAAGCGCAGAGATAGACAATAGATTCTTCTTTATCCCTGGCACATACAAAGCATCTGAAAGTGTGAAAGCGCTGCCATTTGCAGCAGTAAGCATAATTTTACCAATGCCCTTCATTGGGTAAGAAGCATTATTGGCACATGTGACAGTATTCCCATTAGGGACAGCCTCAAGACAAGTGAGCATATCACGATGCGAGGTAATGTGCTTTGTAGCACCACTGTCAAAATGCTATACATGAGAGTCAACAGAAACTGCCAAACATGCATCATGTACAGATGGGTCATACTGGCAATACACGCTAAACGCCCATTCTGTATCTTGCACAACATTTGCAGAATCTGCATTTGTAGAAGCATCCGCTATTGTGGCTGCATTTGACTCTTTCTTCTTTGCCTCTTTAGCCTTTAGCTTAGGGCAATTCTTAATGACATGATCATTTGCCTTATAATAGTTGCACCTGATCTTTTTCTTGCCTTTATCAAGAGCCTTCTCAGACTTATTGTTGCTACCTGTGGAAGGAGAAGAAGTTGCAGACCTATTAATAGGAGAAGAAACAGTGGAAGGGGCTGCCTTACCACTTCTTCTCTGCTGGGCACAGCAATAAATGCCTGATCAACTGCACGCTGCCTAGCCCTATTTTGCCTGGACTATGCTTCTTGCAAGAGCTTGTTGACTAAATTATCATACTTGACAACATCAGGTCTGTCCTCATAGTAACAAGTCTCCACGTGGAAGCAAAAGTCTGATATGACTCAGGTAAAGCATCAAGAACAGTCTGCACAAGAGAATGATCAGGAATAATCTCACCTGCAGAAATCAACTGTTCCTTGATATCTTTAATCTCAGTAAGAAAAACATTCATGTCATCATCTTCTTGCATAATCTTCGATTCTAGCTCTTACGCAGGTAAGAGATTTTTACCTCGTTACGACCTGCATACAAACCAGCTAGAATATCCCAAGCCTGTTTTGCTGTTTTAGCTGAACGAATATGTGGGGTGATGTTACGTTAGGCATGAGCCTGCGCATCTTTACCATCCCAACGAGCTTATTCAACGGTGGGTAAAACAGCAGCAACAGTAGAGCTGCTAGAACCTGCAACATCCTCAACAGATCCTACATGCACAGAACCTGGACGTACATCCATACCCTGCACAATGTTCCACACTCCTTTTGCAACCAAAACATGCTGCATCATGTATGCCCAAAGTGGGTAGTTGCTGTCTCCATCCAATTTGTCATCAGTAGATAACATGCGAAATACATATCATTACTGTTATCAGTCATGGCCACTGACTGAAACTGATGCAAAAGCTACCTGTAATGAAGCAAAGACTGAACAGAAAACAACTCGTGCTATGTAGAACGGTCCACAATAGAACACGTATGCCTGTTTTGTAAAAAACTGCACTGTCAAAATTTCTGCAGAAAATGACAAAAACACCTGTGCAGAACTTGAAATGCAAAAACGGAGCCCAAAACGACCTACCTCAATCGGAGAACGTGAGTCGGAGGGTGCCGGCGGCGTAGCCCTGGGAGGAGCCGATGCCTGCTCTGATACCAATTGTTGGAATTAGGGTTGTAGGAAAGCACACAAAGCTTCGAGAACAAGAAGCAAGAATGCACACAACACAAAGTATTAGATTGTGTCAATGTACAAAAGATAAGTTAGAATGATGGGCGTATATTATACAAGACGGGGAAAAAAACCTCCTAAAGAGGGAAAAAGTGCCCGGCGGTCCTAAGTGTGTTCACACACATCACTGCCTATATATATGGCAACAAAATCTAGATGTAATAAGGCTAAGAAAATAAGTTTAGTTAGGTTTTTTTTTTGCCCTTAAAAAAACTATTAATAGTTCCTTCTCTCGCTTCATTTTCATTTCACTTTTTTAGAGAGCTTGAGCTCAAGATCTACGTAGATACCCACGTAAGGACACCAGCACATCACCATGTTAGCATAGTCGTACACATGGATATGGCACGCACCAAGAACACCGCACGTGTTACCATGCCTTCACAAAACACAGTGCAAGGCACCCAACGACCACATACTGGCGACACCACGGAAGAGAGTGACCCCTTGGATTCTAGGACACGCCCAATGGGATCACCAGAGTCCAACCCTCCTCCCACAGCAACACCAAAGCACACACATGCAGGCCCTTCTAGTTGGAGCCAGCGTGTGAAGAAGACCCCACAATGCAGCCACCCCAGAGATCAAGATAGAGAGGCCGATGATGAGCAATTCGACTGGGTTGGTGAAAACATTCCTACATTGCACAGCACCATAGGTGGCAAGACCCTACTACCAGGACAGGGTCCCCTACCTACCCGGGAGGAGGAACTTGATACACAGGTACCAAAGCAATAGGAGGAGGAGGATTGAGACTATGAGAGAGACTAAGAAGAGGTTCCTGCAAGTGCGCGCAAGTGTAGAAAGGTCAAGCTCTTCAAGCCAAGGAAGTCCTAACCTCACTAACACACTAACACAACACAGAGAGCTCCAAGGAGAAGGATGCGCCAAGGGCATAGGGCTCTACAAGAAATCAAGTTTTATCAGAGGAACACTGAGTTGCTGATAAGAAGAGCCCGTTTTGCTCGCACAGTAGTGAAGGAGATTCTCTAACGATATAGAACAGAGAAGATGCCAAGCATATAATCCCACTGATTTCTCCTTGATATACATCTACCACATCGTCTACATCATTCCGTGTGTAGGGGATTGTGCTTGAAGCATTGCAAGAAGCCTCCGAGGCTTACCTTGTTGGGCTTTTTGAAGACACCAACCTCCTTGCAATACATGCAAAGAGGATTACCATATATGCCAAGGACATACAACTAGCTTGGCGCATTTGAGGCAAGCGAGACACGATCTAGAGATCTTAGATGTTAACCTTTTTTTTGAAGCAACCCTTTTGTTTCAAACCCCCCTTTGTAACAAGCCTATCTGGCTTTCATTTGTAACCTTCTGATAATTAAAATTTTAAGTTTCTCTTACAGTGTCTCGGTGTCATCATGTTTGTTTAACATGGAGTGTCTATCATGTGCTAGTTTGTCACACCCAAGGCATCAGAAATGCTCCTGGAGGACTGAGGAAGCTGTGCTAGAACAATGCGAATTTGGCCTCTGCAAAACGGCGATGTAGGCTCAAAATTCGCACTGTTCTGGCACTTTTCTCCTTGCCACTCAAGATCATTTCTGATGCATATAATGAAGTTGAGCATACTAATAATTGTGAGAAACAGTAGTTTATAAGATAAAAATACCTTTAATCATGTGTAAAAATATAGTGTTTTTCCGCTCAGCAACTCCATTTTGTTGCGGAGTGTATCTGCATGTAAACTATCTCCAAATACCATTCTTTTTCAAAAATTCAGAGAACTCATTGGAGAAGTACTCTCCCCCTCCATCTGACCTTAGGCACTTTACATATTTCCCTGTTTGCTTTTCAACCATAACTCTGAAATTCTGAAAATGAGTGAACACCTCACTCTTCTCCTTCCATTCAATGCATTAGAATTGCTCCTAGAGGACTGGGGAAGCTAGGCCAGAACAATGCGAATTTAAGCTCTTCAGAGCGACGACGATGCAGGCTCAAAATTCGCACTGTTCTGGCACTGCTCTCTTAGCCACTCACGATCATTTCTGATGCATTTATAATGAAGTTGAGTACACTAATTGTGAGAAACAATAGTTTATAAGATAAAAATAGCTTTAATCATGTGTTAAATTACATTGTTTGTCATCCAATGCATCAGAATTGCTCGTGGGAGGACTGGGGAAGCTATGCCAAAACAATGCGAATTTAGGCTCTGCAGGAGAGGCGGTACAGGCTCAAAATTCACACTGTTCTGGAACTGCTCCCCCAGTCACTTAGGATCATTTTTGATGCATTTATAATGAAGTTGAGTACACTAATTGTGAGAAACAATAGTTTATAAGATAAAAACAGCTTTAATCATGTGTAAAATTACATTGTTTGTCATCCAATGCATCAGAATTGCTCCTAGAGGACTGGGGAAGCTATGCAAGAACAATGCGAATTTAGGCTCTGCAGCGGCGGTGCAGGCTCAAAATTCGCACTGTTCTGGCACTGCTCCCCCAGCCACTCAGGATCATTTTTGATGCATGAAGTTGAGTACATTAATTATAAAAATAGTAATTTACAAAATAAAAATACCTTTAATCATGTGTAAAAATACATTATTTGTCATCCAATGCATCAGAATTGCTCCTGGAGGGCTGGGAAAGCTATGCCAGAACAGTGCGAATTTGGACTCTACAGCAGCGGTGCAGGCTCAAAATTCGCATTGTTCTGGCACTGCTTTCCTAGCCACTCAGAATCATTTCTGATGCATTTATAATCAAGTTGAGTACATTGATTATGAGAAACAGTAATTTACAAGATAAAAATACCTTTAATCATGTGTAAAAATATATTATTTGTCATCCAATGCATCAGAATTGCTCTTGAAGGGCTGGGGAAGCTGTGCCAAAACAGTGCGAATTTGGGCTCTACAGCAGCGGTGCAGGCTCAAAATTCGCACTGTTTAGGCACTGCTTCCCTAGGCTCCCAGGGTCATTTCTGATGCATTCACAAAAACATTGATGGTACAAACTAGAAATAATAATGATATACTTGATGAAAATAAGTTTGTAAAAATTGTATTGTATTCATAATACAAGGAGTGATTGGGCTATTTCTTGAGGATCCTCTATGCCTATGCTTTTGGCTATACCTATACGAGCAAGAAGCTTACCCCTAAATCCAGAACCAAAAAGAAGGCAAGGGATTTTTTAATCAGAACTATACATTTGGTACGTTCAAGGCGCTAGATGTAGGGGCGGGCATATTATTGAACGTACTTAAGCACCTCAACAGGCACCATCGATCATTGGGGCAATGGGAAAAGGAGATGGAGTGGGAAGCCAAGTATTGCTCCATGTATGCAATCTGCGTGTCATAATGTTGGGACGCAAGGGCGAGCGACTTTTCAAAGTTGACTTCACGAGAGAACATGACAAAGAGCTCGCTCTTGCCCGCCCACGGGGTGGTGGAGAAGAACTCACAGAAGTTGTCAAAGTGGGTAGCCATGTGAATGCAAAGAGAGTGTGTGAGCTCGTGCTTGGCTATTTATAGTTAAAATTTAAAGTTTGACCTTTTCACACTAGACTGCTAGACAAAAAAATTACAGTTTGTAAAAATATTAAAATTTCAATTAAATAAATATTGGTTAAAAAAGAGCCTGCTACAAAATTACAAGCATGTCATCTAATCTAAAATTGTTATAATGTCTTCATTTTTTGCCTCTCTTGTGACATTTACTTCATGTTGATCTCCATCTCCTTGTTGACTTGAAAGCTTGTCATTCCCTTCACCTCAATCCTGAAACTCTTGCCCCTAACGTGCATCAAAATAGAGGCTATTTTTCCATATACTCAGTTCATCTTCAAGCTCTTCCACATGCCTACTATGTGTTGGTAGGGTTATGCACCTTGCTCTGCTGAAAATTCAAGGTCCCCCATTTGCCATGATTCTGAGACCATGGTTGTCCCCTCCTTACGCTTCCCAATCTGTAAAAATATAGAAAGTGGCACAATAACCAGAAAGTGTAAGGGTTAATTCTAGACATGTAGTGGAATCAGATATACCTTTCTTCTCATCAACTTGAAGCTTGACTCTTCCACATTGTCAAAGCCCATGATGCTAAAGTGTTGACGCAGGTCTGCTAGGCTCCAATGCTTGCTTTGCCACTCGCTCAATCCATCCATTTTGCATCATCACAGCTACCTCAATAGGCATAATTTCTTCTTCTGAGACTTGAAGTGGGATCCATGTCCCGTGCTTTTGCATCCATTTTTGGTAGTGCAGACGCATGTACAAAATAGAGCGTGCCTTCAAGAACTTGAAAGACACTGTAGAATCTACTACATTGCACTTGTACACCACCTTGATGTGACCCCTCATTAACCTCCCAACCCTCTCCTAGTAATCCTTGAATGAGGTGAGACCGTACCTCCCTACAAATATACATTGTTTTTGTTTGGTGCATTGGCATAGAATTGAACATGTGCACAAAAACATGTAAAGGACAAAACCAATTACCTCTAATCCTTGGCTTTTGAATCATCGATTCGAATTTACAAATTGCTGGACCCCTCGAATTGCCGTTAGTCAACCCATGTCGATCTAAATTTAGATCAACAATTGGGGGATTGAACTTTTGAGATTGTCGATTTGACTCAAATTCCATGTAAGTACATAAAAATGTTAAAAAGAGTTTTTTTGTGTGTTTTTTATCATTATTGGTGTGGGAGGGTTACATTACATATGTACACATGGGCTAGGATTTGAGGCTTACAACACTTTGTTAGCACGGGCGAGGGCATATAATCATTTACCCATCCACAACAAAAGCTTAGACACGAGACTGCGAGACTGACTTTGCTAGTAAACTTCATTGAGCGGTGTCTTTCCAGTTCTAGCTTGCAAGTTGGTGTTGCGACATGGCTCACATAGGTATTGTGGGATTATGGTGATCTTTTTAAGCCTTGTGGTTGCTCGGCAGAGCCACAAAAGTGTGTGCACGATTCTCTTTGGGCTTTGGCACCATGGGTGGCTCTTCTTTGATGGGAACAAGGAGGGGTAGGACCACTACACATGGGCAAGGTGTTTCCTCTTGTTGCTTAGAGTAGTCCATGGGCTTTCCAAAATTTTTGGCAGTGGTGTTGAGGTGGAAGCCACTACTCTCCATTCTTGCTTAAGCTTTGGGATTGGCGTCGGTGGGAGGCATTGCTTTGGGTCTCCCCACCCACTTGGACTTGATCTTTGAGACATTTGCGGGGGGTCTAGGGCACGATTTTCTTTGATCTCGACACCCAGGTTAGATTGCATAAAGGATGCATAAAGGATTGATTCCCTTACATTTTTCCATGATAATTTATTAAGTACCATATTACATGCGGGTATAGAATAAGGAATTCGAAGGTTCATATCATATGAGAGGTATATGGATGCATGAAATTAGGATAATAAGGCCAATTAACTTTAGAATAATAAAGACCTTTTGGAGGCACAACAAAATGAGCTAAACAAATGAAATAAAGGACTCTTTAAGAACAATGTTTAGATAAAAGAAGATTTCTACCTAGTGGGGACACCACTTTGAAAGAGATAGGAGGATTTACTTAGATACTACCCTAGCTCGCGAGATGAGGACATCTCGAATCTTTTAAGTGGGGGAGATTGTAAGGTCCCTCCCAAGCCATGTATGTATGTGTCTCTTTTAATATAGATTTCAAGAAAGAAAGAGAGTACACCTAGAGAAGAGTGAGACAATAAGGCTAGAAACATTAGGAAAGTGTTAGAATAAAAATATTAGCTCCAAAAATCCTAAAAGAAATAAGAAGACAAGAACAGTTCTATTAAGAGATAAGTATCTCCTAAAATAGAAATTTGAATTTAGGTGATAAGAGGTCATATTTAGAGTACTTTTACATATTTAGGTGATAAGAGGTCATATTTAGAGTCCATGCATACTAAAAATGTGGAAAAGCAACGCGTTTCTAAAGATGGTGCGTTTGCAGATATATACAGACGTTTTTACCTATTTTACACGTGATGGTTTGTAGACTAGATGCCTTCCGGTTCTTTTGACTGGTTATAGGACCATATTCTGAGTTTTTATCAGAGAGTTATGGCCGAAACAATTTGCTGATTTTGTCACGGTCTCTACATAGGGAAAACTGAGAAGGCCACAAGGAGCATCAAGGTAATCCTAGAGCTTGAGATGTATATATCCCTTCATTCTTATCTAATCTCTTAGAAGAGAAGGTTAGATTGCTATATGGTCTTTCAGAGGAAGAGACCAAAAACTCTATAGCTTTTCTTTTAAAGAAAGAATAGTATGCCATAGCCCTGCAAGAGAAGGCTATTTTGCCATAGACCTTCGGAAGAGAGAAAAGTCAGAGTACGAGTAAGAGGAGATAAATCTTGGGGATGATCGGATGATTTCAATTCGTAAGAGAAGGTATTAGAAGACTCTCTATTCTCATATATCAAGTTCTGAAACTCTTATTAATGAGCAAAAACAACAACAAACGACAAATTTCTATAAGGTTTTTCTTTTTTGTTTTTCAATTATATATCATTCTTAGGGATTGAGGTATGGCCCTGGCTTCTCTATTAATTGTTAATAGTGATCTATTTGATTGACTTACTATGCCTTAATAAAGAATGTCTTATCGCAATCTCAAGTTGAAATGCTAAAATCTTTGTGAAAAGGATTGTTTTCTTAAGAAGGTAACAAGGATTGTTTTCTTAAGAAGGTAACATGGATTCTAGTCCTATGGTTTAGTGAGTAAATGGATTGTTATCTTGGTTAAATTAAGATACAAGTACAACTTCTCCATGCCTTGACGCTATCCCATTCTTGTGCTTGTGTAGCCGGACGGCAGAGACGTTAGTAAGGCCCGGAGTTGGCCCACGGTATCCCTCATACCATTGGGAGAATGAGGTTCGCCGATTGAGGTGAGTGATTGTGATGCTGCCTAGTTCTGAGGGCCCAGGCTAGTGTGGTGAATTAGCCCACCCTAGTGCGTAGACATCCCTCTGAGGGGTGGGAGGATCGAGCGACGGAGCCTGAGAGGATGCCAGGCCGGCTTGAGTCCTCGCCCAACGACCGACGATGAGGTGTATGGTCCCGTAGGGTTTTGCCTAGCATGTAGAGGCTGGAAGGCCAAATTCTAGAGCATCGACAGTATACAGGAAGAGAATAAGAGAGCCGGTTTGGCTTGTATGGAATTGATTCATGTATAAACTTTTTTTATAAATCTTGTCTTTGGCATTATTGTACTGTGAAAAAAGGCTGTTTTAATAAACCTTGTGAAAAGGGCTTTAATTAAGGAACATGTTTATTTATGTCAAACAGTGTGGTAGGATTAATTAGAAAACAAATTGATGCGTGAGTAGGGTGAAAAGTGGGAGGATGGAATGTCCCGATGGCACCATCCTACGGACGGGTGGACTCGATTAGCCGGGTAGCTTTCCAACATATTAAGTGAAAGCCCTATGCTATATAAATAGGTTCTCGGGCAATTCTATTCTAGAAGACTAGGCCAGTGGCTGTGCCTTGCATGGATGAGGAAAAAAGCGTTGTCTTAGGAATCAAGACTAGTAGTTGTCCAAATTATGATCAATTACCTTATGGATGATTTGATTTTTAGAAGACTACGCTCCCCCTGTGGGATAGAACTAGGTCTTACCTATGAATCGTATCCTTGAATCTCTGCATGATCAAGGTGTCGATAAGTAGGAAATTTTCTCCAAGATAAGACTTAGTGGACTATCTTAAGTGCTTCCCCTATTTTGGAAGGGGGGAACCTTACAATTGGTATCAGAGCCGATCTTAGTTCCTAGGATTTGTTTTTCAAAGGTTAACTGTCAAGGGATTAAAACAAGTGATTGTTTATCATATTATGAGGATGAATCAATTATCTCTACTGGCCATAGAAGTGGTTTGAATATCCTCACATGTTGAGACAATCATCCTATGAAATCGTACTTGTATCTTGGGGGTGCACACGCAAGATATTTGTACAATAAATTTGAGAAGTAAGATTGGGGAGAAAACCTTTTGTGAGGAAAAACATAGGGCGATCAAATTAAGAAACTAGTGAGAGACTGAATGATCCTAGAAGGATAGATCGAAACTTTGTTTAGAGAAATTTTCAAGATATATCTCATTAACTTACATATTATAAATTATTAAGATTATAACTCCATTAAGATTTTAATAGTTGACGTGTGAATGCCATCCATTGGATGCTTTACACTAGGACAATCATCCAAGATCTTGAACCCATCTCAGACAAACATGGGTCTAACTTCGGATGTGTAATTCCCAGAGGATCATGCTCTTAGATGTGTTAATCCCAAGATACTAGATGTGTAATTTTCAGAAAACTAATCATCTTTGACATGTTAATCCTGATAATCTTTGGATGTGTCAATCCCAAGGCACCGGATGTATCAATCCCAAGGTACCAGATGTGTAATTCTCAAAAAATGAAGATCTTAGATATATTAATCCAGAGTGCCTTTAGATGTGGCGCTATGATAAGTATTTGATAGTTTTGAACTTTTCATGGATACAATGAAAAAAGCAAGTTCACCCTTGCTTGTCTAAAAATCATAAGAAATGCCGAATTAGTTGGAAGCACTGTTGTCAATCTAACCACTGTTGTCAATCTAACCACTGGAACTAGAATCAGTTATGGGATGCCATGAAAGTACACCTTCGTGAACCTTACATAGGAGAATAATGCAGCTAAGGTGAGCCCAGATAAGTTACATGAAGTGAATTTAGGAGAAGGAAAAGAATGTAAAGATCAGCCCAGAACTAGAAGATGAATTTAACAGGAGTTAGTATCCCTGCTAAAGGAATACTAAGATGTCTTTGCTTGCTCACATGAAGAAATGGAGAGCATTGACCCTAAGTTATTCCAGCATAGCATCAACTTGAAAGAAGGATTTATACTTGTTAGGAAACAAAGGTACAGAATAAACCCAAATTATGAAAAACAAGTGAAGGAAGAAATTGATAGTAGATTATTGAGGGTCGGTTTCATTGTACCAGTAGAAAAAGCTACTTGGATATTTCCTATTGTAGTAGTCCCCAAAAACAACATGAAGATCAGAATATGTTTGGATTACCCTGCAAGCCTGCAAGCTGAATACAGCAACAAACTCAGATCATTTTTCCCTCCCTTTCACGAACTCCTTGTTGGATGAGGTAGCCAAAAAATAGATGTACTGCTTCCTAGATGGCTTCAGCGGATACAACCAAGTGAAGATGGCTCTAGAAGACCAAGAAAAGAATGCTTATGTCACCGAATGGGGTGTCTTTGTGGCAACTGTTATGATGTTTTCCTTGAAGAATGCACCAGCTACCTTGCAGAGAATGGTGCGTGAAATCTTCTATGACTACCTGATTTCATGAAAGCTTTTGTGGATGATTTCAGTGTGTCTGGGGATAAAGCTAAACACATCTATCATTTGAGGTTATGTTTGCAAAGATGTAGAGATACAAGGCTAAAGTTGAATCTGGCCAAATATGCATTTGTAGTAAAATCCAAAACATTATTAGGACACATTGTGTCAGCCGCCCAAGGATCGTTAAACAATCCTAAAATGAGATTGATCATGGTAATAGACATAGATTAAGAAACATAATTAAGGTGGATTAAACCACACTAAGAACTCCATAAGAGAGAGATAGATTAAGAAACATAATTAAGGTGGATTAAACCACACTAAGAACTCCATAAGAGAGAGAGAGAGAGATTTCACACTCAACAAAGTTCCCTTGCATATCTCAATTGAGCCATATAATGATATAAGCTTTCTAGCCTTATCCCACTTTACATGTTATCATCCATGTGGCAACTCCAATTCCACTCTTTTGGTCAACACTCATACACCATTCAATATTATATGTGGCATTCTTATCTTACCACAATATCTTGCACCTCTCAGGTGCTTGCCCACATACACACAACACCACGATTACATCTCTCAACACCCCCTCTTAATCGAGGTGTTCCACAACTCACCCATAATGAGTACCATAGCCAAAACCAAGGAGTTGGAGTATAAATCACAGTTGATGGCACAGAAAAATGAGGAGCTACAGAAGAAGATGGCCATGGCTAAAAGGTCCCTAGTAGACCAAAAGGAGATAAGTGAGGGAAATATCAGAACTCTCATTAGTGAGAGGCAAATACTCCAAGCACAAATAAAAAGGTTGCGAGCAGAGTTAGAAGAGGCAATAAAGCTAGCAAAAGTTTGGGCCGACACAATCCAAGGTTTAAAGGATGAAGTGCTGGACAACACAATAACTTTGGCAGGAGCCCCCAGTCTGAAATGCAAGCCCTGAAAAACCAGGAAGAGGAGGAAGTTTTGGGCCTTCTTCTAGATGCCAAAGCAGGGATAATTAACATAGCAAAGGCTAAACTCATCAAAGTACGGGATCAGGTGCTGCAAGCTCTGGTAGAAATCCATGAGCAGATGTCTTGCAAACCCCAACAGGTCATCCATGACTTGGCGACAATGATGATGGAGATGGGGAGCAACAGCAACCACAACAACAATAGTAGAAGCACCAACAACATGAGCAACAACAACAATAACAGCAAACATCCAGTGGGCCTGGAGTCTCCCAAGACCGGTACTTTTGGAAAAAGAAGAGCATTGGGAAAAGGAAGTAAAGAAGTTGGCTGAAAAGAACAAAGTATTGTAGTAGCAGTTTGCAGGAGGCCACACCCACCCAAGAATATGCAAACATATTAAGAGATGCACTCCATGGAAAGAGACAGGGCAAAAGACCAAGAATAGGAGTACAAGCAAAAGCTTGAAAGAAGCACAAAGTTCAAAATGGACACCATCAATGAGCTAAATGCTCTAGAACTAGAAATGCAACATCGAATGGAGAATGAGAACTAGTTTAGAAAAGAAGGGCCTAGACACTGGGAAAGTTACAAAGCTGCCCTACAAATACAAATAGAAGAAGCATGGCAAGTGGTCGAAAGGGCTACAATGGAAGTTAGAGCTGAGGGAAGTAAGGAAATTTCCAGACTCTAAGCAGAGCTCTCAAAACTAAAAGTAGATGCGGAGCTAGCCACCCAGAATTCAACCACCTGCAAGTAGATGCGGAGCTAGCCACCCAGAATTCAACCACCTGCAAGTAGATGCGGAGCTAGCCACCCAGAATTCAACCACCTGCAAGTACCAATATATGGAAATGGGGCACTAGAGGACTAGTAGCGAAAAAGGAAAAAAGTCCATCATTTGATAATCCGAAAGAATATGAGGAATCTGCCCAGGTTAAATGGAGACCCATACCAGTGGTGGTAGAGAAAAAGATTCTAGGGCAAACTCCACTCAGACTAGTGGTGAGACTTTTTGATCAAAGGACACCACAAGTAACTAACAGTGTTTGAGCTGTTCAGAAGAGCATGCGAAAAAGTTGAAGAGAATCCAAAAGCGAGTCACCTTCTCCGATGAGGTGTACATCCTGGATCATACACCCCCGAGATGTTCTTCAAATTCAAGCAAAATTTTTTCAAGGGAACTGGTTTAGGAGTAGAAGCTCAAACACCAGGCGTGCTAGGTGTTACGCTTAGCAGTGCAATTGCAGTGGAAGGATCAATTGGTAGCAAGCGTGCCAACCCACAATGCACAATGTGAGCACCACCTCGGTATCACACGTGTGAAGGCACCGGACTGTACCCATTGTAGAGCCGTTGCCAAGATCAAGAAGGCACAGTTTAAAAGGGTGATTAACTACTATAGAAGAGAGAGAGAGTGTGTGTGCCGACTCATTGTCCGAGTGATGTGTAATGGAGTGTGGTCTTATAAGCTCTTAATACTGGTTTATAGTTATGTCACGAAGTTTGATAGTATGTTAGGATCTTGCAAGAGGTGATCTGTACTGGGTATCTATTCTGTGTTACTATGTTATTCTTATGGAATGAAACTAAGAGCACACTTGCCATTACTTTTCTCTTCTGTGTCACATGTTACTTTGTGATGTTTGAACCTATTGTGTTTTTGCTTAAGTATACACGCTGTGTATGAGAGAGTGTGACATGAAAAGGAGTGATGTAGACTGAGAACTGGGAAACACTATGCTTAAGCCTAGTGTGACATGAAAAGGAGTGATGTAGACTGAGAACTGGGAAACACTATGCTTAAGCCTACCTAGATGAGTGGAGATTGGAATGTTACCCTTGACCATGTAAGGGTTGGTGTTTGAGTCCAGAATCTATGGGGGCGGGAGTCCACATGTCTCCATAGAATTGCCTGACTACTGTGATACACCAAACTAATGTCTTTCCATTTCGTCTCGATAGGGAAATTAGCGAGAAACAATGTCCAAAATACATTCTTGATTGGAGAGTTGCACGAAGAGGTGCTTATGGAGTAGCTAGAGGGTTATGTGCACCTAGATTTTCCCACACATGTATATAGATTGAAGAAAGCGTTATATGGATTGAAGCAAGCACCATGTGCATGGAGTGATAGGATGGGCATGTATCTCACTAGCATTGGCTTTCATGCTGCGAACACTCAGATGCTCCACTATATGTGAAGAAGACACATAATGGTTTGGTGGTGATGATTATGATTTATGTGGATGACTTGATAGTCTCTTTGGTGATTGTGGGAATGATATAGCTAATGTGTGAAGGCATCATTGAGAAATCAGTTTGACATAAAAGATTTGGGATGATTGAGATTCTTTCTTAGGACATTACATTGTATATGGTTAGTGCAAAGGCAATATGCATTGGATATGGTTAGTGCAAAGGCAATATGCATTGGATATGTTGGCAAAGTATGGCATGACTGGATGCAAGCCTATGGCGATAACATTAGAGAAAAACATAAATCTAAGGGCTAATTTTGATGGTGAGTTGGATGATGTTACCATGTACAAGAAGATGGTTGGCAGCTTGATTTACTTTACTATCACTCGACCAGATTTGTGTTATGCGATGGAACTAGTTAGCCAGTTTATGTAGAGTCCTAGGAAGCCACATTTGGATGTTGTCAAGAGGATTATGAGATATGTGAGGACCACTTCCCATTATGGTTTATTTTATGAGCATGGAAAGGATGCGATGGCATATGGTTACACAGATATAGATTGGGCAAGAAATGCTTATAACAGGAGGTCTACTTGTGGGTATGAGATTTAGCATGGGAAGCTTAGAGTAGCAAGAAACAACCCACAATTGCATTATATTCTTCAAGATTTTCTAGAACACTTGATTTGTGGATTCAGTTTGACCAAATATTTACCTATGGATAATAAATTGTGGATTTTGTGTTATATCATGTGGTACTCTGTGAGACTCTAGATGACCTCATTCAAGAAATGTCCACCTTGATCATCACTGACCAATTCAATTGAAAAACCAAATCTAGTCATTATCATCTCATACAAGAATTTTACTACTCATGTAGTCTTGTTATCTCTGAGAGCTTTGGCTTCCATCCACTATGTACAGTAATCACTATAGCCACTAGAATGTATTTATTGTCGGTTCTTTAAGCTAGGGGATTGAAAGGTCCTACAAAGTCCATTTTCCATTTTCGAAATGGTTCTCAGTGGCAATATTAGATTATGTGGCATTATATCTGTAGCATTCAGCTGTCTTAGCCGCTAGGAGAAGTCACAAGCTTTGGCAAACTGCCACACATCTTTTAACACTATGGGCCACCATAATCCTACATGAAATATCTTTTGGATTATAATCTCTCTGAAAAAGAGTCATTCGCTTACACTTTGATGTGCTTCTATAATGACTACAACTTTCTCATGATCTTAAACATAGTCCCATCTTGTACAATTGGCCTACTATACAACTACAAAGAACTGTCTGTCTCTTTGTACAAATGGCCATCTATACCATTGTAAAAGTTTTACTATAAAGAAGTGTCTACCTCTTCTAGTGATTCTGGACATTCCCTTCAGAAATGCTCCATTTACCATTTCATCATACCCCGTGTTTGGTGGAACATCTAGAATAAAAAGCTCTACATCTTGAAAATTTTGATCTGGTACTCCATCGAGATCAAAATAGCATTTCATCATACCACATGTTTGGTGAAACAACCAAAACAAATAGCTCTACATCTTGAAATTTTTGATCTAGTACTCCATCCAGATCAAAATAGCATTTCATCATACCACGTGTTTGGTGGACCATCTAGAGCAAATAGCTCTGCATCTTGAAAATTTTGATTTGGTGCTCATATAATAATCTTGTGCACATATAATAATTTTGTGCACATTTGCATATTGTATTAAGCCGATTCGTGCACACATTAAATTAAGCATATTTTTCTACAATTATTAATTCATCAAAAACATGATAAAAGATATACCTATAACAATCCTTCCATTTGAGGAAGGAACTATCCTTAGTTGTGTAGAAGAAAATGCTACAACAACATCATCATACTTGTAGTTATCGGTCATAACCTGAAATAGACTCAAAGGTTCATTGCCCAAGCATGGCTCAAAGGCACAAAGGCATGGTTTAGAGGATTGGATGAACATGGACTGCAACAATAAAAACTTGTGCGACACCTAAACTGGTGTTCCTTGCACTCATCATAAAATCATAAGTTATATGCACAAAATAACTTATCAACATGAAAGGCTATAGATGACATAAAATTCTAATATATGATTAACAAAAAATAATCACCAATGATCACCATCTTCACACCACCACTCAATCCACCAGCCATACGACACCTCAATTAGTACCCCTGTATAGTGCAACACCTCAATCGATACCCTCACACTTATCATTGGCTATACTCATAGACACTGTCCAAGTTAGTTTAACAATTAATTGAACACATCAATTAATCCCAACATCGTCTTGAGATATAGACAACCCATAAGTATTCAAATCATAGCCACACACATGTTTGCCAACAAGTGTAAGTATTCAAATCATAGCCACACACATGTTTTCCAGTAGGTGTAAGTAACGTGCGAATCACCCCTCCATACAAACCAACTGAAACAAATAGTGGAGGTCCACATGCATGCTATATAGGGGCGTCCCCAATATACAGTTGCATAAATGCATGAGAGGATGGCTTCATGATTGGTGTGGAAGACTAGATCTACACATAATGCATATGTAATGAACCAATCAAATGAATGTATGTAAAACGAGTCTAAGTGTCCCATACCACATAGGCGCATTGCACATACACACATAGGATGGTAAATGATAGACGACATAAACGTGTCTGGAGTAAGTATATGAAACTAATCTGATGTCCCATACCACCAGATTAATTCCATATATCACTTCCTTCAAAATAAAAGTTTGAGGCGGAGTAGCTAGTTCCCTTTGAAACTTAAATTTCGATATAAATTTTATCTATCTTAAAAATTTATTTAAGTTACTGAATTTTCACTAATCTTAATGTTGAATCTATGGTTTATTAATTAGGTTTTTAGGTTGTAAAAATTTTATAGAAGGATTTTGAAAAAGTTTTACAAAAGGAAGTGAATATATACATACCTCCATTGATAATTTTTGTTGATGTCCAAAAATTAGTTAATAATCATGGATCTAAAAATCTTCAAAAATTCGAGAATATTGCTGACGTAGAAGATACTTCCTTAACTCCGAAATAAATCCAAATAATAACTTGTTGAAGAGGTCGTTAAAAGAGTTAAAAATTTGTGGAAGAAGATAACTAAGGTAATAATTTCTTGGTGCCGAGCTCAAAGGTCGGAGTAGTCGTTGTGATAGTCTTGTTCTTCACTATGATTAATCATCTTTATTCAAGTGCAATATATTTTGATTTTTCAAGAGATTTAGGTATACTTGGATTATCATAAATACCTTGATGTTGAGATTTATCATCTTGCTCGAAGAGAAGTTATTGTTGTCATGGTTGACTCGTGAAGAAAAAGAACCCTTGATGAAATCTGTAAAAAGAGAACCTCGACAAAATTTTGAAAGTCTCATGTTGCTTGTAGGCCTTGAAATCCTTTATTTAATCTCCAAAAAGAAATGTTAGAAGGATCTTGAAAGTATTTGTTTGTCTTTATTCGAAAAAGTAATTTTGATAACTCTTTAAAAAAATATATTAATCCATTTTTTTAAATTTATGTCTCAAACATTCAAAAGCCCTTGAATTTAGTTTAAAGAGATTGTAATATAAAACTTTAAGGCTTTAAAACTCTGGTTATATATACATACATACATACATGTATATGTTTCAAACAATGAAAAGAGTAGAAGATTTAATAGGAATATTTTTTTATTATAGCTAAAAGCTTTTAAGGCTTTTTAATATAAAAGCTTTACGCTTTAAGGAAAATTTTTTAATGTGAATGCTTTAAGCTTTAGAAGAAATTTTTTTTAATGTGAATGCTTTAAGCTTTAGAAGAAGAATTACCAAGGAAATTCTCACAAGGAAATCGGTTGCGAGGAAGAAACTTTCACACATATATTTATATATTAACCAAGCTTTTATCAAAGCTTTAACGAAAGCTTTATTAAAGTTTATTAAAAAAAAACTTCAGGAACCGACGGCGGCCAGCGCAAGAGAGAGAAACAGCGCAAGAGAGAGAAAGGGAGATAGAAGCCACCACCCGCTGCCGTTGCCATCCACCCCAGCAATAAATTCACTTAAGAAAAAAAAATTACTTGTTTCTTCATGGAAAAAGAAAACCACCAATGTAGCTTGATTTATGGGAGGAGAAAAATTTTGAGCCCTCCTTCATTATAGAAATTTGAGACTTCCACCCTCTTAGCAATCTTGCTCTATGGCTCCTTATGCTCCTTCCCTTGCTAATTTGATCTGTTTATAGTCTGATTATGAGGAGGATTAGTGCGATTAAAGGTGGTTTTGTGGTTTTTCACAAACCTACTAATGGTTTTCCACCTTGCTTTACCCTTTGGACAAAAGATTAATGGACAAAAGGTAAAAGATTGATTATCTAATGGTTAAAAACAAGCCTTCTTTCAACCATATATATCCACAAACCCATAAACGTCTTCTTCTTGAAATTAAATTAAAAAATTACTAAATTCATCGTTACCTTTGTCTCTTTCACCTCTATGTCCACAAGTCTTTGACTCTCTTCAAGAAGATTGAATTAAAGCAAAGCTCTAATACCACTGTCATGGGAACCTTTTATATTTCTTGAAGAAATAATTAAAAACTCACAAAATACATCAAAAATTAAAACAGACTTGAGTTAAATTGAAATCAAATAATATAGAATAACATAAGGCAAGGGAAATAGAATAACATCACCATCAAGATAAGATTGGGTGCAATCTCCCCTCTCCAATGAGTGTAGCTCCACTTTCACGACTTGAGTATTTAGAGAATTGTATTCATAAAAATAGCCCAAGGAGCTAGTAATAGATGTGCGTACAAATTAGGCTTGCTTTTCTCACTTTGGGGTATTTCTTTACATATTATTAACCAGATGAAAGCTCCTTAGGTTTGTGCATATAAAAACCTTTGCCCAAATATAATTGCTAATGGGCCTTTTCACATAAAATAACTTTGTGTATATTTGCACATATAATAATCTTGTGCACATTCACACATTGCATATTTGCACATATTATATGTGCATATTTATACATATAATAATCTTGTGCACATTCACACATTGCATTAAGCCGATTCCTGCACACATTAAATTAAGCATATTTTTCTACGATTATTAATTCATCAAAAACATGATAAAAGATATACCTGTAATCTAGAACAAATAGCTTTGCATCTTGAAAATTTTGATCTACTACTCCATCTAGTGATTCTTCTGACTCTATCCAAGACAAAAAATCTACAACTACATGCTCACTTCCAAGCGTGTGTTCTATGGTAAACTCAAACTCTTGTAATAATAGCATCCGGCTTCACTCTTTTCTTTTAGGTTACCCACCAAGGCTTCACTCTTCTCTTTCAAGAAATAGATCCATGTCATCCTACTAAAATCATTAATGAATGTTATGTATTACCTGCTTCCATTGATGGATTGAGTTTGTGTAGGACCCCATATGTCACTATGCATAACCTCCAATGGTCTTCTACTCATTTGACCTTCTTTAGCAAAATGCAACCTAGCTTGGTTCCCAAATTGACATGCATCACAAACATGTGTACTCCCATCATATTTGAACCTTGGCAAACCACCAATAATGCCCTTTGTTTGTATAGCTTTTATCTTTTTCATATGTCTAATCCTATTCCACATATCAATGTCCTATACAATGCCATGACTATGTGAAAACACGATTGACTTCGATACTGGAATACTTGCATCCAAAGAAAAAAATCTTCCTTCCTTTTAACCCTTTGTAATAATGAACTTATATCCATCCTTAAGGTCTGTTGAGATTACATGCTCGATGACAGATAGAGCTAGGCACGATATGTGCTGGCATGGTAGATAGCAGCATGTGTATGACAATAAATGGCCATGTCCATTTGGCCATAGTGTGTGGACATTAGATAGGCTTATTTGGTGTGTGAATACATCACATTTAGTGTGTGGTGTGTAGTTCTCTTCTATTATGCATTGTATGGTGAGAGTGGATATGGCTTCCCTCTTTGGTTAGGGTTACACTAATGGATTATTAGGGTTTGCTCTCTTGTGTGTGTGGTCTCTCTTTATCAGTCTTTTATCATGGTATCAGAGCCTGGTGCTCTCTATTAGTGTTGTGAGTGAGTAAAGAAGAGGAAAAAATTCTCTTTTGGAGCTATCCATTGGAGCTCGGAGCTTGGAGCAAAGAGAAGCTGGGAGCACACCCATACTCAACAGATCTGAAAGCTAAGGACCACGGGTAAGCAAAGCTAAACACCCAGATTACAGGGTGAAGGACACATGTATGTGGCATTTTGATATGTAATAGCAACTCGGGAGCAAGCATAACCATCGTTTTGAAGCCATTTGATGCATTGCAAAAGAGGGTAAATCACTATTTTGGAACCCTCACAAAACAGAGGATACATGCCCAAAATTGAAGCCATTAGAGCCCATTTATATGCAAATTGCAAGCATTGATGTGTGGGGAGCATATCTAGGACCATTGCCAAGCCATAAATGAGCTCATTAGTGATTTACAAACTCTCCAAACCCCCATAGGAGCAGGCGGCACTAGAAATATAGCCTCTTGGAGAGTAGATTTTAACCATTTTGCACTTGTTTGATGCCTCACAAAGCTATATAATGTGGTTGGATGCATATGAAGCTTAGCAATTGTGTGCATGTGAGCTTGGAGAAGCCTTTTGAGCATTCATTTGTGAGAAACAACAAGATTGGAGCTGATTTGGAGTAGATTAACAAAGGATGAAGCCTGTAATCAGTAGAACAGAGCTTAAGAATTTGTCAATTACTCACTCACTACTCAAAATTGGATTAATTCCTCTTACACGGAGGTGGAGAAACATCATATGGAGCTAATGAATGCATGGGCCCTGAATTTGGATCTCATTTGAAGTGATTAGAGTGGGATTAGTGATTGTAAATCACTCTTATTAAAACAAAGTACAACATTTGGCATGTGTTTGGCATGTAATGACCTCGAATGTTTATATGCTACATGGAGGATGTATGGATGTTAATGCATATCGTCCACACTTATTTGATCATTTCTCAATGTTTTGGAAGATTGGAAGGCTCAGAAAAACCCGTCACAAAATAAGGCAAAGTGGATTGTTTGTACATAGTTGAGCTCAAATGCTGTGTGGATAATCTTGTATTCATAACACGAGCAAATTAAAGGTTTCTGAAAAGTGGAGGACTGTTTTGGATGCATTTCTCGAAATTTGAGAGTGGTGCCAAGTTGTTTTCAGCATTTGCAAATAGTATTGATAGGATCCAATTATAAAAATTTGGTTACGTTTTGTCTTGGGTACCAAGGAAAAGAGTTCCCAGGTCCCCTAGCTAGCACTCATGCAAAATTAAATAGACACACCACTTACGCACCCGATATGAAATTACCTTTTCTTAGATTCAACTATTTCCAAAACAGCATTGCAATAAAACCACAATGTCTCCATCCTAATCCTTAGTATTCCATTTCCAGGTCTAATTTTAACCTTTTTCCACTTTCCAACCATAAAATCCAATTTCAGTCATTCCTTCCTCAGCGTACCTATGGCATCATTGGCAACCAGAACGCTCACCACCTGCTCACTCAGGGGCCCTTTCAATAGTTCCTAGGATTATAATAACATAAAATCCATATGGACTCTCCGTTGAAGATCAGCTAGATCAATCAACAAGATCCATGTAAAAGAGCCATGAACTTATCCGTTGAAGACCAGCAAGGCCAATCAACCAGATCCATGCCCGTGAACGCTCACCACCTGCTCACTCAGGGGCCCTTTCAATAGTTCCTAGGATTATAATAACATAAAATCCATATGGACTCTCCGTTGAAGATCAGCTAGATCAATCAACAAGATCCATGTAAAAGAGCCATGAACTCATCCGTTGAAGACCAGCAAGGCCAATCAACCAGATCCATGCCCGTGTTCTGAAAACAACTCTAACTCATTTTTCTTCCTCGTCGCACGCGTGGGTATCTTGGGCGACCCAGAGCTCAAATACTGTCAACACCCTCTATGTTCCTTCGCAGTAGGTGACCTAACGCTTCACTCACAGGCCGCTTCCTTGGTCCCTCATCCACCGTACTTACCAGAAGCTCATCATTTTAATTGAACCAAGGTTGGTCAAGACCTCGGCCGACCTTGCCACACGAGACGTCCTTCTTTGACTCTCCGACCAGCTGTTGCAACAATTTCACTTAGGTCCCCCATGACCTCATTCCAGAAGATAGCCAAAATGCTTCCCCCAGCATTCTTGATGTAAAACAATCTTTAAAAAAATAGGTTTCACATACAATTACAATTTCAAAACAAAATTCCTATCTTTCCTCATCATTCCACATCCTTTCTCATCATTCCTTATCATTCCACGTCATTTCTCATTATTCCACATTTTTCTACATCAATTCACCTCACATCGTTTCACATAAATTCCCATCCATTCACATCATCCCACATAAATTCTCATCCATTCACATCATCCCACATCAATACACATCAATTCACATCATCTCACATAATTCTCACATTCATTCACATTATCCCACATCGTTCTCACATTCATTCACATCATCCCACATTGTTCCCACATTCATTCACATCATTCCACGTCGCTCCCACATTCATTCATATAATCCCACATTGTTTCCACATTCATGCACATCATTCCACATCATTCTCACATTCATGCACATCCTCCCAAATTCATTCACATCATCCCACATTCATTCACATCATCCCACATTGTTCCCACATTCATTCACATTATCCCACATTGTTCCCACATTCATTCACGTCATCATACATCATTTCCACACATCACCCAGATTAAAAGTACAGTTACTCTACTTTTTATTCTGACAGGACTTTCTAAGTCTTAGCCATTACTTGGCTCAGTTAAAGACAACTTCTCTTGACTCAATTCAGTTTAGTCTAAATTTCCATTCTCTTTTGGACTCTCGATCCCTTCAACTATTCGAGACTCCTTTCCCAGGGAATCTAAGAATAAGTCAGTCACAAGTAAACACGTTCATCCAACTAAGCACGTTGTTGGTCTTTTTTTGGGAAATCCTTTTCCCATTCAGAATGTACTCAAGATTCTATTTTTAGAGAATCTAGACGTATACTTCATTTTTCCAAAATTTGAATATGTTCGGGATTCCTCTTTGTGATTAAAATTTATCTATGTTTTCTTGATGCATTTCTATGAATATTTTCACATTCATTTCTTGATTTTTCCAAAATAGAATATGCTCAATATTCCTCTTTTAGCATAAAATATTTAGCCACACGTACTAATCTATTTTTATCTAAATGAATTATATTCATAATCATTTTCATAATTCTCATAATTTGAATGAATCTAGAAAATTTGTGCATAACATTCTTTATTTTTCTAGTAAATTAATAATGCTTATGCATAAATTCATTCTCTAATGATATAAATTTTTCCATAGCTTCCCCACATTTCCTATGAAATGATAATACTCAAAATTACACTTTTAATATAAAAATTATTTATGCACAAATTCCATTTTCTAATGATAAAGATTTTACCATAACTTTCCCATATTTTCTATGAAATGAGAATGCTTAAAATTTCACTTTTAGCATAAGAATTAATTATGCATAAAATTTATTTTCTAATGTTAAAAATTCTGCCATAGTTTCCTTTCATTTACTATGAAATGAGAATACTCAAAAGTTTACTTTTAGCATAAATTTAATTTATGCAAAAATCTTCATTTTCTAATGATAAATTTTGCCATAACTTCCCCACATTTTCTATGAAATGAGAATGCTTAAAATTACACTTTTAGAATAAAATTTATTCTATTCATAAACTCATTCTCTAAAGATGAAAATTTTGCCATAGTTTCCCCGCATTTTCTAAGAAATGAGAATACTCAAAGTTCCTCTTTTATAATAAAAATTATTTATGCAAAAAACATTCATTTTCTAATGATGAAATTTTGCCATAACTTCCCTACATTTTCTATGAATTGAAAAGGGTTAAAATTACACTTTTAACATAAAAATTAGTTTATGTATAAACCTAAGCTTAAACATAAAGATTAATTCATCATAAATCAAGAAAAGCATGGTTTTAAGAGGAAAACCCATAAAATAAAATGCTTCCCAAGCATGAGGGAGATTGGGATAAAGAAGATTACCATTGAAGAAGAAAGTAAAACACCATTTGTTTTAGGCTTACCCTTGGTTTTTGGCTTGATTCTTTCAAGATAAGTGAAGGCCACAAGAAGAAGCTTGGCCACCAAGAAGTAGAGGGTAATCTCCAAGAGAAGAAGAGGATTAGTGAAGCTCCAAAGCTTCACAAAGGAGAGGAAAAGATAGAGAGATAATAGAAATACACTAAACTAAAAATTACACTAGCATAGAGTTACTCCAATATGAAAATACAAAGGAACGGGGGTCTATTTATAGGTGAGGGAGGCCACCAACCAAGTCTAACTAGAATCTATAGACTTTCAGCTTCAGTTTGATCCATTTTTTTGGACAAGTTTTGGACTAGTTAGGCCCACTTTTTTGATCTAGTTTGAAATAGGTGAGAGGAGAGAGGAAATATCTCATTTTTTTGATTAAAAAATTGGAGTAATGATGCCTATTCTAGGCGCCTCCTTTATGAGCTCTTGAGGTGTCAAAATTTCACCCTCATTTTTTAACTATTAAGTACCTGTAATAGTCAACTCTTCATCTTTATGTGAGAATTACTCCTTTTTGGGGGATTTTCTTTTATTCTTGAATTTTTCTCATTCAAACACTTGGATTAACCCTATTGGCCCTTTAGAACACTCTTTGGACCTTAATCCATAATTTTTTGAAAATGTGGACCCTTAGGCTAAGGTGTCTAATGCACATTTCAATTAATTTCTAATGCCATTAGAAAACTCTTTTTGAACTTCTGTTTCAAGGGAATTGATCTTAAATAAAAGGGATAATTTTATATCCAAAAATATCTCAAAATTGTATTATCTCTCTCTAGAATATTTTCTCTCTCTAGGCCAAAAACAAAGGAAAACAATGTTTTCTTGCATTTTGAAATAGGGGATGATTATAGAGACTAAAGGGGAGGTTCTTACACCTTTACATCTCAAAAGATGGAGAGAGGAATCATACGAGATGTCCTCATCTCGCAGCAACAAGAGGATAATCTCTTACATCCCTTTCTTCTTTCTGTTACTTCTTCCAGCGTTACTGCCTTGGAAGTAGATGGCTGATTTGGGAACCTCTCTCTTTGACTTTCTCAATTCTGGGACTGAGATCTTGCATTACTTTGCATCGAGACGCTGAGGGTTGGTTAGGGAATCTTCCTCTGGGGTTTCCTTGATTTTAATGGGAAGGGCCATGATTACTCTGGAAGGAAGGAGCTGGAATATGAAATCTTGGTCCTTGACTTCCTTGTCCTGAAAACCTTGATCCAAAAGGAGTTGGGCAATCCATACTACAATGACCGTATCCTTGGCAATTAAAGCATTTAATTCTTTTGTTCAAGGGTGGAACTTGTGAAGTTGAGTTCCAGGGAATTGTGTTCCGAGGAAAAAGCCTTTCTTCCATTCTGGAACTTCTCGTATCCTAGGTTTGACTAGGACCTTGTTGTCTCTTAAGAGGCAAAAAGTTAGAATCACCTTCCGGGGTTAGGAATCTTTTGAAAGACGATGGTGTTAGCTTTGGTGGAACCTTGACAACAAAGACCTTGGCGAAATCCTTCGCCATCCACACTGCTTCAACCATAGAAATTGGCTTAGCATTCTTCACCAGGGTATCCAAGGGTTCATTCATTCCCTGAATCAACCTGGCCATCAGCTATTCTTTATCCAGCGAGATGGCGAGTATTTGAGGAGGAGAGCGAATGCTTGGTGATATTCCTCCATAGTTCGGCTTCCCTGGATTAGCTCCAGGAACTCGTTCATCTTTGTCTCCAAGAAGCCTAGAGGATAAAATCTCTTTCTAAGGTATGCTTTAAGATCATCCCACGTTTGGGTGGTCCGATCTAAGCGGTTTGTCTCACAGTGGTTCCTCCATGCTACTCTGGCAGTTTCTATGATCTTCAACCTAGAAAGAGCCACCTTACTTTTTTCATTGTAAACCAGTGACATCAAAGTACTCCTCCATAGCTTCAATCCACTTCTCTACTGTTTCTCCCAAGTGCTCCCCTTCACCTTTGAAAGGTCCAAGCTGAGATCTATGAAGAGATTTGCGAACATCTAGGTCGAGCTCTTCCTCATCGTGTCGGGGGCTAACATTTCTACCACGACGACATCGATCCATGATCCTGTCAATACGAAAATTCTTTGTTAAGTCCCTTTTTCTAACTTAACCAAGACACTCAAGTGAAAAGACCACTTTATAATTTAAATCCAAAAGGAGTTAAACTTTAGATCAAACTGATTTTGGGATTCCTTAAAATTTGGTCAACCCTCTCAGAATCTTGGGATAAAGATCCCTTCTATAAGAAGAAGCATACAGAACTCATTATCAAAAAATAATTCATTCATATCCTTAACACAATAATGGTCCATCAGACCAGTAATTTCCATTTAACATCTGAACATTTCCCATGGGAATTTCAATTATACAGGTTCTCAATTTGTCATTCCTTAATTGGGTCCACTGGGCCAAAGGTCAAGCTACGAACAATCTGTCAGCATGATCCACTAATCCCATAGTAATCTGCTGAAAGTCTTGATCGTCTTCCACGTTACTAACATCATTACTGGTATTTTCTCCATTCATCATCATCATGACTTATTCAACTCATCTACTTTCAACCAGAATCCAAAAAATAATCATCCTTCAATTAGAATCCAAATCAATTCATCAAATTTTCAACCATAATTCTAAAATCATATCAACCAGTATTCCAATCTTCATCTAGGATAGCATTTTTGCTTATAACTTCAAGGTCTTAGATTCACTCGTATATATTGTTAGTATAGAGCTGAAGTTATACCCATGGTATATACAGGTGGTCATGGTCCTTGGTCGTCACCAGCCGACCTTCACTTCACATTCAACGCCTTCTCTCTCCGCTGCTTACAGTCGACGTCTTCTTCAACTTCCCTCGCCCAGAAAGCATATGCGATTTCTCCAACAAAAATCTTCTAATGTAGTCAAGGGCCTTAACTATCCTTTGTATTCTCACCAAACCTGTTATGTGTGCATATACTAGGAGGCTAACCCACATTAGGCTTGTGAGCATGGGAGCATGGGAACAAGCTCTTGTGGAGCATGGGTTAGGACTAACCTTAAGGGTTAAGGTTAGGGTCAGGCATCCAAGGGTCACGCATGGGAAATGGAGAGTCAAGAGTCACTTGAGGGCCCTCCTATATAATAGGGGCATGGGGCACACTCATCAAGGGGGGCTTGGGGGCTTGGGGGCTTGGAGGCTTGGGGGCTTGGAGGCTTAGGCTATGGTCTCTTGTGCAGAGGTCCATATCTACTCACCTACCATTTCACACTATAGCTACATGCTATTGGATTGGAGTTATACCTCTTGATGGTATGGGACATCAAGGTAGAGGTATGATGCATTTCATTTATAATTCATGTATGCATCCCTTGGGCTCGGGTGGTCGGATGGATGAGTTTATGCCTGATTTATGCATGTTTATGCATAACAATTATCTAGAGAGATCTTAGGATTTTAATAGTGGTATCAGAGCAATCTCTAGTTAATTGTTGTTGGTTCTTCTTTTTTATTGTAATTTTTGGTATTTTTTTGAAGTAAATTTTAATATTTACTAATAAAAATATTATTTTATTGATTTGTCTTGATGATTTACACGTGGATCTTTGATATAGCGATTGGAATGTGTGTAACTACTATTCAATGGACGAATCGACATTGCGAGGGAATTTCGTGAGTTTAATGCTATTTTTTTCTATTTTTTATGGTTTAAATAAGCATTAATGGAAGTTTTTGTGAAAATACCACATATTTTATTGTGGATATTTTTGGAAGAATGGATTCCCTAAATTTCTAGAAATTTTAGGATTTTTTTCTAATTTTAAAGAAATTTTTAGAGCATTTTTATGGTTGAAAATGTATTTTTATACATTTTCGCAGGTTTTTTCGCGGGTATGCGATCTAATTTCTATTGATTTTCTACTGAAATGTAGTAGGGGATAGCATGTTAATGCATGAAATGCTCTCTCGTGTGCGTCGGACTCTCTCCGCCTCTCAATTTTGATTTTTTCTTCTTTTCTCCGTGAAAATTTCTCTTAAAAGGGATTTTTTAAAACATTAATCATAATTAATGTTAATTATGATCAAGTAAAGTTTAATTAAAAACTTTAATCAGAAAGTTAATCTCCTTGTTAACAAAGGAGAGAGGGGAGAGGAGGAAGGTGTATTGGATGGAGAAGGAGAGGAGAGAGGGGAGAGGGAGGATTCCATCTCCCTCTTCTTCAATAGGCATAATGTGTGCGCGTGCCGCGCAGGGGGGGCGGCGGCGGCGGCGGGGCGGGGGCGCTGCAGCCCAACCGGGCAAAAATGGCACCCCCCTAAAAATCAAAAACCTTAATAAGCTAAAAGGTTATTATTATTTTTATTATTTTTTTAAAAATGAGTTTTTTTAATTAAAAAAGAGCTTTTGAAAAGGTTAAAAAAAGCTTGAAAAAAGCCAAAAATGTGAAATTTGAGATAAAAATTCTCTAATTTTTTTTAAAAAATTTCTTCTTGAAACCTTTTGGCTTTTGATCTTCCGGAAAACCTTTGGCTTTCCATTTTCTCGATACCTTTTGGCTTTCCGAATTCTGGAAAATCTTTTGACCTTCCGTATTCCCCGGAAACTTTTGACCTTTCACATTCCGATTTTTTTTGTCTTTTTATTTTTCCAAAACTTTTGGCTTTCCGTATTCTGGGGAAACCATTGGAATTCTGAAATTTTTTGACCGTTCGTATTCTAAATACGTTCGGGGTTAATTTAAAATTTTAAAAAATTCCTAAAAATTAGACAAAGGTTATTTTAAATTTTGGAAAAATGTGGGGATGGTGTTTGGCATGTAGTGTATCTGTTCGGGTACCCGTGACCATTCAAATTACTTTAAAATATATTTTTTGACCCAAAAAATTGAAAAATCCATTAAAATTATAAATTTTCATTGGATTTGAGAATTGTCCGGTGGAATTGGAAATTTCGTTGAACGATGGGATTCTCACAAAAAATTAGGAATATTCTAGAAATTAATTTTAGAAATTCTAAAAATTGATATTTTTAAAATATCAATGGTATTTTAGCAAATTAAATTGCTATTTTTTTTGAAAAAATATAGGTTTGGAATGCCATAAGATAGGTTTGGTGAAATTCAAAATTATCGTATTTTGAGGCCCTATAAAATTAGAAAAAATTAGAAAAAAATCATGATAATTCTTTTTCTCAAGAATTTAATATTTTTGAGGGTTATTTAATGTTGAAGTACATTTTCTCGTATGCTGACATTAGATAGATACGGGTTATTCGTATATTATTAATATGATTGTACCTCCTATTAGTTGTTATTTTTGTTTGGATTAATTCTAAACAATGTTTTCATGATGTTTTACCATTGTTTAGTCATTATTTTTGGACATGTTCCTTAATTTCTTTTAACGGTTATAATTTGCGTTCAAAGTGTGTTTCACCTTTGACACTTTTCCATGATAATTTATTTTGCATTTGTTTGAGTGTGGTTTGTGCTTAATTTCTTAAGCCTACGACAAATTCTACCATGGGTCAGTTGATCGGTTTGTTTTGGTGGATTTTATTGGATGTTTTCCAAGCTTATATGGACTCATCAGGTTCTACGACAAATTCTACCATGGGTCAGTTGATTGGTTTGTTTTGGTGGATTTTATTGGATGTTTTCCAAGCTTATATGGACTCATCAGGTTTTGCCTAGATCACTTGTGTCTAGGATTTTCTTATTGAGTGCTAAACACGTGTTTCACTTGCTTACTTTGGAGTTTTGCTTGAACGACACCTCGTTCATATACTCCGGATTGATGAGTTGGCCCCAATTTTAATGCTTCTTTTGGCATGATTAATGTCCATTAGATGGTATGCATTGATTTTTTTATGATCAACTATGGTTTTTATGGATTCGAGGAGCTTCTATGCTTTTATCCATGGTTTTTTAAGGATCTTTTGATCTTTTGGATAGTTTTATGTGCTTTGAAGGTAGTATTTGCCTTTATTTTTTGCACGTAATTTTGGACTATGTTCCTTGTAGTACAAGATGGATACCTAGTTGCTTATGTATCTAGGTGAGTTTTTTTTCTATCCTAACTTTATTGTGTTTATTGGGTAGTTATCATTGGAAAGGCGCCAATAATTCAATTTCTTTTCTAATGATATACTCGGAAAGAGTTATTCCTTGATGTAGTCTCAGGTATATAGAGACAGGTTTTAGTATGTGAAAGTCTAGGATAACGCCATCTTATTCCTTTTATACAGGATTTTATTCATATTTTCTAGATGGCATACTAGGGAGTTTTCAAATTATTAAGGTATGTATGGGTGGTATCATGGTGGTATGGGACGCTAGTGATCCCTCACATATATTATCTTATGGGATAATGTGGGCTCAAGATTGTTGCTTTGCTTACATCACTTAGCATGTTGACCTTAACATTCAAAGACAATCTCATTTTCTAAGTTCACTAGAAGTTATAGTGTGGGCATTCTCTAGATAAACTTCTTTTATCTATAGCCTGCATGTATTGATGAGAGTAAGCTCGCCGGCATTTTCACTTGTTGAAATCTCTTTCTTTAGAGTTCAACGAGTTTATCTTGTTGTGTTTGGATTAAGAAAATTTGGATTTTTCCTTTGTTGGCATTTCTTTTTCTAGTTCCGTACTTTAAGTGATTTATACAGCCAACTTGATGGTTTATGGATGGACATATGTGACTCATCAAAACACCGATGACTCTCTATGTTGATATGGATAGCTCGGGACATCGATTATTCCATGTGCAGATGTGGGTACATCGGGGCGCCGATGAATCCCTGGTTCCTGCTGTTATAATGCCATGTTTTCCTACTTTATTCCGAATGGTTTACAACGAGGAAATTACTTTGAGGATGAATTCCTCTGATCATCCACCATAGTCTGATGGTGGGCAAACAGAGGGTATGAATCAGATTGTAGAGGATATGCTTCATGCATATGTCTCTGGAAAAGCATCAAATTGGAAAAAATATCTTCCAATGATGGAATTTGCCTATAATAGTTATACGGCTGTTGGTTTTAGTCCATTCATGCTTATGTATGGGTATTAACCTAGGGCACCTATTGATGTTGGTCTTAAGGATATCGAGCTTGATGCAATGAGGGATTTCTTGCGTGATATGCAGGAAATGCTGATCGAAGCTCGGAATTCTATCAGGAGTGCTCAGGAGGACAAGGCACGGTTTTATGCTGATAGGGGACGCTCATCTCGGTCTTTTGAACCAGGAGCGTTGGTTTATTTAAAAGTTCCTAAAGATTTTCAGACTTTGTCAAAAGGAAAATACTCGAATTTATCTCCTAGATATTGTGGTCCATTTCGATTTATACATCGGATTGGCACGGTTGCGTATGAACTTGAACTACCTCCACATGTTAGAGTTCATCTAGTCTTTCATATCAATAGATTGAAAGACTGGATGTTAGAATTTATCTCCTAGATATTGTGGTCCATTTTGATTTATACATCGGATTGGCACGGTTGCGTATGAACTTAAACTACCTCCACATGTTAGAGTTCATCCAGTCTTTTATATAGATTGAAAGGGAAACTGGGAGGTGAGGATAACACGGTTACTCTTTGAAGTTGAAGAATTATCCCATGTTCCACATGAACCTGATAAGGTACTTGAATTCAAGGAAAGGAAACTTTGTAGTTGACTAATCCCTGAGGTTAAAATTAGGTGGAAAGATAGGGAAATAGAGGATTCGACTTGGGAGTCGGTTGAGATTGTTCAGCGCAGTTCTCCTTCTTTTCATTGCAAGAGTGCAATGTTTTGAGAGAGGGAAAGTATGTTATGTGTGCATATACTAGGAGGCTAGCCCACATTAGGCTTGTGAGCATGGGAGCATGGGAAGAAGCTCTAGTGGAGCATGGGTTAGGAGGACTAACCTTAAGGGTTAAGGTTAGGGTCAGGCATCCAAGGGTCACACATGGAAATGGAGAGTCAAGAGTCACTCGAGGGCCCTCCTATATAATAAGGATATGGGGCACACTCAAGGGGGGCTTGGGGGCTTGGAGGCTTAGGCTATGGTCTCTTATGTAGAGGTCCATATCTACTCACCTACAATTTCACACTATAGCTACATACTGTTGGATTGGAGTTATACCTCTTGATGGTATGGGACATCAAGGTAGAGGTATGATGTATTTCATTTATAATTCATGTGTGAATCCCTTGGGCGCGGGGGTGGTCGGGTGGATGAGTTTATGCCTGATTTATGCATGTTTATGCATAACAATTATCTAGAGAGATCTTAGGGTTTTAATAGAACCCGCAGTCACATGGCCAAATCAAGGAGGAACTTGCACTTGGTTCATAGTAGAGACCAACACTTTTTTCCCCATCAAAAGAGGCACAACCATTGATTCTTTTTCATAGAACAAGGATTATCTTGTGACTTACTTCAACTATCGTAACTTGAATGGAATTGAATTTTATTATAGGAATCCATAGATCCAACCTAACCCCATCCAATCCCATGGGTTAGCCAACCGCCCACCAACCACTGTATTGATAGGATCCAATTATAAAAATTTGGTTATGTTTTGTCCCGGGTACCAGGGAAAAGAGTTCCCAGGCCCCCTAGTCGGCACTCATGCAAAATTTAAATAGACACACCACTTATGCACCCGATATGAAATTACCTTTTCTTAGATTCAACTATTTCCAAAACAGCATTGCAATAAAACCAGAATGTTTCCATCCCAATTCTCACCATTCCATTTCTAGGTATAATTTCCAACTTTTCTCACTTTCCAACCATAAAATCCAATTTCAGTCATTCCTTTCTCAGCATACCTATGGCATTGTTGGCAACCAGAACGCTCACTCAGGAGCCCTTTCAATAGTTCCTAGCCCATAGTACCTAGGATTATAATCACATAAAATCCATATGGACTCTCCGTTGAAGATCAGCTAGATCAATCAACAAGATCCATGTAAAAGAGCCATGAACTCATCCGTTGAAGACCAGCAAGGCCAATCAACCAGATCCATGCCCGTGTTTAGAAAACAACTCCAACCCATTTTTCTTCCTTGTCGCATGTGTGGGTATCTTGGGGGGGCGACCCAGAGCCTGAGCACTATATGGTCAGCACTCTCTAGGTTCTTTCGCAGGTGACCTAGCGCTTTACTCATAGGCTGCTTCCTTGGTCCCTCATCCACCGTATTGGAAGCTCACCATTTTAATCGAACCAAGGCTGGTCAAGACCTCGGCCAACCTTGCCACACCACGTGAGACGTCCTTCTTTGACTCTCCGTTGGTTGTTGCAACATTTTCACTTAGGTCCCCATGGCCTCATTCCACAAGATAGTCAAAATGCTTCCCCCATCATTCTTGATGTAAAACAATCTTAAAAAAAACAGGTTTCATATACAATTACAATTTCGAAACAAAATTCCCATCTTTTCTCATCATTCCACATCCTTTCTCATCATTCCTTATCATTCCACGTCATTTCTCATTACTTCACATTTTTCTACATCAATTCACATCACATCGTTTCATATCAATTCACATCCATCCATTCACATCATCCCACATAAATTCTCATCCATTCACATCATCCCACATCAATATGCATTAATTCACATCATCTCACATAATTATTACATTCATTCACATCATCCTACATCGTTTTCACATTCATTCACATCATTCCACATTGTTCCCACATTCATTCACATAATTCCACATCGTTCCCACATTCATTCACATCATCCCACATTGTTCCACATCGTTTCCACATTCATGCACATCATCCCACATCGTTCCCACATTCATTCACATTATTCCACATCGTTCCCACATTCATTCACATCATCCCACATTCATTCACATCATTCCACATTGTTCCCACATTCATTCACATCATTCCACATCATCCCACATTGTTTCCACATTCATTCACATCATCATACATCGTTTCCACACATCACCCAGATTAAAAGTATAGTTACTCTACTTTTTATTCTGACAAAACTTTCTAAGTCTCGGCCATTACTTGACTCAGTTAAAGATAACTTTTCTCGACTCAATTCATTTAAGTCTAAATTTCATTCTCTTTTGGACCCTCGATTCCTTTAAGTATTCCAGCCTCATTTCCCTAGGGAATCTAAGAATAAGTCAGCCACCACAAGTATACACGTTCATCCAACTAAGCGTGTTTCTGGTCTTTTTCTAGGAAATCCTTTTTCCATTCAGAATGTACTCAAGATTTTATTTTTAGGGAATCTAGACATATACTTTATTTTTTCAAAAGTTGAATATGTTCGGGATTCCTCTTTTTGATTAAAATTTATATATGTTTTCTTGATGCATTTCTATGAATATTTTCACATTCATTTCTCGATTTTTCCAAAATAAAATATGCTCAATATTCCTCTTTTAGCATAAAATATTTAGCCACACCTACTAATCCATTTTTATCTAAATGAATTATATTCATAATAATTTCCATAATTCTCATAATTTGAATGAATCTAGAAAATTTATGCATAACCTTCTTTATTTTTTCAATAAATTAATAATGCTCAAAACTCCACTTTTAGCATAAAATTAATTATTCATTCTCTAATGATATAAATTTTTCCATAGCTTTCCCACATTTGCTTCCCACATTTGCTATGAAATGATAATACTCAAAATTACACTTTTAATATAAAAATTATTTATGCATAAATTTCATTTTCTAAAGATAAAGATTTTACTATAACTTTTCCATATTTTCTATGAAATGATAATGCTTAAAATTCCACTTTTAGCATAAAAATTAATTATGCATAAAATTTATTTTTAGCATAAAAATTAATTATGCATAAAATTTATTTTCTAATGTTAAAAATTCTGCCAAAGTTTCCCCACATTTACTATGAAATGAGAATACTCAAAAGTTTATTTTTAGCATAAATTTAATTTATGCAAAAACCTTCATTTTCTAATGATAAAATTTTACCATAACTTCCCCACATTTTCTATAAAATGAGAATACTTAAAATTACACTTTAGAATAAATTTTATTATATGCATAAACTCATTCTCTAAAGATGAAAATTTTGCCATAGTTTCCCCGCATTTTCTAAGAAATGAGAATACTCAAAGTTCCTCTTTTATAATAAAAATTATTTATGCAAAAACCTTCATTTTCTAATGATGAAATTTTGCCATAACTTTTCCACATTTTCTATGAATTGAAAATAGTTAAAATTACACTTTTAACATAAAAATTAGTTTATGTATAAACCTAAGCTCAAACATAAACATTAATTCATCATAAATCAAGAAAAGCACGGTTTTAAGAGAAAAACCCATAAAATAAAATGCTTCCTAAGCATGAGGGAGGTTGGGAAGAAGAAGATTACCATTGAAGAAGAAAGTAAAACACCATTGTTTTAGGCTTACCCTTGGTTTTTGGCTTGATTCTTTAGAGAGAAGTGAAGCCCATAAGAAGAAGCTTGGTCACCAAGAAGTAGAGGGTAATCTCCAATAGAGGAAGAGCATTAGTGAAGCTCCAAAGCTTCACAAAGGAGAGGCAAGGTAGAGAGATAATAGAAATACACTAAACTAAAAATTACACTAGCATAGAGTTACTCCAATATGAAAATACAAAGGAATAGGGGTCTATTTATAGGTGAGGGAGGCCACCAACCAAGTCTAACTAGAATCTAGAGGCTTCTAGGTTCAGTTTGATCCATTTTGGACAAGTTTTGGACTAGTTAGGTCCACTTTTCTGATCTAGTTTGAAAGAGGTGAGAGGAGAGATGAAATATCTCATTTTTTTGATTAAAAAATTGGAGTAATGATGCCTATTCTAGGCACCTCCTTCATGAGCTCCTGAGGTGTCAAACTTTCATTTTTTTACTAATAAATCCTCATTTTTTTACTATTAAGTACCTGTACTAGTGAACTCTTTATCTTATGTGAGAATTTACTCCTTTTTGGAGGATTTTCTTTTATTCTTGAATTTTTCTCATTCAAACACTTGGATTAACCCTATTGGTTCTTTAGAACACTCTTTGGACCTTAATCCATAATTTTTTGAAAATGTGGACCCTTACGCTAAGGTGTCTAATGCACATTTCAATTAATTTCTTATACACATTAGAAAACTCTTTTTAAAATCTGGGGTCGGTTTCGGAGGAATCGCCGGGCTAGTCTCTTGTCCGGACATATGTGGCGGGCGAGGCCCCGAGTGTGGATCCCCGCCCCGCGTGAGAGGCTGACGCTACTTCTGTCGCCAGTGCCCTCGGAGGGGGCACCACGGAGGGGGCAAGGGTCTCACAATGAGGGTAAGAGCTTCATCTACTCTTCCCCCTTTGTGTTGGCGTTGTCTTCACGGGAGTGGAGCTCTAGGAAAGCTATTATATCCTTTGGACTATTGAGATATCGAGCTCATCTAGTGAGGCGGTGGACACTGATGACCCGCCTGGGGGATAGGCCCCACACTTACACCACTGGCATGGTTGGTGAGATCATGGGTGATATGCGGCCAGTGGGATGACAGGCTATGTGACAGCCATTCTAAAGACTGGCATAGTTATAGCACCAGCTCATTTAGTGGGTTCACACTATAGAGAACCCTAGTATGTATTTGGTTGAGTACCTTTTTATATGTGTATACTCTTATCTTTGTATATGGTGTGTTGAGTGTTGAGTGAAGAAGAAGAAGATTTTCAACCTCTCACCTTATGTGTTCTCTTTTAGGCTTTTGTGAGTGTGTGTGTGTGCTTGCAAGAGCTCAAGCTCTCTTCTCCCCTGCATCTTTTCATGGTATCAGAGCCTGGTTCATGCTAAGGGCTAAGCTGCAAGCAAGAGAAGCACAGGATGTGGTACAAGGGTAAGAGCTTCAACTACTCTTCCCTATTTGTGTTGGTGACTACACCCTTGTCGGGAGCTCTACGGGAGGCACCGAGACAAACGATCTCTGATTCAAGAGCTTTCTTCACGGGAGTAAAGCTATAGGGCAACTATAGGGTCCTATTGGATAAAATTTTTCGGGCCAAAATCGCATTTTGGATGCGTTAGGACCTCCGTTTTTCAGAAAGCATGCGATTTCGAGCACTGTGGGGGTAAGTCATCGATTCTCTACAAAACTCTGTTTTAAGAACTGCAGGAAGACAGATTGGCTGTGCAGACACTGTGTGTGTTGCAAGGAGGTCAACAGTTGCCATTGGGTGTATGTAAGCACATTGAGGTCACTGGTTTGTGACATTTGAGTGTAGTACAATACTGCTGTAGAAAATACTGTAGTTTGTGTAGGACAGAGACCAGAGTGCTGTTTTTGGTAATTTTGTGTGTCTGGCAAGATATCAAATGATGGCATAAACCAGATTGTTGCTGAGAAGCTTGATAAGAACAACTTCCATGCTTGGAGGTTCAGGTTGTCGAATTTCCTAATGGGAAAGGGTTATTGGGACTACATAGAAGGTGAGCATGAAGAGGCACCGGAGATAACGGAGATCAATCCGACTGTTACAGATGTGAAAGAGTTCATCAAGGATTGGAACCAAAGAACCAGAAAAGTTATGTATTGGCTCTCTATCAGTATACAAGACACCATGATTGGGCACATTTAGGATGCCAAGTCCCCCAAGGAGGCGTGGGATACCTTGGTAAAACTCTATGAAACAAATACCAAGGCACAAAAGATACAGTTGAAGAATGAACTTCATACTATGGAGAAAAAGAGTATGTCTGTGAATGACTATGCATTGAAGATCAAGGGTATTGTGGAATACCCTTGCATCTATTGGCATTTTAGTAGATGATGATGACAAGGTGGAAGTCTACGTGGTCTCGGGCCACAATACAAGGCATTTAAGACGTCTATTCAGACTCGGGAAAACATTCCCAATTTCACAGATTTGGTGTCTATGTTGATTATAGAAGAGAAGATCTTGGGTGAAGACCAACAGTCTTCACAAAACAAAAACAGTTCAGAGCAACAGACCTTTTACACAAGTTCAGGAAGAGGACGAGGTAGAGGAGGCCGTGGATGCGACGGCCAAGGAGGTGTCCGAACTGGTAATCAGAATTATGGCTAGCAGCAGCAACAACAACAGTCCCAGAATTCACAACAACAACAACAGCACGCAAGTGGAAGAGGCCAATTCAGAGGCAGGGGGAGTCAAAGAAGTCGTGGAAATTGACAAAGGCAGTATAATGATACATGTGGATGCTTTTATTATGGTAAGCCTGGACATGTGTAGGCAGATTATTATAAGAAGCAGGCTGACATACAAAATGGAAAATTGCAGCAAAACAACTATGCATCCTCGAGCAAAAACAATGAAGATAATGAAAGGTTGTTTGTTATGCAGCATGTCGTTAATGCCATGTCTGAAAATGTAGAAGCAGCACATAAAGATGATGTATGGTACGTTGATTCAGGTGCTTCGAACCACATGACAAGTCATGGGGAGTGGTTCAAGGAGATAAAAAACCTTGAAAGACCAGGTTTTGTGGAAACAGGAGATGACACTGCTCATCCAATTGCCCATGTTGGAGATGTGCCATTGTCTATGCAGGATGGCAAAGTGAAGTACCTTGCAGATGTACTTCATGTTCCGAACATAACAAAGAATCTCGTTTCAGTTGGCCAGATGATTGACCAAGGGTTTGTAGGTTCGGTTTAATCCTGATTGTTGTTATGTTGAAGACTTTAAAGACAAGTACAAGTTGGTTACAAAAGGCAACAGAGTGATTGAGCAGGGTTTGCAGGTTCGGTTTAATCCTGATGGTTATTATGTTGAAGACTTTAAAGACAAGTGCAAGGCAACAGAGTGGGCAGAATGTTTACATTGAATGTAAACATGCCTGAAGTGAGTGCTGCAATGTTTACAAATGGTTCAAGAATTATTGCAGACACAGACATTTGGCATAAAAGAATTGGACATGTGAATGTGCAGAGAATGAAGTCTATGCAGACTAAAGGAATTGTGACAGGGCTGCCAAAGTATGGGAGGCTGCAGGTATTATGTGACATTTATTGATGACCACACAAGGAAAGTGTGGGTATACTTCATGAAGGATAAGGGTGAGGTGTTCACTCACTTTCAAAATTTCAAAGTTATGGTTGAAAAGAAAACAGGGAAATATATAAAGTGCCTAAGGTGAGATGGAGGGGGAGAGTACTTCTCCAATGAGTTCTCTGAATTTTTGAAGAAAAATGGTATTCGGAGACAGTTTACATGCAGATACACTCCGCAGCAAAATGGAGTTGCGGAGCACAAGAACAGGCACATTGCTGAGATTACGCGAGCATTGATGGAAGAATATGCCGCATAGCTATTGGGCTGACACTGTTTCTACAGCAGTTTACATCATGAACAGGACTCCAACTGCAGCCATACATGATATAACTCCAGAGGAGAGGTTTACTAGCAAAAAACCTGATTTGTCTCATCTAAAAGTTTTTGGATGCATTGCATATGTGCATGTGCCAGATGAGCTGAGAACTAAGCTGGATCCAAAAGCTAAAAAATGTGTGTTTATTGGATATTCCCTTGAGCAAAAGGGATACAGGTGTTATAACCCTTCTCTACACGTGAGTTGAAGCAAGGATGTTGTTTTTGATGAGATGAGCAGCTGGTATGCTACTGAAAAAGAAGCTGTTGGGGATGATGTGAGTGGAAATGTGGTTCCACAAAATGCAAGTAAGCAATCACAGTCTTTGAGTGGACCAGGAGAGTCCTCATCTAGTGGTTCAGTTGATAAACCATGGAGTGGCAGGCTACGTCATAATACCAGTCCTGCAAATGTGATTAGTACATCACACAAAGGCAAAGAGAAAGTGGTTGAGCCCCTTAGTATGCTTGACATTTCTCTTTGCCTTTGTGTGATTAGTACATCACACAAAGGCAAAGAGAAAGTGCTTGAGCCCCTTAGTATGCCTGACATTTCTATAGGGCATTCTCATGTTGATGGGAGAGTCGTGGCTCAGAGATGAGCCTTGATGAGGAGCTTGGGATACCAGCCTATGAGAACACCTGGTGTAAAGAAGGCTATGGAAGCCATGAATGCAAAGTTGCAAAGATCTGGGAGAGTGAAGAATCCTGTGTGGAGGTTTACCTATGATGGTTATGTGGCACATCACTATGCATACATGGCAAAAGTTGTATAGGTTGTAGAGCCCACATGCATTGATGAGGCTGTTGGAAATGTGTTGGGAGAAAGCTATGGATGAGGAGATGGATGCACTATATGAAAATGAGACTTGGGATTTAGTGAAGTTGCCTGAAGGCAAGAAAGCCATTGGATGCAAGTGGGTGTACAAAGTAAAACATAACAGTGATGGAAGCATAAGCAGGTATAAGGCTTGATTGGTAGCCAAAGGATATGCACAGACATATGGCATTGATGATGAGAAAACTTTCAGCCCAGTTGCCAAGATGGCACCAGTGAGAGTTGTGATAGCAGTGGCTGCATCAAAGCAATGGTCTTTACATCAGATGGATGTAAAGAATGCATTCTTGCATGGGGATTTGTAGGAAGAGGTGTATATGTTGCAGCTACCTAGTTATGAGGATGTGAGTCACCCGCAAGCATGTTTGTAGGTTAAAGAAAGCCTTGTATGGCTTAAAAAAAGCACCAAGAGCATGGTTTGACAAGATTTCTGAATATCTTGTCACTATTGGCTTTCATGTAGCCAATGCAGATTTCTCGCTGTATGTGAGACACGGTGATAGAGGGGTTGTGCTTGTTGTCATCTATGTAGATGTCTTGATCATTACGGGGGACCATGATGCAGAGATCTTTGATGTAAAGATCTTGCTTAGCCAAAAGTTTGAGATGAAGGATTTGGGGGAGCTCAGATATTTCTTGGGCATTGAGGTGATTAGGTCACCACATGGTATTGGATTACTGCAGAGACAGTATGGCTTAGACATGTTGTCCAAGTATGGTATGACAGGCTGTAAGCCTATCTCAATGCCATTGGATCAGAATGGCAAGTTGAGTGCAGATTCAGGAGAGATTTTGGAAGATCCTACTATGTATAGGCGCATAGTAGGAAGCTTGATCTACATGACGATCCTACTATGTATAGTAGGAAGCTTGATCTACATGACGATCACCAGGCGAGATTTGAGCTATGCTGTTGGGTTGGTGAGTCAATTTATGCAAGGTCCTCGATGGATGCCTTGAGATGCATACTGAGGTATGTGAGGTCTACATTGCATTGTGGACTATTTTATGAAACTGGGACAGAGATCTGTGTACATGGGTACACAGATGCTGATTGGGCTAGTAGTATCTCAGATAGAAGATCTACTAGTGGATTCATGTTTTCTTTGGGGAGTGCTGCTGTGACTTGGAGCAGCAACAAGAAGCAGTCTACGGTTGCTCTATCTAGTACAGAGGCCGAGAGGTGCTGCTATGGCAGCATGTGAGGTAGCTTGGTTGAGAAAGCTACTTGCAGATTTGGGTCTATCAGTGGATAGACAAGTTGTCATTTTCTGTGACAACATTAGCAGTATATAGTTGGCCAGGAACCCAGTTTTTCATGCTCACACAAATCATATAGAGGTCCACTACCATTTTGTCAAAGAGAAGGTCTTGGCAGGAGACGTTGACCTTGTTTATGTCAGCACACAGGATCAGGTAGCTTACATCTTCACCAAAGCATTGGGTACAGAGAAGCTCCACAGATTCAGGGCTTCGCTTGGTGTACATGAGATGGAGTTGAGCTCAAGGGAGAGTGTTGAGATATCGAGCTCATCTAGTGAGGCGCTGGACACTAATGACCCGCCTGGGGGATAGGCCCCACACTTACACATCATTGGTGAGATCATGGATGATATGCAGCCAGTGGGATGACAGGCTGTGTGATAGCCATTCTAGAGACTGGCATAGTTATAGCGCCAGCTCATTTAGTTGGGTTCACACTATAGAGAACCCTAGTACGTATTTGGTTGAGTACCTTTTCATATGTGTGTACTCTTATCTTTGTATATAGTGTGTTGAGTGTTGAGAGAAGAAGAAGAGGATTTTCAGCCTCTCTCACCTTGTGTGTTCTCTTTTAGGGTGTTGTGAGTGTGTGTGTGCTTGCAAGAGCTCAAGCTCTCTTCTCCCCTGCATCTTTTCATGGACTAACTTCTGGGAGCCGAAAAATGTGTTTCGGGTGCGTCTTAACCTCCATTTTTCAGTTCGCATGCACTGTGCGGGTAAGTTTCATTTCTCTATAGATTTCTTTTTTTGGAACTGTAGGAAGGGCAATTGGTTGTGTAAACACTGTGTGTATTACAAAAAGGTCTTACAGTTTCCATTGGGTGTGAGTATGCAATTTGAGGTCATTGGTTGTGATAGTTTGGGTGCAATATAATACCACTGCTGCTACAGAGAATACAACAATTTGTGTAGGTCAAACAAGAGTGTTGTTTTTGGTGAGTTTGCATTACAGAAAGGATGTCGAATGAAGGAATGAACCAGATTGTTGCAGGAAAGCTTGACAAGAACAACTTCCATACTTGGAGGTTTAGATTAACAAATTTTCTAACAAGAAAAGGTTATTGTGAATACATTGAAGAAGGTAAACATGAGGAGAAAAGGCTATTGCGAATACATTGAAGAAAAGGCTATTGCGAATACATTGAAGAAGGTAAACATGAGGAGGCAGCACTAGAGATACCAGAGATTAATCTAACTACTGTAGATGTAAAAGAATACAAGGATTGGAATCAAAGAGCAAGGAAAGTCATGTATTGGCTTTCTATTAGCATACAAGACACCATGATCGGACACATACAGGATAGCAAGTCACCCAAGGAGGCATGGGACACCTTGGTGAAGTTGTATGAAACTAACAAACAGCAAGGCACGAAAGATTTAGTTGAAGAATGAGCTTCATAATATGGAGAAGAAAAACATGTCTGTGAATGATTATGCCTTGAAGATCAAGGGCAGTATGGAAGCCCTTGCATCTATTGGTGTTTCTGTTGATGATGATGATAAGGTGGAAGTATGTCTACATGGTCTCGGGCCACAATACAAGGCATTCAAGACATCTATTCAGACTTGGGAGAACATTCCCAAGTTTATAGATTTGGTATCAATGCTGATCATTGAAGAAAAGAGTTTCGGTGAAGACCAGACTTCATAAAACAAAAATAGTTCAAAGAAGCAGACCTTCTACATAAGTTCAGGCAGAGAACGAGGTAGAGGTCATGGAGGTGGCCAAGGTTGTGGCCAAACAGGTAATCAGAATTATGGCCAGTAGAGCAGTCCTAGGATTCACAACAATAACACATATGTGGAAGAGGTCAGTTCAAAGGCAGGGGGAGTCAAAGAGGTCGTGGTAATTGGCAAAGGCAGCATAATGATACACGAGGTTGTTTTTCGTGTGGTAAGCTTGGACATGTGCAGGCAGATTGCTATAAGAAGAAGAATAACATGTGAAATGGAAAAGTGCATCAAAATAACTATGTGTCGTCTACCTAGCAGAAATAATGAGGATAATGAGAGGTTTCTTATGCAACATGTAGTTAATGCTATGTCTCGAAATGATGTAGCCACATGTAAGGATGGTGTATGGTATGTTGATTCAGGTGCTTCAAACCACATGACACATCATGGGTGAGTGGTTCAAGGAAATGAATAATCTTGAAAGACCAAGTTTTGTTGAAACAGGGGATGACACTACTCATCTGATTACCCATGTTGGAGATTTGCCATTGTCTATGTAGGATGGTAAGGTGAAGTACATTCTAGATGTACTTTATGTTCCAAACATTACAAAGAATCGGGTTTGTGTTGGCCAGATGATTGAGCAAGGTTTGCAAGTGCAGTTTAACCGTGATGGTTGTTATGTAGAAGACTTTAGAGATAAGTGCAGGTTGGTTGCAAAAGGCAATAGAATGGGTTAGAATGTTTACACATTGAATGTAAATATGCCTCAAGTGAGTGCTGTAATGTTTGCAAATTGTTCAAGAGTTGTTGCAGATGCAGACATTTGGCATAAGAGAATTGGGGATATAAATGCGCAAAGAATGAAGTCCATGAAGACTAAAGAAATTATGACAGTGCTGCCTAAATTTAAGGTTGATGGTATGTAGAAAGTATGTGAAGTACGTCCATTTTGGAACCACAACAAAGCATGTATTTCCACATGACATAAATGTGAGGAGGAATGTACTAGATGTTGTGCGTTCCAATGTATGGGGTCCTACAAAAACTACGTCCATGGGTGGCTATAGGTATTATGTAACATTCATTTTGATAACTACACGAGGAAAGTATGGGTGTATTTCATGAAGGAGAAGAGTGAAGTTTTCACTCATTTTCAGAATTTCAGAGGGATGGTTGAAAAGCACACAAGAAAGCATGTGAAATGCCTAAGGTCAGATGGAGGGGGAGAATACTTCTCCAATGAGTTCACTAATTTCTTGTGGAAGAATGGCATTAAGAGACAATTTACATGTAGATACACTCCGCAACAAAATGGAGTTGCTGAGCGGAAAACAAGCACATTGTAGAGATGCACGAGCATTGATGAGATAGAGAAGAATATGCCGCATAGCTATTGGGCTAAAGTTGTTTCTATAGTAGTCTATATTATGAACAGGACTCCTACTGCAGCCATACATGATGTGACGCCAGAGGAGAAATCCAATAGCAAGAAACCTGATTCATCTCACTTAAAAGTTTTTGGATGTATTGTATATGTGCATGTGCCATATGAGTTGCATAATAAGCAGGATCCAAAAGTAGAAAAATGTGTGTTTATTGGGTATTCCCTTGAGCAAAAGGGATATATATGTTATAATCCTGCTACACGTGAAATGAGGGTAAGAAAGGATGTTGTATTTGATGATATGAGTAGCTGGTATGCTACTGAAAAAGATGTTGTTGGGGCTGATGATATAAATGGAAATGTGGTTGCACAGAATGCAAGTCAGTAATCACAGTCATTAAGTGGACCAGGAGTAGACCAAGAGAGTACTCATCTAGCGGTTCTATTCATAAAACATGGAGTGGCAGGCTACGTCATAATACCAGTCCTAGAAATGTAGTTGGTACATCACATAAAGGCAAAGAGAAAGTGGTTGAGCCCCTTGGTATGCTTGATATTTCTGTAGGGCATTCTTTTGTTGGTGGGAGAGTCTAGTGGCTCGGAGATAAGCCTTGATGAGGAGTTTGGGATTCCAGCAATGAAGACACCTGGTGTAAAGAAGGCTTTGGAAGCCATGAATGCAAAGTTACGAAGATCTCGAAGATTCAAAAATCATGTGCAGAGGTTGACATACGATGGTTATATGGCACATCACTATGTTTACATGGCAAAAGTTGTGTAGGTTGTAGAGCCCACATGTTTTGATGAGGCTATTGGAAATGTGTATTGGGAGAAAGCTATAGATAAGGAGATTGCTATACATTGTATGGAAATGAGGCTTGAGATTGCTGCATTGTATGGAAATGAGACTTGGGATTTGGTGCCATTGCTTGAAGGCAAGAAAGCTATTGGATGTAAGTTGGTGTATAAGGTGAAACATAATAGTGATGGTAGCATAAGCAGGTACAAGGCTAGATTGGTAGCCAAAGGATATGTGCAAACACATGGGATTGATTATGAGGAGATGTTTGCCCCAATTGCAAAGATGGCAACTATGAGAGCTATGATTGCAATGGCTGCAACTAAAGGTTGGTTTTTACATCAGATGGATGTAAAAAATGTGTTCTTGCATGGTGACTTGCAAGAAGAAGTGTATATGGAGCAACCACCTGGTTTTGAGAATACAGGTCACCCAAAGTATGTATGTAAGCTTCGTAAGGCCTTGTATGGGGGCTGAAGCAAGCTTCACAAGCATGGCATGATAAGATTGTTAAGTATCTTGTCACTATTGGTTTTCATATGGTAGATGCAGACCACTCTTTGTATGTGCGCAAGAGTGATAAGGGTATTGTGATCATCACCATCTATGTAGGTGATCTTATTGTTGGGGGTGACAACTTGGAAGAGATTGAGCATGTGAAAAGTCTTCTCAAAAGGAAGTTTGACATGAAGGATTTAGGAGATCTACGCTACTTTTTGGGCATTGAGGTCATTTGCACACCTGATGTCACAGAGACGGTATGTATTGGACATGTCTAAGTATGGGATGGCTGGTTGTAAGCCAATCTCGGTGCCATTAGATCAAAATGGTAAGCTTAGTGCAGATCCAGGTTATGTGTTGGAGGACCCCACTATGTATAGGAAGATTGTGGGTAGTTTGATCTATGTCATGAGATCAGCAGGCCAAATTTGAGTTACATTATTAGCTTAGAAGCAGATTCCACGTAAACCACATCTTGACAGTGTGTGACGCACATTTTGGTATCTGACGGACACTATTGATTATGCATTGTTTTATGCAGCAGGTGTACCATTAGAGCTATATGGGTACACATATTCATATTGGGCTAGTATTATTGCAGATAGGAGATCTACCAGTGGATTTATGTTTTCATTGGGGAGTGCTACTGTGACATGGATCAGCAAGAAGTAGCCCACAATTGCCTTGTTGAGTACAGAGGTAGAGTACAGAGCAGCTCTATGGTGGCAACGTGTGAAGTAGCTTGGATACGCAAACTACTTGTTGCTACTTTGGGATTACATGTGGAGAGAAAGGTTATCATATATTTTGACAGTCTCAGTAGTATACAGTTAGATAGGAACCCAGTTTTTATGCGCGGATGAAACACATTGAGGTACACTGCCACTTCATAAGAGAGAGAGTCTTGCAGTAGAGGCGATATCAACTTGGCCTATGTGAGCACACAAGATCAAGTTGCCGACATCTTCACGAAAGGCATTGGGAGCTAAGAAGCTACACAGATTTGGAGATATGCTTGGAGTTCACGAGATGGAGTTGAGCTTGAGGGGGAGTGTTGAGATTTCAAGCTCAACATGAGCTGACACTCATGGGGGGCACCTGCATGACCATTGGACATTTACATCACTGGTGGGTTTGGTATAGCTAGCACCGACATATCTTTGCCAGAGATTCTATAGCTAGACTACACCAATTAGTCCACACCTACCTACTTCACTTTAGCATGTTCACATTATGGACTGCTTTTATATACTCTAGTATGTGTTTTAGTTAGTTTATCTCTTTAGTAGACCTCTTTATCAATTTTCAACCCCTCATCTTGTGTGTTCTGTTCTAGGATTTGTGAGAGTGTGTGTGTGCTTGTTGTAAGAGCTCAAGCTCCCTTCTCACCTGCATCTTTTGAATATGATTAAGTTTCGGATCCTACAATTGTTGCCAGCATACGCTTCTTCAATCTCATCATCACCCTTTTGGCAAAGTTTCCCCAGTGGGACCATTATCATGAAGGAGCTCAAGGCCTCGCCTTTGACCTTAATAAAGGCCCCACCCTGAAGCAACTTTTTGGCTACTATGAGTACATCTAGTGGATTCCTGCTTGGTGTCTCCAAACATTCAAAGACATGATAGAGACGGCATTTTGGATGAGCTACAAGGCCTTTCATCCATCCCCCCAGTCATAGTAGAATTTTGTCCTCACATTCTCCTTCTACTACCGCTGATTCTTGTTGCTAGCTCCAAGGACGGACGTGAATTGGCGATGGGGTATGTTAATCACACTAGTTAACATTATTTTAAAGCGTGGTTACACTTCATGTAACTAGTTTTTATGTAAACTACACTAAGCACTTCATATAAAAAATATATATGGGATGACCGAGCTTATGACTTGTGTAATGTGGACGGGGCCACGAGCATAAGCCTAGCTATACATAGTGCTAGAAGAACCAATTTTGGGCCCCCAATTGTGTGGCGGCCATTGTAAAAAGAGAGCTTATGTATATAAGTGACTTATGAAATATAAAAATTCAGTTTCTTTCTCTCTCTCTCTCTCTCTCTCTCTCTCTTGTGGCTATGGTGATAAGCTTGTGTGTGTGCATGTAGGTGATGCTCTCTTTGCTTGCCTCTTCTTCTTCTTCTTGCTGTCTCTCTCTCTCTCTTCACTCTTGCACACATGAAGGCATTGAGTAGGAGTTAAGCTCTCCATAGCTCCTTCTCTCATTTCTCCCCACCTAGCTTGAGGAAAGCTCCACTTGGGTGACACAAGTGGTAGTGCAGTGAGCCCCTAGCAGCTTCACATTGAAGAGTTAACCCTCATTAGGGTTGGCTAAGTGTATGTTCCCAAACCAACCCTTGCATTATTGTCTCTTTTATCTTCTCTTCTTTTTTCCTCATGCAAGGAAGTATGCTCATTTTGGTGAGAAGAAGAGTCTTTAGCACACATAAAAGGATAACCATCATCATAGCTAGCATCCCCATTGTATGTATCACCCATGATGGATAGCTAGCATCCCCAGTGTATGTATCACCCAGATCAAATGGAGGCTCTTCCTTAGGCACATAACAATCATCATCAACCATCACTTCATTGCAATCATCATTGATGCTTCAACTTCTTGCACTACATCTTCATGGTGGTGGGTAGATTCAAAGAGAAAGACACTTATCAATAACATTTTCATAGCTTTGTAAAACAAAAAACAAGCGGTCTTTGTTCCATTTCTCTCCATGTTTGTAGCAAAAACCAATGCTTTTCATGTCATTGATTTTGTCTTCCTTGTTGAGAGAACCATCCTATTTTTAGCACCACTAGAACCCTCATGATCCACACAAAGGATGAATTACCCCCAAGTCTAAAATTTGTCTTTTCACCTTTGCCATACACCATTGGATATTTTGTGGTTATAACCTTTACCACATGGCTAGATTGTGAATCCCCCTTTGTAGTAAGGCTTTGGAAACATAGTAGATACATATCTTTCCTCATAAAAATTTCTACCAACATCATTGCCTCACCTAGACTAGTGGTGGGTCTTTGGGATTTGACATCTGATCTTGTGTTTCCCCTCAAGCCTTTGACAAAGCTCATCATATTTGAAGTCTCATTTATACCCTCCACATCTAAAGATAGCTTCAAAAATTGTTGGGAATACTCCCTCACACTTTTGGAATCTTGATCCAAGTTGTACCGCTCAGCTATAGTATTCTCCTTTTGTAATTTGGAGGTGAATGTATCTCTCATCTCTTCTTTAAATGCATGATGTGAAGATGTAGTTGTTGGTACTTGAGTGTCACCACACAATGTGTGTAGCACAACCCTCAAGATGTAATGTTGCAAAATATACCTTAGCTCTTTTAGTGTGTGGTTCTAGGGTTAAGGATAAAGAGTACAAATCCATTTGTTGACTCATTCTTCTAAACTCATCATTTGTGTTTTTCGCTCCTTTGAATTTGGTCAACACCACCTTATTCTTGATGCCTTTCGACATTAGTAGAAGAGCTACTCGCTCTTTACATGTTCGTACCAACCTAATCCCAAGCATTGACATTGGACTCAATGTAGACACCTTTACCTTTGACATTGGGTTAAATGTAGACACCTTTTCCTTTGTCCCTTTGGTGGTTTTACCAACACTGGGAGGAAAATTCTCCCTATTACCCAATCTTTCATGCATTGTCAATGAGTTGCATTGCTTTCATGCATTGTCGATGAGTTGCAATTGCTTAAACACTAATATAGAAGTGTGATCAACTCTTCTTGGCTCGTTAATGAGAATTCAAGGCATGTGCATAGGAGAGGAGTGCACAACTGCATGTATATCATCAAATCCTCTCACCATAATGTCCATCATATATTGCTTCATTTGCATCATAGCCTTGAATTTTTGCACCAAGGCTATGATGATCAAATCCTCTCACCATAGTGTCCATCATAGATTACATCATTTGCATCATAGCCTTGACTTTTGGAGCCAACGGTGCCACATGCATATCTTTGTTCAAAGTAGCTTTGCCATGCTCTTGTGCATTCTCCATTGCTTGCTTATGGCCACCTTCTTGTGCATCATCAATAGCTTCTTCTTGTGCCATTTGATTGAGTTGTGCCTTAGAAGGTCATCATCAATGATTGCCCATACTATTAGTTTTTAGAAAATCATAGTTGAAAATCAAAATTTGTCGGTTGACTGAGGTAACCTCATTGGAATTCGGTCTTCTTTATCTCGTTTGGAGAGATATTGAATAGTACTTGACACTTATGTGGTCAATTCAAGTTTCATCAACCCCCTATACCTCTCTATTTTAATTTTTTTTTAAATTCAGCTATGTAGAGTTAATCACCCAAATGATCTCCGAATCGAGTACAACTTGACTTGTTGATAGAAAGCTTAGAGAAAGTATTTGTAAGCTAAACTATCACCACAAACACAAAGCAAGCTTTTTTTAATTGAATCACTATTCCACATGCGATTAACTTTTGCATTTTGAGGGAGAATTTGGTACCAAATTTGAGTATTTGATAGCTTGAAATGTGCCCTTAGATAGTTCTATCAAGCTATGCATACACATGTAGAACAACCCTTAGGGTTTTAAACTGAAGTAGGGTTTGGTATTCTAGCTATAAAGTGGCCAAAATTTCATTGCCAAAATTTTGGCATGACCTTTGTGCATTTGCAACCCAATCTCAATACCAATTCAATGCATTTCCTTTTATTAGTGTACAACAACTACCATAGCCCCGGCAGTTTACCAACGAAATGTTGTTGATGGAGAGATTTTTCTTATCGATATCTTGGCCAAGCCTTCTCATCCTCTTATCAAAGTTTGAATTACAATGGCAATATTTGAGGCTATGTCTTCACACCATGTACCTAATCCTTTTCCTTACCACTTTACCATAGCACTCATGGTAAAGAAGATTCAATAAAACTCTCTCCCTTGTCTTTCCTCTAATATTCCAAGGTACCTCTTACACATCCATTCCTACGACACTTTGCAAAAAGAGAAAAATGTGTAATTGAGGCAAGAGGTTAAACAACTTTACAAGCTATGCATGACTCATGCATGTAACATTTTTCTCAACCTTAACATAAGATTTTAATGTTGTGATGAGAAGAGGAAAGGTTTAACTCAGTTATGGTTCATTGGTTCAATGGTCCAATGGTTCTTTTTGGAGTGTCTTTTCCAAAGATCTTTAATAAATGGCTTTAATCTTCATCCAAGATTGCTTGAGTGTCTTTTCCAAATCTCTTTAACAAATCGTTGTAATCTCCATCCAAGATTTATTCTTCTACCTTATGGAAAATCATATACATAGGAAAAGGCTCATGTAAATGATCTCCAAAATGTAGCAATCCAATGAAAGGTGTGAAGTATGATTAAGATAATGCATAGATGAATCCAAATGAGTGCAAAAGCTTGCCAACAATGCTTGTATTAGTGAAACTTCATCTTAATGTTGACCAAAACTTGAAACCTTAATATGTTTGGAAAGAGGAAATCCATGAAAACAAGATTAAGGCTCGAATTTTGGAAAAATAATCATGGAAATCCTAATTTTGGGAAAAAAAGACCGTGTTGGAGAATTCAGGAAAATCCCAAGACTTTGGAAATTTTCTTTTAAATCTACTTTTTGGTGTTTCTTAAGCATACAAACTTGAAAGGTGTTAGAGAATGTTCATTTAGAACCTACTCTTTAAGCTCTTTCCAATGATGTGTCACATGAGGGGTTTTTGAGACAAAAGCTTAAAAAGGTTCACCATGGCCCCTTTTTAAAATCTTGAAAAATGGGAATTGGGATTTTTCCAAATTCTCTAATATCACCAGTGTTAAAAAGAGAATCCCCTAATCTCATGCCCTTAACGTAAAGTATCCACATAATTAGGTAAAGAATTAAAGAAGAGTGTGAAGAATAGAAAATGCTTGCAATCTTGAAGGCACATGATAGAACCTTGATTTTTTCATGAAAGCCCTAATTCCTCTGAGATTCTTATTCTTACTTCTCTTGATCTTGATTCTAGGTAGTAGTAGCCTCACATCTTCTTGTTTCTATTTGTTGGCTGATATTTTGCAAGTCTTCTCTTCCACATCCCCCTTTGTATGGTTTTTCCCACATCCACCATCCTTAGATGATGGCACCAATTGTCTACATCAGTATCTCCTTACTTGAGACAAATCTTCCTCCATGGAGCCTCCATGCATGTACTAATGTTAGCAATGATGTGCCTCCCAAAATGTAAGCTTAGGCCACTCCTTGCATTGACCTCCCCTGAGCTACTGGATAGGGCACACCTTGCTATCACCCATGTCAAGGTTGTCCTCATCTGTGTAGAAATCTTCCCCTTCACTTCTTTCCTCTAAGCTAGTTGCTTGCCCTTCTTAATTTCCAAGACTTATACCTTATTGGTGGTTCTCCTCTAGGCTATCTAATTTTTTTCCATTCCTCTAGGCTTCTACAGTTCTACTGTCCTCCTCTTCAAACGAGTATGGTAGCCAGTTGACAAGGTTTAAGAATGGTTGGAAATATGGAAAGGATACTATATGGATGTCCCTAATTTAGGTTCTAGAGTACCAATCCCTTGCATAACCACTCCTAATGGTGGTAAAGATTACTCTGTCAGAGTTATATGCAGACCTAGAATGCACCACAGCTGAATCTAGATCAGGTTCTCTTCCCACACTTGATCCCTAGTTTGCAGATAAGAATCCACATGCATAGTTAGCCCTCTTAGTTGTCCTACTACATACAATTGTCAAACAACCATGAATCTTGTATTACAGACTCTCATGAAAACCAAAAAACTTGTGCAAGCATACAATCTTGATCCTCAATGTTCATCTCTTGGCCTCATAATCTTGATTCTTCCACCATTCTAAGCCTGACTTCTTGACCACATTTACGACTATCTTTCTACTCACCTATGAGACTACCACTATGCTACTTTTTCCCATATTCTCCAAGAGAATCACCGCTTTTTTCCTCCTTTAACGAGGCACAGTCACCGCCGCTGATTCCCTCCCACAGAACAAGGGTCTTCTCAGGACTTAATCTAACTAACGTAAACTAATCGTATCTTAATTGTTTCGCAAGAATCCCCCGATCCAGCTTATGGGCCACATGGGTTAGCCAACCAACTGACCACTGTATTGGTGGGATTCCTTTATAAAGATTTGGTTGTGTTTTGCCCGAGTACCGAGGAAAAGAGTTCCTAGGCCCCCTAGCCGGCGTTTCATACAAAAATTAAGGTAGGCATTTCACATACAAAAATTAAAGTAGGCATTCCACATACACACCCAATATGAAATTGCCATTTATAATAGATTTGGTTGTCTGTAAAACAATCCTTCAATAGAAATCATAATATTACTGATGATCATCCTCCAAAATTCTGAGTCCATTGTGTTACAAAATATGTCATCTGGACTCTCCGTTGAAGACTAGCTGGCCAACCAACGAGATCCAATATCAAAATTCGATTCACAAATATCTTTCTTTTTAGTCCATCCGAATCTTCCTCGATGCATGCATGGGTGTCCTAGCAACCGCGAGCCCGTGCATCACCTAGTCAGAACCCTCTAGGATCCTCCTTAGGTGTCCTAGCACTTCACGCAGGGACCGCTTTGTCCGTCCTTGCCCATCGTACTGGAAGCGCACCATTTTAACCCTACCGAGGCTGGTCAAGACCTCGAGCAGGTTTTGCCCACGCGAGCGACGTCCCTCGATGACTCCTCGCTCGCCAGCTGTTGTTGTAACAATGAACCTCCTCTTAGTAAAACACATGCCAAATGCTTCCTCTAGCATTCTGGCGTAAAACATTCCTTTAAATGAAAAATAGAGGTTCTATGCAAGTAAAATTCCCAGTTTGAGATTGGTTCCACAAAACCCCTTTTTCCTTAATTCCCAATTTCATAATGAGAATCCTTGATCTCTCATCAAGGTAATCTATCCATCATTTGTCTAACTGTCCAACTAGATTCTCGGGTGATTTTGGTCAAAGGAAAACTTCTTTAGTTCAACAGTAGTCTATTCTTGTATTTAGGAACTAGAATTGGTCATGAAGTTTTTGCTTGATTCAGATCAAGAGATGGACAAGTAGGTTTACTGTCCGTCCCTCTCGTAGTCTAACCAAAATCATTCGGTTTGGTCTTAATAAGAATTTACTTCACATAAACATCTATTTTTGGTTAAATATCGATTTAGTGATTTAAGCAAATAAAATATCTAAAGATATTCTTTCTACCACTTAATTTCTTAACCTTAATTCCCTAGGTAGAATTATGGTGAAATTTCATATTTTGACATCAAAACTTAATTTCAATTCTTTTTTTACTTAAATATCATAAAAATTTTCTTTTAACTAAATACCAATATCTATTTTTTGAATAAGCTTGAAATCCCTCTTTTTCTCATTTAATGAGTGCAATCCAATTGTCATGTGAATTCTTCTTTTATCATAAAATAAATCTATCTAAAATTTCTCTTTAAATTAAATAAAAATATTTAATATTCCAAATATACCAAGAATTTCACTTTTACCATTTAAATGATTTAATTCCAAATATGATGGGAATTCCTCTTTTATCATTTAAATTTTTCTTATGCATAAAAATAAATTTAACTAAAATTTCTCTTAAAATTGGATAAAAATGTCCATTATACTAAGAATTTCACTTTTCTCATTTAAATGATTGAATTCCAAATATGATAGAAATTCCTCTTTTATCATTTAAATTTTTCTTATGCATAAAAATAAAATTAAGTAAAATTTCTCTTCTAAATTGAATAAAAATGTCCATTAATCTAAATATGACAAGAATTCCACTTTTTTCATTTAAATGATTGAATTTCAAATATTATGGAAATTTCTCTTTTATCATTTAAATTTATTCATGTATAAAATAATTTATCTAAAATTCTTCTTTAATTTTAAATAAAATATCCATTATTTTAATATTCCAAATTTTCTCTTTCTCCATTGGAATACATGGATCTCCATTATCATGGAAATTCCTCTTTTATCATAAAAATGAAATTACTAAAAATTTCTCTTTTTCTCTAATTAACTATATATATAAATATAAATATATATATATATATTAAAAATTAATTTTCCATGGATATGATGAGAATTATTCATTTAACATAGGATGACTAATCCTAGAACATGGTAGGAAGTCATCTTTTTACATTATGCATAAAAATTATTTATGAGTTAATTTTTAAAAATTTTACCATAGCTCCACTACTATTACTGATAATTTTTAATAATTTTAAAAAGCATAAGACTTAGTAATATACTTATGATAAATTAACTATCAATATATCTAAATCTAATTTATGGATCTAAATCATAATTTTATCATAATTTATGTAACATAAAAGCATTAAAAAGCCCTTTCTTTAGTCTCTAGCTTGACTAGCATAGAGTTTGATTTTAGAATTGAGAATTGCTCCATGAGAAGCATAATTTGAATAGAGAATTGATCATAGGAATGACCATTCTTTGGGGGAGAGAGAGAAATACTTAAAAAATATCCTAAATTAAGCATAAATGTAAACTTTTTATGATTCATTAGAATTCATTAGAGAGCTTCATTTGCATTGAAAAACCATTCATTTGAATACTTCTCGAGCTTGAGAGGGGTTGAGAAGTGAAAAACATTTAGAAGATTAAAGAAAAACCATAAAGTCACATCTTACCTCTTGTTTTTCTTGCTTCTCTATTCTTAGGAGAGGCCCCCAACCAATCAATTAGTTAGTATGTTGAGAAGAAATCTCCGAAGAAGGTTGAAGAGAGAGAGAAGCTCCAATCTCTCCAAATTGTAGAGGATTTTTAGGGGATAATAGAAAATATGCTTATTCTAATGTAATATTGGCATGGTCTAGTTCACATATGAGAATACAAAAGATTGAGGGTCTATTTATAGGTGAGGGAGGCCACTAACTGAGTCCAACTAAGTTCTAGAATTTTCTAGCTTTAGTTTATCTCCCTTTTTGATTTGGTTTGATCCAGGAGAGATAAAAATATCTTAATATTTTTGAATTTATATTTTTATGTTATTCCAAAAGAGTAATTCCCACCATTTTTGCATCTAGAAGAAATATTCTAATTACTCCATGTACATATTCACCTAAGAATATGCATGGATATCATTGATATTAATTATTAAATTTGATTTTTATGCATAGAAAGATGCATAATGGAAATTTTTTATTATAAAAGTGTTATTCTCATTAAATTTAATTTCTATGCATAGAAAGATTCATAATGAAAATTTTATTATTATAAAAGTGTTATTCTCCTTAAATTTAATTTCTATGCATAGAAAGATGCATAATGAAAATTTACATTTGATTATAAAACTGTTATTCTCATTAAATTTAATTTCTATGCATAGAAAGATGCATAATGAAATTTTTATTATTATAAAAGTGTTATTCTCATTAAATTTAATTTCTATGCATAGAAAGATGCATAATAGAATTTTTTTAATATAAAAGTGTTACTCATTAAATTTAATTTTTATACATAAAAAGATGCATAAAGGAAATTTTTTAATTATAAAAGTGTTATTCTCATTAAATTTAATTTCTATGCATAGAAAGATGCATAAAGAAAATTTCTTTATTATAAAAGTGTTATTCTCATTAAATTTAATTTCTATGCATAGAAAGATGTATAAAGGAAAGTTTTTTATTATAAAAGTGTTATTCTCATTAAATTTGTTTTTAAATGCATAGAAAGATGCATAAAGGAATTTGTTTTTAATTACAAAAGTGTTATTCTTATTAAAATTGATTTTTATGCATAGAAAGATACATAAAAGAAATTATTTTTATTTTAAAAGTGTTATTCCTATTAAATTTGATTTTATGCATAAATAGATGCATAAAAGGATTTTCTTTTATATAAAAGTGTTATTCCCATTGAAGTTGATTTTATGCATAGACAGATGCATAGAGAAAATTTTATATCAAAATTAGAATTCTCTTAAATTCTATGTTTAAATTCTATGAGAAATTGATAAATGAATAGTTAAATACTCTAAGAGAGAAATTTCTATCGTTTTATATTCACACGAGATCAAAATATTCAGATAAATGATTAATTTATTCCTCATTGGTATTCGTAACTAATTTAGAAATCCGTTAAGTGAATATTCAAAGAAAGAAATTCAGTAAAAGAGTAATTGAATTATCAAACCTTTTTGAGAAAAATAGTTCAAGAAAAATCTTATCTGACTCGAACCTTGAATTAGACTATGATCAAGACCAAACTCTTTCGTCAGTTTTGTGGAAAGAAGATGTGACCAGTTTAGAAAAATACACTCAAAACTCTTGCCAAATCTAAGACTAAGTTTGAGACCCTTCGAATTGATCGAGTAATTCTGATATGAAATTCAGAATACCGATCAAGAAGTTTTGGGGATACTAACTCATGAAATACTCCTTGTATTCAAAAGAAAATCAAACTAAAAACTTGTATAGAAACCTTGTTTTCTTAAAGGATTGTCTTACGCCATCATGCTGGAGGGAGCATTTGGTATATGTTTTTCTAAGGAAAGTTTGGTTGTAATAGTTGGCAGAGAGTGTTCAAAGGGGACAGCTCATGCGAAAAAGCTTGCTTAGGTCTGACCAGCCTCGGTACGGTTAAAATGGTGCGCTTCCGGTATGATGGAAGAGGGCCGATGAAGCGGTCCCTTAGTGAAGTGCCAGGACACCTAAGGAGGATCCTAGAGGGTTCTGACCAGGCGATGCACGGGCTCGTGGTGCCTAGGACACCCATGCGTATGTCGCGGAAGATATGTATGATGGACGAAATGATTATTGTAATCTGTTACTAGATCTCGTTGTTGCTGACAAGTTGGTCTCAACAGAGAGTCCAGAGTGATAACATTTTTTTGAGAAACAAGGGACTGGATGGAAATTTTGAGTTATGATAGCTGTAACCAATAACTGTTTGTCAATGGATTATTTTATATGTTAAAGTTTTAAAGAGGAGTGTGTGCGTATCTGTATTTGAAAGCAAAAGTTAAGAAAGGCATTCAATTATGGGTGGGTGAGTAATTGTCTGGTTCTACCGATTCCAGTGGTTGGTGGTGGCTAACCCATGGGCCGGATGGGGTTAGGCTGGAATCAGTGGAGTTTTAATAATTAAATTGAAATAATAGGAATACGCTTAGAATTTGAGTAGTTAAATAAAAACCTGAAGAATTTCTCAAATGAGTAGATCAACGGCTATGCCTGATTTCGGTTAGGAAAAAAACGTTGATTTCCTCAAATGATTAGATCAACGGCTATGCCTGATTTTGGTTAGGAAAAAGCGTTGGTTTCTTCAAGTTAAGTCAGTGATAGTTTTCCTTCTATCTTGTTTAATCAGGTGAAGGATAGTTTAGCCTTTTGACACTGTTAGAAAATTTGTTAAGAAAATAAAAAAGGTGGAATCATCCCTATTTTTCGAGCAAGGAAAATTTTCGCGGTTTCGGTTTTGGAATGACCACCAGATTAGTCTCATGTCCGGACATTCAAGGAAGATGCCCTGAGTGGGAAACCTTGCCATGCGCAAGAGGAGGCTACTTCCACTGCTGCGAGCAGCTGGGAATCCGATGCGCGGAGGGGGCAGAGGGGTCTCACAGCTCGTATCAGAGCACTATTGTAAACTTACAAAACAGTAGCAAAAATCGCCTAAAACTTTAAAGTAAATCTGGGAAATAGTGTTTTCACTTGTTAAGATTATGTTTGAAATGAACTTCATAAATTGAAAACTCATAAATTGAACTCGATTTTTAGATGGATACCCCAAATCTGTCTAGCATTCCTGGACTCTCCCAGAGTCAAGATACGATCGCCTTTGCCTTCGAAAATCTCATCAACTCCACTACAACCCGAGAAAGCAGAGTGATACTCGCTCGTCACTTTGAGGATCTATACTTTTCTGATCGAGTAGAGCGACGTCAGCATATGTGGTTCTCTTGAGGGTGAAGTATTAACGTCAATACCAATCAATTATAGAGACTCAGACAAAATATCTCGCTAGCCATGATCTTGATAAGAAGGCTAGGAGTTGTTCATTATGTAAAACTCTATAATCATTCATCCCAAAATTTTAGAATTTCTTGTCGTATTTTTAGACTTCTTAGTCGCTTATAACGAGAAGAGTATTTTGATGGCTCTCACTAGATTAAAAATTGTAGAAATGGCCAGGGTCGCATGGAGGAACCATTGCGAGACAAACCATCTTGACCGAAATATCCAGACCTAGTTAGATCTTAAAGCTTACCTCAAGAAGAGGTTCTGTCCTCTGAGCTTCTTGGAAACCAAAATGAATGAGTTCTTGGAACTGAAGCAGGATAGCTGGACGATTGAAGAATACCACCAGGCATTTGCCCTTCTCCTCAAATATTCTCCACTTTTGGATGAAGAGCAGCTGGCCAGATTCATTCAAGGGATGAACGAGCCATTGGACACTTAAGTGAAAAATGCCAAACCAGTCTCAATGGTAGAAGCTATCAGAATGGCAAAGGACTTTGCCAAAGCATTGTTGTTAAGATCCCACAAAAGCCTGCACCCTCAAACTTTAAAAGGTTTCAAACCTTGGGAAGTGCTTCAAACTTTCTACCCCCATCGTATTCAGTTTAATCTAGATGGGAATGTAACCAACTATCAGTTTGGAATCTTACCTTTGGGAGTTTTTGACGGAATCCTTGGAATGGATTGGCTCCATTAAAATCAAGTTGACATTCACCGTCACAATGGAACCATTTCCTTCCATGACCTTCACGGGAACAAAGTTCAAGGAACTGGAATTTTTGGATCCCCAGATCTGTAATTAGTAAAAGATTATAGGTTACTGAAAGGACTTAGAAAGAAGCAGTGCATTTATGTTGTCAAAATGAATCCTGTAGACACAAAGTTAAAGGCTAAAGAACCAGAATGGTTAAGCGAGTATGATGATTTATTCCCAGCAAAGCTAACTGAGATGCCTCTGATTCGGGAAGTAGATTATGAGATAGAATTGACCCCCGAAGCTTAGCCCAACGCACGTACAAAATGCTAGTCCCTGAAGGCATTGAACTCAAGGAACAGTTTAGGCAGCTGTTAGAACAAGGGTTTGTAAGACCCAGTGTTTCACCTTGGGGAGCACCAATTCTCTTTCAGAAAAAGAAGGATGGAACGTTAAGACTCTGTGTGGATTACAAAGATCTCAATTAGCTGATAGTTAAGAATAAGTATCCTATCCCCAGAATTGATGAGCTTCTGGACAGGATAAATGGAGCCGAGATCTTCACAAAGATAGATCTCAAATCAGGGTATTACCAGATCAGGATTAATGATTAAGATATCCCGAAGACAGCCATCAATACTCGCTACTATGGGAACTATGAATTTACTATCATGCGGTTTGGATTGACAAATGCCCCAGTTACATTCAATCACCTAATGAAAGACATTCTTAGAGAATACTTGGATGATTTTGTTCTTGTTTTCTTTGATGATATTCTGATTTACTCAAAGGATGTAGCTGACCATGAAGCTCACGTCCGTAAAGTTCTTGAGATTCTAAGGAAGCACCAACTCTTTGCAAAAAAGAACAAATGCACTTTCTCTGTCAACCATGTGGAATACTTGGGCTTTCTGGTATCCAAAGATAAAATTTCTCCAAATTTCGTAAAAGTCCAACCAGTCATAGATTGGCGTGAACCAAAGACAGTGAATTTCTTGGGATTAACTGGTTGGTATAGAATTTTTATACCTAAGTATGCTCTCATAGCTTCCCCTTGACGGTGGTCTGCCAAGTATCAGAGCGCTTTTGATAAGCTGAACACTGCCTTGGTAAACCAATCCTGTTCTGAAGTTGCCAAATTTGTCTCTACCCTTTGAGGTAGTAACTGATGCCAGTGGTTTTGCCCTGGGAGGTGCGCTCATGTAGGAAGGTCATGAAGTGGCCTATGAATCCCAAAAACTCAGAACGCATGAGAGAAATTATGCTATCCATGTCCTAGAGCTACTCTCAGTAGTCTATGCCTTGAAGTTGTGGAGACATTACCTATAAAGATTCACTTTGATGACAGATCATCAGAGCTTAAAGTGGATCTTCACTTAGAAGGATCTCAACATGCACCAAAGAAGGTGGATGCAGACCCTGCAAGAATTTGATTTTGAAATCAAGTACCGCCCAGGCAAAGAAAATGTGGTAGCAGATGTCCTCAGTAGAAAAGCCTCCTTGCTTGCAATCACAGTGGTGTCAAATCCATTGATTAATGAAGCAAGAGAGAAGATCGTGTAGGATAGATTCTTTGGCCCTATTGCTACCCTACTTATGTAGGAAAGCAAAACTCCTCAGGAGTTGAATCGAGTTCAAGGGTACAGCCTGGATGAAGGAATTATGTATTATAATAGTAGGCTATGCATTCCCAATGATGAGGGAACTAAGGGTCAAATTCTGAATGAAGCCCATGATAGCCTTATAGCAGGACATCCAGGTTTCATCAAGACCTACATGTCTGTAAAGAAAAGCTTCTTTTTGCCTAGACTAAAAAAGGATATACTTAATCATGTATGTCAATGCCTGATATGTCAGAAAGTCAAAGTTGAGAGAGTAAAAATGCTTAGGAAGTTACATCCATTAGACATCCCCTAGATGAAATGGGAATGTATCAGTATGGATTTTATTACTGGACTACCTTCAGTGCAATCAGGTTACAACTCCATCTTTGTGGTAGTTGACAGACTAACCAAAGTTACCCATCTAATTCCAGTAAAAAAACCTACACTGCAGTGGATGTGGCTAGTGTTCCTCAAGGAAATCTTTCGATTGCATGGCGTACCCAGGAGAATAGTAAGTGATCAAGATCCGAAATTCACGTCAAGATTTTGGACCGCACTCTTCGAAGTAGCAGGAACTTTCTTGGATCTCAGCATAGCTTACCACCCTGAGACCGATGGTCAAACACAGAAAGGATGAACCAAGTAATCGAAGATATACTTCGGTCATGCTGTGGTAGGGAACCCAAGAAGTGGATAAGCTATCTGCACCTAGTTGAATTCGACTACAATGCTTCTTATCATCGAAGTATCGGGATGAGCCCTTTCAAAGCTCGGTATGGACAAGATTACCTAACACTTGGTCCGACCCATTGATTAGGGTCGAGATGTCCAGACAGATGCTTGATAACATGGAGCAGTAAATGCAGTCAATCCGTAAGGATATAAAAGCTGCCCAGGATAGACAGAAGCAGTATGCAGATAAGAAGAGGTCAGATAGAAAATTCGAAGAAGCAGATATGGTCTTCATTCGAGTACACCCCAAAAGAAGTTCTCTATCTTGAGAAGTATTATCCCCCAGATACTGTGGGCCATATCTCATTACAAAGAAAATAGGTGACTTAGCCTATGAACTTCTTCTGCCTCCTCATCTTAAAGTACATAATGTATTTCATGTCAGCCTACTTAAGAAGTATGTATCGAGCCCGAATCATGTGCTTAATGATGAACTCTTAACTTCTTCAACCCAAGGGCAGATAGAACTCCAATCTAAAGAAATCCATGCTGTTCGAGAGAAGGTTCTTAGGAATAGAATTCTGAGAGAATTATTAGTCAAATGGGAGTTTTATCCTTTTGAATATACCACCTGGGAGAAAGAAGCTGAACGAACTGATGCTTACCCCCGGTTTGCGAGACGAGCACATCACGTTTTTCAAGTGGGAGAGAATGTAAGATTCCTCCCTAGCCCCTCAAGATGTCCAGTTTCTTCCCCTGTAATCAATCCCCTTTTCAGAATAATAAAAGATCTTGTTTCTACCTGTCTTGGTCGAGAGAGAGAAAATGCTCTAGAGAGAGGTAATTCAGTTTTTAGATATCTTTGGATGGAAAAATTTCCCTTCTTATTAAAATAAATTTCCCTGAAACAGAAGTTTAAAAAGAAATTCCTAAGGTGCAGTAGAAATAAATTATAATGTGCACAAAAGACCTTAGCCTAAGGGTCCAAATTTTTTAAAAATTTTGGATTAAGGTTCTTATGGACCAATAAGATTAATCCAAATGTAGGGAGGAGATAAATTGAAGAATAAAAGAACCCCCCTTCCCAAAAAAAATAAGTAAATGCTCACATAAGATGAAGAGTGGACCAAAGACCAAAGAAAACAATTAAAAAACTAAATTTTGATACCTCAGAGTGGGGATCTCCCCTCATGAAGTAGGCACCTTTTTCTCATCATTACCCCCAATTTTTAATCAATTAAATGAGATATTTTCATCTCTCCTCTCTCCTATTTCAAAACTAGATCCACCAAAAAGTAAGCTGAACTGACCCAAAATGGTCAAAAATTGACCAAATCGATCTGGAAAATTCTAGAATCAGTTTATTTGGTTAGAGGCTCACTTTTCCTATAAATAGAAGCCTCCCCCTTTGTAAAAGCTTAATGGTGTTTATGCACTGTTACTCTACTCTCTCCTGTCCCTGAGCTATCTACATTGAATTTCTTAATAATTCAATTATTTTTGGCCTAATCCTCTCCAAAGTGAATTGGTGGCCACTCTTGCTTCAAACAAGAGTAGAACCCTCAATCCCTCAAGCCGAAGGAGACCTTACAAGCTCCATGTAAGCTAAATTTTTTACTTATTTTCAAATTTTAAATCTATGGTTTTCTTGATTTTTATGTTTTACAGTTGATTGAATTGAATTCAAATATTTTATAGTTATTTTACATTTGATTTACAATTGATTTTTATGTTTTACAGTTGATTGAATTAAATTCAAATGCTATGCCTTTGAGGAAAAGGCCACCCCCTTCTCTTCTTTACATTCTAGCCTTTCTTAATCCTAGAAAGATTAACTAAGGGATTAATTAAACTCTTCTTATTGTTTATTCTCTTGAATTTAGAAAATTGTGCAGATTAGAGTTCTATGGATCTAAATTGGGTTAATTTAACTTAAATAAAGAATGATAAAAATGAGAAATGGTCAGCCATACAAAGGAGGTTATGGCAAAAATTTCCAAAATTTTTGTGGAAAAGAAAGTTTGTTTTTATGTTATTCTGAAAGAGTAATTCCCACCATTTTTGCATCTAAAAGAAAAATTCTAATTACTCCATGTACATATTCACCTAAGAATATGCATGGATATCATTGATATTAATTATTAAATTTGATTTTTATGCATAGAAAGATGCATAATGTAAATTTTTTTATTATAAAAGTGTTTTTCTCATTAAATTTAATTTCTATGCATAGAAAGATTCATAATGGAAATTTTATTATTATAAAAGTGTTATTCTCCTTAAATTTAATTTCTATGCATAGAAAGATGCATAATGGAAATTTACATTTAATTATAGAACTGTTATTCTCATTAAATTTAGTTTCTATGCATAGAAAGATGCATAATGGATTTTTTTAAATTATAAAAGTGTTATTCTCATTAAATTTAATTTCTATGCATAGAAAGATGCATAATGGAATTTTTTTTTATAAAAGTGTTACTCATGAAATTTAATTTTTATGCATAGAAAGATGCATAATGGATTTTTTTACTATAAAAGTGTTATTCTCATTAAATTTAATTTCTATGCATAGAAAGATGCATAATGGAATTTTTTTATATAAAAGTGTTAGTCATGAAATTTAATTTTTATGCATAGAAAGATGCATAAAGGAAATTGTTTTATTATAAAAGTGTTATTCTCATTAAATTTGATTTCTATGCATAGAAAGATGCATAAAGGAAATTTCTTTATTGTAAAAGTGTTATTCTCATTAAATTTAATTTCTATGCATAGAAAGATGCATAAAGGAAAGTTTTTTATTACAAAAGTGTTATTCTCATTAAATTTAATTTTTAATGCATAGAAAGATGCATAAAGGAATTTTTTTTAATGCATAGAAAGATGCATAAAGGAATTTTTTTTAATTACAAAAGTGTTATTCTTATTAAAATTGATTTTTATGCATAGAAAGATGCATAAAAGAAATTATTTTTATTTTTAAAGTGTTATTCCTATTAAATTTGATTTTATGCATAAATAGATGCATAAAAGGATTTTCTTTTATATAAAAGTTTTATTCCCATTGAAGTTGATTTTATGCATAGACAGATGCATAAAGAAAATTTTATATCAAAATTAGAATTCTCTGAAACTCTATGTTTAAATTCTATGAGAAATTGATAAATGAATAATTCAATACTCTAAGAGAGAAATTTCTATCGTTTTATATTCACACGGATTGTAAAAAGAAAATTCAAGAAATCTATCGAGATCAAAATATTCAGATAAATGATTAATTTATTCCTCATTGGATATAGTAACTAATTTAGAGATCAGTTAAGTGAATATTCAAAGAAAGAAAATTTAGGAAATCTATCGAGATCGAAATATTCAGATAAATGATTAATTTATTCCTCATTGGATATAGTAACTAATTTAGAGATCAGTTAAGTGAATATTCAAAGAAAAAAATTCATTAAAAGAGTAACTGAATTATCAAACCTTTTCGAGAAAGATAGTTCAGGGAAAATCTTATCCAACTCGAACCTTGAACCAGACTATGACGACCAAGACCAAACTCTTTCGTCAGTTTCCAGGAAAGAAGATGTGACCAGTTTAGAAAAATACACTTAAAACTCCCGCCAAATGTGAGACTAAGTTGAGACTCTTCGAATTGATCTGTGGAGCAAGGTTACAGAATTCGCGAAATTCTGGTATGAAATTCCGAATACCGATCAAGAAGTTTTGGGGATACTGACTCATGAAATACTCCTTGTATTCAAAAGAAAATCAAACTGAAAACTTGCATAGAAACCCTATTTTCTTAAAGGATTGTCTTATGCCAGAATGCTGGAGGGAGCATTTGGTATATATTTTTCTAAGTGAAGTTCGATTGCAATAGCTGGCACGGGGAGTTTTTAAAGAACGGCTCACGCGGCAAAGCTTGCCCACAGGTCTTGACCAGCCTCGGTATGGTTAAAATGGTACACTTCCGATACGATGGAGGAGGGCCGATGAAGCGGTCCCTTAGTGAAGTGCCAGGACACCTAAGGAGGATCCTGGAGGGTTCTGAGACCAGGCGATGCACGGGCTTGCGGTGCCTAGGACACCCATGCGTATGTCGTGGAAGATATGTACGATGGACGAAATGATTATTGTAATCTCTTACTAGATCTCGTTGTGCTGACCAGCTGGTATCAATGGAGAGTCCAGAGTGATACCATTTTTTTGAGAAACAAGGGACTGGATGAAAATTTTGAGTTATGATATCTATAACCAATAAGTGTTTGTCAATGGATTATTTTATATGTTAAAGTTTTAAAGAGGAGTGTGTGCGTATCTATATTCGAAAGCAAAAGTTGAGAAAGGTATTCAATTATGGGTGGGTGAGTAATTGTCTGGTTCTACCGATTCCAGTGTTTGGGTGGTGGCTAAACCCATGGGCCGAACCCATGGGCCGACCCATGGGCCGGATGGGGCTGGAATCAATGGAGTTTTAATAATTAAATTGAAATAATATAAATACGCTTAGAATTTGAGTAGTTAAATAAAAACTTGAAGAATTTCTCAAATGAGTAGATCAACGGCTATGCCTGCTTTCGGTTAGGAAAAAAGCATTGATTTTCTCAAATGATTAGATCAATGGCTATGCCTAATTTCGGTTAGGAAAAAGCGTTGGTTTCTTCAAGTTAAGTCATTGATAGTTTTCCTTCTATCTGGTTTAATCAGGTGAAGGATAGTTTAGCCTTTTGACCCCATTAGAAAATTCGTTATTAAGAAAATCAAAAAGGTGGAATTATCCACATTTTTTCGAGCAAGGGAAATTTTCTCGATTTCGGTTTCGGAATGACTACCAGATTAGTCTCGTGTCCGGACATTCAAGGAAGAGGTCCCGAGTGGGAAACCCTACCCCGTGCAAGAGGAAGCTACTTCCGCTGTGCTGCCGTGCTAGCAATCAGGAATCTGGTGTGTGGAGGGGGGCAGAGGCTCACACACTTGTACCACTTCTTGTACTTCTCTTGCTTGCTGCTCATCCCTTAGCATGAACCAAGATTTGATACCATGAAAAGATGCAGGGGAGAAGAGAGCTTGAGCTCTTGCAAGCACACACACACTCACAAAAAATAATAGAAGAGAACACACAAGGTGAGAGGAGTGGGTAGATGTGGACTAGTTGGTGTAGTCAAGTTGTAGCATCTCTGGTGAAGATATGTCAGTGGCCAGCTACCAAAACCACCAATGATGTAAATGTCGAACGGTCATGCAGGCACCTCGTGAGTGTTAGCTCATGTTGAGCTTGACATCTCAACATGAGGGAGTGTGGATAGGCACTAGTGGGGGGTAGGTTGGGAGGTGGTTGAGATCTGGGCCCAAGATGGGAGTGGGAATGTGGTGGGGGTGGATGGTGAGGAGCGGGAGGCATGGGGATTTGCTCTAGTGGGAGGATCATTTCCTACGTCCCCACCATCATCTCATTGTCATCATGTGAATGTGGTGGGGGTGGATGGTGAGGAGCAGGAGGCATGGGGATTTGCTCTAGTGGGGGTGGATGGTGAGGAGCAGGAGGCATGGGGATTTGCTCTAGTGGGAGGATCATTTCCTTTGTCCCCACCATCATCTCATTGTCATCATGTGAAGGGTGAAGAGTTTGGTGGGGTTGTTGAAGGAAACTTGGAAAAAGAGGGGATGAGGAGGTTAAGGGAGGTGTGGGGGAGTTTGGTGATGATGTAGGAGAGGGTAGATGAGGTGAGGGGTCATCTTGCGATGAAAGTGTTGTGTTGGAGAAGATTAAGGTGGAGAGTGTGGTAGTGGAGTTTGAGAATTTGTGGAGGTTTTAGGGGTGGGGTGAATAGGGTGGGCAACTCAATGGGAAACATCCATTAATGCATTGACTTTGTGCTCCATGGTGTTGGATGTCTGCCCTATAGTTGCTGGGGTTAGGATTGGAGGGCACACTCCCCAGCTGCCCCGCAACTAGGCATTCTTGTACTGTAATGTTTGCTTAGCCACCTGCTTATAGGAGTCAAAGGAGGTGTGGAGCCTGTTGTATAGCCATCCTCAGTGGTCTGGGTGATGTGGCGCATGTCTTGAGCTTCTTATTGGGCAAGGGAGTAGGTGTGGTGGGTGAATTGGGCATGCTCCTTGGCTGCATGGAGCTATTGCTAGAGCTGGGTGATGGTGGCCAGGGCGTTGGCTAGTGTATGCTCTCAGTTCTCCAAGGATGTTTGTAGGTGGGTGTTGGCAAGGAGGGATGCTTGAAGGTGGGTGTTGGCAAGGAGGGATGCTTGAAGGAGCATGGCCTGTTGGGTTGTTGTTATCTGCTCGTGTTAATTCTGTATGTAGTCCGTCTCATGGACGTGAGGAGCTCCCTGGCGAGGTTAGAGAAGCCTTTGCACAAAATTTGGGAGGGCACCGTGGGAGGACCTGATGCCTTTGAAATATGTCTATTGGTACCTAGCGGAGGGTGTCCATTGTATGGCATTATGAGGTAGAAGGTAAAGCAGATGGGCCTTTGTCTGATTGAAGAAGGAAGGGATTGGGTTTTCTTCAAGGAATTGGGCCGTGTGGCAAAGTTCCTCCTCTTTGGTAGCTTTGTGGTGGGCCTCCTCCTCCGCTTGGGGATCAGGATGGTGGTGCTTGGAGGGTGGCAAGGTTGGTGAAGGTTGGGGTTTCATGGATAGGGGGAGGGATGGAGGTGCTGCCCTGGAGGTGGATTGGTTGTGGAAGATCCTCCTAGTTGGCACCATGGTAGAGCACCTTGGTGAGGAGTGAGGAGTGAGGAGGCTGCTAGTTTGCCCTAGGGATTGGAGCATATGGCATGCAATTATTTGTGCAAATACTGTGCCCAATTGACGTGATGATGCCTTGGTGGATGCGGGTGAGAGTTGACAGGTTATAGTGGTTTGCCCAGCATGTCATGAGAGAAGAAAAGAAAGGGCATGGGCAAGCATGACTATCTCCTGTCAAGTAATATTCTGCCACTCCGCTCCATCTTTCATGGGGTGGGGACCTAGAAGATGTCATGTAGGTGGCACATAACGTTGCTATGGCACACGTATGACTGCGCAACCTTGGGGAGATGGAGAGCATCATGGACAAGGTCGAGGCTGAGGTGAACGGTATGGGAAGCACCCTTTGTTTTCCAAGACCTACCCTATAGCCTGGTTGTTGGCATTGTATGTCTCAATGAAGTAGAGACAATTTAGTAGGTTGGGTTCCCACCAGGGTTGCATAGTGGGTAATTTGCTGAGTCCTATCTACTCTAGGAAAGTGAAGATAGTAGGTTTCATAATGGCCCAATAGCAAGGCTCGGTGTAATAGAGTAACTTGTGCTCAACCTTATGCATGTTCTTCATGAGACTATGGATAGCATGGCCACCATTAACCTGCTTCATCAAGGCTTCACCTAGATGGGAAAGTTGGGTGGGGTGCTTGCCGTACTCCTCAAATTTTTGGCGTGCTATCTCTTCTTTTAAGGAGTGTGAGAGCAATGACCTCAAAGGAGGAGTCTGTGTGTTCGAGTTTAGCCATAAGAGTGATGGGTAGGCAAGCAAGCAAGCAAGCAATGACCTCAAAGGAGGAGTCTGTGTGTTCGAGTTTAGCCATAAGAGTGATGGGTAGGCAAGCAAGCAGAAAGCAGTGAAAACTGGAGTGAAAAAATTGTATAATAGTTTGGCTAGGACACAAGAAGAAAAGTGAGGGAAATGAATGGGGTGGGAGCTTAGATAGATTTTCAAGAAAGGTACATCTATCGCTTCACAGAGAAATGGGCATTCCCTGGTGGAGGAACGATCGTGGCACCAAGGAATGACTGTGGCTTTGCTGAGGAATGGTTGTGGCATTATGAATGAACGTTTGTGGATTGACCAGTGAACGGCCATGGCCAGAGGCTAGCAAACGGCCATGGTTGTACCAACAAATGGCCATGGATATACCAACAAATGGCCGTGGCCAGGGGATAGTGAATGGCCATGGATGTACCAACAAATAGCCATAAATTTGTGGAGCTGGAGTTAATGGCTATGGCTTGATGAGTAAATGACCGTTCGCTTAGTTTTTTTTTGGGAACCCTGTGAACAAGTTTTGTACCCTGGGACTAGATGGTCAGCATCCCATTGCAGGTTTTGTATTGACTCCTTGCCCAATTGGAAATGGCGAGTAGTCAAATCCAATTCAGTGTGGGCAATGTTGACAACTCTTCTTGAATCATTGTTGCCTCTTGGGAGGGAGTTTCTTGTGACAATGAGGGGTTGGAGAGGCAAGATCTTGAGTAAGGGTGGACCGAGGGAGTTTCTTGAATCATTGTTGCCTCTTGGGAGTTTCTTGTGACAATGAGGGGTTGGAGAGGCAAGATCTTGAGTAAGGGTGGACCGAGGGAGTCATATGATAAGGGCAAGTGGGGTAGCCAAGATTGAGGGGATGTCACTAGTGGAGACAATGGGCAGGGGTGGCGCGGCCTTGGCTTCCTCTTGGATCTTTGCTTTTCCCTTATCCTGTAGAGGAGTGGTGGCAACCAACTGAGGCTAGCTTTTGTCTCCGTTGGAAATGTTGAGGTGTTGGGTGCTTGGGGGCAAGGAGGGTGCACGTCAGTAGTCGTGGTAGCCAGATTTGCCAATTGCTTTCATAGAGCTTTTGGGTTGTGAGGAGAGTTTTAGGTACCCACATACGGTGTGAGGACAAGGTGGGTTGTGGTGTGGTGAACGTTTTGTTGTGTGGAAGGGGTCTTTGGCGGATGTTCTCCTTGTGGGCTTGTGGTGGGCTTGTCGGAGGTCATCATGAAGTTCGAACAATATGACAAGGTGTGAGAACCTTTGGGGTTGCCGCTGTATGAGGGGAAAGGTTGGATCTTTGGGAAATCCATAGGGTGGTTGCACCCTCATAATATCCTTGGGAGAGATGATGATGTTATTAGATAGTGAGTATCAGTGGTTGGGTGGAACAGGGTTGAGCAGTTAGTAGGATTCTTTGGCAAGGTTTGACTTGCTAACAGAGCTAGGTGCAGATGAGGCTCTTTGAGTGGTTGGGTATTTTGGTAAAGGAGAGGCCACCTTTTGGGTGGCATGTTTCTATGTTTGTTGGTATAGGTAGGGTGGTTATGGTTGTTGAAGAGGATTGGTCACCTTGTGGAGGTGAGATTGGCGGCTTTGGCTCTTCACCTAGCATAAGGACAATAACTTGCTCGACACTAGTTGTAGTGTTGCTGTTCTAGCATCCCAATCAATATGACACCAGTTGTGTCCCATTCATCCTCATCCTAGAAGGATCTCTTCTTGCAGTATCCCTGCACAGGCATGACATAGAACGTGCCTTTTAAGGGATTATTTCCAATGTGAAATAGAATTGTAACAGCACCTAAGCACTTAACAGAATACAAAGCAACGGTAGTGACCGTGGTGGCTAGGGTGTGAAGTAACGTTGGCCTCTCGAGAGAATGCCATGTGTCATAATACATTAAATTATGGCTAGCACCTATATCAACAAGTGCTAGTTTTTGTGTGAAACTTGTAGGAGTGGTCATTCCTAACCACAAGCGGGAAAGTTTCACTTCACAGTCCTCTTCCTCAAGGTCAACTACTTGAGCCATGTTTACTTTGATTTGTTGGCCTCTAAGTTTCGCGTCGTGCCATTCCTTAGCTTCTTAATATGCTATTTTTTTCATTTCATCGTGTTTTTGTTGCCCCTCATTTTTGAGGTGAATGCCCCTCAAGGTGTTTTGTGAGTGGGACATAGTAGCATCGTAGTTTGCTACAATTGAAATAACCGACCATCTCGAGACCGTTGAAAGTTTCAATGCGTATTGCACCTTGTGGGGTTACTTCAATCACTAGTCCTCTGTATTTAAGTTTTTTCTTGTGATTTTTAGTGCTATAAAGGAGGACCTTATCCCCCTCGTTCATATCCTTGTCTTTGAGCTAGTCATCAAACCATTGCCTTAGTTTTTTGACAATCATTCCATACATAGCCCTTAGACGTGTTTCATGAAGCTTCTCAAGCTCAAAGAACCGACCACTCAGGACATTCACAGTGATCCTTTTTGTACGACAACCCTTAAGATTGGCACCAAGAATTCCATAGGCATAATCATTCCAGTTCCATATGTTAAGCTGAAAGTTGTCATGTTAATATCCACTTTATATGCGGTACTATAAGCCTAGAGTGCAGTTAGTAACTTTTGTTTCCATTTGTTGTTACTTGCCTCTAAAGTCTTGTTCTAGATAGTGCATAGGGTCATGTTCGTGCTTTCTTCTTTGGCCATTGGCTTGGGGGTAATAGGGTGAAGATTTTCGATGCATGACCATGAATTCTTGTAGAATTATCTTACCTCATTAATGATGTGGGTGCCATTGTCACTAACACCATCCATGACCATTACCCCCATGACCATGTGATGTAAATCTCCCCCTGCCTCCTCTAAATCCCCTTTGTGAATAGAAAGCCATCCATGACCATTACCCCCATGACCATGTGATGTAAATCTCCCCCTGCCTCCTCTAAATCCCCTTTGTGAATAGAAAGCCTGATTTCTACCATTATCATCATGGCTGGTAGATGCATCATGAAACGAGTCACTGAGTTTGATTTCCTCAACAAGCAAGAGAGAAACCAACTCATCAAAATTTGGTAAACCTGTACTCCAAATAGAAATAGATGTATCAAAAGACTTGTACTCCTTGCCAAGACCACGCAAGGCAATGTCTACCAAATCATCATCAGGCATGGGGGCATTGATAGTTGCCAATGCATTTGCATACTTCTTTATCTCTTGTACACATGGATACTCCTTCTTCCTTTACACTTCACATTATGAATCTGTTGTCTCAACAACTAAGACTTACGAGCACTAGTATCTGTATCAAACAGCTTTACCAAAGTATCCCATGCATCCTTGGGATTCTCAGCATCATGTATATGTATGAGTATAGCATCCGAGATACATATAGATAAGTAATGCAAAACTTTGTATGCTCTCTCTGACCATTGCTTATTATAAGCTACAACTTGTTGTTGTGTAGGTTGTTGGGGTAGTTCCGACTCTGGCTCCGCACATGTAACAAGGTTCCAAAACCCTTTTCCTTTCAGAAAGCTTTTAATCATGTACTTCCATGCCTGGAAGTTCTTTCTATCCAACTTCTCACCCACAATCTGTACTGGGTTGTCTGACATATTTGCTCAATGCAAATGCACCTTCCGCACACGTCCAAATCTATAAACGAGCCTTCCTCAGCTCAACCACACTCTAATAAGTGTTTCAAATACTCCAAAGTACTCAACAAACTTCACTGTTGATGTAGAAAATTAAACTGATTGCATTCAAATTGAACTAATTGCATTCAAATTGAACTAATTGCATTCGAATTGAACTAATTGCATTCAAATTGAACTGGCATACGCAGTCCAAAGTACCTTGTTTTTGCATGCTTTCCAAGGCTTAAAATTGCAATGTAGTGTGGATAACTTGCATTGACACCTAAACAAGCTCAATGTTGCATATCAACACCATCCAAGGTGCGTACATACCAAATTTATCAAATCCCCTTCTTTGTTTTGAGAAAAACCAATAAAACTAGTAGTAAAAGTGCTCTAATTCCTTTGATTCTTGTCCAAATTGAGAGACCAGGCATTCATTAGCTTAGCATTGATGTCTACTAACTCCATGTAAAAGGAATTAGACCAATTGTTTAAGTTGAGAGAGTAATTAGCCGATTAATCACCCTCTGTTTCACTAATCACTATAGACAGCCTGTTTAATCAGCTCATAATCAGCTCCATAATGCATAATTCCATGTAAAAGGAATTAGACCAATTGTTTAAGTTGAGAGAGTAATTAGTCGATTAATCACTCTCTGTTTCACTAATCACTATAGACAGCCTATTTAATCAGCTCATAATCAGCTCCATAATGCATAATTCCTTCAACCAATCATATAGCATGCTTCTCATGAAGCAATTCTCAAATCTAAAAGTAATTTTGATGCTTGTCAAATTAGAGGCCAAAGAAGTGGCTTTTTAACGCTTTTATGCTATTATATTTATGAAAAACTTAGGAATCAAGTCCATAATTGGAGATTGATCCAAATAATAGTTATTCTATCATATGGTATTACTAAACTTTATGCTTTCAAAATTATTGAAAAATATCAATAATAGCAGCGAAGCCATGGCAAAATTTTTAAAAAATTAACACATAAATCATTTTCATTCATAATATGAAAAGAGGACTTCCTACCATATTCTAGGATTAGTCATCCTAGGTTAAATGAATAATTCTCATTATAACTATGAAAATTTTAATTTTTATGTTTATGCATAAATAGTTAATTATTAGAAAAAAGAGAAATTTCTAGTAATTCATTTTTATGATAAAAAAGAAATCACCATGACAATGGAAATCCATGTATTCCAATGAAGTAAGAGAAAAAAATGGAATACTAAAATAATGTATATTTTATTTAAAAATTAAAGAAGGAATTTAGTTCAATTTATCTTTTTGCATAGATAAATTAATGATGAAAGAGGAATTCCCACTATATTGGAATTCAACCATTTAAATGAGAAAAATGGAATTTCTAGTGTAAAGGAATTAATGGAGATTTTTATTTAATTTTTAAGAGAAAGTTTAGTTAAATTTATCTTTTTGCATGGAAAAATTCAAATGATGAAAGAGGAATTCCCACCATAAAATTTTTAGCCTAATGAAAATAATGGATATTTTTATGTAATTTTTTAAGAAGAATTTTAGATAGATTTAATTTATGGTAAAAGTGAATTCTCATGATAATTGGATTGCACTCATTAAATGAGAAAAAGAGGGATTGTAAGTTTATTCAAAAAAATAGGTATTGGTATTTAGTTAAAAGAAGAATTTCTATGATATTTAAGAAAAGATGGATTTGAATTAAATCTTAGTGTCAAAAGATGAATTTCCACCATAATTCTACCTAATGAATTAAGATCGTGAAATTATGTGGCATAAGGAATATCTTTGGATATTTTAATTGGGAAAATCACTGAATTGATATTTACCCAAAACTAGATGTTTATCTGAATGAAATCCTTGTTAGAACTAAACCAAATGAATTTGGTTAGACTACGAGAGGGACGGATAGTAAACCTACTTGTCCATCTCTCGATCTGAATCAAGCAAAAAAACTTAGTGACCAATTCCAGTTCCTAAATACAAAGAATAGAATACCGGAACTAAACTAGTTTTCTTTTGACCGAACTCACCAACCACCGAACTCACCAAGAATCTAGTTGGACAAATATACAAAATGATGGGTAGATTACCCTCATGAGAGATCAAGGATCCTCATTATGAAACATGGAATTATGGAAAAAAGGGTTTTTGGAACCAATCTAAAATTGGGAATTTTACTTGCATTGGAACCTGTGTTTTTCATTCAAAGGACTGTTTTACGTCAGAATGCTAGAGGAAGCATTTGGCATATGTTTTACTAAGAGGAGGTTCGTTGGAACAGCTGGCGGGGAGTCGTCAAGGGACATCGCTAAAGCCTGCCAAGGTCTTGACCAGCCTCAATACGATTAAAATGGTGCGCTTCTCGTACGATGGGCGAGGACCGATGAAGCGGTCCTTGAGTGAAGTGCTAGGACACCTAAGGAGGATCCTAGAGGGTTCTGACCAGGTGATGCACGGGATCCGCGGTTGCTAGGACACCCATGCGTATGTCGAGGAAGATTCGGATGTGGACTAAAAGGAAAGATTTTTGGGAACCAAATTTTGAAACTGGATCTCATTGGTTGGCCTGCTGGCCTTCAATGGGGACAGTCCAGAGGACACATTTTGTAATACAATGAACTCAAAATATTGGAGAATGATGACTAGTAAAATTATATTGAAGGATTGTTTTAAAGCTAGCCGAATCTATAAATGGCAATTTCATATTGGAGAATGATGACTAGTAAAATTATATTGAAGGATTGTTTTAAAGCTAGCCGAATCTATAAATGGCAATTTCATATTGGATGTGTATGCTGAATGCCTACCTTAATTTTTGCATGAAACACCAGCTAGGGGGCCTGGGAACTCTTTTCCTTGGTACCCGAGCAAAACATAACCAAATCTTTATAAAGGAATCCCACCAATACAGTGGTCGGGTGGTTGGCTAACCCATGGGCCGGATGGCTGGATCGGAGGATTTCTGTTGTGAAACAACTAGATACAATTAGTTACATTAATTAAATTAAATCGTGAGAAGACCTTGTTTTGTGGGAGGGGATCAGCGGCTGTGCCTCGTAAATGAGGAAAAAAGCGGTGATTCCATGGACCAAGTGCAAGTCTCTTCTTGACTAACCATGTGACTTCAGGTTGGGTCCGATCAGTTTAAATAGTTAAGACTTTGACTCATTAGAGTAATTCCCTCGTTAGTAGATTTTCCCATGGCGGAATCGCCCGTGCCTTCCGAGCGAGGGGAGTTTTTTCAGGCTCGGTTTCAGAGGAACCGTCGGGCTAGTCTCTCATCCGGACATCCACGTGCAAGGCCCCGAGTGTGGATCCCCGCCCCGCGTGGGAGGCCGACATCGCTTCCACTGCCGGAACCTCGAAGGGGGAATTTCACAGCTGGTATCAGAGCTTTGTTGAAAGCTAACAAGGATAAGCGAATTCTTATTAGAAATTGATAGTAAAAAACTTAGAAAAAGCATTTTTATATTGTATTTTCATGAAGAATTTTTAATCAAAGAAATTGTTTTTATAGATGGAAGTTCCATACTTATCTGGTATTCCCGACCTCACCCAGTCACAAGACATGACTACGTTTGCCTTCGAGCATCTCATCTCTTCCGCTACAACTCGAACGAGCCGAGTCAGACTTGCACGCCATTTCGAGGATCTATATTTTCCTGACCCAGCACAGAGACGACATCACAAGTGGTTTGCAGGGTAGTATGTCCACGCCTCTTGCGACCAGCGTCATGCGATGCTGAGGTAGAATCTCTCATTGACCATGATTCTGATGAAGCTGAAAGTGATACATGGTGTCATTTTATATCACTCAAGGCCTTGAAATTTTAGACTTTCCGGCCAAATCTACAGACTCCTTAGTCGCTTTATTCCTAAGGAGAAGATAGTAGCTCCCTTGGTAGTAAGGGAACGTTTGTAGCAGGGCATGTCTATAGCCCAGTACAGTCGTCTTATGCCTCTCCCGGAGGAGATTTTGATTTCTGGAGCTGAGCTACTCTATGTACATATTGCAACTTTTATATAAATAAAGAAATGTTTTTTGGAGAAAAATTCCCTGTTGTATAAGTGATTGTTTATGGACGAACTGATAAAGAAAAACCTGTTATCAGACATATGTCATAGATCTCCAATAAAATCATTTATCTTGTTTAAGAAATTGTTTTTCGAACCTCTTAAATCTTAGGATCTCGTGGACAATATCAAAATAAAAATTTAATAATGTATCATTTTTGGCAAAATCATGAGACGAGGAAACCATGGCCATCAGCCAGACCCTCTCTCTAAAGATGAAGAGCTTGACCCCGACGTTCGCAAGGCTCTTCACAAAACTTAGCCAGGACCCTTCAAAGGAGAAGGGGAGCACCTGGGCGAGGCTGTGGAGAAATGGGTCGAAGCTATGGAAGAGTATTTTGATGTCACATGCTACAATGAGCAGAGCAAAATGGCTCTTACCAGGCTGAAAATAGTGGAAACAGCCAGGGTGGCATGGAGGAACCATTGTGACACCAACCATCTGGATAGAAATACTCAGTCCTGGAACGATCTTAAAACCTATTTGAGGAAGAGATTTTGTCCCCCAGGGTTTTTAGAAACCAAAATGAATAAATTTTTAGAGCTAAAGGAGGGGAGCAAAACCATCGAAGAATATCACCAGGCATTCGCTCTTCTACTCAAATATTCACCACAGATGAAGAGCAACTTATGGCCAGGTTCATTCAAGGAATGAACAAACCCTTAGACACACTAGTCAAGAATGCCAAGCCAGTGTCCATGGCCGAAGCTGTCAGAATGGCGAAGGACTTTGCCAAAGCTTTCATTGTAAAAGTCCCGCCAGCTCCCTCATCCTTCAAGAAATTTCAGACACCAGGAAGTTCTTCCAACTTTCTGTCTCCACACACCTTGAGACAGAGTGCCAGTTGAGAGTCCTACCCCTGGGAATCTATGATGGAATCCTTGGAATCGATTGGCTCCAAAAGAATCAAACTGACATTCATTGTCACAAAGGAACCATCTCTTTCCTTGACCTTCACGGGAATAAAGTTCAAGGAATTGGAATTTTCGGATCCCCAGTGCCGCAATTAGTCAAGGCTTCTAAATTATTCAAGGGGCTAAGAAAGAGGCAAGCTGTGTATGTCGTTAAAATGAATCCTGTAGAAATAAAATGCAAGGCTAATAAACTAGAGTGGTTAGTCAAGGCTTCTAAATTATTAAAAGGGCTAAGAAAGAGGCAAGCTATGTATATCATTAAAATGAATCCTGTAGAAATAAAATGCAAGGCTAAAGAACTAGAGTGGTTAAGTGAGTATGCAGATGTGTTTCCTGAAGAGCTAACTGAGATGCCTCTGTCTCATGAAGTAGATCATGAGATCGAATTAACCCCTGGAGCTTAGCCAGTAGCCCAGCGTGCATACAAAATACCAGTCCCTATAGAACTTAAGGAACAGTTAAGATAACTATTCCTTAAATTCTATGGCTTAAGGAGCTTAGCCAGTAGCCTAGCGTGCATACAAAATACCAGTCCCTGAAGCTGGCATAGAACTTAAGACAACTGTTAGAGAGCAGGGATTTGTTAGACCCAGTGTCTCATCTTGGGGTGCACCCATTCTCTTTCAAAAGAAGAAAGATGGAATGTTAAGACTCTGTATTGACTACAGAGGATTGAATCAATTAACAATTAAGAATAAGTATCCTATTCCTAGGATTGATGAACTTCTGGATCGGTTAAGTGGGACCCAAATGTTCACAAAGATAGATCTCAAATCCGGGTACTACCAGATCAGAATCAAGGAGCAAGGCATCCCAAAGATAGCATTCAATACTCGCTATGGGCATTATGAGTTCACATTCATGCCATTTGGATTGACTAATGCCCCGGCAACATTTAATCGTCTTATGCAAGATATTCTCAGAGAATACTTGGATGATTTTGTTCTTGTTTTCTTTGATGATATCTTGGTATACTCAAAGAATGCTACACATCATGAAGATCATGTGCGCAAGGTCCTGGAAATCCTAAGAAAACACCAACTCTTTGCAAAAAAGAGCAAGTGTTCTTTCTCTGTTGACCAAGTGGAATACTTGGGATTCATAGTATCAAAGGATGGGATTGATGGAGGAGAAGCATTGAAGCTTACTTAAGAAATATGGAGGTTGATTTGTAGCTACGTGGAGCTTCACAAGCCCAATTGCAGAGAAGAAGAAAATGAGCTAATTTTTCACAAGCTTGTGAAGTAAGCCTATTTTGGGCTTAACAAAGGAGCTCTCTACTACACACGAGAGTAGCCCAATAAATTTTATGTAAATGGCACTCAAAAAGTGGTACATATTATGAGAAAAACTGACAAATGACCTAGCTTAGTAGTTAGGGTTAAGTTTGGGCACCCAAGTGTGATAAGGGCTAATTGTATATAAGTGAATTTCTCATAATGAAAAAATACAATCCCCCCTTATGCTAATTGAGTTGTGCATTTCTACTTGCTCTATCTTGTTGGGAGAGAGAGAGAGAGAGAGAGAGAGAGAGAGAGAATTGCTCATTGTGTGAGTGAGTGAGAGTGACACAAGAGTGAGGGGTGTTTTGATCTTATTATTGGGTAGACTGGGAGCATTATTCTCTATATCCACTAGTCACAATGTCCCTAAATTATTTAAACACTCTCATTTTGGACTCAATTAGGGTATGGAATGACCACTTTTTGAATTTTTGGGTGGTGTTACCAACTTATACCTTAAAAATCTCACTCATATGAAGTCTAAATTGAGTCTTGTTTTCACATAGGGGATTTTGGGGACTAAAACATCAGTTTTCATTCAAGCATTTTTTTAAAATTAAAACTTTCTCTCTCGAGACTAAAATTTTTCTCTAACTTTTCAAGGGTTAGATGAAGTGATTTTTGTAACTTTTCAAAATTTCTCAAGAGATACAAGTAATAATTTTGATAGGTTATACAACCTTCAAATAATTACTCCTGGCCAATTCGGAAGTCTTCTCCTAGTAAAAGCAACGTTCGCTTTATCTCTAAAAATCTCACTCATTTGGCATCCGAGATTAGTGATCTTTTTTCCTTATATAAGTTCTTGGGATCAAAAAGCAAATTTCTATTTAAGAAGTTTTTGAAAATGAAAATTTTCTTTCTCTAAGTCAATTTTCTCTCTCTAGATTTTTCTGATAAAATTGAGGGTCTAGTCTCATTCTAACGAGGTATAAGGTATAGTGAGAAAGGCAGTTAATCATCTTTCAATAATCCTAGACCACTCTAGTGACCATGGTCAAAACAGAAGAATGCCCTTAGCTCTAGTAATCTCAGAACAACCATTTGAAAAATAGTGCTTAGTCTTCGTGGTGGGTCCCATTAGCCTAGCTGCTAATGGAACCCAAGTACACTTTATCATAGTCACCATCAACTACTTCACCAAGTGGGCTGCACCAAAATCTGGCACAAGATCGAGGAAATCGCCCTGATATAAGAAAAGAACCAAAGAGGTCACAGACCCCCAAGTGTGCAAATGTACACAAAGATGATCTTCATGATAGAGAAAACAATAGTGAAACCCACTCGCCTTGAGCTAGTGTCACCCAAAAAGACCACCTAGATGTGTGGTCAAATTTTGGTTACATTGGGGCTAGTCATAATATAATGTCTTGGGAGACATGAGCTTCATTAGGCCACCGTCCCTAACACAATCCATAGCTACCCTCACCACGGTAAACAACTGTTGCCATTGGGTAACTCCTAATACTCAACACTTCTTGCCTTGCCGTCTCCGTCCCCTCAAACCTTTATGGAGATCCAAAACCTTGCTGATTGGTTTGCTCAAGCCATTATCGGATGAAGACCACCTTGGGTAGATGATGAAGACCACCCCCAAACATTATCCTGAACAACTCTTCAAGGAGGTAACTCCTAATACTCAACACTTCTTGCCTTGCCGTCTCTGTCCCCTCAAACCTTTATGGAGATCCAAAACCTTGCTGATTGGTTTGCTCAAGCCATTTTCGGATGAAGACCACCTTGGGTAGATGATGAAGACCACCCCCCAGACCAATCAAGAGTGGATACCCTAGAGCTATCCACGATACTATCCAAGACTTGGAAGCAACTACCATTTCGCTATAGAAGCCTACCTATGAACAAAAATCAAGCCTATCTTTATTTTCTATGCTTAATTTTTTTGTTATTATCATTGTTACTTTTCTTAATTTAATTAAAGATAAAAACATTAAAAATTTAAAAAAATCCAAAAAACCCAAAAGGCAAAAATCAAAAAAGAAAAATTAAAAACCCATGGGACCACCCGTGTGTGCCACCATCAAAGTTGCCTTACCTCCTAGTGCCCATCGCCGGACAACAACCCGATCACACAATGCTTGTGGATTTGGCTAGCCCTAACACTATTGGCCTATAATGTTGAGCAAGGTTTTGACCAACACGTTCATGCCTTTGTTCTTGACTAGAACTCTTGATAATTTTCTTTAGTCTTAGAGGCTTTGGAGGATGCATCCTCTTTCTCTTATTTTGGGTGGATGATTTCTACATCCCTATCTTGCACATTGTCTATTTGGTATATTACCTCACGACAACACTCATTAAAGATTTAGTGTCTAGACATCTTGGTGGGATCATCCCAGGGCTTTGAAAATTTGATCAAACTTCTCTAGGTAGTGAATGTGATCTCCAATTTCATCAAATTTGATCAAACTTCTCTAGGTAATGAATGTGGTCTATATTTCCATTAAATTTTTTCATTATCCTTAAGATGTGGGTTGGCTTTGTTTTTCCCAACTCTAAGCCTCTAGGTGCTTTGTTTGTGTGGCAACCCCCCTTTCCATCAAACACCATCCTAGTGGGTATGTCTTTTGCATATTCATAAGGTAGTGCAATGTAGGGGAATGGTTTCTTGCCCCATGGGCTGGTGGTGGTGGGAAATTGCCAATGCCACTTACATTAGCGTGGCTTAGCCGACTAATGGCACATTATGTGTTTTTTCAACACCTGTCATTAGTTCTTCCTATCCTCATGCTCCTTGTTCCTCATCTCAATGGATAAAGAGGAAAGGTTTTGTGGTGAAGAAGCTTCAATAATGGGCGGGCCTTGTTGGATTCTTGATTGCATTGTTTTGCTGAGTGTTTTTTGGAATTCTTGTCCCTAATCATACTATAAAAGAGACACATGTCGAATTCATTGTGCTACTTGTGGCCATAACTATGTTTATTATGCTACTTGTGGCCATGGAAAGTTTGGGAAAAACTAAACTTAGGATTGGCACCAAAGGTTTGAAACATTGGGACATATCCGACATTGTGGTTCAAGCACTTCAAGGAGTGACTCTTGAGGTTCCTAGTCCTGCTCCCACTCCTTCACACTGGGCAATTTGGGAAAAAGTTAACTCATGATTGGCAACAAAGGTTTAGGGAAAACTTAACTCCTTCATTGGCTAGTTTTGGGGAAAACTTAAATCATGATTGGCAGCAAAGGTTTGAACATTATGGCATTCGGCATGGTTTGAGCACTTCCTTGAGATTCCTTATCCTACTCCTACATATTGTAGAATTGTATGGCAGTGATGTGTGTGAATACACTTAGGACCGTCGGGGCACTTTTTCCCTCACTAGGAGGGTTTTTCCCACGTGCATATGTACACCCTCTTATCTACTCATTTTGGGGTGTGTACTTATCTGTTGTATCTGGCACACATTTGTTCATTCTAAGCTAGTGAGTTTGTGTGCTCTCTAGCTTCTCTATCTTGTGTGTGTGCATTGTTGCAACCCTAACCCTAATTCCAACAATTGGTAACAGACCTAGATTCCTTGACACTTGATCTAGTAGTCTACTCCCGACCCTGTTTTTCTATCTCCAATTGAGATACCCTCTTAGGGGAAGAAGGTATATACTGTAGTGTGTTGTATACAAAGTATACAATGTTTTCAATCTCCGCGGTGCAATTCGGGCACGTTTTGGGCTCCACAAGGTTTTTCTGAAATAGCCCTAATTAGGCATGGATTCCAAGTAGTGCATGGGTATGAAAAGGTTAATAAGTAACTATTGGGCAATAATTTTACCTAATACTCCAAAAAATTAAAGGAGAATACTTTTATTTGAAATGTATTAATGATACTATTGATACAGATTGTATGACATGAAAATCTTTATGGGACATGAGTAGGTATGTCCTTATAAGTATTAAAGAGAGTTTTAATTGGTTGGTATAATCTTAGTTATACCTTCCTCTAGACTCATGTATCTAGGCTCACATGTATAGACTCACATCTCTAGATTCATGACTCACGCATTCGGACTTACATTGTGCTTGTGCATTAAAGTAAAAAGTATTGAGGCATATCTTTGTGTAGAGATTTAATTTAGCACACAACTTCATACTCTCAACCACCCTATTTCTTTATTAATTAGGATTTTACCCTATATTTACCATGTGTATAGCCTCATCAAATATATGTATCTATAGGCTTGATACATGTGGCATATATCACTTCTCTAGTAATGAAGGCTAACACTTAAGAGACACACACACACACACACACACACACACACACACACACACACACACACACACACACACAAGAGAGAGAGAGAGAGAGAGAGAGAGAGAGAGAGAGAGAGAGAGAGAGAGAGAGAGAGAGAGAGAGAGAGAGATGATAATTGACTTCGATTGAAAAATTTAACAAAAAGTGATTGTTGTAATTTAGGCAAAGTCTTCAATAAGATGAAAATTTTAGGTTGCTTTAATTTAAAAAAAACCAAAGTAGTTTTAGCTCCATGAGAATATACTCATAGTTCTAACTTCATAAGGATTTTTAAAAAAATCTTGCATTGTTTTTAGACATATTCAAGAGGAGGACGATGCTCTCACATTTGTTTGTAGCTAGCAATGAGCGAAGAAGGTGTGAAACATGGAAGGTCACATATAACTCTACTATCTTTATCTCCCTTTTTTGTGGAAGGAAGGAAGAGTTGGTTTGGTAGGGTGGAGACTTATCTAGCATATAAATATGGCATGTAATGGCGATTGCAAAATGGTGAAGGATGTGTCATGTTAACCCACATTCAACAAAATTGTGAATGAAAGGACAAATACAGACTTATAAAGAACAATATGGTATTGGTAATTGTAATTGTAAGATAAAGAAGGATGTGCCAAGTAACCCACATTCACAGATAGTGTGGAAGATATTTTACATATATATAGTCCAAAAAAGCACTCACTATATTAAGCTATCCCAATAATTTGTTTTGTTAAAGGGTTGGAAAGATGGTTATGTAAGGTGAGGACGTATCTAGCAACCCATTGTGTACATTTTTTCCTTCTTTCAGACATCTCTTTCTTGCTTCTTCTAGCTTTTCCAAATTGGGATGCATAAGAGAACAAGAGAACTTTCATATAAGTGATGTGACAAGAGAGCTTTCATTTCAATATGAGAGGTGATAAGGCATAACTACCATTAGAAGGGTTTCCTTTGAAGTGCTACTTTTCTTCTCCTTTTCTTCACTTTTTTTACTTCTTACACTTAGATATTATCTTTTATTTAAAGATTTAGATTTTGCTTACTTTCATAAATATTAGCCTACTTTTTGGCATCATGGAGCCTTTAGTGTGATTTTTTTTTCTAATCTTAAGAATTTTTTTAAGAAAATATGCATGCACATGCACACGAACATGCACACACATGCACGCACACACACATGCATGCACGCACACACACACCCACATGGATGCACCTACCCACCCACACACACATATCTTCATTTAAAGTTTTGTACATTCTTCCACATAGCTTATTCTTACCCTCAACTCATCACACACATGTGTGCACCTGACCACCCACCCAAACATGCATGCACCCACCCACCCACACACACATACCTTAATTTTAGTTTCTATAAACATTCTTCCACATACCTTATTTATGCTCTTTACCCATCACTCAACTTTCAATTTAGCTTTAATACTCTCTTATATAACTTATTTGCATCCTTTATCCATTACTCACACAATGCATAAACTCTCTCTCTTTTCTGTGTGTATGTGTGTGGACATACATATATTATTATATAATTAAATAAAATCATAAATTATACTTTTTCTATTAACTTATTTATATACATTTATTATTATATATGTATTCTTATATCACTCCTTCACTTGTCTTGAAATATCTTTATAATATATCTCCCATGAATTCATAAGGCATGCGCTCACAAATACTCTCTCTCTCTCTCTCTCTCTCTCTCTCACTCACACACACACACACACACACACACACACACACACACACACACACACACACACACACACACGCATGCACACGCACACGCACACACACACACATTCTCACACAACCACACTCTCTCTTATATACTTTACTATTTTTAATATATCTTATATATATCTCCCATAAATTCCTAAACACAACCACACTCTCTCTTATATACTTTACTATTTTTAATATATCTTATATATATCTCCCATAAATTCCTAAACACATAGCCAAATTCAACAAACACATAGCCAAATCCAACAAGTGTTTCTATGAGTAAATAGAAGATGATTGGTGCAAGATTAGTTATCCAACCACTTAAATAAAAGGGAAAAAGGCCATTTAAGTGCATTCAATGGGTTAAATCTTACAAAAACAAGATTTACTATAAAACTTTTTAATAATAAAAATCTCAATCTATAATTCGATAATTCTAAAAGCTATTTCTTATAGTTTTTTCAGTGCCATTGCTTAAATCTATACTACTATGTATCTAGGGATAATCTCCTCTACAGACCCATGAACTCCTTGTCCTTCCTACTTTCAATTATTAAGTGCATGGAGAGGATTCTGGGCATGATCTTCTTTACATATTCCTACATTCACGTGTCTTAAATCCACGAGTCTCTCTCTATGCCATCCTCACATGTAACTCCTAATATTCAGTTTTGCTTGTTTTTTAACCATCATGTAATATCAATGTTTTTTTCTTAGAATGTAAAAAATACATAATTTAATAATATATCCATATTTATTGGATAAACATGCTAGTGGGGCCATGCGATTTTTCGCAAAAAGTTAGTAATTGCTTCTCTTTTCTAATGCCTTAGCTCGGAACGTCGTGGAAAATTATATGAATTAATGCATGTGGAAAATTATAGCTCGACATTATTAACTCTGAGGTTTTAGCTCGGTAAATACGCATACCCCTACATTTTGTTATGTTATGCCCTTGAGAGGGAAGATAGGACTAAGAGCGAAGCTTTGGGGGAGGAAAGATAGGTAATAGGATATTGAACCATCGTCACAAACAAAAATGATAAGCTAACAAATAACGAACTCAACAATTTTATTGTGTTATGCCCTAGGGAGGGAAGATAGGACAGAGAGTGGAGCCTTGGGGGAGGAAAGATGGGATATTGAACCATCGTTCACGTGTGAAAAGGGTAGGATTGAGGTGGCTATAGTAATGGAACAAAGTAACAGAGTATGTTGAAAGGAGAATAGAGGGATAGATGGATAATATTGAAATGCAACTTTGGCAAGAAAAAAGTCTTAACAAGGGCCTTCTTTTCAACCAAAAACCCATGTCTTGTGAGGAGGAGAATACTTTAATTTACAACCCTTGAATGATAAGGGTAACTACATTTTATTGCGTTGTGCCCTAAGGAGGGAAGATGGGACTAATAGCGGAGCCCCACGTTGACCCGGATAATTTCGAAAATCAAGGAGATGGTTAGCCACTTCAAAGACTTGAGATTAAATTTACTATAATCACACGTACATAGGAAGTTTAGAAGTGACTAGCCAATCAGTCATCGTTCCAGGACTTCGTTCTAAAGGAATGCGTTACAATGGTTAGGTCTATATTAGTATATTATGAACGTTGATACATGGAGCTGCCATGCAGAAACTGAGGTTTTTATAGTGGTTAGGTTGATGCAAGAAAGAAAGGAAGGCAAGCTATACTATATGATACTATACATTTTAAAAGATCAAACCGGCTTGAGTGCGATGATTTGTAGTTAAATTGAGCTTCAAAAGACGAGATTTAATTGCACAAGTTGGAACTGTGGCACACACCAGCCTGTGCATGTACATAACGCACTCCATTAAGCGACGACGCCGAAGCCAAAACTGCAGAAATACACCACAGGCAAGAGAGCTGAAGCTAGACTTATAGGGGAGGATTACAGGATAAGCAAGCGATAATTAGGAGAGGTAATCTGTGTTTACTGTGAGGCCGGTTTTACCTGAAAGCTGGACTGGCTCCCCTTGTATGATGACCGAAGAGATGGTGGAATCCGAGCTGCAAGCTGTGCAGCACGCCGGCCAGAGCTGTAAATCCTAGAACCATCAACCCAGCGAACACCATCTCCACTCCTCCTCGAAACCAGCCACGCGAAGAAAGAAAGGAGCGGATTAGTGATGATGATTAGTGCAGACGGGGAAGGCAATTTATCAGTACTTTTGAAAGGAACGTTGCCACCCAACCTAAATATAGTATGCTACCGTTGTCTCGCCACTTGCTTCTTATCCTTCTATTAGTGTGGATCATAGTATGTATAGTAATAATAAGCCACCAAAAATGTATTTTCAATTTATTAATTCGGCTGCATTTTGTGAGCTTCAGTATGCTCGGAGTCCTTATTAATCATTTCTATTTTCCTAGTCCATGTGGTTGTCTGCATGTTCTTTTAATCTACGTTCTCTCCTTGCTATTGTCGGCCCGTCGTCGTTCTTCTCGAAGCCGCCTGCATTGCTTTCGGTACTGGTCAATGGTGCTCCATGTGCTCGGCACTTCCAAATGCTTCTGATCGTTTGCTATGTTCGGTGGTTCTATTCGGCGTGTCCAACGTTCGACGTGGTCGTCGGTGTGGTTTGCATGGCGCTCTCTTCTTTTTGTTTGTCCGGCCTTGGCCACTCTTCTCGGAGTCATTTGTGATGCTTTGTGCTTGGGGGGTTCACTATATCTAAACCCTCTATATCACGTGCGTTCAAGGCCTACTTTAAAAATCCCTTATCTATGAATTTTTCATGAACAAAACACACCCTTTTTCTATTCAACCTATGACTACCCCTTTTAAATGTACGCTACAATATGTAAAAAATGTGTAAAAAGGGGATTTTAAAAATCCCTTTTGTTGAACCCACGTGCTATGCTTACATATTTATGAGTGACCCCCCCTCGGCTTTGCGTTGCTGTTCGGTGTGGTGCTTGATTTGTTCGACGCTTCCAAATAGGAACTGTTTTTCAAGGACACGACCTCCTCATCCCGCGCTATGTTGTTGCGTGGTTTTTCGTGGTGTTACTGGCTTCTCACATGAGTCATCACCCACGACCCTTCACCATCCCTCATTGTCAAGGGTTGTGGAGCACGGTGACACATCTACCGAAACAACTCGTCACCCTTCACAACGCCTTCATATTGAAACTCGCTACTGGTTTTTTTCAGAAGTTGGCCACCTAGAATGCTTGTTCGATGTTTCTCTGCTCCTCTTCAGCGTCTTCGCCGATGCTTGACAGTGCCCCTACACATTGCTCAATATCTTGGGGGCTTCGTGATCCACTCCTGGTTTCCAGGGTATGGATATTGCTCATCTCTTTTCTACTTTCAGGACATTCTTGCAAGCATATAGGTTCTATAGTCCTACATGTGTTGTCCGTTCATGCAACATTACGATGGTATGGGCTATGGATCATATATTTTCTTCTTCCTTGGTTTTTCATGCTGTTGGTAGCTTCTCGCAAAGCACAAGGCTTCTATAACAATCATCATGTTGTTGTGCATGGACACCATGATTGTATGGTATGGACTTCATGTGGACACACCATGGGCCATACGTGCATGTGTATTGCTTCTTTTTTGACATTTAAAACTGGGGGACTGTTTATAAATATCGACATCTTCTCATTGTTGATGTGCTTCTCAGCATGGTGCCTAAAAGGCTTGCTCTATGTGATATCACCAATTTTGTGTCAGCACATATATCCACTTTGCTTTTGTGTCAGAAACCAAAATCAAGTTGCAATATTGTTCCTAGAAATGGAGCTAGAAATTCTCTATTGGGAAGGATACTGACCCCTCCTGAAGGCCCTGTGTTGTGTGGTCGTAATGTTTTGGACATTAAAAAGGAGGGCAAGATTGCAATGTTACGTTTGTTGTTTCTTATACACTCTAGTTCTTGTTTTCTATCTATATGAACTCCGAGCATCTCTTACATCCATATTAAAAGGCAATATCAGGCTTTCCACCCTGTTGTTAATATATATATATATATGTGTGGGTTTATTTTCTTTCTGCATTTACTATCTTACTCTTATACACAATAGTTCTTACTTCATTTTGCTGATTATAACCTTGTCGGCTTGACCATTGACTAAGGTTCCTAAATGTTGATGTATTGGCATTCAATGCATAGAAATGTAAATGCATACAAATAAGCTAATAGAAAAAGCATAATTTTAAATGATTTTGTTTAATTATATAAAAATATATATATATCCACACACACACACACACACAAAGAGAGAGAGAGAGAGAGAGAGAGAGAGAGAGAGAGAGAGAGAGGGAGAGAGAGTTTATGCATCTGTGTAGGTATGAGTAATGGATAAAGGATGCAAATAAGTTATATAATGTTGAGAAAACGTGGTGCTCATGCTAGATCAAGTGTGGAGAGGAGAGACTCACAAAATACAAGAACAATATCTTGCTTATTAAGTTGTTTATGAATACAACTAGGCCTTGCTCCATTACAAAATAACTCATAGCTCCACTTTTAAATAGGTGAGCAAGTGGACCTTAAGTCCATTCACACTCACACCCTTCTCTTCCCCTTCTACATAACCTTAGTCTCTTAATACCCCCCCTCAATACCAACTATGAAAGAATGGAATAGGTGGTATTGAACATAGGATGCCTTTATAACATTAGGCGTACAAGGTTTGGAATATAGGTGTGATTATCTAGGATTTACAACCATGTTCCTAGAGCCTTAGAGGCTAATACAATGATGCCATCTAAGTCTTTATTTGTTGTCGATGAAGATGTACACCTCAATGATGGTGCACCCCACTCTTTGTGCTTGCTTAACTTCTTGTAGTTGATATGCTTTAGACATACATGTCATTGTTTCCACATGCTTTCCACCTTGACCATTCTCACACAATGATCAAAACAAGGATGCCACCCTTGCTTAAGTGGTTTGCTTATAGATGTTCCTTCAACATGCTTGATGCTTCTTTTAATTCCATACCTCCTCCATTGGCAATGAGGTAGATTTATATGGGAAAGGGAAAGGGAGGGTCTTACCACTTGCCTTATGAATTGGTCAAGGGCAGTGTCTACTCCACAATTACAACAACTTTTGTGCATGTTGGTTACATGATACCCATTAGAGTTTGAAGATACAAGCTTAATGAGAGTGAGTAAACAACTCATCTTAGACGATGAAAATGTTGAATATGTAGCGGAATAACATGCCTTGGGCTTGAAAAATGAGAGCATATGGCTTATGACATGCTTTACAAAGAAGAGCCTCAAGGGTAATACACATAAACATTGAAGATGAGCACTTAGTGTACATGTGCCTAGCTTTAAAAACACTCATAATAATGAGTTTTATGATAAAAAACCAGAAATCTTCAGCCTCTTGGCTTATGTGATGAAGACAATGGTTCATGGTTGCACCATTTCTCCTTGGAAGAAACGGGTTGACGATGAAGACTTGTAATGTGGCACTTATGGTGTGTGCCCGGCCTCTAATGTTGATGAAGAAGAGCCTCCTTAGTGTAAAAGACCTCCTCCTTTGCTGGTTAAGACCACCTTAGTGTTAAGCAACACTTTGGTTGGTGATTAAGATCACCATTAGTGTGTAGAAAACATAATTAGTGCTTAAAAGCACATTTTTAGTATCAAATGACACTTATTTTGGTGATTAGTTCACCATTAGTGTTTAATAACACTATTAGTGTTTAAAAACACTTTCTCTTTGTTGGATTAATAGATTAATTAGTGTTAAACAATAAAATTAGTGCTTAAAAGCACACTTTGAAAGCTTTGAAAGCTTGAAAGTTGATGTTGATGATGAAGCTTGTTGAGCATGAGGTTTATGGATACCTCATGTGAATGGAAACTCTTCAAAATCAAGAGAAAACTCAGCAACAAACATTCACTACACCACTTGATTGATTAGAGCAAGGGAGGTGATGATATGAGCAAGAAAAAATTCACTTTGAAGCTTTAATGGAAAGCTTGAAGAAGAAAGTGAAAAAGGCGCCTGCTTTTGCTTCTAGCCGGCACATCCGTGGATGGAATGAGCTCATATTAGAGCTGTAGAGTCCTCACTTAATGGGCTACTAAAGCCCTCAAACACCATCCCTTATGGTGGCTCACAGGTGTCCAATTGCTGTACGACCAGCGTAGCAGGCGACGCACAGTCAGCAATGCCGCAGCGATGCAGAGAGGAATCACACAATTATCCGTACAAAATGATGCGCTCGGGAGTCTACTACACTTCATTAGTTGAAATCTCTAAGAGATCTTGCCTCTACACGCTGCTGGAAGTCCTCCACCATGAGAGGGTTGAGCTCCACACAAGAAGAGATAAGGAAAAGTGAAGATTTTTGACCTATTCTACACCACAAGTGGTTCTAATCAACCAAGCTCTAGATACCATGTTGAGAAAATGTGGTGCTCATGCAAGTGTGTGGAGAGGAAAGACTCACAAAATACAAGAACAATATCTTGCTTATTAAGTTGTTTATGAATACAACTAGGCCTTGCTCCATTACAAAATGCCTCATAGCTCCACCTTTAAATAGGTGAGCAAGTGGACCTTAAGTCCATTCACACTCACACCCTTCTCTTCCCTTCTACATAACCTTAGTCTCTTAATAACCCCCCTCAAGGAGAGTCTTCGTGAACATATTTACCACATTGTCATGTGTGAGACATAAGCCACGCTAATCTCTCCTGTAATGAGCCTTCATGAATACATATGACACATTGTCATGTGTAGAGACATAAGCCATGCTAATCTCTCTTGCGATAACCCTCTCCTTGACATATTGATTATGCACCTCAATGTTCTTTGTGCGAGCATGAAACAATGGGTCCATTATAATAGATAATGAACTTTGGTTTTGTTAGTGAAGATGGAGGTGGGGGGGCTACAGTCCAAACGCCAAGGTTTGAAAAAGGCATCTAAGCCATACACACTCAACATTTGCTTTAAAAGTTACCTTGTAATCACCTTTATTGCTTGATGTGGCCACTGTTGGGGCTGCTTCTTATTGAGCCACGATATACATGAATCACTAAGATGAAAGAAAAAGCCGCTAGTGGGGACACTCGTATGTTATAACATCTAGTCCAATTGGAATCACTGAAAGCATGTAGCTAAATATCACCCCCCTTAGCATAGAAGCCCCATGGCACTGAGTTCTTTATAAGTATCAGCCTTAATTCTCAGAATATGTATATAGAACTGCCTCATATTGCAAAGGTAGATGAGGCACCAAACAACATAATAATATAGTGATGCATCAAATGGTTCTATTAGCAGAGACCGAGCCCAGAACCTGTCTCTATTAGTGTAGCAACATGCCTATAGTCTTTAAGACCAAACCGTGTACGAAGTCTTTGTATATACTTTGACTATAACATCACAATACCACCATCATGATATATAAACTATATGCCTGAATAATAACCAAATAATCTCAAAGCTATCATTTGAGATGACATATATAGTTTAACCTTGAAGGTTGAAATCTTGGAGACCGAGCCCAAAACTTATCTCGATTCGTGTAGCAACATGCCTACAGTCTTTAAGACCAAATTGTGTACGGAGAGACCGAGCCCAGAACCTATCTCTATTAGTGTAGCAATATGCCTACAATCTTTAAGACCAGACCGTGTACAGAGTCTTTGTATATACTTTGACTGTAACATCACAATACCACCATCATGATATATAAGCTATACGCACGAATAATAATGGAATAATCTCAAAGCTGTCATCTGAGATGACATATATAGTTTAGCCTTGAAGCTTGAAATCTTCTCCTCATTAGGGCCTGTGAACAACATGTCATCAACGTATAAATTGATGACCAAAAAAATATATTTACTTGTCTCTACATAGAGGTACTACGGGACCATACACCTCATCCGTCTCGGCAGGCTGGTGAGGACTCAAGCCGGCCTGTCGAGACGGATAAAGTCACCGCAAATGGGGGGAGCTGTCCTTAAATTGGAGGAGCCATTCTCTTCACCTTCTTGTAGCCCACATTGTCGCAAATTCAACGCTTCAGTCGGATCACGAATCGGAGCTTGCTTGCTCACTTTATGAGCATAAAACTCCTAAGTGGGAACCACCTCTAAGAGCCAAAGAGCCCTTACTAAAGTCATCGCAAATGGGGGGAGCTGTCCTTAAACTAGAATTTGGGGCAAAAAGGCTACACCTACAGGGAGAGAGGGGGAGTTCTCCCTAAAGTCTATTCACACCCACGAGGGGAGGGGGGGAAGGGAGAGCAGCTAAGGACACCCTCTACTCAACAAAAGGGTGAGACAAAAAAATTTCTACAGAGCTTACTTGGGGATGGGCTAAAAAGGCTTACTGGGAGAGTGGCTATAGAGGGCTATCGAGTACAGTCCCGCACAGAGTGTCTGGTATGGGCTGTCAGGCGGAATGTCAAGTACAAGGCAGCACAGGGTGCCGGGTGTGCTGACCATGGAGGTGTTAGTGGGTTTATATAGGGACTGGTATGGGGTATGAGTACAGGGGGGAAGGGAGAGCAAAGCGGGGTACAAAGGATGGTGTACGATGAAAGTACGTCGGCCTGTAGCTGTATGAGCCTAGGGAAAGGGATGGTACCTGTGCACAGGCAAAAGCTAAGGTACGCATGTACCTTCCAGGTCAGTGGGTGGCAGCATGGGTGTCCACGTGTCGGACAGTGCGGATCATATGTTGGGGTGGTCGGCCTTTAGTCCTTATGTGGCTATTTTACAAGTTCCCAAGTATGTGAACGACATCTTTTTAGGGCAAGGACCCCTAATTTAGAGCGTTGGTCATGCCAAAGCACCCGACGGGTGCGAAATGTTTTTTCTGTGAAAATGTTCGGGGTGTTTCCCTAGTCGTGGGAGTGCAGACCGTTCGTCAATCTGACACCTAGACGTGCATTTATTAACGTTTAAAGTTTGCCGTATTTTAACTGAGAATAACTAAAAGTTTGCATATAGGCTTAATCCGGTGTCCTTTTTGAGTGCTGTAAAATCCTATAATATGATAAAATTGTGCACATATTCCAAATTTGGACTCAAATTTTTAAGATTCCAAGTGAAAATAGATCGATTGTTAAAATTGATAACTTTTACATTATAAAAAGACCAAAAATTCATCTATCAAATGGACATATATTATTATTGAAGATGGGCATGTTACATCCTTCCCCCCTTAAAGAAATCAAGATGTCCTCATCTTGTTATGAATTTGGGGTATTCTTTTAAGAGTGTAGCTTCATCTTTCCAAGTTGCATCCTCTTCAGGGTAATCTTTCCACTGTACTAGATGTTCTACAAGAGTTCTATTACAGAGTTGCCTTTCTCTAGAATCTATGATCCTACTAGGCTGCAATTCAAGGACTCCTTGAGTTGGGATTACAACTTTCTCATCATCAACAATATGATCAAGACTGGGTACATAAGGCTTTAACAAACCTACATGAAATACATTGTGGACCTTAACATGGGCTGAGAGCTACAGCTTATAGGCACTTTTGCCCACACATTTGATGATTGTATAGGGTCCACAGTATCTTGGGCTGAGCTTCTTTTGTTTCCCAAGTGACAGAGAGCTATGCTTGGTTTGCACTCATGGAAGAACTTGTCTCCTTCCTTGAAGATCCTTTCAGACCTCCTTGTGTCGGCATAATGCTTTTGTCGATCTTCAGTAGCTTTAATATCTTTCTGGATAGCCTTGGTCTGCTCTTCCATCTCCTCAACCATGTTTTTGAAGGCTTCGACTCTTAAGGTTGGATTAGAGAAATTCAGAGGGGATAAACATTCTTGCCTATAGAGTGCTTTGAATGGTGACATTCCTATGCTTTGATGATAAGATGCATTATAACTGAATTCTACTAGACGAAGGTATTAAATCCATCTTCTTGGCTCCCGTCCACAATATGCTTTGAGAATGTCTTCAATTATTTGGTTGAATCTCTCAGTCTGGCCATCAGTCTCTGGATGATAAGCTGTACTAAAACAACGTTAAGTACCCAAGGCATGAAATAAGGACTGCCAAAACTTTGAAGTGAAGTTAGAATCCCAGTTCACTGACTATCCTCTTCGGTAGACCATGAAGCTTGAAGATCTCCTTGTTGATGAATAACCAGGCAACATCAGAAGATTTGAAGGTTTTCTTTGCTGGTATAAGATGAGCTACTTTGGTAAGCAAGTCCACCACCACTAGAATGGAATCATATCCTCCTTGTATAGTGGGGAGATTTGTGACAAAATCCATACTAGTGCATTCCCACTTCATTTGGGGGATATCCAAGGGTTAAAGCTTCCCAGGAATTTTGACTCATTCAGCTTTGATCCTTTGACATGAAAGACACTACTTCAAGTATCGAAGGACAATTTTTCAAGCCTGTCCAATGATAGCTCCTCCTTATAGCATTAAAGGTTTTTGCATAGCCCGGGTGCCCTCCTGCAAACGGGGCTATCATGAGCTTCATGGAGGATTAACTTCTTTAGGGGGAAGGATCCTTAGCCTATGATTAAAGTAGAGGCACCCATCATGGGTGGAGTAACCTTTAACTATATTTTTTTCTTTCTCTAAGGTTTCTCCTTCTTTGACTAGGTTCACCATCTTTTGGTAATCAGGATCATGGATTGACACTTCTTTCACCTTGATCAGAATGGCGTCGTTTGGTATAGAAATTGCACTCAAGAAAGATTTGCAGTTGAGTGCATCAGCTACCACATTATCCTTCCCAAGGTGGAATTTGATGTCAAAGTCATATTCTTGTAAGATTTCAATCCACCTTCTCTGCCTCAAGTTGAGGTTAGGCTGGGTGAAGATCCACTTCAAACTCTTGTAGCTAGAATTTGCACCGCATCAGTAACCACCTCAAATTATCTGGTGAAATCAGGAAGTTTCAGGATGACTGGAGCTGAGGTAATGATGGCTTTGAGCTGATCAAAGTTGACTTGATGGATTGGAAACCACACTATTTTGAAATCTTTCTTAAGAATATTTTTCAAGGGTGTAGCTACTAGGGCATAATCTTCAATGAAAATCCTATACTATCCTATGATTCCCAAAAATCCATGATCTTCACGGACTGATTTAGGGGGTGGCCATTCTAGTCTATCCTTGACCTTGGCAGAACCTAATGAGATACCATCATGGGAGACAATAAATCTAAGATAATCTGATGAGTAAAGAAGGTACATTTGCTCTTCTTAGCATAGAGTTTATGTTTACACGCAGCAATTGCAAAACTCTACACACATGCTCCTCATGCTCTTCCACTGACTTGGAGTAGACTAAGATGTCATTAAAGAAGACAAGAACAAATTCGTCCAAGAGTTGTAGGAGCATTGGTTAACCCGAATGACATTACAGTAAACTCATAATGGCCATAAACGGGTATTGAAAGCTATCTTGGGTATATCTACTTCTTTGACTCTGATATGATAGTAGCCAGACCTCAAGTTTATCTTTGAGAAAACCTTGGCCCCATGAAGCCTTTCAGAAATCTCATCGATATGTGAGGAATAGGACACTTGTTCTTGGCAGTGACATGATTTAGCCCCCGATAATCTATGCAGAGACAAAGAGTGCCATCCTTATTCTTTTGAAAAAGAACGGGTGCTCCCCAAGGAGAGCTACTAGGGCATACAAATCCTTGCTCAATAAGTCGGAAAAGTTTCTCCTTGAGTTCAATGGCTTCGGGGAGAGACATCTTATAGCGTGTTTTTGTTGAGACCAGTTGAGCACCAAGGATTACCTCAATGTCATGATCGACTTCTCAAGGAGAGGAGGTAGCCCTGTAAGCTCATCAAAAAAGATGTCAAAGAATTCTTGGATCCAAGAGGGTTCTGATTCCTTACTAGGTTCAGCAGCTTTGTTGAGTTTAACTAGGAAAATTTGTTGTCCCTTACGTGCTCCCTTAGATGTTTTACTTTGACTACCCAAGACTTGGGTTTACCTATCTTCCCCTAAATTGATACTACTTTGCCATGCTCATTTTTAAAAGTAATACTCCCCTTGTTTACAGTGAATACTAGCATAGTATTCAATTAACCAAACAATCCCAAGGATCCCATCATAAATACCTAATGGTAAGATTCTATAATGGCCATGAGTTTGCTCACTATCCAACTCAAAATCAAGGTTTCCTATAGAGGTGAGATACTATTTCCTTCCCACTAGCCTAGTTCTACAACCATTCTCCTAGCTGGTTTTTGACCCAAGTTTAATTTTTGTAAGCACCTAGGAGAAAGAAATGAATGGGTACTGCCACAATCAATCAAAAGATGGAATGGCTTACCATGATGAGTGGCTGGGGTTTTAATTACACCAAATGTTTAATTTTTGTAAGCACCTAGGAGAAAGAAATGAATGGGTACTGCCACAATCAATCAAAAGATGGAATGGCTTACCATGATGAGTGGCTGGGGTTTTAATTACACCAAATGTTTGATTTGGACCTTGATGTTCTACCGCCGCATGGATGGTGGCACGCTCTTCTTCATCTATCTCAAAAGTTGGTTCTTCATTTACAGCATAGGCTACATGGGCAACTGCTCTAGGATCTCTACCACGTCCATCTCTTGCACCTTGGTGGATGGGGGTTCCACGGGGGCCATGATTCGCTCGACCACCTTGAGGAAAAGATTATGCTAGCTTGGGGCAATTGCCTTAAAGTGTCCCGGCTCGTTGCATTTGAAACACAAAGGGGCCTCTCTACTTCACCGTCAGATCCTTCATCATCTGTTTCATGTGATGAGGAGACAATCCATTCAGGCTATAGGCTATAGATGGACGATGGAGTTGGAGAGTTTATTGTCTATACATGTTCATCATCTATGGGGATGAGAGAGATTGGCACATTCGATGATCCCTTGATTGTTGGTCATTAAGATATTTCTTAGAGGCGGATATATCATTTTTTATCAGTTGGTATAATTCCTATGGTCATTTGTTTGAGTGTCCTACATTCTTAAGTAGTCGTGATTATGTTACCAACAAGGATGTATAGCACATCGATATCAGCATAGATGATGATGATATTGATGTATCGCACACACATACAAATGATGATAGTGATACACGTGTACATAATACCACTGACACACATGATAATGTATGTGGCAGTAATAGCAAGAATGATATGTGTGAGTAAGATCATGAGGGCATGATCTTGATAGGAGGGATGGCAGCAAGCATTCTGAGCATTATGATTGGTAATACACCTATGTCTAACTATCTTCTAGCGGATCATAGTGATGCAATAGGAGATAGTATGCATTAGACTATCATGGGTATGAGCTTTGACTTTACTGATGCATCCATTGGTGTCTAACTATCTTCTAGCGGATCATAGTGATGCAATAGGAGATAGTATGCATTAGACTATCATGGGTATGAGCTTTGACTTTACTGATGCATCCATTGGTGCAATTGAGATTGCGGATGATGATACTTCACATGTTGATGAGCATACGATAGTGCATGAGGAGCATAGACCTGAGTTGCTAGTGCTAGATGAGTCAAACTACTCCTTTAAGTCTTCTATTCACAGGGATATATATTATTCTAACTCTACTCCTAGCTCTCATAGCATACCTAGCAGTGCTTACTTGGGTTTAATGAATCAATTTTGGGCAATTAGACATTGCACATGAGCATAGCAATGACTTTGTTGAGGTGAGATCTCATAGGAGATAAAGGATTATGCATATGGATCTAGAGAGCTTTTCATTTGATCTAAATATCTACTTAGATCCATTATTATTAGAGATAGATCTGTCTTGGGATCTGGAGAGCTTTTCATTTGATCTAGATATCTACTTAGATCTATTATTATTAGAGATAGATCTTTCTTGGGATCTAGGTCATATAGGGGCATCATGAATAGTTATAGATCATTCCTATAGGGGTGACCTTAGTGATCTTGGAGATTCTAATGCTGGTGACTCTACTTACCTCTCATGTGTAGATACTCTATCTATCTCCAATGATGATGAGGCTTGGTGATCCCATTGATCATGTTTTTACCTTCATATATCATGCACACATAGAGAATCTTGCACTTGAGGATGTAGTGCATGGTTTGGATGGTGCTTCTACTCACATTAATGTAGTGGATTGTGCTTTCCATTTGATCTAGGAGGCCTCTACACCATCTATGTCATCGTGATCTTCATTTCGACATTTGGATGTATACGGACTATATGTTTGAATTTTTTGGATTTTGTATATAGCGTCTTGTATGTGTATTTTCATGCACAACCACCCTTAGATTTTGAGGACAAAATCATGTTAGGAGGGTATGGTTTGTAACAAAGTATTTATAGGATTCCCATGCACATGGGATGGGCCTAGGCACATGGGCTTAAGGTCATTTACATGTGGGATTAGGGCACATGGGCCTTGGGACTATAAAAGGCATGTGCTCTAGGGCTATTGTAGCTTTGAACCTTTTGGATACCTTTATGACATTGAGTACCTTAGACATCTTCTCTAGCTTTCCTTCTAATTGAGGCTAATCAGGCTAATCCAAGGCTAAACTAGATGTTGTTTTCTTTCAGAGTAGTGCATTGGACAAAGGAAAAAATAAGGTTGAAGGCATTGGTAGTGGAAATGAAAGTTATGACTCACCTAGTTCAGAGATTCTTGATGAATGAGTTGGGAGTCCTAGTGGTAAGAACTCTAGGTGCAAGGAATAACAAGTATGTACCACTGCATGCTAGAGCTCAAGGAGCTCATAGGTGACTCACAACCACCAGTGAGGTCACAAAGGGTGACATATCCAATGTAGAGATTCACACAGTGAGCATACAGTGGGCATGCTATGCATTATGCATATATGACATCTATGGTTAAGAATATGGAGCCTTCTTGTTTTGATGAGGATATTGGCAAAGAAGCATGGGACAAGGCTATGGATGAAGAGATGGATGATTTGGTACATAATAATACATGGAATTTGGTTAAGTTACCAAAAGGAAAGAATGTGATTGGATGTAAGTGGGTCTACAAAGTCAAATGCAATAGATGGATCCATGAAAGATTTAAGGCAAGGATGGTTGCCAAAGGTTATGCACATACATATGGACTTAATCATGATGAGACATTTGGTGGCTAAAATGGCTAACACCAAATCCACCCAATCAAGGGAAGAGGGTAACCAAGTGCCAAAACAAGATGGGAAGACCCAAGAAATTGCATGGGATAGACTAGCAACCCCTAAGGGGATTGGAGAATATCCAAATGCTAAAGAAGAAATAAGAAAGTTGGAAGAAGCAAGAACCCTAATTGAGGAGTGTCGACGCAATCACGAAGCCAAGTTAAGGGCCAACCGAGATAGGGATACAGTGTATCCACCAAGAAATGAGATGTTAAGGGAAAGAAGATTGGATGTTCCTACTCCGATCCCAGAAGAGTCCGAGGAGGGGACTCACAGTGACATGATGGCAATAATGTTTGAGGAAGCAGATCAAGATATGTCAAACCATTCATTACCTAGGATTTAATATGCGACAAACACATGTAAGGATCCCTCACTTGCCAAAGAACCTAGAGACATAGGTAATCTCGCAGAAAGCCATACTATCCACCACAACTGTCAAAATGCCGTTAGGACCATTTGTATATGCAACACGCAGGCATTGTGGGTAGATGTCAAGGATTGGGTAGAAGGAAAATTAAACCCAATGTCCACTGCAGAGGAGATTCACTCACCTCTAGCTAAGAAAAACCTAGTGCATAAGGAAGAGGGAACACCCAAATTCATCAAAATACCTATCAATCAATTGGGCCAGTATTGTGAGAGTGATGATACAAATGCCACAATTCCAATCCACCACAACAGGCAAGCACAGCATTGGCTATCCTGGATGGAGGCACGGGTGTAAGCATTAATACGAAAAGGTGTTGGGAGAACTGGGGAAAACTAGAATTGGAAAGAGCAAATCTAATCTCGTCAAGATGGCAGGCAGAACTTCCTGATGGGGAAGTTGAAAAACATTAAGCTTAAGGTCTTTTCATTCCGCTACCATCATACATTTGTTATAATGGACTTATGTGCTAGCCAGATTCATATGACATTATCTTGGGTAGACCCTTCATGAGGGAAGCCAGATTGATGCATGATTGGACATTAGATCAAGTGTATGTTTGAAAGGATTTGCATATTCTAAAACTTGATCTACATACATGGAAAGCACAAATTGATGCATGATTGGACATTAGATCAAGTGTATGTTTGAAAGGATTTGCATATTCTAAAACTTGATCTACATACATGGAAAGCACATCCCATGGAAGGTAAATTGTTTGGAAATGATTCGGTCACCACAAAGCAGACCACATCCTTACAAGTCTGCCAACTAGTTGAGGAGAATTCACAAGGAGAGGAAGAGCTTGCAATGTATGTGTCGCTTCCACCTCCGGATTTTAGTGAAAAATGGATGCATGTGCTTGCCACTATAGATGTGTTGCCCCCTAGAGGAACCCAGTACATCGAATCGAGAATTATTCCTACCATCTTAGTGCGCATGGTAGATGTGCAACCAAAAGAAGAGGAAATAGAGGATGAAGCCTCCAGCAACAACAGAGAAGGGTCTAGCTCGCAGGGCCGCAATAGCACCTAATGGCTCAAGAGATGGCAACAACAAAAGAGGTATATCGCTCGACGAAATTCCTTATTATGAAGTAAACCCACGGACGCCCACCAGTGGCTAAGATATCTTGAGGTTACTAAGGCGCACGAGGAGTTTTCTAAGAATTGGGGTGAGGAGTTGAGTAATATAACCCTAGAAGGAAAATGAGGGAAAAATGCTATGCCAGAGGAGCTGGAAACGCCTAAACTCACTAAGGCCAGGCGTAGAAAATGGAATAAGGCTCTAGTTGAAACCGAACATGAGACAAAAAAGGCACTAGCTCGAAAGAAAGATGAGGAGGACGACAAGCCGAGCCTACTCTCTGTGCCAGACCATTTCAAAGCATACACCATTAAAGAATAAAAGGTGATCCAATTGACGACTAAGAGAGTAAAGGAAGATGGCCAATCCACTGCTCACGACGGTCCAGTTGAAGTTAAGGAGGTGGATATTGCAAAGACAAGGGAGGACTCCAAACCTGTCTACATTGCTAACTATGGCTGAAGAAGAAGAGCTCATTGCTCTCTTAAAAGAATTTAAAGACTATTTTTCTTGGAAATATACGGAGATGAAGGGTGTTCCACCTGAGGTGGTTCAACACACCATTCCGATCATGGAAGGATTGAGACTATCCAGGCAAAAACCGTACCTAATGAATCCGAAATATGTAGCGATTGTAAAAGAGGGAATTGATAAACTCATTGTCGTGGATTTCATCTATGAAATTGAGCACACAAATTGGCTTTCACCAATCATGATTGTGCCAAAGAAAAATGGAAAATTGAGGGTGTGTGTTGATCTCAAAAAGGTCAATGTAGCCACCAAGAAGGACCATTACTCGCTACCATATATAAAACATGTATTAGAAAGGGTAGGAGGTGAAGAAGCCTATATAGCTTCTTAGATAGGTTTTCAAGCTATAATCAAGTGTCCATAGCACCCAAAGACCAACACAAAACGGCCTTTAATACGATGTCGGGAACATATTCTTATAAGGTTATGTCTTTTGGCCTCACCAATGCCCTAACAACTTTCCAACGATTCATGTGCACGGCCTTCAAGGACTACTTGCAAAAGTGGTTGGAGGTATTCATTAACAATCTATGTGCACACTCATGCTGGACGTAGCACTTGGCTTGCTTGACAAAGGTGTTTGAAAGATGTCGATTATATCGTATATCCTTAAACCCTTTAAAGTGTCAATTCTAGGTCAAGCAGGGTGTAATCTTAGGGCACATTTTGTCAAAAAATGGTATTTCCATTTATGAGAGCAAGGCAAAATTGATCTTGGAATTACCACCAACCAACTACAAAGGTGTACAGCGGTTTATGGGCCATGTTGCGTATTATTGACACTTCATCATATTCTATGCTGAAATCGCCAGGCCATTGTATGAACTACTGATTGTCTTTGAATGCATTGAGAAATGCCAAGAGGCCTATGATAAGTTGAAGAATGCATTGGCTCATGCACCAATTCTGACACCACCCAACTACGATCTTGTATTTCATGTACACATCGATGCATCAAACTTTGCTATAGGATGCGTACTGGCACAACCTAGGGAATTCAAACCGGATTACCCAGTTTGCTTTGCAAGTCATTCAGTAGTAGCCAAATGTTTCTGAGATAAACTACACCACCATCATGGAGTGTGAAGGGTTAGCCATGGTTTATGCTGTAAAAAATATAGACATTACCTATTGGCAACAAATTTGTATTCTTTGTGGACCATCAGGCCCTATTATATCTGGTGAACAAGCCTTGCACCACAAGAAGAGTCACACGATGGTTGCTTCTACTCTTGGAATTCGACTTTACAGTCACGGTTAGAAAAGGATCGATCACATGTTTTGGTGGACCAAAAATCTATAATTTCAAATGGAGAACTAGCAACAAGCATTGACAATGACCTTCCAAATGCTTATCTATTCAAACTTGACATGGTGCCTAAATGGAGTGAGGAAATACCTGACTACCTAGCTAATGGGTTCCACAAGATCGGCCCTTAAAAAAAGATATGATGCATCAACTTATTAAGCTGGTCACACCTTATCAATTGATTGCTGGAGAATTATATAAGTTAGGCAAGGACAATATCCTCAGGACGTGCACGAGAAGATGAGTTTGTCACTATCTTAGAATAAGCACGTGCAAGAATAGCCGGAGTCCATTTTGCAGGAGAAGTTAGAGCTCACAAGGTGCTTCAAGCGGGACTGTGGTGGCCTACGTTATTCACGGACGCCATAGAATTTGTAAAAAGATGCAAAGAGTGCCAACAATTTTCTCTTCCACAACAAAAGGAGAGGATGCCACTCACCCCTATGATTACGAGACAACCCTTTGAAAAATGGGGTATTGATTTTGTTGGACCCATTAGTCCAGCAGTGCATCCGTCCCAAGCACATTATGTGATCATGGACACAGATTATTTCACTAAGTGGGCAGAGGCGTGAGCCTCTAAACAAGCTGATGCTTGAACTATGGCCAAGTGAACAAATCATTTCCAGATTTGGCTGCCCACTTGAATTATTCATCACATTGCATCAATGAGGGTGATTAAACACTTACTTGCAGAATTCCTTGTAGTACACCACAAGTCATCACCTTATTACCCACATGTAAATGGCCAAGCAAAGAGCACAAAAAAGATCTTATGTGCTATCTTGACTAAAACTTTAGAAGCCAATCGCACAGATTGGAAACACAAGCTGATTGCAGCACTATGGACCCATCATACATCATATAAGGTAGCGACGGGATACACTCCCTTTCGCCTCACTTATGGCATATATGTGGTACTGCCTATGAAATTTTTTGTTCCAAGCTTGCAAATTGTCATACAGGAAAGACTCACTAAAAATGTATTGGGCAAAAGATTAGTTGACTTGGAAAAACTTGACAAAACTCGGTTGATTGCCTCGCATGGGCTTATGGTCAAAAAACTACGGAGGAAACACTGGTTTGACCGTAGCTTGAAACAAAAAGAACTGGAAATGGGGGACCTCATCCTCATGTATGGTGTGGGAAGCACCAAGAAAAAGAAACCAAAATACAGAGAGTTAGGACCTTTTAGAGTGTTCGAAATCACCCCTCAAGGGTCAGTTCGCTTTGAAACTATAGAAAGGGTAGAAATGGAAGGATACATAAATGGGAGTAAACTCAAGAAATATTATGGACCCCTGACCCAAGAAATTCTCACACAAGAGAATCTCCTAAAACCAAAAAAAGAGCTAGTCAAGGACAAGATCAAACAAGCTCAAGAGGAAGCGAAGGCAAGGGAAGCCAAGACAAAACAGACTCCAAGGGAGAATGCTACAGATCATCATGGCTTCACTCACCTTGATTGACAAGGATGACTTGGATATTGAACCTGCATGACTCAATGTACACGTCTCTACAAGGGAGGGTTACACGACAAGCATCGCACTCATTGATACTACAGGGTCAAGTCATAACTTGATTTCCTATGAGAGACATGGGTAGCTTTAAAACAAGCCCCCCATGTAGTAAGATTCCTCCAAACATCTTTTGAGATGTAAAGGTGTAAGAAGCTCCCCTTCTATTCTTGAAATTATTCCCCTCTCTGAAATAGAAGAAAGATCTTGTTTTACCCTGTTTTGGCCTAGAGAGAGAAAATTTCTAGAGAGAGATAATCCAAAATTGAGATATCTTTGGATATAAAAATCCTCTTAGTGTCTAAAATGGATTCCCTTGAAATAGAAGTTCAAAATTAACTTTCCAACGTGCATTAGGTATTAATTGAAAATGGTATAAGGGACCTTAGCCTAAGGGTCTACATTTTCAAAAAAAATTAGATTATGGTCCAATTAAGGTTCCAATGGGCCAATTGGATTAATCCAAGTATCCTTCGGGGGGATTGTAAGGTTCCCCCCTTCCAAAATAGGGAAAACACTTAAGATAGTCCACTAAGTCTTAACTTAGACAAAATTTCCTACTCATCGACACCTTGACCATGCAGAGATTCAAGGATATGATTCATAGGTAAGACCTAGTCCTATCCCGCAGCAAGGGGAGCGTGGTCTTCTAAAAATCAAATCACCCATAGGGTAATTGATCATAATTTGGGCAACTACTAGTCTTGATTCCTAGAGAATGCTTTTTTCCTCATCCATGCAAGGCACAGTTGCCAACGTAGTCTTCTAGAATAGAATTCCCTGAGAACCTATTTATCTAGTGTGGGACTTTCACTTAATATGTTGGAAAGCTACCTGACTAATCGGGTCTACCCGTCCGTAGGATAGTGCCGTTAGGGCATTCCATCCTCCCACTTTCCACCCTACTCATGCGTCAATTTGTTTTCTAACTAATCCTACTACACTGTTTGACATAAATAAACATGTTCCTTAATTAAGGCCCTTTGTTAAAACAACCTTTTTCCACAGTACAATAATGCCAAAAAAAGATTTTTAAAAAAAGTTTATACATGAATCAATTCCATACAAGCCAAACTGGCTCTCTTATTCTTTTCCTTTATACTGCCGATGATCTAGAATTTGGCCTTCCAGCCTCTACATGCTGGGAAAAACCCTACGGGACCATACACCTCATCGTCGGCCTGGCGAGGACTCAAGCCGGCCTGTCACCCTCTCAGGCTCCGTCGCTCGATCCTCCTGCCCCTCAGAGGGATCGCACTAGGATGGATTTATTCACCGCACTAGCCTGGGCCCTTAGAACTAGACATCGTCACAATCTCTCACCTCAATCGGTGAACCTTATTCTCTCAATGGTATATGAGGGATATGTTGGGCCAATCCTGGGCTTTGCTAAACGACGCCGCCCGACTACACAAGCACGGAACGGAGTTAGCATCGAAGCCAGGAAAAACCTGCACTCTTTCTCTTAAAGATAGCAATTTCAATACAAACCATTGAATACAACAACACTTCAAATAGTAGCTTCATACATTTTTTTCACACCGGGGGGGGGGGGTGTAGGGTGGGGTGGGGGGGAGAAGAGCTAAGGACACTCTTTTATCACAAGGGTGGGTTGCTGGGTATTTGCTTATCTGAGAGTTGGGAGATTAGGGGGGGTGAGAGGACGGCTGCAAGGGATGGCTATAGGTACAATATGGAGGCGCAGAAGGATGGTACAGGCTGGCAGACGGCCTTAAGTAGAGTATACTCTACGCAAGAATGTGTGCTACCCATGGAGTACCCCAGGGGTTTATATAGCTGTGGGGCACAGGTGTGATCGCTGATCAAAGCACGGTTAAAAGGATGGTGTACCATCAAAGTGTACCAAAATCAGTGGTCTGCATGGGCCTGAGGAAAGGTACGGTGGCGGTGCACAGGCAAAGGAGTGGTACGCATGTACCCTTTTGGTAAGAGGCAGCATGGATGTCCACATGGCGGTGCGTGTGGACCATACAGTGGACGGTTGACCTTTGGTCCTTGCACGGCCATTGTATGGGCACCCTGGTAAGTGTGTACGATCCTTTTTAGGGTAGGGTCCCCAAATTTGGGACACCGTCCTCGATTTGCGTGCCGGATTACCGGAGGGGTGAAAAAAAGATTTCGACAAAAATGTCTGAGATGTTCCCTTGGTCGTTGGGGTGTAGACCATTTGTCAATCGGACGCCCAGTCATGCATTTATTAAGGTTTAAAGGTCATCGTTTTTAACTAAAAATAACCAAAATTTGCATATAAGCTTGATCCGGTGTCTGTTTTAGATGTTGTAAAATCCTATATTAGGACAAAATCACACGCAAATTCTAAATTTGGACTCGAAATTTGAAGATTCTAAGTAGAAATGGCTCATTTAATAAAATCACTGATTTTTACACCATAAAAACTCATAAATTCATCTATTACATGGACATTTTTTTTATTAATGAAGATGGGCATATTATAGGGATATAGTGCTTACTGACCTAGCTCATATCATTTTCTTTCCCTTACATCCCATAGTGCTAAACCTTCATAGTTGGCGTCGGATGCTCCAACAATCAGACATCTTGGATGACAGTGTCAATAAACTTTGTCTGTCCTAGATGATATCCCAATGACACCAACCAAATTATGAGGTGGTTGCACAAAGTTATCAATGGGTTATTAGCCATGGATGGACTGAAGTATATAATACCCATCAGCATTTAAATCTCTCTGAATCTACTTTATATCATTCTTTTTGTATTATAAAGCTTTACCAAAATATCCATAAACATTTGGAGGCTATGCTCACTACTACTGTGATGTTTAATTTTGATAAAGAGCATACAAAATATACTCATATAACCATCGATGATATAAATGATCTGATTCTTCAAACTCTCTCTCTGATCTCTTTTTATCTGCATACTACTTTTGTCTGTCTTGGGATGCCTTTATATCTTTACGGATTGATTGCATTTGCTGGTCCATCTCAGCAAGCATTTTTTTGGACATTTCGACTGATCAATGGATCAGACCAAGTCAACGGTGTAAGGCAATCTTGTCTATACAAATCTTTGACAGGACTCATCCCAATGCTTCAATGATAAGAAGCACTGTAAAGCAAATTCTACTGGATACAAATGGCTTAACCATTTCTTGGGTTCCTTGCCGCCGCAACATGACCAAAGGATATCTTCAATTACCTGATTCAATCTTTCAGCCTGGCCATCTGTTTTGGGGTGATAGGCTATGCTGAGATCCAAGAAAGTTCCTACTACTTCGAAGAATGCAGTCCAAAATTTTGATGTGAATTTGGGATCTCTGTCACTTACTATCCTCCTAGGTAAGCCATGTAATCTGAAGATCTCATTAAGGAAAATGCAACATCCACTGCAGTGTATGTTTCTTTCACTGGAATCAGATGGGCAACTTTGGTTAGTCTGTCAACTACCACAAAAATGGAGTTATAACCTGATTGCACTGAAGGTAATCTAGTGACAAAGTCCATACTAATACATTCCCACTTCATGTGAGGAATGTCTAGAGGCTGCAGTTTCCCTGGCATCTTGACTCTCTCGGCCTTGACTCTTTGGCACAATAAGCATTTTCGCACATGATCAAGTACATCCTTTTTGAGTCTTGGCTAGAAGAAGCTTTTCTTAATAGACATATAGGTTTTTATAAACCCTGGATGTCCAACTATTAGGCTATCATGGGATTCTCTTAGAATTCTTCCCTTTATTTCCTCATCATTGGGGATACATAGCCAATTATTATAATACATGCATCCTTCATCCAATTTGTACCCAAGAACTTGACTCATTTCCTGAGGACTCTTACTTTCTTGCATCAGAAGGGTAGCAATGTTGAGATTCAAGCTCGATGTCAGTGTGAGCCAGCTATGTTATGTGCTGGCAGATTAGGTAGGAACATGTGTGAGACATAAATGACCGCGTGTCCAGCTGGTCATAGTGTGTGGACATTAGCTAGGGTTAGTAGAGTGTGGACACAACTCATTGTGTGTTGTGTGGATTATGGATTAGGGCATTATGCTTTGTGTGAGAGTAGACATGGCTTCCCTCTATGGTTAGGGTTTGCAATATACATTAGGGTTTGCTCCTGTGTGTGTGTCTCCTCCTCCTCTACCATTCTTTCAACATGGTATCAGAGCCTTGTGCTGTTTATTAGGGTTTATGAGTGAGTGAGTGAAGAGGGAGAAGAAGAAGCTGTGAAAAGAAGCTGTGAAGCTGCCATTGGAGCTGTGAAGCTTGGAGCACACCGAATCTTATCAGATCTGAGAGCTAGGCCTACCGGGTAAGGTCCTCTAAACATCCTTGAGCGGATTGCAGGTGAAACAGGCAAAAGCAAAGCATTTTAGAGCAAATCAAAGCAAAGCAAAATTCTGGTTTTTGAAGCTTTCCATTAAAGCTTGGGAACATTGATGTATGGTGGAAATATGTGTGATTCTGGCAAAGCAAACATGTATCTGACAATGAGAGATGTATTGGCAACTTCTATGCAAGCCCTACTGTGATTTTGGAGCAATTTACATGCATTTGATTGAGTGAAATTATTGGTTTTTTGAGCTCTCACAAAACAGAGAGAAGACAGTCAAAAATTGATCAATTTGGAGCATGTATTTGACAAAAATCCAAGCATTGATGGGTTACACACATGCCTAGGTGTGTTGGGCACCTATAGGCATCTTCAATTAGCATCAAAAACTCTTCTAAACCCCTCTACAGCAGGCGGCGCAGCCCATACAGACAAAACAGAGCATTTTTCTGGTGTTTTCACCACGAGGAGGTCGATTATCACTCGGTTGCTTGATATCTTCCATAACTCTCTTAGCAATTGGATGCTTTACATCTTGGAGAAGAGGGCTATGTGATTTGTTTGGTCAATTTTGCTTAATTGAGCTGGGAATGAGCTGATTAAAACAGGCTGTCCACTGGTTGCAGAGAAACAGAGCATTTTAATCGAGCAATTAATCTTTGGTGTTTTACAATTGGACAAATTCCTCTTACATGGAGTTGATGGACACTATTGCTAAGCCAATGAATGCCTGGTTACTCAATTTGGTGAAATATTGAAGAAATTAGAGCCAAATCATTACTGGTTTTTCTGGTTTTTCCAAAAACAGAGAAAGGGGTTTTCAAAAATTGATAATTACACATGTCAAATGGAGTTGATACTCAACATTGAGGTTCATTAGGTGTCAATGCAAGTTGCCTATACTTGATTGCACCATTACATTGCGATTTGGAGCCTTGGAAGGCGTGTCAGTTCAGGGTATCCCGCACTGAGTGAGTCAGTTCATCTTGGATGATTACAGGTTGATTTTATATATCAAATTTGGAGTTTGTTGGCTATCTTGGAGTATCTGGAACATTCATTGGAGTGTGGTTGAGTTGAGGAAGGCTCGGTTTCAGATTTGGACGAGTGCGGAAGGTGCACATTGAGCAGACATGTCGGACAATCCAGTTCAGATTGTTGGTGAGAAGCTGGATAGGAAGAACTTCCAGGCATGGAAGTACAGGATAAAGAGTTTCTTGAAAGGGAAAGGATTTTGGAATCTCATTACAGGTGCTGAGCCTGAGCCTGAGCTACCTCGGCAACCTACACAGCAGCAGCTTATTGCTCATAAGCAGTGGTCTGAGAGAGCATTCAAAGTGCTGCATTATTTGTCTATATGCATTTCTGATGCTATGCTCATACACATTCAGGATGCTGAGAATCCCAAAGATGCATGGGATACTTTGGTCAAGATGTTTGATACAGATACGAGTGCTCGCAAGTCTCAATTGCGACAGCAGATACACAATGTGAAAAGGAATAAAAGGAGCATACATGATTATGTGCAAGAAATCAAGAAGTTTGCAGATGCATTGGCCACAATAAATGCCCCCATGCCTGATGACGATTTGGTGGATATTACCTTGCGTGGTCTTGGCAAGGAATACAAATCCTTTGATACATCTATCTCAGTGAGGAGTACAGGTCTACCCGACTTCGATGAGTTGGTTTCACTCTTGTTGGTTGAGGAAATCAAGCTCAGTGATTCATTTCTGGATGCATCTTCTAGCCATGATGATGGCAGAAATCAGGCATTTTACTCGCAGAGAGGTTTTAGAGGTAGGGGGAGATTCGCATCACGTGGACGTGGTGGTAATGGTCGTGGATGGCAGGATAGACCTCCACAACAGAATTTTCAGCCTTCTTATGGTGCTCGAGGTGGTCGTGGATATGCACCTCAAAGAGGTCGTGGTAACCCCCGTGGAAGAGGACGTTGGCAAGGCCAACAAAATTCTATGCAAGATGTGGAATGCCATTATTGTGGCAAATATGGTCATATGGCGAGAGATTGCTTTCGCAAACAGAATGATTTGAGAGGGGGAAGAGCACAACGTGGTGGTCATTATGGTGGAAACTATGCACAACATGGTGGCAACTATGCATCAAGTAGCAATGATGGAACTGCAAATCATTTGTTTGCCATGAAGCATGTTGTGGGTTCTATGACAACAAATGCTGAGAATGATGATACATGGTATATGGACTCAGGAGCATCAAATCATATGACATGCCATGGTGAATGGTTTGAGCACATGAAGCCAATGGATGTCAAAGGCTATGTGGAAACAGGTGATGATACCCAGCATGTCATTACACATGTTGGAAGTGTACCATTGGTCATGCATAATGGTCAGACAAAGTCTATGTCAGATGTGCTGTATGTGCCTTCGATCACTAAAAGCTTGGCCTCAGTTGGTCAAATGGTAGAACAGGGATTACAGGTTCGCTTCAATGAGCATGGATGCTTCGTTGAAGATTTTAAACATGGATGTAGAGTGATTGCTAAAGGCAAGAAAGAAGGAAGACTGTTTAAGCTGGATGCTGGAATTCCTGAGCTAAAATCAGCCATGTTCTCAAAGAGCAGGAATGTGGTACAGGATATTGATATGTGGCACAAGAGGATTGGCCATGTAAATATACAGAGATTAAAGAACATGCAAACAAGAGGCATTGTCAATGGATTGCCTAGGTTCAAATATGATGGACATATGCATGTTTGTGAAGCCTGTCAGTTTGGGAAGCAGGCAAGATTGAGGTTTCCTAGAGAAGGAAATATGAGTAACAGGCCACTTGAGATAGTACACAGTGATGTATGGGGTCCTGCACAAAACCCATCTATCAAAGGCAGTTTATACTATGTTACATTCATTGATGACTTTAGCAGGATGACATGGATATACTTTCTCAAAGAGAAGAGTGAAGTGTTAGAAAAATTCATGGATTTCAAAGCTTTTGCAGAAAAGCAGTATGGCTGTTGGATTAAATGTCTGAGGACAGATGGAGATGGTGAATACACCTCAAAAGCTTTTGAGCATTTCTTGAGGAAGCATGGAATAAGGAGACAATTGACTTGCAGGTATACACCTCAGCAGAATGGTGTGGCTGAGAGAAAGAATAGAGTCATATGTGAAGTGGCAAGGGCAATGCTTAATGAAAAGAGCATGCCAGATTACTATTGGGCAGAAGCATGTGCTACTGCAGTATACATATTGAACAAAACACCTACAGCAGCCATTCATGGAAGCACGCCAGAGATGCGGCTTACAGGTTACAGGCCAGACATTGGACATCTTAAAGTTTTTGGATGTATAGCTTATGTACATGTGCCTGATGAAAGAAGAAGGAAGTTGGATCCTAAGGCAGAGAAATGTATATTTGTGGGATATGCACAGGATCAAAAGGCATACAAATGCTATAACCCTCAAACTAGACAAGTGGTCATCTCACGTGATGTGGTGTTTGATGAGCTTGCTAGTTGGTATAAAGCAAAAGATGAGGGTGTTATTGAGTCACTTGAGGCTGATGTTCATTTGAACTTGCCACCACAAGCAAGTTCTAGTTCTACTACTATGTCTGGGCCAGCAGCAGAAGCTGAGAGTAGCAGTGTACGTCCATGGTCAGGACGTTTGAGGCATGAGAGTGTAAGCACTGGGAGTAGTGCTATGGACAAAGGCAAAAAGAAAGTCGAAGGAATTGGAATCACAGGATATGAGTCATCCAGTTCTGAAAGTTTGGATGAGGAGCTTGGCATACCTGTTTTACGCACACCTGGTGCTAGACAGGACAGATATGTGCCACCACATGCTAGAGTTACAGGTGTACAGAGTGACCCGCATGCATTGCGGAGATCCCAGAGGGTCAGATATCCTGTTGACAGGTTGACATACAGAGATTTTGCTATGCACTATGCATACATGACATCTATGGTGAAGCATGTGGAACCTACATGCTATACAGAGGCTATTGGAGAGCATGTATGGGAAAAAGCAATGGATGTAGAGATGGACGCATTGGTCCATAATGATACATGGGACTTGGTTGCACTACCAAAGGACAAGAATGTTATTGGATGTAAATGGGTTTACAAAGTGAAGTGCAAATCTGATGGTTCTATTGAAAGACATAAGGCAAGATTGGTAGTAAAGGGTTATGCACAGACCCAAGGATTGGATTATGATGAGACGTTTAGCCCAGTGGCTAAGATGGGCACAGTGAGAGCAGTCATTGCTATGGCTGCAGCTAATGGCTGGGAAATGCATCAGATGGATGTTAAGAATGCATTTCTAAATGGAGATCTACAAGAGGAAGTGTACATGGCACAGCCAGAAGGGTATGTACACCCTAGATATCCCACTCACGTATGCAGGTTGAAAAAGGCATTGTATGGTCTAAAGAAAGCACCACGTGCCTGGAGTGATAAGATGAGTAGCTATCTTATCTCACTTGGTTTCCAGATTTCTACAGCAGATTCTTCACTCTATGTGAAGAAGACACAGCATGGGATTGTTTTACTAGTCATCTATGTGGATGATTTAATTATCACAGGTGATCATAGTGCAGATGTGATGCATGTCAAGAAAGCTTTGAGTGGGCAATTTGACATGAAAGATCTTGGTGAGTTGAGATACTTCCTTGGCATTGAAGTGGTGAAAGATCATGCAGGTACTTGGTTAGTACAGCGCCAATATGCATTGGATATGTTGGCAAAGTATGGCATGACAGGGTGTAAGCCTATGAGTACACCATTGGAGCAAAATGTGAAGTTGCGGGCTGATTATGGCGAGGAATTGGATGATCCTTCTATGTACAGGAAGATGGTTGGTAGTCTCATATACATGACTATCACACGCCCGGATTTGAGTTATGCGGTGGGGCTAGTCAGCCAGTTTATGCAGAGCCCCAGGAAACCACATTTGGATGCAGTGAGACGCATCATGAGATATGTGAAGACCACAGCACATTATGGTTTATTTTATGAGAGTGGTAAAAGCTTGGACATACATGGCTACACAGATGCTGATTGGGCAGGTAGCGCATATGACAGGAGGTCTACTAGTGGATATGCTTTTACACTTGGAAGTGCCGTGGTGAGTTGGAGTAGCAAAAAAGCAACCTACAGTTGCTTTATCCAGCACAGAGGCTGAGTACAGGGGTGCAGCCATTGCTACTTGTGAGGCTATATGGTTAAAGAGTCTCTTGGCAGATTTATGTGAGCCTCTTGATGGGAAAGTTGTCATTCATTGTGACAACATGAGCAGTATACAGATGGCAAAGAATCCAGTGTTTCATGCGAGGACCAAACACATAGAGGTCCATTATCACTTTGTCAGAGAAAAGGTGCTGGATGGTACAGTTGATCTTCACTATGTGAAGACTGATGAGCAGGTGGCTGATATCTTCACGAAGCCACTTAGCAGGGAGAAGTTTGAGTACTTCCGGACTATGTTGGGAGTACGTGGGATGAGCTTGAGGGGGAGTGTTGAGAGCCTTGATATCCCAAGCTCATCTACATCTTCATCGGCAGTACATCATGAGCTTGAGAGGGGCTGTTGAGATTCAAGCTCGATGTCAGTGTGAGCCAGCTATGTTATGTGCTGGCAGATTAGGTAGGAACATGTGTGAGACATAAATGACCGCGTGTCCAGCTGGTCATAGTGTGTGGACATTAGCTAGGGTTAGTAGAGTGTGGACACAACTCATTGTGTGTTGTGTGGATTATGGATTAGGGCATTATGCTTTGTGTGAGAGTAGACATGGCTTCCCTCTATGGTTAGGGTTTGCAATATACATTAGGGTTTGCTCCTGTGTGTGTGTCTCCTCCTCCTCTACCGTTCTTTCAACAAGCAATAGGGGCAAAGAATTTGTCCTGCATGATTTTCTCCTTTGCTTCACTGATTAATGGATTTGACACCACTGTAATTGCAAGCAAGGAGGCTTTTCTGCTGAGTGCATCTGCAACCACATTTTCTTTCCCCGGTCGATACTTAATTTCAAAATCGAATTCCTGCAGGGTCTGCATCCATCTCCTTTGATGCATGTTGAGATCCCTTTGGGTTAAGATCCACTTTAGACTTTGATGATCTGTCTCATCAAGGTGAACCTTTGTCCCCAAAAGATAATGTCTCCACAACTTCAGAGCATAGACTACTGAGAGTAACTCCAAGTCATGCATTAGGAAGTGAATGGGGTCTTCTTGGGCCCTTTAATTTGCCCAAGCCTAATCAAGGTGATTAAGGAATAGCCAAATGGGGGGTTGCCATGTGGACTGAAATGTTGGGTTTTTAAGAGAGGTGTAAGAGTGGTCAAAGGGTGCACTTTTTCCCCCAAAAAGGGGGGGGGGCAATTTTACAATTTTCCCCCAAAAAGGGGGAGGGGGGCAATTTTACAATTTTCGAACCTCCATAACTTCTACATACAAGCTCCTATTTGAGCGGAGATTACAGATCCGTGATCTATGCATCAAGAGCTTTCCATAGATATGTTACATGATATGGTTTTATCCGCTAGATTTTAAATTCCATTTTTCCCCCAAAATTCAAACTCGAATAAAGTAGTCGTTTTGAAGCTTCTAATTAGAAAACGTTTCTTCTTAGGAGAAAAGGTTTAACTCCCTTAAACTGCCAAATAAAAGGGCCCAAGAAGCCTTCCATTGAGGTCCTAATGATGGACGGCATAATTTCTCTCATGTGTTTTGAGTTTTCTAGATTCATAGGCCATTGCATGACCTTCCTACATAAGAGCACTGCCTCTAAGGCAAACCCACTGGCATCAGTAACTACCTCAAAGGGTTTGGAACTAGAGAGAGCCAGATTTCTTGAGAAAGAACTTTGAGGGTGTAACATACCCATCTTCACTAATAAAGAAATGTCCATGTAATAGATAAATTTATGAGTTTTTATGGTATAAAAATCAACGATTTTATTATTTGAGTCATTTCTACTTAGAATCTTTAAATTTTGAGCCCAAATTTGGAATCTACGCATGATTTTACCCTAGTATAGGATTTTACAGCATCCAAAACGGACACCGAATCAAGCTCATACGTAAATTTCAGTCATTTTTAGTTAAAAAGCGACGACCTTTAAACCTTAATAAATGCACGACCGGGCATTCGATTGACGAACGGTCTAAACCCCAACGACCAGGAGAACCTCCCAGATAAAAAAAAATTCACCTCCCTTGGGGCGGTCCGGCACGCAAATCGAGGCCGGCATCCCAAATTTGGGGACCCTGTCCCAAAATTTAGACCGTACACACTTACCAGGGGGGTTTGATTTTTTTGCGAGCTTTATTTGGCGAGCTTTTTGGAGATAAGATAGTTTTATGTGAGCTTGTAAGAAAAATGATACATTTTGGTGAGCTTTCATATAGTAAGTATTTATGAAAGAGAAATAAATACATTCACATACATACATACATATATACATGTATATTCTCAAACACACCTACCTACCTGCCTGCCTGCCTGCCTACCTACCTACCTACCTACCTGCCTACCTGCCTGCCTACCTACCTACCTAAATACATTCACATACATACATACATATATACATGTATATTCTCAAACACACCTACCTTCCTACCTACCTACCTACCTGCCTACCTACCTACCTACCTACCTACCTGCCTCCCTACCTACCTTCCTACATATATACATACATACATGCATGCATACATACATACATACCTACATACCTACCTTCCTACATATAAACACACATTTTATGTCCAAGAAACTTAAATATAGGCACAAAAATACCTATCTATGTACCTTTCTTCCAATGTTTATTTCAACACAAGTAAAAACAAGTATACCCGGCTCATGTTTTCTTACAAAAAGATTGAGTTCACATTTCCTTACAAGAAGATATCTGGTTGGTATAACTCCTTTACCATAGCGTCGCAAGCTACCTACAATAAGACTTTAGAGTACGTGACAGTATACTCCATCCCAAAGCAAGACAAAAATAATATTGGTTCAAATTTTGTTACAAAAAGATTGACTTCACATTTCCTTACAAGCTTAAGTAAGCACAAACATGGAAGGCTTGATTAAAGCTTAAGTAGGCACAAACATGAGAGGCTTGATTAAAGCTTAAGTATAGGCACAAACAGGCTTGATTAAAGCTTAAGTATAAGCACAAACATCCTTGCTTCGAGGACGTGATAGTATATTGTCCACTTCCTCTGGTGATAGTGTCGGTTGATGCATTACCATATCCTCATTCTTATGTAATCCCAAAACTCGCAAGAAGACAAAATAGATATGCTTACATGCAACGTAAGACTTTCCTCTAGATTCTCTTTGCATGAAATCAGGACATGTACACCAAGGTTGTACCTTGATGTGTATAAAATAGTCCTCTCCACTCTCACATGCCAAATGAAAAATAGAGTAGGGGGATGGCTGCATTGCACTCTCATTAAGGACTGTCGCTGTCATGGCCTCGGCACTACCAATCCTCTTTTTTGCTTCTTTGGAAATCCAATGCCTCCACTTGCTTGATCTCTTTGTATTCTGTGTAGCATCATGTGGCCTCTTGTCACTTTCTTTGTTGCCCGCTGCTTGTGTGGACGTTTCTCCCACCCCCGACACAAAAGGTTCTTCATGAGTAACATCTAACTTGAACTCTGCCTTTACTAATTTATCTACCTCTTGGCTGGTTATGTTGGTCCCAACATCCACTTTCCACATATCTGGGTATGATGGCTTGTATATTATGTTTGGATCTACATGCCATGTGTGTGAAACATCTGAAGGACAAAACCACATCATTTGAGCCTTTGGCCCTCCCGGACCAGGATGTCGTCGCTCTGAGTAGAAGCTAGGGGCAACAACTCCAATAGAGCTTCCCTGTATGAATGAGTTGCACTTAAGTCTTCCATCAATACCTCCCAAACATTTGACTTTTGAGTTCAATGGGGTTCGTCTAATGGCCCACATTGTGCGTCCAACAGCCTCTTCCTTTACATGCATTTGTCCTCCGCTCATTGTGCCATAATGTTGTTTAGGCTCTTCATGTCCGACATCTTTGTTTCCTCCAGTCATTGGACTTTTTGGTCCTCCCCTTGAAGCGGGACTTGCTGCACTGTTTGTTCTAGATCTATCTCCAAAACTTACTCTTCTTGCTGTTCCCCGATTTTGACGATGTCTGCTCTGCATGACATAACCTGGACGATGTGAGCATTGGTCTACTTCCGTTGTCCTCACCCTCTTCCGTTGAATAGTCTCCTTATCCCCATGTAGAGGCCTTGATTCCTCATACATAGGAGTATTAGCTACTGTTTCATGGACCATGCGAGCCACTTGTGGTGGTGTCAGTCTTGACCTTGCTGCTACCCTGTCCAGCAACTTGCTCAAGCTTGGTCCCTCACCTTTGTGCTTCCCCATCTGATATGCATATTGCTTTGCACTTTGTAGTAAAGCGTTTGCCATATCTGAAATGCACGCATCATACAAGCTAACCTTTTCCTTGTATCCTTCACCAGCAAGCCAACTCCCATGTACACTTTCAGATAAGTTTGTTCGAGGGGTTTGTGCTAAATCCACCGAGCTTAAGACCACCTGCACACAAGAGGTTTCATACAAGAATTCATAAAATTGACTCCAATGCAAATGCATCCATACAACATATCAGTTCTCCATAAAATTTCTCACCCTTGACATGAGGTTGCCCCAATGTGCTATTCGTACTTCCCACCAACTCATCCACGTATCCATCACTGATAGTTTTCCCTCATGAACATGTCCATTTCTCCACCACTCACGAATCTCTTTACTTTTTAAGAAAGCTGACTCCTTATTGGTTGCCAATCTCCATTCTTCACACAAGTCAATATGGTGTTGTCGACTTTCTGCCTTCACGCATTGTTTAGCATGCTTCATCAAACTTTGTTTCCAATGGAATAAGCACGTTCGCTCCCTGTCCTCCATAATGTTGTGCGGACCCCCATTGAAAATGGTCCTAACTGCACACCAATTAGACCCTGCTTCATCAGCCATAAACCCATAGAAGTGTGCGGGTGCATAACCGCATTGCTCCATTGTGCTATTCAGCATTTCCCAAAATAGTACTTGGCTTTTTGTATCCTCCTCCTTCATTTCGCATGTGGCAATTGTCAACAGCTCTTGAACACTATAAGATTTTGGAGATAATTTTTTCAATCAGCTATCATTCAAGGTTAATGAAAGAAATGAAAAAATTGGAGTACGTAGTCTCACCTTGGGTCGTAAACATGACAAGCCATTGTTGACCAACCAAAAACTTGATGAGTGTGATCAAACAAAACCCAGGATTTTGACAAGTCACCTCCACTGTCACACCGCATGCGATTCACCAAGTCCACGCCTGATGCTGGTCCTCGCAAAGACATCTTAAAGACATAACATTTGTCATCAGGGCCACCTTGTCCTGGGAAACGGCTACCTTGTATAAATGAATAGCGAGATCTTCTCTGTATAAGAAGGATGCTATCAAAGCCCTCTCCTGCTAGCATCAATTTTCTTTTCTCCTGGGATACAATGCGTCTAAACCTAAAAAACATAATTTCACAATAAAGAGAGGACCGAATGTAGAAAAATACTTCCAAATATAATTAAGGTATAGAGTGAATACTCACCTCTGGTTTTCCACAAGAGGACTCAACTCCTCCAAAAAATTGCAGAGCTCATGATCCCCAATACTTGTAGGTAGCTCATCATTTTGATTCATCATGGAGGAAAATAGCATATCCTTCACAATATCCATCTGTATTTTTCGAGGACCAGCACTTCTCTGGGTTTTTAGCACTTGAGAAACAAACATTTTCACGCGCTCCAACATTGACCTTGAAGTTCCTGGCTGAACTGGATGTTCATGCAGCCCAGTGTGGAGCATCATTCTTGTAATAGTTGCGTCACGAGGCATTACGTAATACACAATACATCTACACACTTGCACACAATGTGCAGTTTTGCGACAAAAGTGACAAACTATTTTAGATTTCTCATCCTCTGTCAAAAGTCCAATTGCAATCTTTTTTGTCAGATGTCCATGAAAGAAGGTGTTGTTATACCTTTTATTGTTCAAGTAAAAAGGACAGCTGAGTCTATGACACTCCAAAGTACCAACACAATAGCTAATACGCACGGTACAACTTACAGACATGTTTGATGTTACTGGACGTGTCCATAGGTGACCATCATATTTTTGCTCCATTCCATCCATATTTCCTATTTTGCCATATGTTGGTGGAAACTCTAGGATGGAATCACCATCATAATGTCTTGGCACCTCCTGGACTTGGATGACTCGAGTAACTTTTTCCAACAATGAACGCAGAAGAGAAGGTTGCTCCTTCTTACGAAGAACCGAAAGTATACTCTCTGAAGCAATACATTCATCTTCAGAGATCTTGTGCTTTGAACCTTTTGGATTGCTTGTGCCTTCACCTGGTTGCAAAATAGTTGCTGAGCCATTCAAGTCACTCTCAGAGGAGGAGCTCGAGATATGAACATGGGTGTTTTGTATCCCTAATTCTTTATCCACTGAACTCTCCAAATGTCGGACATCTTGGGCAATGTCGTCAGCACTAGAATCAAGACTATCAGCAGCACAAAGAGGACTACATTGTAGCATATATGTTTTACTTCGAGAAATATCTATGAGATAGTTTTTATTGCCCTCCATATCATAATGAGCGATGTTTTCCTGTATGCTTCCATCGGTCCTAGTAGCTTTCACTCCAGAAAGGGTGTGTGAAGAAGGCAAAAACCCTTGTAGATATCTGTGACTGACAAGCGTGGTCTGGTGGAGAAGTATTAAAGTTTGAGATTTTTTGCTACAGCCATCAAGCTCCCACTCAAAGGTAACAGTGTGCTCCATGGGGAAGGCAATATGAAGATGCAGAAAGGACAGGAGAGACAAAAATGTGAAACAGAAAGGACAGGAGAGACGAAAATGTGGAATGAAAATATAAAAACGAAGGAGCAGGTGGAGCAATCACGATTGAGAATGGAGGAGGTTGAAATGATAAAACAAGGTGGAGCAATCACGGTTGAGAATGTAGGTGGTTGAAATGATAAAACAAGGTGGAGCAATCACGATTGAGAATGACCACGATAAAATTTTTTAATAAAAAATATACAAATGTATATGTATCTACAAATATATAAAAAAATACACAAATATAAACATTTATTGATTCTAAGTGTTATTTTAATAACAGGCTTATCTCTTTGTAAACACACACACACATGTTTATATTTATATTATTATATTGTATATATTCTAGGCTAAGAACCCCGGATGGGGATATATGTAAATACACATACACACACGTTTACATTTATATTAATATATTGTATATATTCTAGGCTAAGAATCCCCCGACGAGGATATATGTATTTTAGTGTGTGTGTGTATTTACAAAGAGACTAGTCTTTTACTTATTTTAGGATATACAAATATATTAGATTATATATCTAGTAGGCTACACACACACCACACACATTTATTAACATCAATATATATATACATATTTAAATAGCCTAAACTATAAAATGTACGTGTGTACAATAAAACACATAGAGCCTAATACATTTTTAGACATTTATTAACATCAATATATATATACATATTTAAATAGCCTAAACTATAAAATGTACGTGTGTACAATAAAACACATAGAGCTTAATACATTTTGACATACATATATGTGTGTGTATATGTATCTATTTTTAGGCTAAGTATGTTTTAGGCCACACACACATATGTGGTGCTTAGTTTAAAGGGTACACGAAGAAATTTAGGGTACATGAAGGATTCTTTCAAAACTCAGCAACCACGCAGACGAATGCGCCGGCAGAAGCAGACAAAAGAGGTAAGTTTTTTTTTTCTTTGTTCTCGATTTTTCTCTGTTTTTCTTTTCTCTGCGCCGGCAGCGGCTTCGTTGGAGGTTTAGGGTGTAGCTTTCGTAACCACCGGCCATGGCCTCCCTCTAGCTAGTCCACTCCCCCGGCAGAGCCTAGGGATGGTCTGCGCTAGCGTAGACCATCCCCAGGCTCTGCCGGGGGAGTGGACTTGCTGGAGTAGAGTCCTGCATCTCTCTCATTTGAGTGCATGCATCTGCTTCATATATCAGGCTCGCTTGTTCACAGCAAAGCCGCCTTCTTGTCGGGGGAGGAAGCATGATGCTTGCTCATGTGATGGTCTCCTCTTGCATGGCTGCTGCTTGGAAGTGGTAGTGACTTGGTATGAAGAAGGAGGAGGCCGTAGGATTTTTAAGCAAGAGAAGTGTCGAGATTCAATAGGTAAGATCTATGTTTCCCTACCTTTTCACTTGGTAAAGGAAATCATGGATTCTTACCAAGCCAAGGTCCTTATTGGCTTGTGTCACAATCCATGGGTGGATCAAAAATAATTGGCTCTCAAGAGGACTAGATATTGACCAAATATAGTACCTTCCCAACAATATAGTACCTTCTCAACAACTATTTTAGCTTCATGTTCAGAGATGAGGGTATGGCAGGCCTCTACTCCAGCAAGTCCACTCCCCCGGCAGAGCCGGGGGAGTGGACTTGCTGGAAGAGAGGCCATGGAGGTGGAGCCGGTGGCGTTTGAAGAGGTGGAGCCGGTGGCGTTCAACTTTCCAAATTTGCTATCGCTGCCGTCTCATTGCCAAGTGAAGCCATCATTGAACAATGCATGCTTGAAGTGATAAGCATGTTCATGGGTGAGCATAAGGAATTTGAAGATCTACATTTACAAAATCTACATGTTCATGGCTACTTTCCTCGAAGGTTTCAATGAAGTAAAGAGCTCATGGGGGTGGCACATCTATCTTCAAAATGAATTTCGGAGATTAGCAATTGATTTTGCCATCGACCTGACTCAGGAAAATCTATGACTACTATAAGCATCTCTCCATACCTTCCACCCCATCATCAAAGGACATTCAAGGAGTGTTTCATGGTCGAATTTTTCCAGTGCAGCATGTTAATTTTTTTTAGTAAATCCTCCACTTCAACATGAGGCCATCCAAAACTTCTTGCACTCACACTGCTCGTCGTGTATAGTAACGCTTCCGAGTGAGAAATCTAGACAATTGTAATCTCCACCCACCCTAGCTTAGATATTTCATGTTGTATATGGCCAAAGGCCCATTGTTGTAATGAAAGTCGGCCATGTAAGTCTTGTATATGTAAAGAGGACACGTGTGGGTGGATAAACAAAGCCCAGTTGTATATAATTGACTTATGAGGGTGTCTAAGGTCACTTCTCATAATACAATCTCCTATTGAGCTCAAGCTTTGGAGATCCTTCCTTCTTGATTGTCTAGTTCTCTTCTTAATTCTTGCATGATTCTATGTTTATGTTTATCTTTGTCTATGGAATCTTGTTGAGTTACTTTCTTGCATATGTGAGTGCTCTTGTATTAAGCTAGGAAGCTCAGGTTTATTGGTTTCTCCTCAAATGTGCACTCTAACCAGAAGAGCCCATTGCAACTCTAGCTCTTCAATATAATCCGTGGCTTCACTTCATGTCTATGCTATTCTCTCTCTCCCCACACACACACACACTAGTAGGAGATGTTTGTGTGTGAGGTTGATGTTTTCCTATATACATGAAGTAGGGTTTATGTGTGATTCAGCTCAAACTTTTTGCTACTCATATTCAGGGCAAAAGAAAGGAAGATGGCTCCAAGAAATGCAGGAAAACAACAGGCAAAGACTAAGAAAGGTATATGATGTGAATAGCGAAGATTCTATTGAGATTATGTTTTATTGTTTTAGATATGCTTACTTGGGCTTGGTGTGTTTCTTACAGACAACAGGGGATACTCACTAAGATCTGGGCGTGTTTGTTTGACTCTTAGCGAGGAAGCTCAATCACGGACACCTTTGTCCTCACATGTATCTCCTGTTAGAGAGGAAACAGAAGCGCATAATTCTCTTGGTCATGAGGAAGAAGTGCTTGTGTTGGAGAACGAAATGAGCTCACCTCCTCCAACTCACACGGAGATTCCTAAATCTAGTACTGGTCAAGGGGAGACCCATAGAAGGCTTCTTGGAAAATCTATTGAATTGGGATTGCTTGGTGATGTATTCACTAAGTTTTTTGTGCAACGCAATTCCTCTACCCCATTGGTCCCTTTATGCAGGCTGATTCCAAATGAATCCATCTGTACAGTTTCTACCCAGCTTGAGGTGTTTCGTGATTCTTTTGACTGCCATGGTTATGTCGAAGCATCTCCTCCTTTTTTAGTTTCACTTACACGTCCAGGAAGCTCTATGTATTTCGCGGTCACACAAATAGACTTGCAAGAATGGGGACCAAACTGGGTGGTACAACATGACAGATTTGAGGATGAAATCAGAGGAACTGAGTGGGAGGATCTCAGTGGTAAGAAGTTTCTTGTATGGGATGGTAATCATCGTGTGAAGGCATGGATGTCTCGAGTGCGCGAAGGTATGTTCTTTTGAATGTCATAGAGTGATTTTATGCAACATTAAAAGTAATATATTGTAATATCTTTATTTTGCTTTCTCTAGCTTGGTCTCATAGCCCCTCACGCCATGTCCGGGTCAAATGTCAATTTTTGGTTGTGGACAAGAAGCAAGAAGGAGAATTGCTATTGGCTTTGCAATCTCAAAATGAGTAAGTGATCTCTCTCTACTTAATTATGGACATTGTGAAGTCATAGTTAAGTTCTTAGCTCATTGTGACTCTTTACAACACAGATTGGTGCGCACTAGTGTGACACCCACATTGTCACATGAGATCTTCATGTTTCAACGATTTGGAATGGCGGACAAATCATCCATATTGGACTACCTAGGTGAAGACGTAAGGAGGTGGGCTTTAATGGAGCTTAGTTTGGAGCGACGAAGTGGAGAGCAATGGTACAATGCTCCAGCTACAATCTTGGCACAGCTTGTGTGGAAGGTAGTGTTTGCATTTCCCAATATCATTAATAAACGGATTATCAATGTTTTTTAATCGTGTGAGTGATAATGAGTCCTTTTCGTTATACGTAGACACCGTTTGAAAATGCGGTGAAGCAAGCTATATCATGCATTGATAGACATGCCATGGGGTTGCAAGAATATGAGACAAAATGTGAGAAAGCCAGACGTGGTGTAGAGCAAACATTTCGAGATAGAGCGTACAAGATGCTCATAATTGCAAACCCATCCAATGGTGATGCATTCTTTCAACTCGTATATAACTATGATTGGTCCAAGAAGGGATTGGTTGCTCTGACCAAAGAAAAGCTCTACACAGTCGCCATATCTCGGATTTCAACTCAAAGGTATGTCACATGTCAATAAACCTCCCTTAACATAAACTAACCTTAATATCTAATCTCTTATGGGTTTGGTATGATGCTGAAATAGGAAGACGGAATTGCTTCAAATGCTTATGACCGGGAGGGCAAAGGACAAGGTAATTTCAGAGATGTTTGGGGATAACAAAAAGACGTTGCTGCATATGAAGAAAGAGTTGTATTGGGAAGAGCTAATAGGGGAGGCAGACTCTATTTTGGAGGGTTTATTGGTATATGATGATGTTATCTACATCCCACCATTTATGCAATGGGTGCAAGAGGAGCGATTGAAACACATACCATGGGCCTTCCATGAGGTGTGGGCAAAGATTGGAAAAGTAAAGGAAGGCCAAAAGCAACCTGAGGTGGAGAATGCCGCAAAGAGGGTTGTCTATAGGTATATATCTTCCAATGCCATTACATTTTTGTAGAAAATACATATACGCTTTTAAAAAAATATTTTAGTACTGTTTGTTTTATTTTGGACATGTAGGTGGGTGCAGCTACTCATTGGCCAAGGTCTAATGGACGAAGAGACGGAAGCAATCAAAGAATGGGTAGATCCAAATTCCTCGGAAACAATGTATCCGAAGGAATGGGTTGAGAGAGGGGTTTCTGATTGGGAATTTAAGAGATGTCCTTGGTGGTTGGACTATCCTCTAAATCATGTGCCTCCAAGTGAGGAGCTCCTAGAAAAAGGTACTTTTTTGCTTTCTACTAAATTATATGCATGTAAATGTAAATGTATATGTTTATGTAAACCTTCCTACCTATACATATGTAAACTATCCATATGCATATACATATTAGATACATATACATACAGATATATACATATACAAATACATATGTATATACATATGTATATATACATATGCATACATAAATACATACCTACATACATACACTAAATTCCTACATACATACAAAGTTCATGTTACATTTAAGAATTGGCATGTTAGATTTTAAAGAAACATTGTTAAGTTTTGATATATACATACCTACATACATATACATATAAATAGATACATATACCTACATACATATACATACACATACATATACATAGACACATGCCTACATACATATACATAGATACATACCTACATACATATACATATACATATGCATATACACATACACATACATGTACATATACATATACATAGATACATATACATCTACATACATATACATATACAAAAAGGTATGGGGATTTTTACCTTTTTACTAATTATCTTGATCTATTTCTTGAAGAATTTAAGAATTGCCAATCTGAGCTTGAAAGAGAGCCCCCAACTCAAGAAGACTCTAGAATACCTTCCCCACAGCCAACAATCTTGACTCAGTCTCCAGTAGTTGGATCCTCGCGCGTGGCCCCAAAACCATCCACACCACTGTCACGAGTGCCACAATCACACCAAGAGCATACATCTACATCATCTCAAGTGCAACGTGAGAGGCGAACAAAGAGACGTCTTGACATTATGCGTGATGTTCAAGCGGGAGACCCCACAAATGAAAATCAAGAGAGAGACCCTCCAGAGCATCTTCAAGAGGGGGAGGTGTCAGGACAACGTGACATCATGGACATGACTAGTAAGAGTACTTTCCATTGCAAATTTATTTTGAGAAGTGTGTGCTTTCGAAATGCATCTCATTTTTTGTCTTGTTTACTTGCAGGTGAGAGATGTTTTTCACACATATTGCTGGTAGACATCCACACTCTTTCGGAGGGCTCAGATAGGTAAAAAGAATAATTTCACCATATAATTAGTTTTCCAAGTTGTACTTACCAAAACCAAACATCATAAATCTTTTATGTAGTGTGGAAGAATTCTTGATGAAGATTCCCAAGGCTCTATCTCATAGAGGTGCTCCCTCAGATACAGTGGCTCGCCTCGTATGGGCTGACTTTCCTACAGGTTTACAAGTTGTTGATGTAGATACAGATGGGTGTCCCTCATGGAATCAAGTTTCTTCATCATTGATACGTGCCACACTCAGTTTTGTTGGTTTGTTTGTGGCTGATGAGGGTTGGTTTGTGTGTTTGAGTCTAATGGATCAACTTCCTAAAATATATTCCATGGGAAAGAAAGTTGGATTGGTCATGCATCGAACAATGTCTGTTCATGTGGAATCAAGTTATTTGTATGACAATGGAGAACGGGTAAGTCATAATCTCTAAAATATTTCCCTTTGTGTATACATGTTATGTGGTATGGATATCCAAACATAATGTTTTCTCGTTATGGTAGGTGGATACATTGGCGCTTAGTATGTTCTATCGAGTAAATTGCCATGTCCCTATTATTGATCGTGAGGCTGGGCAAAATGTTTCAAAGAAGTTATTCAACGCTCAACGAAATTTCATTTTTGAGAAGAATAAGAAGCATCCATTCCAACGCACAATGGTCTTGGAGCGCTACATTCGAGGTGGTGCAGAAAGATCTCCTATGTTCTTTAGGTGAGACAATTTTCATTCTGGTCATTTTCATAGCTACTTTTTCAAAATACTTAGATGCACGTTTATGATTGTATTTCATTGTAGGTGGCTAGTGGAGACCTTCTCAAGTGAAGGAGATAGTGTCTTGGACGTTTTTGCGGGATGTGGAGGCTTGGGACGTGCATGCCAAGAGTTAAAAAGGCACTATATGGGGATAGAGAATGACATGGAGGTAGCCAAAGCATGTCTGGGAGATTTCTCATTAGGTCAGGATGACATGTAGAAGAATGCTATAATTTGTGGATCAAAAGACTTTGTATTCGAGATTGTCATGGTTTGGAAGTTTAAAGATCGATATATACATTTTTGATCTTTAAAAGATTGTGTTTTATATTTAAGTAAGTAAGAAAGTATGTATGTATGGAATGTATGTATATATGTTAGTGCTGCGTAGGTGGCCCTTGTATATATGTATATGTATGAGGTGTATGAATTTAGGTAGATATATGTATATATATAATTATATCAATAAGTATGATGTGGATCAAAGAAATTGTAATCGAGATTTTCATGGTTTGGAACTTTACAGATCGATATATATATTTTTTATCTTTAAAGGATTGTTTTTTTTCCTTTAAGTAAGAAAGTATGTATGTATGTATGTATGTATATTAGTATGTATGTAGGTAGCTCTTGCATGTATGTATGTATATGTATATTTTGTATGTGTATATGTATGAGGTGCATGAATTTAGTTACATATATGAATATATGTAACTATATCAATAAGTATGATGTGGATCAAAAGATTGAAATTTATATTGTTGATCTTTCAAAGCTTGTTATTTATATGTAAGTAAGTTATCAAAAGATTGAAATTTATATTGTTGATCTTTCAAAGCTTGTTATTTATATGTAAGTAAGTTCTTGGTCCTTTACAAAGCTCATAGTAAGTTCATGGTCCTTTGCAAAGCTCGGACTCCTTGTTCATTGCTCCAAAAAGCTCGGCAAAAAAAGCTCGCAAAAAAAAATCCCCCTTACCAGGGTGCCTGTACGATGGCCGCACAAGAACCAAAGGATGACCGCCCTACACGTACGACTACGTGGACACCCATGCTGCCCCTGACCAGATAAGGTACATGCGTACCACTCCTTTCCCTATTAACCAACACCATACCTTTCCCCTAGACCCATGCAGGCCACTGATCTACAGCCTTTGCTAGTACACCATCCTTTCGTCCTTGCTTTGCGCAACGCCCATACCCGTACCCCATAGTTATATAAACACCTAGGGTGCTCCATGGACAACACGCATTTCTGCGTAGCGTATGCTCTGTTGTGCCGCCGTCCGTACCGCCGTCTATCCTTGTGCAGTGTACTTGTTTGTGGTACAGCCACCCCTTGCAGCCACCCCTCATCTGCCCCTTTTCAAATAAGGCAATTTTCCTCTATCTCCCTCTTGCTAGGAGGCAGTGTCCTTAACTCTTCTCCCCCCCTCGTGTGAAGAGACTTACAGTAGCCCTCAGCCCTTCTCCCCTTTAGCAAAACGTTTTTGTGTTAAGGACATCTCACAATCCCCCCCGCACCCCCCCATTTGCGTGGACTTTAGTAAGAGGTTCAAGAGAGGGTTCATATGGTGAGCAAACGATCTCAGAAATTGAGATCCGATTGAAGCGTTTTGATCGTGGGGACAGCGAGCCCTAAAAGACGACGTCCAAGATGGCCCCTTCCCGGAAACGTCAAAATATTGCCTCGAGAAGAGCACGCAACAACGAGATTAGAGAAGATGCTCCCGATACGCGGCCCCAACCCTCCCTTTACAAGCTCCTCAAGGAAATGGTGGCCAGGTTAGCTTGGTTATCTTTTAAAGAAGAGTTTTTTTAAAATATTAGTGTTAATAAATGTGTATCTTTTCCTTTTAAAATAATGACAAAATTGTATGAAGTTACGAATTGAGTAATGCTGTATTCAATGAATTACATTGAAATTGTTATCTTTAAAGAGTGCAAGTTTTTCCTTACTTCGATGCTAACTTCATTCCATGCTTGTGTCGCCAGGCGGCATCGTTAAGCAAAGCTCGGGAATGGCCCAAGGTATCCCTCATACCATTGGGAGAATAAGGTTTGCCGATTGAGGCGAGAGATTATGATGCTGTCTAGTTCTTGTTAAGAAATAGGTGTGTACACAAAGGGGCCATGGACAAGGTGTGTGTGTGTGTAAACAAGCCTCTAGCTTTAGGGCTTGTGGTGTCCTATATAAAGGCCCATTAGGGGAGAGGGAACTTCACTTGGTGCATTGCTTTGTGAGAGCCCATCCATGTTGTATTCCTAAGCAGCATAATAAACAAGTGCTTTACTTGTACAATTTCCTGCCTCCATGCATTTGTGAGCATCTTGTCATTATTCAAATCCATTAAGCTAATCAAGTAATTAGGCCAATGCAACATTTTATCATGGTATCAGAGCCCGGTTCACTCATTATTGAGTTGCATTAGCCAAAGTTAAGCCTGATTAGTCTCAAATTTGAATTTTCCCCCCCTTTTCTCACTTTTTGAGACTCTTGTCTTCTACCCCCTCTTGGTGGTGGACCTCAACCAGCCAAGGGAGGGCTTATCCCCTTGAGGTCTCAACTAACAAAGTGAAGCTTAGGTCAGGGCTAAGAGGCCTATCACCTCAATTAGCCACATTGTCCACAGCACGCGGCGCATTCTCGAGAAAAGCGATTTTCTGCGTTTTCTGCTGCAGCCCGTGGTCGTACAGTAATCGCGCGAGGGAGAAGCCATCTCGTCGCCCATCGTCTTAGGGCTTTTGAAGCCCATGAAGAGGCGATCAAGCCCACACATATTCAGCTGATTTGGTTCAGTAATGAAGTCGGGGGAAGCAGATTAGCAGTCGCCTACTGTTGCAATGGAGTTTTTTCAAGTTGTGAAGCTTGATTAAGAGGAAAATTAACACTTAATTAGTGTTTTTAAACACTAATCTTCTCTCTTCAGTGTTTTTAAACACTCATACTCTTTGCTTCTCTGATTTGTGCATGATTAAGCACAATCATGCAAACCCTAAATTGCCATACTCTCAAGGCTATGGCATTTCAAGCTTTTTAGCTTCATTAAAGTGTTAATTACACACTAATTAGTGTTTCTAAACACTAATTGATCCTCTAAAGTGTTTCTAAACACTCATTCTACTCCCTCTTTGATTTGTGCATCCATTAAGCACAAAAATGGGCAACTTAACCATTTCTTTTGGCTACGGTGTTCATTAAACACCGCTTACCCTCTCTAATAGTGTTGCTAAACACTAATACCTTGATTAAAGTGTTCTTAAACACTATGTTTTCCTCAATTCTCTGATTTTTGCAGCCACTAAGCAAAATGGAGAACCCTAAACCTTCCATTCCATCGATTTTGGAAGCTTAAGCTCTTTTAAAGCTTTAATTAAAGTGTTGCTAAACACTAGTGGCGGTCATTAAACCCTAAACCACTCTCTTAGTGTTCCTTCAAACACTAAACCCTTACTCAAGTGTTATTAAACACTATTTTTCTCACCCTAATTCCTTTGTGTGCATACATTAAGCACAAGGGAAACTCGGCAAACCCTAAAGCCTCAACACCGACTTTCATCTTTTGTGAGCTTTTGTGCTCAACTTCTCTTCACTTGCACTCCACCAATGAGGCAAGGAGGTGAAGTATGGTGCTTTTGGCTATGGTACCTCAGTTTTGTCAACCCTAAACTGAATTTTAGATGTGGGCATACATCAATTAAGTGCTCATATTCATTGTATTTCATGAATACTTTAAACACCTCTTGGTATCACTCTTGTAAGAGGCATAGGCATCACAATGAGCCATGCACTCACCCCATTAAACCAAGAAGTGTGTGCTTTGCTGAATTTTCAGCTCATTTTCAGCTCTTTACTCATTCCCAAACACATTTAGTTGGGGGAATTACTCAACAAGAGCTCTATGTTATGTTTTCCCACCCACAACCAAACCCTTGTACGGAGTTTAGACACTACCCTTGCAACAATGAGCAAGAGGAAAGACCTACTCCATAAGCAATTTTGGGACTAAATCATAGAAACCACACAACCATAACATCTCTTTGTATGCCTATGTTATAAAGGCAAAATTCCTTACTCATCATTAAGGGAGGGATTTAGACCTATTGCCAATGCCACCCATTTCAAGTCCACACTTTACATGGCTTGCATTGAGGGAGGGTGTTAAGAAATAGGTGTGTACACAAAGGGGCCATGGACAAGGTGTGTGTGTGTGTAAACAAGCCTCTAGCTTTAGGGCTTGTGGTGTCCTATATAAAGGCCCATTAGGGGAGAGGGAACTTCACTTGGTGCATTGCTTTGTGAGAGCCCATCCATGTTGTATTCCTAAGCAGCATAATAAACAAGTGCTTTACTTGTACAATTTCCTGCCTCCATGCATTTGTGAGCATCTTGTCATTATTCAAATCCATTAAGCTAATCAAGTAATTAGGCCAATGCAACATTTTATCAGTTCTGAGGGCCCAGGCTCGTCCGGTGAATAAGCCCACCCTAGTGTGCAGACATCCCTCTGAGGGGCGGGAGGATCGAGTGATGGAGCTTGAGAGGGCGATAGGTCGGCTTGAGTCCTCACCACCAGGGCTGACGATGAGGTGTATATGGTCCCGTAGGGTTTTGCCCAGCATGTAGAGGCTGGAAGGCCGAATTCTAGATCATCGGCAGTATAAAGGAAAAGAATAAGAGAGCCGGTTTGGCTTGTATGAAATTGATTTATGTATAAACTTTTTTATAAATCTTGTCTTTGGCATTATTGTACTGTGGAAAAAGGCTGTTTTAACAAACCTTGTGAAAAGGGCCTTAATTAAGGAATATGTTTATTTATGTCAAACAGTGAGGTAGGATTAATTAGAAAACAAATTGACGCGTGAGTAGGGTGGAAAGTGGGAGGATGGAATTCCCCAACGGCACCATCCTACGAACGGGTGGACCCGATTAGTCGGGTAGCTTTCCAACAGATTAAGTGAAAGCCCTACACTAGATAAATAGGTTCTTGGGCAACTCTATTCTAGAAGACTAGGCTAGCGGCTGTGCCTTGCATGGATGAGGAAAAAAGCGTTGCCTCTAGAAATCAAGTCTAGTAGTTGCCCAATTTATGATCAATTACCGTATGGGTGATTTGATTTTTAGAAGATCACGTTCCCCCTGCGGGATAGGACTAGGTCTTACTTATGAATCATATCCTTGAATCTCTACATGGATGAGAAAAAAAGCGTTGCCTCTAGAAATCAAGTCTAGTAGTTGCCCAATTTATGATCAATTACCGTATGGGTGATTTGATTTTTAGAAGATCACGTTCCCCCTGCGGGATAGGACTAGGTCTTACCTATGAATCATATCCTTGAATCTCTACATGGTCAAGGTGTCAATAAATAGGAACTTTTCTCCAAGTTAAGACTTAGTGGACTATCTTAAGTGTTTCCCCTATTTTAGAAGGGGGGAACCTTACAGAGGGAAAGGTCTTCCTTCATTTATGAAGCTTCCCGTCTCCAGATTCTGGTTGGGACCTTGGTGTCTCTTTGAAGGCGGAAAGTTGGAAGAACTTTCCGGTGTCTGAAATCTCTTGAAGGATGAGGGAGCTCACTTTGGCAAAGCTTTGGCGGGACTTTTACAATGACAGCTCTGCCATGGACACTAGCTTGGAATTCTTGACCAGTGTGTCTAAGGGTTCGTTTATTCCCCGAATGAACTTGGCCATGAGTTACTCTTCATCTAGAGGTGGTGAATATTTGAGTAGAAGAGCGAATGCCTGGTGATATGCTTCGATGGTTTTGCTCCCCTCCTTCAGCTCTAAAAATTCATTCATTTTGGTTTCTAAAAACCCTAGGGGACAAAATCTCTATCTCAAATAGGTTTTAAGATCGTTCCAGGACTGAGTATTTCTATCCAGATGGTTGGTGTCACAATGGTTCCTCCATGCCACCCTGGCAATTTCCACTATTTTCAGCCTCGTAAGAGTCATTTTGCTCCGCTCATTGTAGCCTGTGACATCAAAATACTCTTCCATAGCTTCGACTCATTTCTCCACAGCCTCGCCCAGGTTCTTCCCTTCTCCTTTGAAGGGTACTGGCTGAGTTCTGTGAAGAGCCTTGTGGACGTTGGGGTCAAGCTCTTCATCTTCAGAGAGAGGGTCTGGCTAACGGCCATGGTTTCCTCGTCTCATGATTCTGCCAAAAATGATATATTATTAAATTTTTATTTTGATATTGTCCACGAGTCCCTAAGACTTAAGAGGTTCAGAAAATAATTTCTTAAACAAGATAAATGATCGTATTGGAGATCTATGACATATTTTCGATAATAGATTTTTCTTTAACAGTTCGTCCATAAACAATCACTGATACGATAGAGAATTTTTCTCCAGAAAACATTTCTTTATTTATATAAAAGTTGCAATATGTACATAGAGCAGCTCGGCTCCAGAAATCAAAATCTCCTCAGGAGACGCATAAGACAATGGTACTGGGCTATAGACATGCCATGATACAGATGTTCCCTTACTGCTGCCAAGGGAGCTACTATCTTCTCCTTATTGGAATAAAGCGTTACGGAATGAAAATACAATATGAAAATGCTTTTTCTGAGTTTTCTATTATCAATTTTTGATAAACATTTGCTTATCCTTATTAGCTTTCAACAAAGCTCTGATACCAGCTGTGAGATCCCCCCTCTGGGGTTTCGACGGCGGTAGAAGCGACGTCGGCCTCTCGCGCGGGGAAGGGATCCACACTTGGGGCCTCGCCCACCACTGATGTCGGGGGACGAGAGACTAGCCCGGCGGTTCCTCCGAAACCAAGCCCGGATAAACTCCCTGACCGGAAGGCACGGGCAATTCCGCCATGGGAAAATCTTCTAACGGGGGAATTACTCTAACGAGTCAAAGTCTTAACTATTTAAATTGATCTAACCCAATCTGAAGTCACATGGTCAGATCAAGAAAAGACTTGCACTTGGTCCATGGAATCATCGCTTTTTTCCTCATTTATGAGGCACAGCCGCCGCGCTGATCCCCTCCCACAAAACAAGGTCTTCTCAGGATTTAATTTAATTAACGTAACTGATCGTATCTAGTTGTTTCACAGGAATCCTTCGATCCAGCCTATCCAGCCCATGGGTTAGCCAACCACCACTGTATTGGTGGGATTCCTTTATAAAGATTTGGTTATGTTTTGCTCGGGTATCGAGGAAAAGAGTTCCCAGGCCCCCTAGCCGGTGTTTCATGCAAAAATTAAGGTAGACATTCCACATACACATCCAATATGAAATTGCCATTTATAGCTGATTCGGCTAGCTGATTCGGCTGGCTTTAAAACAATCCTTCAATAGAAATCATAATTTTACTGCTCATCATTCTCCAATATTCTGAGTTCATTGTATTACAAAATGTGTCCTCTAGACTCTCCGTTGAAGGCCAGCTGGCCAACCAATGAGATCCAGTATCAAAATTTAGCTCCCAAAAATCTTTCCTTTGAGTCCATCCAAATTTTCCTCGATGTATGCATGGGTGTCCTAGCAACCACAAGCCCGTGCATCACCTGGTCTCAGAACCCTCTAGGATCCTCCTTAGGTGTCCACTTCACTCAGGGACCGCTTCGTCGGTCCTCACCCATCGTATCGAAAGTGCACCAATTTAACCGTACCGAGGCTGGTCAAGACCTCGGCAGGCTTTTCCGCGAGGAAAATCCCTTGACGACTCCCCGCGTCAGCTGTTCCAACGAACCTCCTCTTAGTAAAACATATGCCAAATGCTTCCTCCAGCATTCTGGCATAAAACAGTCCTTTGAATGAAAAACAGAGGTTCCAATGCAAGTAAAATTCCCAGTTTGAGATTGGTTCAAAAAACCCCTTCTTCCATATTTCCCAGTTTCATAATGAGGGTCCTCGATCTCTCATGAGGGTAATCTACCCATCATTTTGTATGTTTGTCCAACTAGATTCTTGGTGAGTTCGGTCAAAGGAAAACTAGTTTAGCTCTAGTAGTGAAAGATCCCTGTCCCCTCCATGCAACGGATTCGGGGGTGCTAGCAGCGGAAGTAGCACTCCTTATGCGGTGCAGGGTCCCTCACTCGAGGCCTCGCCCATGGATATCTGGACAAGAGACTAATCCCTCGGTTCTTCCAAAATCGAACCCAAAAAAACTTCCCTCGCCCGGAAAGCACGGGCGATTCCTCCAAGATATTCTGACTCTAACGTAGTCAGGGTCATTATACTGACTGAACTGATCTGACCAAACCTGTGAGTCCTTTGGTCAGATCAAGAAAGAAACATGCACTTGGATCATAGAAACCAACTGTTTGGGGTTCTACAAACACAACACAACTAACTACTTCTGACACAGCAAAGACACCCCCATTAGGTAACACTAACTTCAATTCCCACATCAGACTAAACACAAACATCTTCCTCCATAGAGAACACGGATTAAGCAGAGATTTGCTAAACAAGATAGAGAATAACAGAATGAAACTAAAATACCATATCTGACTGATCAAGATAAGTCATACATTGCCTTCTCCTTCTTCTCTTAGTACTTGCTACTCACTACTTGAAAAAGACGACTACAAAGCCCCTATAAATAGGCGACTTCAGACAGTTTTAAACAGTTGTAACTAGAATGTCACAAGACACTAACAGATAATATCCGACTAATCAGATCATAACAAACTCCGACTGAGTAGAAATCCGACTGAGTAAAATTCCGACTGAGTAGAATTCCGACTGAGCAACAATCCGACTGAGCAAAGATACATATATCCGACTAAGCAACTATTAGGTAACTATTAGGTATTCTATCTGTAGTTCAACACATGGCACAGCCCGGTGGTTGATTTCAAGGAAATCGGACTTGAATTCACAATCCCTTGATCAGAAAATACTGGCCACATGACAAAATTTGATGCTGCTTCTTCAAATGTCAGGTACTACATCACTTTGCTGCTCAGCCTGCATCCTTTCAACAACTGGAACCTCCTTCAAAACTTCAGTCTTCTCTGCTGATTTATCTTCCACTGAAGTCTCCACTGGCTGCTCACTCTGACTTGCTGTTTGCACACTCAAATTTATAATAGGTACTTCCACCTGAACTTCTAACAATGGGGCATCTGGTAGATCATCATCCACCCCACTTGGGGCTTCTCCAGTTTCCAACCTGCTAAAATAATCAGCAATAGCATGCTCTTTTCCTGGAGTGTGGACAATCACAAAGTCAAACTCCTGTAACAAAAGCATCCACCTGGCTAATCTTCCTGTCAACAATGGCTTCTTAATCAGATACAGCAGAGCTTGGTGATCCACATGAAATATTACCCTGTTCCCCAACAAATAATGCCTGAACTTATTCAAGGAATATACCATCCCCAAAGCTTCTCTTTCAGTCACAGCATAATTCCTTTCTGCAGATGATAATATCCGACTGGCATAAAATACTGGCCTGTACCATCCTTTCACCTTCTCCTGCATCAGAATTGCCCCTAGTGCTACATCTGAGGCATCAACAAAAATATGGAAAGGTAGAGTCCAATCTGGTGGCTGCAAAACTGGTGCAACAGCTACCATCTTCTTCAACAATTGAAATGCCTTCTCTTGAGGCTCAGCCCACACAAAAGGCACATCCTTCTTAGTTAAATGTGTCAATGGTGCACAAATATTGGCTAAATATCGGAGGTACCTGGCATGCCATTTAATCTGACCCACAAACCTCATTACTTCCTTCACATTAGTAGGAGACTTTGCTGTTTGAATAGCCTCAACCTTCTTCACATCAATTGCCATGCCTTCCTGTGAGATCACATGGCCCAACAAAATCCCACTCTTCACAGCAATCACACTCTTGTAAGGGTTCAAGGCCAGTCTGAACTGCCTACACCTCTCCAAACACAACTTCAGATGCATCAGATGTAAGTCCTTCTTACCAAAGACAGAGAAATCATCAACAAATACTCTCATGAAGTCTTGTAAGTGTGGCTCAAAAACCTTATGTGCCACATAATTGAAGGATGGTGGTCCATTTTTCAAACCAAAACTCATAACAGTAAAATCATATGCACCAAACTCAGTGATGAAAGCAGTTTTATGCTGATCTTCCTCAGCAACACTAATCTGATTGTAACCTAAAAAGCCATCCAGAAAGCTATACATTTCATGACCTGCTACTACAGCATCTAACACTGCATCACAAAATGGCATTGGAAAAGGATCTGTTATGGTTGCTGCATTGAGTTTCCTGTAATCAACACATACTCTCAGCTTCCCATTTTTCTTAGGCACCACAATTATTGGAGATAACCATGTCACCTGGCTCACAGGTTTAATGAACCCGACTGCCAACAACTTATCTATTTCTTCCTTCACCTGCAATGCAAAATTCGGATTCATCCTATACCTTTGCTGCACCATTGGAACTGCATCTGTTCTTAAATTAATCCGATGCTGATGTAATGCAGGATCTATACCCTTCACCTGAGAATACTCCCAAGCAAAGACATCTATATAGTCCTGTAACAACTGCAAAAGATCCTCCAAAAATTGTCCTTCCACCTGCACACTTACTTTCACCATCCTTGATTCTGCATCTGTACCCAAATTCAGTTCCTTAAGATCATCTTCTTTAACCCGACTGGACGTGCCATACTTCTTGTCATAAATCCTTACAGCCATCTCTCCTGCCTCCTTTTGCTCTTGTTCCATCTGTTCCTTGGTAGCAATCTCTGTGTGCTGTTCCAGCAACTGTCTGAACACTGTCCCTTCAATCTCTTGACCTGGCAAGAACTCAGACTCTTCCTGATTCTGATATTCCACAGGCTGCAATATTCTTTCTACATCAACATCAAATAATGGCACCACTGTTGGATTAGCCACTAAAAACTGTTCCTCCTCATCATCTTCTATTTCTGCAGCAAGATTAATTGTCTGTGCAAACAATGGCTTTTCTTTAAGAGACATATTTCTCTTACCCTGCATGGTTACAGTAATCTTCTTCTTCCCCTTGGTCAGAACCACCACATTCAAGCCCCAATCCTGTTTAACTTTAGCCATTCTAAACCAAGGCCTACCCAGTAACATTTCATAAGGTGATTGTGATTCTGACATTCTGATTACCACAAAATTTACCAAGAATCCCATACCTGCAACTTCAATTTCCTGCTGCTTCAAAATTCCCAATGGTTGCACCCTGGTTTGATCTGCCATTTTCACCTGAAATGGTGCTGGGGCTAAATTTGCTGCACCCATTTCTTTGTATACACTTTCAGGGAGAATGTTAACCCCTGATCCTCCATCCAAAAGAACTTCATCAAACACCCTGCCCTGGTACTCAACCTTAATGACAGGAACCACAAAGTCAACATCTGCTGGATCAATGCTATTAACTGCTGGAACCAAAGTCGGATTATCTCCTGACTGCTGATCCTGAAGTCTTTTAAGTAATCTTTCCTTAAATGCTGGAACCAAAGCTAACAACTGATCTAATGACAATTGCAAGGGAGAATTTATGAGTACCTCAAACCAATCTTTGTCCCTTTCATCCTTCATCTTCACATTGCTTTCTGACTGATGCAGAACTAACTCTTCTGCATCCTCCAACTCCGATTCTTCTTGCTTATCCTGATTCTTCAAAATTCTTCTTTGTACCTGGTCCCTGATGCCTTTTTGTTCCTTCCAATCAATTGGTCCTTTCTGTTTAGACCTGGTAACAGCCAATACCTCAATATCCTCAATACCCTCAGTATCCTCAGTATGCTTTTTGCTTTGCTGCTCAGGTATGTTTTGACCTTGCTGGAGCTGTACCTGTTCATCTTGTAATTGAATCATGATTACATTTGCTTGAGCTGCTGGTTGATTCTGAGGTTGCTGCTGCCCCTGCTGGTTATTCTGATTATACCTAAGCACTGGGACACCTCTTTCTTCTCTATGTTTTACCCATAAGGCACAATTTGGCCCTATCCAATGATCTGGTGCTGAACAATAAACACAAGGCATGACTCTTGCCTGCCTTCCTTCATTGTTTTCCTGTTCCCTTAATGGTGGTCTATCAGTTCTTGGTCTCTGAAATCCTCCTCTGCCCCGAATTGGAATAGCCTGGTTTACTGCAACCTCACCCCTGCCTCTTCCTGCATAAGGTGTAGTCTGACCCCTGTTCTTGGGATTATACCAACATAAAGCTGTCGTATGCCCATCCTTATCACAAATTTCACAGAACTTCTTTTCTTTTGGTGCTGCAACAGAATAACCTATCTTTCTCAATTTACTTACCAAATCCTCCTCTTTGGATTGCTTTGCTTTGGTCTTGTGCTTTTTCTTTGTCTTCACCTCTTCTTCCTCACTGTCGGATCCTACCTCTGAATCCTCCTGCTCAGAATCTGATGCTGACTCTGGCTGGTCATCTGAATCCGAATCATTCTTTCTGGTGTGTTTGCCCTTGCCGCTTCCAAGTCTTTTCTCTACTCTAGCTGCTGCAATTACTAAATCATTAATTCCACCTGCAATATCAATGCTAGCCACTGCATTTTTCAGCCCACTTCTCAATCCTTTCAGAAAATAACCGGCCAGCATCTCATTGGTGGGTCTCTCATTTCCTTGTAACCTTTCAACCAGAATTCTGAATTTCTGAGCATAGTCCTCTACAAGCATCTTCTTTTGTCTGATGTCTCGGAGTTTTCTTAAAATGTCTGTTGGAGTCTTTTCCCTCCTGAATCTCTGTAAAAAGGCTGTTCTAAGATCATCATATGTTGGGAAGTGCGGTATCCCATATTGGCTAAACCAACTCATGGCCTTCCCTTCTAGAGTTGCTGCAAATTGCTGCAATTTAACTGCATCATTGTACAACACAGTATACCCATTTGCTTCCCATTTGGTCTCAAACTGAGCTACATGACAATCAGCATCCTCCTTAAATCCTCCACTGAATTTAGCTGCTTTCACCCTAGGGTTGGGTAGTTGTTGAGCCATCGGATGTGGCTGAGGTGGTTTCCTAGGTCTTTGCCTGGTAGCCCCCCTTAATGGGTTGAACTGAAGACTCCTTCTAACTCCTGCAGACCTTCCTGTCAGGATTAGGGCACCTAGAAGTCCCCCCACTAGCCTCCTCTCTGGTGCAACTGAACTTTCCCCCCCCTGGCCTACAACAACGGCTTCAGGGATTTGGTGTTCCTTATCATCTTCACCCTCGTCAGCATAATGAAACGGGTCAGGGTTACCAATTCGGGCCTGAGCCCTGGTATAGTAAACCCTTCCTACTCTTCTGTCCCCCTCTGACATTCATTTCCCTTCTCGTAACAGAACGGGACCAGCAGGATCGCCAATGTGTTTGGGGTTCTACAAACACAACACAACTAACTACTTCTGACACAGCAAAGACACCCCCATTAGGTAACACTAACTTCAATTCCCACATCAGACTAAACACAAACATCTTCCTCCATAGAGAACACGGATTAAGCAGAGATTTGCTAAACAAGATAGAGAATAACAGAATGAAACTGAAATACCATATCTGACTGATCAAGATAAGTCATACATTGCCTTCTCCTTCTTCTCTTAGTACTTGCTACTCACTACTTGAAAAAGACGACTACAAAGCCCCTATAAATAGGCGACTTCAGACAGTTTTAAACAGTTGTAACTAGAATGTCACAAGACACTAACAGATAATATCCGACTAATCAGATCATAACAAACTCCGACTGAGTAGAAATCCGACTGAGTAAAATTCCGACTGAGTAGAATTCCGACTGAGCAACAATCCGACTGAGCAAAGATACATATATCCGACTAAGCAACTATTAGGTAACTATTAGGTATTCTATCTGTAGTTCAACACCAACACTTTTTTCCCCATCGAGAGGCACAGCCGTTGATTCTTTTTCCATAGAACAATTACTATCCGAGATTTACCTCATTTATCGTACTATAACAGAATTGAGTCTCATTTTACGGATCCATCAGTCCAGCCTAGCCAACCGCCCAACCACTGTAGTGATGGGATCCAATTAAGAATTTGGTTAGGTTTTGTCCCAGGTACCAGAGAAATGAGTTTTGAGGCCCCCTAGCCAGATATTCATGCAAATTTAATGCCAGTCACACCACTTACACACCCAATATGAAATTGCCTTCTTCACAGATTCAGCTATCTTTAAAATAATCATTTAATGAAACCATAGTGTCACTGATCATAATCCTCCAAAATATCCGGTTGAATCCTAATTTCCAATCATTCCTTTATCGGAGTATCTATGGCATCATTGGCAACCAGAACGCTCACCACCTATCCACTCAGGGGCCTTTTTGATAGTTCCTAGCTCATAGTACTTGGCAATATATTCTCTTATAAAAATCAAGATGGAATCTCTGTTGAAGATCAGCAAGATCAACCAACATATCCATATAATAAGGCCATGGACTCATCCGTTTTGAGGACCAACAAGGTGAATCAACCAGATCCATGCCCGGTTTCAGAAAACAACTCTTACTCCTTGTTCCAATATCTTCCCGGACGCACGTGTGGGTATCTTTGGCGACCCAAAGCCCAAGCATCGTATGGTCAGTAGCCTCTAGGATCCTTTGCAGGTGACCTAGTGCTTCACTCATAGGCTGCTTCCTTGGTCCCTCATCCACCGTACCGGAAGCTCGCCATTTAAATCGAACTGAGGCTAGTCAAGACCTCAGCCGACCTTGCTACGCGAGATGTCCTCCATTGACTCTCCGTCAGCTACTGCAACTTTACCAGCTAGGTCTCCACGACCTCATTCACAAGACGGTCAAAATGCTTCCCCAGCATTTTTGACATAAAACAATCATTTAAAAACAGGTCATAAATACAGTTCCTATAATGAACTCTCGTCTTTCACATTGTTTCACATCCATCCACATTACTTAATCCATATCCAATTCATATGTATACCCATTCTCAGCCAGTCACATCATTTTTTCCAACTCATCACATCTTATCCTCATTTATTCTCATCACATCTCATCCACTCGCATTAACCCATATTCACATCTTATCCTCATTTATTCTCATCACATCTCATCCACTCGCATCAACCCATATTCACATCTCATCCACTTGCATCAACCCATATTCACATCCCATCACACCTCATTCATACACATCAACATCCACATCCATACATCCACATCCACATCCATACATCCAAATCAACATCCACATCCATACATCCACATCCACATTCACATCCACATCCACATCTACATCAACATCCACATCCATACATCCACATTCACATCTAAATCCATACATCCACACCAACATCCACATCCATACATCCACATTCACATCCACATCCATACATCCACATCAACATCCACATCCATACATTCACATTCATATCCACATCCATACATCCACATCCATAGATCCATATCCACATCCACATGCACATCCATACATCCACATCAACATCCACATCCATACATCCACATCCATACATCCACATTCACATCCACATCCATATATCCATATCAACATCCACATCCACATCCACATCCATACATCCACATTAACATCCACATCCATACATCCACATTCACATCTTATCGCATCCTATTTACATCTTATCGCATCCCATTTACATCTTATCGCATCCTATTTACATCTTATCATATCTTATTGCATCCCATTTACATCTTATCGCATCCCATTTACATCTTATCGCATCCCATTTACATCTTATCACATCATCCCATTTACATCTTATCACATCCCATACACATCTTATCGCATCCCATTTACATCTTATCACATCCATTCACATGCTATTCTCATTTAATATCTTTTTCTAGGTTGATCTCGATAATAGGACTTTTTCTAAAATTTCTGCCAATTGCTTGGCCTAACTAAAGATTCTTTTTCTCAACGATTAGTTCCATATTCATTCTCAATTTCTAAAATTATATTAAATATTCCTCTTTTGGAATAGAAGAATTCATGGGATTTGTAGAAATCAATTCTACCCATATTTTCACTTTTGGTAAATTGGTAAATAATCATAAAATGAATTATACTAAAATTTCCTCTTCTTCCCATTTAATTTCTTGGATCTCAATTACCATGGGAATTCCTCTTTTTGCATTTGATTATTTGCATTCCAATGTCATGGGAATCCCTCTTTTTTCGTCAATTATTTCTCATAAAATAAATTCATCTAAAATAAAATATCCATTATTTCAATATGCTAGAAATTTCTCTTTTTCCATCTAAATGATGGAATTCCAAATGTCATGGGAATTTCTCTTTTAACATTTAAATATTTTTCATAGATAAAATAAATTTATCTAAAATTTATCTTTGAATTTAAATGAATTATCCAATAATTCCAATATGCTAGGAATTTCTCTTTTCCCATCTCAATGATGGAATTCCATATGTAATAGGAATTCCTCTTTTAACATTTAAATATTACTTATAAATAAAATAAATTTATCTAAAATTCATCTTTGAATTTAAATGAATTATCCAATAATTCCAATATGCTAGGAATTTCTCTTTTTCCATCTCAATGATGGAATTCCAAATGTCATAGGAATTCCTATTTTAACATTAAAAATGAATTACTAGAAATTTCTCTTTTGCTAATTACTATTTATACATAAACATAAAAATCAAATTTTCCATGATTATAATGAGAATCATTCAATTAATATAGGATGATTAATCCTAGAATATGGTAGGAAGTCCTCTTTTCATAATAATATAAATGAAAATGATTTATGTGTTTATTTTTAAGAAACTTTGCCATAGCTCCGCTGCTATTACTGATAATTCTCAATAAATTTGAAAGAATAAAGTTTAGTATTATTCATGTGATTAAAATAACCACTAATTGGATCATTATCCAATTATGGATTGATTCTTAATTTTACCATATAAGTATTAAAAAGCCATTATTTTGGCCTTCAATTAGACAAGCATAGAAATTAACTTTAGATTAGAGAAATGCTTCATGAGAGAAGCTTCATTTGAATTGAGAATAGGTCATAGGAATGACCATTCTTTGGGGGGGAGAGAGAAATGCTTAAAAACCATTATAAATTAAGCATAAATAAAAATTTATGTATTTCTTCATTACAATACTTTAAAGAACTTCAATAGTATTCAAAAGCCATTCAAATTAATGCTTCTCAAGCTTGAGAGGGGTTGAGAAGAGAAACATTTGGAAATTTAAGAAAAAGAAGACAATAATCCACACTTTACCTTCTAAATTACTTGATTCTTTGACATAGTAGAGGCCCCCAACCAATCAATTGGTTTGGTATGTTGTTGGAGTCACCAAAGAAGATTGAAGAGAGAGAGAGAGAAGCTCCAATCTCTTCAATTTGTAAAGGATTTTTAGAGGATAATAGAAAATATCATTATTTCAATATAATACTGGCATGGTATAGTTCTCATATTTTTTTACAAAGGGCTAAGGGTCTATTTATAGGTGAGGGAGGCCTCTAACCAAGTCCAACTAGTTTCTAGAATTTTCTAGGTTCAGTTTGGCTGAATTTGGACAAGATTTGGACCTAGTTTGGCTCCCTTTTGATTTGGTTTGATCTAGGAGAGAGGAGAGATAAAAATATGATAATTTTTTTGAGTTTAAAACTCCACCACACATGTGAAATAGGCATCTCCTTGAAGAGCTCCCTTCTCCTTACCAAGGTGTCAAAATTGAATCATTATACCCCCTAGAATATCTCATTTTTTTAGTAATACTCATAGTTTTTTACTAATAAACCTTATCCTTAGTGAACTCTTCATCTTATGTGAGCATTTACTCATTTTTAGGGGTTTTTCTTTTATAAATTGGATTTATCTCTCCCCACAGTTGGATTGATCTAATTGGCCCATAGGAACGTTAATTGGACCATAATCCAAAAATTTCTGAAAATCTAGATCCTTAGGCTAAGGTCCTTTATACTCCTTTTCAATTAATTCCAAATGCACATTGGAAAGTTCTATTTGAATTTCTGTTTCAGGGGAAACCATTTTAGACACTAGGAGGATTTTTATATCCAAAAATATCTCAATTTTGGATTATCTCTCTCTAGATATTTTCTCTCTCTAGGCCAAAACAGGGTAAAACATAATCTTTCTTTTATTTCAAAGAGGGGAATAATTACAAGATCAGAAGGGGAGGTTCTTACACCTGTACACCTCAAAAGCTGGAGGGAGGAATCTTACATTTTACCCCACTTAACAAATGCGAGACGTCCTCATGTCGCAAACGCGAGATGTCCTCATCTCTCGCAAAGTGGGGGTAATCCTTTGCCAACTCTTCTTCTTTCTTCCAAGTGGCGTCTTCTAGAGAGAAGAACTTCCTCTTTACTAAGAATTCTCTGAGGACTCTGCTCCTGAGAATCTTCTCCCAAATGTCAAGGATTTCCTCAGGTTGCAATACCATCTGACCTTGAGTCGGAGAGATCAATTGTTCATCATCAAGCATGTGACTCGGGCTCGGTACATATTTCTTAAGCAATCTGACATGGAATACATCATGTACCTTGAGATGGGGAGGCAGAAGAAGTTTGTAGGCTAGATCACCCACTTTCTTGATAGCATAAGGCCCACAGTATCTGGGAGAGAGCTTCTTGTACTTCCCTAAGGATAACTTCTTTTTGGTCGTACTCGAATGAAAACCATATCTGATTCTGCAAACTCTCTCTCTGACCTCTTTTTATCTGAATACTGCTTTTGCCTGTCTTGGACTGCCTTTATATCTTTATGGATTGATTGCATCTGTTGGTCCGTGTCATCAAGCATTTGTTTGGACATTTTGACTCTGATCAACGGGTCAGACCAAGTCAACAGTGTAAGGCAATCTTGTCCATGCAAAGCTTTGAAAGGACTCATCCCAATGCTTTGATGATATTCTAGAAGCATTGTTAGCAAATTCGACCAAATGCAAATGGCTTAACCACTTCTTGGGTTCCCTACCATAGCATGATCGAAGGATATCTTCAATTACCTGGTTCACTCTTTCAGTCTAGCCATCTATTTCAGGGTGATAAGCTGTGCTGAGATCCAAGAAAGTTCCTACTGCTTTGAAAAATGCAGTCTAGAATTTTGATTTGAAGTTGGGATCTCTATCACTTACTATCCTCCTGGGGGTAAACCATGCAATTTGAAGATCTCCTCAAGGAAAACTCTAGCAACATCCATTGCAGAGTATGTTTCTTTCACTAGAGTCAGATGGGCAACTTTGGTTAGCCTATCAACTACCATAAAAATGGAAATTTAACGTGATTGCACTGAAGGTAATCCAGTGTGACAAAGTCCATACTGATACACTCCCACTTCATTTGTGGAATGTCTAGAGGCTGCAGTTTCCCTAGCATCTTGACTCTCTCTGCCTTGACTCTTTGACACATTAAGCATTTTTGCACATGATCAAGTACATTCTTTTTGAGTCCTGGCCAGAAGAAGCTTTTCTTCACAGACATATAGGTTTTTATAAACCCTGGATGTCCATCACCCCAATGATAATCTAGCAGCTCTTTGAAAAATAGGAAATTGATTTTGTAGGACTCATTAGTCTCGCATAAAGAACCCAAGCCCACTATATCATATTAGCCACATTCCTTCACAAAGTGGGATAGATAATGCAATAGATAGAAAATGGTGAGAAATTAAAATTTTGAGATAGGTACAGTGTGATGGTACTATCCAACACCCATGCAATAGTAGATAGAGAATGATGAGATTCAAATTATGAGATAGTACAATATGTGATGGTACTATCCACCAACCATGCACTCTCAAGTAGAGCTTAAAAATATAGATAGACTTTGGATGGAGGATGTACAAAGTGTAGAGGATGTGGATGCTCACAAGCATTGGATACCTTAGCTTGTGAAAACTATGTCCATATATAGTGCTGCAACAACAAGTGGTGTGGTAGGCACGTATACAACACAAGGAGTTATGCAGTATAAGCATGATCCTACCCTTAAAACATGATTAATAAACCACCGCTACTAATAATAAACCCATACCATTGGGGCCCCTAAACCCCTACCAAGGGGCTACTAGCCCCCTAGGACCCCCCCAAGTCAAGGATCCACCCTAGGACCTAGCTAATCTTTAACCCTTGACCATCTTCTAAGCATCAAGGTCACCACCATAACAACCCCATTGCCATCTAACTCCGTGTTCCTACCAAAGACATGCGCACAACATGGCTTCTCATCATAATGGGGGGCCTTTACAAATGTGCACCATAGATGTGAGAAACATGTTAAGAGGTGGGCATTGAGTGTATACTCACATCCCCCTCAATGTTCCTACCCGAAGACAGATTAAATTCTTGGCCTCTAATGCTAAGTCAATGAAGATGCCAAGTGAGTTGGTCCTTCCCAAGTGCCTTGGTGAAGATGTTGATGTAGTTTTAGTCTATAAAATAGTACTCTAGCTCCACTATCTTATCCTCAATTAGCTCTCACACATAAAGATATTGAATCTCAATGTGATTTTTTTGAGCACGAAGCACATTGTTCTTGGCAATAGCCATGTATCTCTCATTGTCGTATTATAAGACTATATCCCCACTAGTCTAAACTCACATGTATCTCTCATTGTCGTATTATAAGGCTATATCCTCACTAGTCTAAACTCACATGTATCTCTCATTGTCGTATTATAAGGCTATATCCTCACTAGTCTAAACTCACATGTCCACTAAAATCCCCCTCATCCATACTACTTCACAGCACGGAGTAAAACAAGCTACTTTGTACTCAACTTCTGTAGAAGAAATTGCCACTATGGGATGGTTCTTACTGGTCTAAAAGAAAGCGTAAAAACCAAGCTAAAACAATATCTAGGAACTGATTTCCTAGAATCACAATCTCCTGTCCAATCTGAATTACAATAACCTATAAGAGTGTCACCTACACTATATAAGTGATGTCGTACTCAAGAGTACCTCTGATGTATCTAAGTACTTGCATCCCTTGCTTCCAATGACTCTCATGTGGCCTGTTAGAAAACCTACTCAAAACACCAACTGTGAAGTTGATATCAAGTCTAATAGTGAGAAAGATCAAACCCCCCACAAACTTCTTGTACTTCTTAATATCTACAAATGGTGAAGAATCTCTTCTGCAAAAAAAGCTTCATGTTCACCTCCATACGTATTGAACTAGGTTTGTAGTCGGTCATCCCAAATGCTATGAAAATCTCCTAAGCATACTTCTGCTATGATATGAAAATCTTTCATGACTCGTACCAAACCTTAATCCCCAAACAAAAACACATAAGACCCAAGTCTATCATGTCAAACTCATGGCTCAACATATCCATTATTTGTTGGATCATTTTCATCATCACTTATGCTGTTTAAGTCAACTACATATAGGACAACCAAAGCAATCTTTCCATGCCTTTTTAGAACATACATATTAGCATCATAAGCACTTCTTATGAACCTAGTATTTTTGAAAATTTGGTATATCCTATGATACCATGCCCTTAGGGCCTGTTTCATCCCTCTAATGCCTTCTTTATAGCCTGTAAACTTCGTTTTTTGGTCCAAGCATCTCAAAATCTAGTGGCTATAACATTATATGGTAGTGATGTGTGTGAACACACTTAGGACCACCAGGGTACTTTTTCCCTCACTAGGAGGTTTTTTTCCCTGTGCGTAGTACACCCTCTTATCTATAAATTTTGGGGTGTATACTTATCTTTTATATCTAGCACACATTTGTTCATTCTAATCTAGTGAGTTTGTGTTCTCTAATCAATCTTGTGTGCGTGCATTGTTGCAACCCTAACCCTAATTCCAACAATTGGTATCGGAGCCAGCTTCCTTGATACTTGATCTAGTAGTCTACATCCCTCCTCCACAACCCTGTTTTTCTATCCTTGATTGAGATACCCTCTTAGGAGAAAAAGGTATATACATTAGTGTGTTGTATACAAATTATACAGAGTTTTCGGGGTCCGTGGTGTAATTCGGGTGCGTTTTAGGTACCACAAGGTTTCTCTAGACGTTCTAGAGAGGATTCATTTTTTATTGGTTCTACTCGATTTTTGGTGTTTGGGTTGTGTAGCGTCAAAGATTTGGTGTGGAGAAGCATCTATAGTGTCTTCAACAACATCAACCATCATACTTTTGCCAGTAACACTCTATTCTCTACTCTGTGTTATTTTTCATACACTTTGCATGGCGTTGCATTTAGTGAATACTAAGTACTTGCAGTGTGTTGAAAGATTTTGCATTTGGTATAGGACAGTCATGGCTATAGCAGTAGTGATGTATTTAACATTATTTTTGCTGAGGACAAACTTGATGGGACTAACTACCCGTTGTGGTTCTATATGATGAGGCATGTACTGGTTGCTAAAGGCCTTTGGAATGTGGTTAGTGGTAGTGAAACTCCACTTGTTTCACAACAACTACCAGTGCAATCAGGTGTTGCAGGTACATCTGAAGTAGAATCTGATAAAGATGTGGCTCCTCCACATGCACCACCAGTACCTCCCACTGCTACTCAAACGAGATGGGATGGAAGAGATGCACACGCACATGCATTGCTTGCACTTTCTATGAAGCGAAGCATTATTCCTCATATTCGATCGTGTAAGACTTCAAAACAGGCATGGGATGCACTTCATTATACCAGTAGGTGCACAATAAAGCACGTGTTGCATATCTATGCAAACAGTTGGAGTCTGAATGAGGGAGACTCAATGGAAAACTTCTTGACCAAGATCAAAGATTTTAAGGAGAAGCTCGCTAGTGTGGATGAGATATATCTTGAAAGTACATTAGTGCCCACAGTTCTCAATGCATTGCCGGATTCTTATCAGAGTTTTTCCTCTACCCTTAGATTCATGATGAAGGGAAATCCAAATGCCCTTACATTTGATGAGCTAGTTTCAGTACTCTTGCAAGAAGAGTAGTCTAGGAAAAACAGATCTATTATATGCGAGTTGGTGAACCAAGTTTTTCTTGCTAGTCAGAAAGGCAAAGGTAAAGCTTCTTTGCATGGTGGCTATAAGCCAAAATCAGAATCCTCAGGTAAGGATACAGAGAAAGAAGGTGATAAGCCTAAAAAGAAGGGCAAGTGTCACTATTGCAGGAAACTACGGCACTACATAAATGAGTGTAAGAAAAGGCTAGAGAAGGAGAAAAAGAAAGAATCAGGCATGGTTGTGGCTAATGCATCTGCACCAAATGCAGAGAAGAAGGAATCTACAAGTTTTGCTCAAGATGATTGGGTATGGACTTTACATTGCAGTTAGTGACCCTTCTGTTCATATGATGTATACATGTCAATGGCAGAATCAGATGCTTGGTACTTTGACAGTGGTGCTAGTGAGCACATTACTTCACAAAAAAATTTATTCTCATCTCTGGAATTTGTCCCAAGTGCACGAACCATCACATGTGCAAATGATTCCTCATATCTTGTCAAAGGACTTGGTAGAGTTGTGCTCACTACTGCAAATGGGGACACATTTACTCGTTTTAAAGTTTTATATGTGCCAAGCATTAAGAAGAACTTGCTGTTAGTTTCAGTCTTAGCCTTGTCAGGTTTGATGGTGAAATTTGTGGATGATAGATATATATTTTAGGATAGAAATGAAGGTTATTGTATCATTACCTCAGGTACCTTGTTTCATGGCCTATACAAGATGGATGTATTTGAGAAGTTGTAGCATGATGCTTGGTCAGTCTCTACGACTCGTGCTATGAGTGATGCAGAATTATGGCATGCACAATTTGGCCATCTAAATTATGGCAGTTTGTTACGCCTTTAAAGGCATGATATGGTGTCTGAGTTTCCAACTCTTGAGACCCCTGCTAGACATTTATGTAAGGGGTGTATTCTTGGTAAAATGCATCGGGCATCATTTCCAAAGGATGGATTTGTAAGAGTTGTTAAGAAATTACAACTTATACATAGTGATGTATGTGGTCCTATGAGGACACCTTCTATTGGGAGATATCACTACTTCATCACTTTTATTGATGATTACTCCAGATATAGCTGGGTGTATCCATTAAAGTAGAAGTCAGAGGTTTTTATGTGCTTTAGGCACTTTGTATCGAGGGCTGAAAACACATGTGAATGTAAAGTTGGCACCCTTCGTTCAAATTGAGGGGGGAGTATATGTCCAAGGAATTTCATGCATATATGGCTGAAAAAGGCATAAGGCATCAATGTACAGTGCTATACACACCTCAGCAAAATGGTGTGGCTGAGAGAAGAACATGTCTCTCATGGAGATGGCATGATGTATGGGGAAAGCCTAAGATTTACCTCATGGTTTTTGGTTAGAGGTAACTATGTGCACAAACAATGTGTTGAACAAATGCCCTACCAAGGCCTTGCAGTCTAAAACTCCTTATGAAGCTTGGCATGGCAGGAAGCCTTATGTGGCTCATTTGCGTGTTTTTGGTTGTCTTGCTTATGCTCTTGTGCTTGAGAAACAAGGCAAAAAGCTTGGTGATAAGGCAGTTAAATGCATATTTTTGGGATACATTTCAGAAAACAAGGGATATAGACTCTACCATCCGGCCTCAAAGTGGATTTTGGTAAGTAGAGATGTTGTTTTTGTTGAGATTCAAGCTCGATGTCAGTGTGTGCCAGCTGTGCTTTGTGCTGGCATGTTAGGTAGCAGCATGTGCACGAGACATAAATGACCGCGTCCAGCTGGTCATAGTGTGTGGACATTAGCTAGGGTTAGATGTGTGTGGACACAACACATAGTGTGTCTTGTGTATTATGGATTATGGCTTTATGCATTGTGTGAGAAGGGAGATGGCTTCCCTCTATGATTAGGGTTTGCAATATACATTAGGGTTTGCTCTTGTGTGTGTGTCTCCTCTCCCTCTACCTGTTTTTAAACATGGTATCAGAGCTTTACTTTGCTGATGCAAGCCTCTCTCTTGCACGAGTGTTCACCTCTCACTTGTACGAGGTGTACACTGCCTGCTGGATGTCTACCTGCTACAGTTTCTCACTGCTTTCTCGTCCTTCCATGTTGCTTGAGCTGAATATAGCCAGAGCTTTCAAGCTTGGCTATTCTCTTCGCTGCCTCTACTCGAGCATATTGCCCAAGCTTCAACTCCTATTCTTGCTTACAATACCAAAGCTTCATGCTCTTCGTATCTCTTTGATGTGTTGCTATACCGCTAGCACCTTCATGATGTATCCGCCTTCTCTGCTCATTTTCCCATCATGGGTTTTCCTTCTCTAGCTACATTCTAAGCTTTCCACTACAGCTGGAAGTGAACTATTTGTTGACTATTTGCTTCCTTTTGTGTACACAAAAATGCCATCCTTAATCAAAGGCACCCATCTCCTCTTTCACAACTTATGTGTTTCCAACCTCTTACCTCAACAATCAAACCCCCTTCATGAGGTTTGTACAGCCATCAATGTGGCTACTATGGCTCAATATTTAGCCCTTAACATGCATACTTTTGATCTTTGCCTCCTTAAACCTCCAAGTAGAGTTATCTCCATAGCCATCAACATGGCCGCATGAGCTCACCATTGAGCTCCAATATACATGCCCTTCTTTGCGTGCATCCATTTCCAAGGGTGCTTCAACATAGATTTCTCGCAAAGAAACCATAGGTGCATAAACATGTGGAAACTGCCAAGGTTTCCATCCCCTTCTTTGCTCTCCTTCATTGAGCAAACATTCACAAGTGCATCCTCTTCTTGATGCACACACATGTGAACTCCATTGAGTTCACCATCTCACTTGCCATCACAAATCCCATACATAGCAACCCTTCATAGAGCATTCTTCCATGCTCAAACACAAAACTTTGAGGCAAAACTTCACAAAACCAACCTTCTTGAGGCATAATCAGCAGCATATCTTCTCTTGGCACCTTCTCCTTTGAGGCATAATCAGCAGCATATCTTCTCTTGTTGGTAGCTTCTCCTTGATGAAGACTCCATAGCCTTCATAATGTTGAAATCTCTATTTTCAACAGGTTCTTCATGTTGCAAAACTCCCATTTGCAACTCTCTTGGGCAGCTTCTATGCAACCTCCTTGTTGCAAATCTCCTCTCAAATCCTCACAAATGCAAATCCAAATGATAATATGAGTGTGTATAATTTTTTTTTCATAATAAGCTGAAAATAATGCTTAATCATAATAACACAACATAAGCAAGCTAATATACATAATAATCAACATGACCAAGAGCCTACCCAAGCTCTGATACCATGTTAACAATCCTAAAATGGGATCATGGTGAAGGACATAGATTAAGCAACATAATTAAGGTGGATTAAACCACACTAAGAACTCCATGAGAGAGAGAGAGATTGCACACTCAACACTCAATTCTATTCACTTGCATATCACAATGAACCATACAATGATATAGGCCCTCTAGCCTTATCCCACTTTACACATCATCATCCATGTGGCACTCCCTTTTCCACTCTTTTGGTTAACACTCACACACCATACAATATTACATGTGGCATTCCTATCTCACCACAATATCTTGTACCTCTAGGGTGCTTTCACACATACACACAACACCACGGTTACATCTCTCAACACCTCCTCTTAATCGAGATGTTTTACAACTCACCCATCACCCATCACAATGTAGCATTGCATAACTGCAATTGCTATCACAATGTAGCATTGCACAATCGCAATCGCTACCTCTCAACACTCCCCCTCAATGATACATTGGAGTGTCCATCAACCAAACATGTGTGCGCGTGTCTACTATATTAGACACCTAGTCCATTTTGAGCCGACTCGCTCACAGCGGAACCACTGAGAGTCCGATTTGAACATGGAAGTTTGGGTGGGAACCAACCCATGCGCATGCACTTCACACGTGCATCGCTCATGAACACATCACAACAACAACCATTTCGAGCTTCTAGGTGAGCTCGGGCAGGGCAACCCTCATACCATGGATGATTACAAAAGGTTTCAACTAATGAAGGTGTGTGTGAATAAGCCCTTATAATAGCTAAGGTTTTTTTCTTAAAAAATAATATTTCTTCAAATTAACGCATGCAGCCTGCCACTCTGACATCTGCACACGGCGGCCAGCTTTTGTATTGAACGCTCGCCAGTCTTCTCCTCTACAAATTGAGCTGTCATCTATCAGGGCTGGCCTTTGCTAGCTTCTGTTTTTGCAGATGAGGACCCCATGTGGGTGTCTCCTTCGTGAGCTGCCTGCGGTGCTGACCATCCATGGCGACCTACTCAAGCACTGCTTCTGCTGCCTTGCTGAGCTTCAAGCTTTTCATCTCATGCTGCCTTCTAGTTGCTTGTGGCTCTGTGCATCGCTCCATTATCACTTTGTCAGAGAGAAAGTGCTGGTGGATGGTACAGTGGATCTACAGTATGTAAAGACTGAAGAGCAGGTGGCCTGATATCTTTACAAAGCCACTTAGCAGGGATAATTTTGAGTACTTCCGTACTATGTTGGGAGTACGTGGGATGAGCTTGAGGGGGAGTGTTGAGAGCTTTGATAGCCCAAGCTCATCTACATCTTCATCTATGGCAGTACATCATGAGCTCGAGAGGGGCTGTTGAGATTCAAGCTCGATGTCAGTGTGTGCCAGCTATGCTATGTGCTGGCATGTTAGGTAGCAGCATGTGTGAGACATAAATGACCGCATCCAACTAGTCATAGTGTGTGGACATTAGCTAGGGTTAGATGTGTGTGGACACAACACATAGTGTGTCTTGTGTAGAGAAGGGAGATGGCTTCCCTCTATGATTAGGGTTTGCAATATACATTAGGGTTTGCTCTTGTGTGTGTGTCTGCTCTCCCTCTACCTGTTTTTCAACAGTTTTATCAAAAACTCAGCTCAGCCCATGCTTTCATGCAAAAACTAGCAGAATGTGTGCTCACACAACATGTTTGATTCGCTCCTACCTTTGTTTAATGGAGGGCAGCCATATGTAGAGCAATTGAATGCTCAACCAAGTGCTGAAATCTAGCCTTTTGCAGGTGCAAAATCAGCCAACAAATTTATCTTTTGGTGAGGCAATTATTGAGGATGTAGTGGATGAGGAGAGAGTAACCATAGAAGAATCTAGGAGTATGCCAAAATGTCTTATGCAGACATTGAGGGATTGCAAGTTGGCAACTTCTTTACCTAGCAGAACTCATCTAGGTTCTCATTATGCAGATTATTCTCATGTGGACCATGTTCTCATTTCTACTTTATGTAATGAGAAGGAACATGTTTCCTTTGAGGAAGCACGGGATGATGATCATTGGATGCATGCTATGCAAGATGAATATAACTCTATACTCAATAATGACACCTGGTATTTGATAGATCTACCTCATGGTGGTAAGAAGACCATTGGTACTAAGTGGGTTTACAAGTTAAAATGCAAAATAGATGGTAGCATTGATCACTACAAGGCCAAACTTGTTGCGAAGGGGTATGCCCAACAAAAGGGCATTGATTATGATGAGACCTTTGTACCCACATCTCGATTGACTACCATTAGGTGTCTCATTGCTTTAGCAGCACATCATGGATGGAATGTACATGAGTTGGATATTAAGACTGCATTCTTGAATGGTGTTATACATGAGGAGGTGTATGTATCGCAGCCTCCTAGTTTTGCTGTGAAAGGAGAAGAGTCTAAAGTATGCAGGTTGAAAAAGGCTCTTTATGGCCTTAAGCAGGCTCCTAGAGCATGGTATGAGAAGATTCATGCATACTTGGTTGCAAATGGTTTTTACAACAGTCCAACAGAGAGTACCCTCTATGTGAAGAGGAGTAAGGACACATTTTTGGTCATCGTTCTATACGTTGATCACATGCTGCTCATAGGACCTGATATAGATCAAATTTCAGCCTTTAAGGCTAATTTGGCAAAGGCAGGTGCTGAAGACCGGAAGCTGAAGCCGACAGTGGGCAGCATGAGCGGGTGCCGAGTGAAGCAGAGAGAAAGACAGAGGTGTTGCTACTTGGCTGGTGGGGTCGATAGCATTGCAGAGGAAGTGAGGAAGTGGCTGGCAGAGGATCAGCACAGCGAGAGAGAGAGAGAGAGAGAGAGAGAGAGAGAGAGAGAGAGAGAGAGAGAGAGAGAGAGAGAGAGAGAGAGAGAGAGAGAGAGAGAGAGGTTTGGGTAGCTGCTGCTGGCGACACACACAGAAGTGATGGGCTGCAGAGAGAGTTGGTGGGGCGCCCTCTGAAGAGTGAGAAGTGGCCGAGTTCTTTCTGGTGTGGTTGGCAGATCTGCAGGTGCAAAGGAGTGCGAAGAGAAGAGGGAGCAGGGTCCCTGGTTTGCGTGGGCTGGAGACAGGTTGGGCTCGCCTACGACATTGAGCAGTGCAGAGAAATGTTGAGGTGTTTGTGGTTGAAAGGGCTTGGTCGTCAGATGCAAGGTCGTAATTCCTGAGGTGGTGTGGCCGTGGTGGAATTCCCTTGGCAATAAATCCAAGCCTGAGTGTTTGTAAGTTGTGTGAGTAAGGCTTCTGTGTCGGGAGAAGCTTGTATACAGTGTTGATTGAGAATTTAGTTGCTGGGTGTTTACCTTGTCTATGGTGCCCCTGTTTTGTGCTGTCTTTATGGTGTGGGTGGTGTGGTGAATCGTGAGAAGTGTTCCAGCCCGCCGGTGGGGCTGGTGGTGCCCCCGTTGTCGTGGTTTTTTCCAAGGTTGGGAGGTGAAGGGCTATAGAGGCATGGTCTTTTTTCTTTGTTTTCACCTCACAACGTCTTATAGTAGTTGATTTGGGTGTTGGACAATCGTCTAGCACTACAATTTTCATAGATAGCCATAGCACATTAGCAGTTGCGAGGAACCTAGTGTTTCATGATCGCACTAAGCACATTGAGGTTCATTACTACTACAGCAGAGATCGGCTTGGTCTATGTGCCTACACATGACAACATGGCAGATTTATTCACAAAGGCTCTTCCTCATGAAAAGTTTGAAGCTTTTTGTAAAGCATTGGGCTTACTTCCTTTTTAGGATTGATCAATCATACCTTTTTAGGATTGATCAATCATACCTTGTACATGTTCACATCATCACTCCAAGGGGGATTTGGAGCATTATATGGTAGTGATGTGTGTGAACATACTTAGGACCGTCGGGTACTTTTTCCCTCACTAGGAGGTTTTTTCTCTCTCGTGCGTATGTACACCCTCTTATCTACTCATTTTGGGGTGTGTACTTATCTTTTGTATCTGGCACACATTTGTTCATTCTAATCTAGTGAGTTTGTGTGCTCTCAAGCTTCTCAATCTTGTGTGTGTGCATTGTTGCAACCCTAACCCTAATTCCACCAGTGGCTAAGCTACATATACCTTCTCCTTGAGATGACCATTAAAAAATGTTGATTTAACATTCATGTGAAAATTCGGCCACTAATGCCATTCAAAAATGTTGATTTGACATTCATGAAAAATTGGCCATTGTTTATGGAGCAGCCAAGGCAAGTACTACCCTAATAGTTATCATGCGAGCTGTGGGAGCAAAGGTTTTAGCAAAGTATAAACACTCCACCTATGAAAATACTTATGTGCAACCAACCTAGCTTTGTTCTTGGTCAACTAGCTCCCAGTTGTTGTTCTTTATGATGCTATCATACTTAGACTGCATCGTGACTTTCCAGTTTGGATATGCTAAGACTTCTTCCAAGGTGACTAGCTCCTTCAATGTTCTCATTATCTCAACCATCAAGGCCATGTTGATAATGAGATCAAATTCTCTTCTCCGTTCCTCTATTCTCCTTGATCTACATGGTTCATCTCCCACTACTGAAGATTCTAGCATCTCAACAAGTATTGGGTTTTGTCCTCATCAAATAGCTATTTTTCCCACTTTGGAAGTGGCTTTTTCTGTGGTGCAGCAATGGTGCAGCAATGGGGGCTGGTGTCGTGTGTGAGAGTATTTGTCCTCTACAAACTCCTCCTCCTTTAAGAGGAAATATGGCCAGGGGGTTAGACTCATGGTGGATTATTTCTCTGACTAATACAGTGGATGGGGAAATGTCTCCTCCCATTAAGTGTGGCTACTCCACTAACACCACATCTTAGATGGTGATTATCTTCTTCACCTCTAGATCATAGAGTCGATAAGCCTTTGACTCTTAATTGTTTATTTTTGGCATAAAAATTTCTCCTAGACGCATCTGGTATATGCACATAACATTCATAAACAAATGTTCTCAAATGAGACACTAAAGGTTTATTTATTTTTACTTCTTTATCCTAGAAAGTGTCTTATAACCCTTTCCCTTTTAGCATGTATCAAGCTATCTCCCATGACGGTCCTTATGTCATTCTCTACAACATCGTTTTGCTAAGGTGTGTGGGTTACCGCTTGATGCCATTCTCCTTCAGTGGCTATCAAATTCCATTGAAAGGAAAACTTTTTTACCTTCTTTCTTGTATCATTCTCCACAAGCTTATGTCACTATTTAAACTTGCAAAAGCTTCAGCCTTATCCCAAAGGAAATAAACCCACATCTTCCTAGTGTAATCACTGACTAAATCACAGTAGTAGATTATCATGTATCAGCTCTAGAGAATTCTTTGCCCTATTTTCCTATGAAAATGCCTTGCGTTGTTATCGCTACTTGTCCCCATCATGCAAGCTTCACACGGTTCTTGCAATTTTGAAAATGCACGCAAATTAGATCCTACCATTCCCTTTTTCTCCATCTCCTTCAGCACTACAAATCTAATGTGACCAAATCGCTCGTGCATAAGCCTGCTCGTGCTTTTATTTGAAAAGTTGCTCCGTAAGGGCACTCAACTTGGTAATAGCATCTAGAATTTTTGCTTAAGCTTCCTTGAAGTGTATTTCAAGCCCACAATCTGTCATCCACCAGTTAACAGCAGGTTCCTCTTGATTTGAGGTACACGGAGCACATCTGTTGTGATAGGTTCTTCTTTGAACCTATAGTTGCCACACATAAGAGATGGTTTCAAACCCTTTAGCTAAAAATTTAGCATTATTTCCAACAACAACACTTGTGGGTTCCTGTAGAGGCTTCCAGGAACTATACAAGCCCTTTTTATTGGTCATGTGTCAAGATGCTCCACTATCTAAAATTCATGAATCATTAACAGTTGGAGCCTGAGAAGATGAAGATACCTCTTTAATGGTGACCCAAAGTTCAAGCTCACTCTTGGCATTACTAACTAACTCCTTTCCCTTCCAGAAGACTTCAAGGTGTCACTCTTCTCGTCAACTTCTTTCTTTCTATAGTAATAGCTTACTTCTACAATCTTTAACAATGTTACTCTTCTTGTCATAGTAATACCAGCTCCCTTCAAACTTCTTCTTCTTTTTCATCTTCAAAAGATGATGCCGCACCTTTGTCTTTAGTATTTTCCAAAAATGTAGCATCACCCGCGATCAAGGGTCTTTAGTTACATCTCCTTCTCAAGCAACAACATATCACTAAACTCTTCAAATGATAGATGATATACTCTAACTTGAGTATTCAGTAACGTAACTAAGCCATCATACTTTTGTGCCTCTGGGCTAGATCCTCACTAGTCTTCCTCATAATCCCCATAGCTTAACCATTTGAACTCATAGATATTTGCCCCACATCATAAGTGCTTTAGCCGCTTCTCCTTCAACAAACTTCTCAACACAGTAAGCTAATTCTCTAGGTCTTAAATCCTAGTCTGATACCAGGTCTCATATGGATTTCTCAATATGGTCCAAGCCTTTAATATTTGTTGAATCATAGTAAGAGTAGAATCACTTACGTTGGTGAGATGATGGCATAAAGTGTGTCAGCATTGCACCTCTTCCATGCCCAAAGAAGTGTAGCATCTAGTGGAAGGGTGTTCTCGCTGCTGTAAGATCCCTCCCTCCAGATTTTGAGGTGTATAGGTGTAAGAACCTCCCCTTCTGATCTTGTAATTATTCCCCTCTTTGTAATAAAAGAAAGATCCTGTTTTACCTTGGTTTGGCCTGGAGAGAGAAAATGTCTAGAGAGAGAGTTAATCCAAAATTGAGATATTTTTGGATATAAAAATCCTCCTAGTGTCTAAAATAGTTTTCCCTGAAACAGAAATTCAAAAAGAACTTTCCAATGTGCAATTGGAATTAATTGAAAATGTGTATAAAGGACCTTAGCCTAAGGGTCTAGATTTTCAAAAAAAAAAAGATTATGATCCAATTAAGGTTCTTATGGGCCAATAGGATCAATCCAAGTGTGGGGAGAAGATAAATCCAATGAATAAAAGAAAATACCAAAAAATGAGTAAATACCCACATAAGATGAAGAGTTGACTGAGTACAAGGTTTATTAGTTAAAAACTATGAGATATTACTAAAAATGAGATATTTTGGTATAATGATACATTTTTTACACCTTGGTAAGGAGAGGGGGGGGGACTTCAAGGAGGCGCCTATTTCACACATGTGGTGGAGTTTTTAATTCAATAAAATTGTGATATTTTTGTCTCTCCTCTCTCCTGGATCAAACCAAATCAAAAGGGAGTCAAACTAGGTCCAAATTCAGCCAAACTAAACCTGGAAAATTCTAGAACCTAGTTGGACTTGGTTAGAGGCCTCCCTCACCTATAAATAGATCCTTAGTCTTTTGTAAAAAAATCTGTGAACTATACCATGCTAGTATTATACTAAAATAATGATATTTTTTATTATCCCTTAAAAATCCTCTACTTTTGGAGAGAGTGGAGCCTCTCTCTCTCTCTTCAACCATCCCCTTAGAGCTTTCCTTTGAACACACAAACAAATTGATTGGCTGGGGGCTTCTTCTATGATAAAGAAGCAAGCAAAAACAAGAGGTAAAGTGTAATTTTATGGTTTTTCTCGACTATTCTCAATATTTTCACTTCTCAACCCCTCTCAAGCTTGAGAAGTTCCTTAATAATGCAAATAAAGCTTTTCTTAAGAGTTATAATGAATAATTAAGAAAATTTTTCATTTATACTTAAATTAGGATGCTTTTATGTTTCTCTCTCTCTCTCCCAAAGAATGCTCATTCCTATGACCAATTCTCTATTCAATTGATGCTTTTCATGGAGAAATTCTCAATTCACAAATCAAACTCTAGGCTTGTGAAGCTAGAGGTTAAGAAAATGATTTTTTATACTTATATGCTAGTAAATTATGGTAATTTTATGAGTTAAATCCATAAATTGGATTTAAGGCTAAAAGATAGTTATATTGTCATAACTACATTACTAAGTCTTATTCTTTTCAAAAATATTAAAAATTGTCAGTAATAGCAGTGGAGCTATGGTAAAAATTTTAAGAAATTGACACATAATTCATTCTTATGCATAATGTGAAAAGAGGACTTCCTACCATATTCTAGGATTGAATATCCTAGGCTAAAAGAATGATTTTCATCACATTCAAGGGAAAAGTAATTTTTAAGATTTATGTATAATTAATAATTAATAAAAGAGAAAATTATGGTAATTTTATTTAAATGATAAAAGAGGAATTCCCATGACATTTGGAATTCAATCATTTAAATAGGAAGAGTGAAATTCCTAGCATATTGGAATTAATGGATATTTTATTTAAATTCAAAGATAAGTTTTAGATAAATTTATTTTATGTATGAGAAATATTTAAATGATAAAAGAGGAATTTCCATGACATTTGGAATTCAATAATTTAAATAGTAAAAGTGAAATTCTTGGCATATTGAATAAATGGATATTTTATTAAAGGAAAGAGGAATTTTAGATAGATTTATTTTTTGATAAAAGAGGAATTCCCATCACATTGGAATGCAAATAATTAAATGCAAAAAGAGAAATTCCCATGATATTTGAGGTCCAAGAAATTAAATGGAAAAAAGAGAAATTTTTAGTATAATTCAATTTATGATTATTTATCAAAAGTGGAAATATGGGTAGAATTGATTTTTGTAAATCCCATGAATTCTTTTATTCAAAAGAGGAATATTGAATATAATTCACTTGAGAAATTGAGAAAGAATATGGAAATAGTCGTCGAGAAAAAGAACCTTTATCTAGGCCAAGCAATTGGCAGAAATTTAGAAAAAGTCCTATTATCGGTATCGAGGTAGAAAAAGCTAATGTAAAGGGATGTGGATGTGGATGAGATGTGATGTAATGTAAAGGGATGTGGATGTGGATGAGATGTGATGTAATGTAAAGAGATGTGGATGTGGATGTGAAAGTGATGTGGATGTAATGTAAAGGGATGTGGATGTGAAAGTGAAAGAATGAATGTGGATGTGGATGTGAAAGAATGTGATGTAAATGAATGTGGATGTGGATGTGGATGTGGATGTAATGTAAATGGATGTGGATGTGGATGTGAAAGAATGTGGATGTAATGTAAAGGGATGTGGATGTGAAAGTGATGCGGATGTGGATGAGATGTGATGAGATAAAAAGAGATGTGGATGTGAATGTGATGTGAATGTGGATGAGATGTGATGTAATGTAAAGAGATGTGGATGTGAATGTGATGTGATGTAAAGAGATGAGATGTGATGTGAATATATATGGATGTGAAGTGATAGATGTAAATGTATGGATAGATGCGGATAGTCGTGCATGTGAATGATTAGATAGATGTGGATGAATGAGATGGGATGTGTATGAATGAGATATAATGTGGATGTGATGTAATGTGGATAGAATGTATGTGATGGAATGGGGATACAATGAATGTGAGGAATGTGAATGGATGTGATGTGATATGATGTAAATGGGGATAGATGTGAATGAATGATATGTGATGTGAATGGATGTGATGTGATGTAAAGTTTCGTCGGATCAGTTTGGTCAGTGATGACCTTGACTACGTTAGAGTAGAAATATCCTAGAGGAATCAACCGTGATTTCTGGGCAAGGGAAGTTTTTTTTTTCGGGTTCGGTTTTGGAAGAACCGAGGGATTAGTCTCTTGTCCGGATATCTGTGGGGCGAGGCCTCGAGTGAGAGGCTTTGCCCCACGGAAGAAGTGCTACTTCGGCTGCTAGCACCCTCGAATTCGTTGCACGGAGGGGCCAGGGATCTTTCACTCGCGATGTTGGGATTGAGGCTTTCTGTTGATTCTTCATCATCCATTCCCAGAACAGTTTCTAGAAGCTCATAAGAATCTAGAATGGTGTTGATTTTGAATTTTCAGAGTGTAGTTTTTCCCATCAAGCTTGCCTTTTGTGAAGGATGGTGAATGAATGTACTTGATTAGTGCAGCCAGCAAGCAGTAGAGAGAGCAGCTGAAGTAAAAGCCAAGCAGCAAGCAGTAGAGAGAGCAGTTGAAGTAGAAGCCATCACTCCTAGTATTCTCTACAAAGAAATAGTAGGCGTTATACATTATTTCTACTAAAAGCACCCAAGTTCTGATACTATAGAAGAATATAGCACAGCAAAAAGATAGATAGAAAAAAAGTGCAATAAATAGAGAATGGTGAGAAATTAAAATTCTGAGATAGGTACAATTTTGAAGGAACAAAGATGGAGACAAGGAGTGAACATGAGTGAACGAATGTGCTCACACAAGAAAGCTCCAATAGATGTTCGATAGATAAGAGATACAAAGTACTTGGTATATATAGTACCCAAGTAGACCCAAGTAGAACATAAAAAAGACTAAGTACTAGACTAGCCTACAAGGTATATATAGTACCCAAGTAGAACATAAAAAAGACTAAGTACTAGACTAGCCTACAAGGTCATATCTTTGTATATGTCTACAAATCCCCCCCTCAAAGATATGACTGAAGTACTTTGGAAATGTCTCAGAAGTACCTAGGGCACCTGAAGTACCATGGTTGCACAAATTCATCCATCAGGATATAGCAACCTATGGGGTAACACATGAATAACAATGTCATTTTATAACCCCCCTTGACATTGTTGTTATATCTCGTATCCCCAAGCCTTGTTGATGACGAGTAAAAAGTGGAGCTGACAGGCTTTTAGTGAAGATATCCGCCACATTATCCTCAGTAGGACAATAGATAAGATCAATGAAGCCATCCTGTATATAATCCCGAACATAATGATAATGATTCTCAATGTGTTTCATGCGGGCATGAAAAACAGGATTTTTCCCAATGGCAATGCAACTCATACTGTCGCACAAAATTGAGCTGGCCTCACCATCTTGTGCATGATGCAAATCAAACATAAGCTTCCTTAACCACATTGCTTCTGTAGTGGTGGCTGCGTTTGCTGCTCTATACTCAGCTTCACTAGAGGAAAGAGAAACACGGTCTTGCTTCTTATTACTGAGCCAAGATATGCATGCTGAACCCAATGAGAAGCAATAGCCGGTGGTTGATTTTCTATCATCCATGTCCCCTGAACACCATATTAGTGATTTTGGGAATTTCCCAATTCCCATTTTTGAATACTTAAAAAAGGGGACATGGATAACATGTTTGTAAGTTTCTCAAAACCCTATCATATGACATATCGTTGGAAAGCGCTTGAAAAATGGAATCTAAAGAGCTATAAAGCGCTCATTTTGGATTAGTGGTGTTCAAGTTATGGTTAATCAAAACTTTTGACCACGTGTCCCAAACTTGTGAGAAATTCCCATATTCCCCAATGTGGTGTTCCTGACCAATCTGAGTTGGTGAAACCACTCAGAGAAATGTCACAATTTGCAGCATAGTGCAATCCATGAGTAAGAGTGCCTTGCAGATACCTGAGAACCCTCTTGGCTTCTTGCCAATGTATGACTGTGGGACAATGCATGAACTGACTTAGCAACCCAGTGTCATGTGCAATATCAGCCTTGGTAGAACACAGATAGATAAAACTACACACCAACTGTCTGTAAAGTGTGCCATCAAACTTCTCTGCTGTGTCATGCTTTGAAAGCTTAAGGCCTTTTGTCAATGGAGTGGCCATAGGTTTGCAATTTTCCATCTTAAATTTCTGCAAGAGACTCTTTGCATACTTTGTCTGTGACATACATATCCCCTCCTGGGTTTGCCAAAACTCAATGCCAAGATAATAGTGCAAGAGGCCCAAATCTGTCGTATCAAATGTCTAACACAACGCGGTCTTTATGGCTGCAATTTGCTGAGTACTACTGCCTGTGAGTAGTATATCATCCACATAAAGAACTAAAATTAGCAAATCTGATTTTTCTTGCAGAACATATAGATTGGACTCTGTATGTGTGTTCACAAAGCCCTGGGACAGCAAATACTGATGTATCTTGTGATACCAGGCACGGGGTGCTTGTTGGAGCCCATACAACGCCTTGCGTAGCTTGCGCACCTTGTGCTCTTGTCCCTTAACCTCAAAACCTTGGGGTTGCTGCACATAAACTTCCTCCTATAAATCACCATTCAAGAAGGCAGTCTTGACATCCATCTGAAAGATGGGCCAGCCATAACTTGCAGCAAGAGAGATGACAGACCGAATGGTAGTCATCTTGGCTACCGGAGCAAAGGTCTCCTCATAATCAACTCCCTCCTCTTGGGCACGCCCCTTGGCAACTAGCCGGGCCTTGTGTTTTTCAACAGTACCATCTGCATGATACTTAACCTTATAGATCCATTTTGTGCCAACAACATTCTTCCCAATGGGCTTATCAACCAAATCCCATGTGGCATTCTTTTCAATGGATCTAATTTCTAATTTCATGGCTTCCTGCCAAGCGGGATGTTCCTTGGCATCCTGAAATCTTTGAGGCTCAATTTCAGCTTCCATAACTGAAGCCATCAAAGCATAATTCACCTGTGATGATGCATTCTTTGTGGCTGTCCTGGTTCTCCCCAAAGTTGGCTGAACATTAGCTTCTCTGAGGGTCAACCGTGCCCATTTTGGAACTGAATTTTCAGCACTACCATGGCTGTAACCACTGGGTGTAGCATCCTTGGCACAACGGTGGTAATGTTTCCAAACATGTGGCTGTCCTGCCCCACTAGCTGGCTGCCCTTCTGGAACATTTGAGGGAAATCCCCCCTAAACACGTGGCACCAAATCTGAGGAGGATGGAGAATCCATCTCATCATTATCAAACTGAATAATATCAAGAGGCACATCATCATATGGTGGCAAGTCAACATTGACCGGTTGCATGGTTTCATTTTCAGCAAAGGCAACATCTCTACTGATAATAACCCTCCGAGTAACAGGATCATACAAACGAAATCCTTTACTCTCAATACTATACCCCACAAATATGCACTTGTTGACACTCTTGTCATCAAGCTTAGTTCTATGTTGAGCAGGGATCAAAGCATAAGAAATCGATCCAAAAATTCTGAAATGATTGACCTTGGGCTTGTACCCATAGTATGCCTCAAATGGTGTCCTGTCAACTAAAGCTTTTGTTGGGCATCTCCATTATCGGTATCGAAGTAGGAAAAGCTACTAAATGGGAATACGATGTAAATGGGATGGGAATACAATGTAAATGGGAATACGATGTAAATGGGATGCGATAGGATGTGAATGGATGTGATAAGATGTGAATGGGATGTGATAGGATGTGGTGTGATGTAAATGAATGTGGATGAGATGTAAAGTAAATGGATGTGGATGTGTATGTGAAAGAATGTTATGTAAATGAATGTGGATGTAAGTGATGAGATGAGAATGAGATGTGAGGTTATGTGAAGGATGAGATGTAAAGTAAATGGATGTGGATGTGTATGTGAAAGAATGTGATGTAAATGAATGTGGATGTGAATGATGAGATGAGAATGAGATGTGAGGTTATGTGAAAGGATGAGATGTAAAGTAAATGGATATGGATGTGTATGTGATGTAAATGAAGGTGGATGTGAATGATGAGATGAGAATGAGATGGAGGTTATGTGAAAGGATGTGATGTGATGTAAATGGATGTGGATGTGGATGTGATAGGATGTAATGTGATGTAAATGGATGTGGATGTGGATGTGATGTGATGTGGATGTGGATGTGGATGTGGATGCAATAAGATGTGATGTAATGTAAATGGATGTGAATGTGGATGTAGAATGAGATGTGATGTGATGTAAAGGAGATGTGGATGTGATGTTATGTAAAGGGATGTGGAAGTGATGTGATGTAAAGGGATGTGGGTATTATGTGATGTAAAGGGATGTGGATGTGAATGTGATGAGATGTGAAGTGATAGGTGTGAATGTGAATGAATGGATGGATGTGAATAGTCGTACATGTGAATGAGTGGATGGATGTGGATAAAGGAGATGGGATGTGTATGAATGAGATATGATGTGGATAGATGTGGATGTGATGTAATGTGGATAGAATGTATGTGATGGGATGGTGATGAGAATGAATATGATGAATGTGAATGGATGTGATGTGATGTGATGTGAATCGGGATAGATGTGGATGATGTGAATGGATGAAATGTGATGTGATGTGAATCGGGATAGATGTGAATGGAGGAGATGTGATGTGAAATGGATGTGATGTGATGTGATGTGGATTAGGGTAGATATGAATGGATAAGATGTGAATGAATGTATTGTGATGAGATGTGGACATGGGTAGATGCGAATGGATGAGATGTGATAAGGATAAATGTGGATAGATGTGATGAGATGGAATATGATGTGATTGGATGAGAATGGATGAAGGACGATGGGAATACATATGATTGGATGTGGATTAAGAAATGTAGATTGATGTGAAACAATGTGGAAAGACGAGAGTTCGTTATAGAAACTGTATTTATGACCTATTTTTAAATGATTATTTTATGACAAGAATGTTGGGGAAGCATTTTGATCGCCTTGTGAATGAGGTCGTGGAGACCTAAGTGATAAAGTTGCAACAGCTGACGGAGAGTCAATGGAGGACGTCTTGCGTAGCAAATTCAGCCGAGGTCGATTTAAATGGTGAGCTTCCGGTACGGTGGATGAGGGACCAAGGAAGCAGCCTATGAGTGAAGCGCTAGGTGACCTGCGAAGGATCCTAGAGGGGGCTGGCCATATGGTGCTTGGGCTTTGGGTTGCCGAAGATACCCACGCGTGCATCGAGGAAGAAAATAGAACAAGGAGTTAGAGTTGTTTTTTGAAACCAGGCATGGTTCTGGTTGATTGACCTTGCTGGTCCTCAACGGATGAGTCCATGGCTCTTTTATATGGATCTGTTGGTTGATCTTGCTGAACTTCAACTGAGAGTCCATTTGGATTTTTATAAGTGAATATATTGCTAGGTACTATGAGTTAGGAACTATCAAAAAAGGCCCCTAAGTGGACAGAGCATTCTGGTTGCCAATGATGCCATAGGTACACCAATAAAGGAATGATTGGAAACTAGAATTCAACCGGATATTTTGGAGGATTATGATCAGTGACACTATGATTTCATTAAAAGATTATTTTAAAGTTAGTTGAATCTGTGAAACAGGCAATTTCATATTGGGTGTGACTATTTTGAAGTTTGCATGAAGCACTGACTAGGGGGCCTGGGAACTCTTTTCCCTGGTACCCGGGACAAAACATAACCAAATTCCTAAACGGATTCTATCACTACAGTTGTTGGGTGGTTGGCTAACCCATGGGACTGAGGCTGGACTGATGGATCCCTAAAATGAGACTCAATTCTGTTATGTTATGATAGATGAAGTAAATCCCGGATAGTCCCTGTTCTATGGGAAAGAATCAACGGGTGTGCCTCTCGATGAGGAAAAAGCATTGGTCTCTATGATCCAAGTGTAAGTCTTTTCCTTGATCTGACCATGTGACTTACGGGTTCGATCAGATCAGTTCACGTTAGTTAAGGCTCTTGACTACATTAGAATAAAAATATCTTGGAGGAATCGCCCGTGCTTTCCAGACGAGGAAAGTTTTGCCGTGTTCAGTTTTGGAAGAACCGTAGGGATTAGTCTCTTGTCCGGACATCCGTGGGCAAGGCCCATGAGTGAGAGGCTCTGCCCTGTACAAGAAGTGCTACTTCCACTGCTAGCACCCCCGAATTCGTTGCGCGGAGGGGGCAGGGATCTTTCAGCTGGTATTAGAGCGAATTGGCTAAAGTGGATCAATCGAGAAGCCAAAAATGTCAAAAATTTATGAAGTAGCAGTAAAAGGTTGTCATTGTGTGATGAAATTCATACAAATTGATATTCAAAATGAAATTCTCATAAATTGGTAATTGGGTCTTCAGATGGAAGTATCGCAATTGTATGGAATCCTTGACTTGCTTGAGGCCTAGACATGATGGTATTCACCTTATAATTCCAAGGACCATGACTACCCGTATATACTGAGGGTATAACTGCAGCTCTTTACTGGCAGTATATACGAGTAAATCTAAGACCTTGAAATTATAAGAAAAAATACTATCCAGATGATGAATTCAAATACTGGTTGATATGATTTTAGAATTCTGGTTAAGAATTGATGAGTTGATTTGGATTCTGATTGAAAGATAATGATTCCTGAATTCTGGTTGAAAGGAGATAAGTTGAACAAAACCACAATGAGGATGAATGGGACGAATCCTTGCAATGATGTTAATAACTAGAATGGCGATAATGACTTCAACAAATCACTATGAGATTAGTGGATTATGTTGACAGATTGCTACAACCTCTGAACTCAATAGCTCAAATTAAGGGATGACAAATTGAGAACCTGCATAACTGAAATTCTCGTGGAGGAATGTTCAGATGGAAATCCGGGTCTGATAGACCATTGTTGTGTTAAGGATATGAATGATATGTTCTGAATGACTTGTTATCTGCTGATAATGAGTTCCATATGTTCTTCTCGTAGAAGGGATCTTTATCCCAAGATTTTATTGGGGTGACCAGACTATAAGGAACCCCAGAATCAGTCGGATCTTAAGGGAAAGATTTGTCCTCCAGCTGTGCGAGATGAAGACATCTCACGTTGTTTAAGTGGGGTAGGATGTAAGATTCGTCCCTCCAGCTTTTGAAGTGTATAGGTGTAAGAACCTCCCCTTCTCATCTTGTAATTATTCTCCTTTCTAAAATAGAAGAAAGATCCTGTTTTACCCTGTTTTGGCATGGAGAGAGAAAATGTCTAGAGAGAGAAAATCAAAATTTGAGATATTTTTGGATATAAAAATCCTCCTAGTGTCTAAAATGGTTTCCCCTGAAACAGAAATTCAAAAAGAACTTTCCAATGTGCATTTGGAATTAATGTAAAATATGTATAAGTGACCTTAGTCTAAGGGTCAAGATTTTCTGAAAATTTTGGATTATGGTCCAATTAAGGTTCCTATGGACCAATAAGATAAATCTAAGTGTGGGGAGTAGATAAATCCAATGAATAAAAGAAAATATCCAAAAATCAGTAAATGCCCACATAAGATGAAGAGTTGATTGAATACAAGGTTTATTAGTTAAGAACTATGAGATATTACTAAAAAATGAGATATTTTGGTATAATGATACATTTTTGATACCTTGGTAAGAAGAAGGGGGGACTTCAAGGAGGTGCCTATTTCACACATGTAGTGGAGTTTTTAATTCAATAAAATTGTGATATTTTTATCTCTTCTCTCTCCTGGATCAAACCAAATCAAAAGGGAGCCAAACTAGGTCCAAATCTTGTCCAAATTCAGCCAAAATGAACCTGAAAATTTCTAAAACCTAGTTGGACTTGGTTAGAGGCCTCCCTCACCTATAAATAGATCCTTACTCTTTTGTAAAAAAATCCTTGAACTATACCATGCCAGTATTACATTAAAATAATGATATTTTTTATTATCCCTTTAAAATCCTCTACTTTTGGAGAGAGTGGAGCCTCTCTCTCTCTTCAACCATCCTTGGAGCTTTCCTTTCAACACACTAACCAATTAATTGGTTGGGGGCTTCTTCTAAGCTAGAGAAGCAAGCAAAAACAAGAGGTAAAGTGTAATTTTGTGGTTTTTCTCTACTATTCTCAATGTTTTCACTTCTCGACCCCTCTCAAGCTTGAGAAGTTTTTAAATTAAGTGTTTATAATGCAAATCAAGCATTTCTTAATGAATAATTAAGAAACATTTACATTTATGCTTAATTAGGATGCTTTTTATGTTTATCTCTTTCTCCCCCAGAATGGTCATTCCTATGACCAATTATCTATTCAATTGATGCTTCTCAATGGAGAAATTCTCAATTCACAAATCAAACTCTAGGCTTGTGAAGCTAGAGGTTAAGAAAATGGTTTTTTATACTTATATGCTAATAAATTATGGTAATCTTATGAGTTAAATCCATAAATTGGATTTAAAGTTAAAAGATAGTTATACTATTATAATTACATTACTAAGTCTTATTCTTTTCAAAAATATTAAAAATTATTAGGAATAGCAGAGCGGAGCTATGGAAAAAATTTTAAAAAATTGATACATAATTCATTCTTATGCATAACGTGAAAAGAGGACTTCCTACCATATTCTAAGATTGAATATCCTAGGTTAAAAGAATGATTTTTGTCACATTCAATAAAAAAGTAATTTTTAAGGTTTATGTATAATTAAATAATTAAGAAAAGAGAAAATTATGGTAATTTTATTTAAATGATAAAGAGAAATTTCCATTACATTTGGAATTAAATCATTTAAATAGAAAGAGTGAAATTCTTAGCATATTGAAATTAATGGATATTTTATTTAAATTCAAAGAGAAATTTTAGATAAATCTATTTTAGGCATGAGAAATATTTAAATGATAAAGAAGAGATTTCCATGACATTTGGAATTCAATCATTTAAATAGTAAAAGTGGAATTCTTAGCATATTGGAAGTAGTGGATATTTTATTTAAATTCAAAGAGAAATTTTAGATAAATTTATTTTATGCATGAGAAATATTTAAATGATAAAAGAGGAGATCCCATGACATTTGGAATTCAATCATTTAAATAGTAAAAGTAAAAATCTTAGCATATTGGAATTAATGGATATTTTATTTTAGATAAATTTAATTTAGGAGAAATATTTAAATGATAAAAGAGGAATAGTAAAAGTAAAAATCTTAGCATATTGGAATTAATGGATATTTTATTTTAGATAAATTTAATTTAGGAGAAATATTTAAATGATAAAAGAGGAATTTCCATGACATTTGGAATTCAATCATTTAAATAGTAAAAGTGAAATTCTTGGCATATTGAATTAATGGATATTTTTATTAAAGAAAAGAGAAATTTTAGATAAATTTATTTGATGATAAAAGAGGAATTCCCATGACATTTAGAATTCAAGTAATTAAATGTAAAAAGAGGAATTCCCATGATATTTGAGACCCAAGAAATTAAATGGAAAAAAGAGGAATTTTTAGTATAATTCAATTTATATCAAAAGTGGAATTTTGAGCATTATTGAGAAATATGGGTAGAATTGATTTCTGTAAATCCCATGAATTCTTTTATTCAGAAGAAGAATATTGAATATAATTCATTTGAGAAATTGAGAAAGAATATGGAAATAGCCGTCTCAAAAAAAAAGAACCTTTATTTAGGCCAAGCAATTGGCAGAAATTTAGAAAAAGTCCCATTATCGGTATCGAAGTAGGAAAAGCTACTATATGGGAATAAGATGTGAATGGGATGCGGTAGGATGTGAATGGATGTGATAAGATGTGAACGGGATGTGATAGGATGTGGTGTGATATAAATGAATGTGGATAAGATGTGAAGTAAATGGATGTGGATGTGTATGTGAAAGAATGTGATGTAAATGAATGTGGATGTGAGTGACGAGATCAGAATGAGATGTGATGTTATGTGAAAGGATGAGATGTAAAGTAAATGGATGTGGATGTGTACGTGAAAGAATGTGATGTAAATGAATGTGGATGTGAATGATGAGATGAGAATGAGATGTGAGGTGATGTGAAAGGATGAGATGTAAAGTAAATGGATGTGGATGTGTATGTGAAAGAATGTGATGTAAACGAATGTAGATGTGAATGATGAGAGGAGAATGAGATGTGAGGTTATGTGAAAGGATGTGATGTGATGTAAATGGATGTGGATGTGGATCTGGATATGGATGTGATGTGATGTAAATGGATGTGAATGTGGATGTGATAGGATGTGATGTGATGTAAATGGATGTGGATGTGGATGTGATAGGATGTGATGTGATGTAAATGGATGTGGATTGGATGTGGATGCGATAAGATACGATGTAATGTAAATGCATGTGAATGCAGATGTGGAATGAGATGTGATGTGATGTAAAGGGGATGTGGATGTGAATGGATGTGATGTGGATATGATGTGATGTAATGTAAAGGGATGTGGGTATGATGTGATGTAAAGAGACATGGATGTGAATGTGATGAGATGTGAAGTGATAGGTATGAATGTGAATGAATGGATGGATGTGAATAGTCATGCATGTGAATGACTGGATGGATTTGGATGAATGAGATGGGATGTGTATGAATGAGATATGATGTGGATAGATGTGGATGTGATGTAATGTGGATAGAATGTATATGATGGGATGATGATGAGAATGAATATGATGAATGTGAATGGATGTGATGTGATGTGAATCTAGATAGATGTGAATGGATGAAATGTGATGTGAAATGGATGTGATGTGAATCGGGATAGATGTGAATGGATGAGATGTGATGTTAAATGGATGTGATATGATGTGATGTGAATTGGGATAGATGTGAATGGATGAGATGTGATTGAAATGGATGTGATGTGATGTGATGTGAATCGGGATAGATATGAATGGATGAGATGTGATGTGCAATGGATGTGATGTGATGTGATGTGATGTGATGTGCAATGAATGGATGAGATGTGAATGAATGTAATGTGATGAGATGTGGACATGGGTAGATGCGAATGGATGAGATGTGATAAGGATAAATGTGGATAGATGTGATGAGATGGAATATGATGTGATTGGGAAACTGTATTTTTGACTTGTTTTTAAATGACTGTTTTATGTCAAGAATGTTGGGGAAGCATTTTGACCGTCTTGTGAATAAGGTTGTGGAGACCTAAGTGATAAAGTTGCAACAGCTGACGGAGAGTCAATGAGGAGGTCTCGCGTAGCAAGGTTGGCTAAGGTCGATTTAAATGGTGAGTTTCCGGTACGGTGGATGAGGGACCAAGGAAGCGGCCTATGAGTGAAGCGCTAGGTGACTTGCGAAGGATCCTAGTGTTGGAATTAGGGTTGCAGGAAAGCACACAAAGCTTGGAGAAGAAGAAGCAAGAATGCACACAACACAAAGTGTATTAGATTGTGTCCATGTACAAAAGATAAGTTAGCCCTAGAATGATGGGCGTATATACAAGCCGGGGAAAAAACCTCCTAAAGAGGGAAAAAGTGCCCCGGCGGTCCTAAATGTGTTTACACACATCACTGCCTATATATATGGCAACAAATCCCCCCTGGGAGTGATGGTGTGAACGAGAGCTGGCACTCATGTATAGGGGAGTGCCATGCCCGAAGTAGATCAATCTACAAAGGGGAGCAAGCCCAAAGCTTTGCGGAAAGCTTCGAACTTCTCACGAGGAAGCGCCTTTGTGAAAAGATCGGCGAGGTTGTCCTGTGTTGGCACATAGGCCAAGCTGATTTCTCCTGCTGAGAGTCTCTCCCTGACATAGTGATAATGCACCTCAATGTGCTTTGTGCGAGCATGAAAAACTGGGTTTCTCACAACTGCCAATGCGCTCTGGCTGTCAGTGAAAATAGAGGTGGCAGACTCTTGTCCAACACCCAAGTCAGCCATAAGCCGTCTGAGCCACACACACTCAACCGTAGCTGTGAAAGCTGCCCTGTACTCAGCTTCACAACTAGAAGTGGCCACAGTAGGTTGCTTCTTGCTCAACCAAGATATGCATGAGCTACCGATCATGAAACAAAAACCACTTGTGGACACTCTTGTGTCATAGCAACCAACCCAATCTGAGTCCGAAAAAGCATGCAAATCTGGCGGCAACGATCCCCCCTTGGGATAAAACAACCCAAGATGTATGGTGCCACTCAAGTAGCGAAAGATGCGTTTAACTGCCTTCCAATGCTGAGACCCTGGGCTATGCATAAACCTGCTCACCTGTGAGACTGCAAACTGAATGTCCGGCCTTGTAATGCATACATAAATGAGGCAACCAACAGCTGTCTGATAGAGTGTGACATCAAAGTGATCTCCAGCATCATGAAGACTCAACTTCAAACCTATCTCCATTGGAGTAGCAATAGGCTTGCAGTCTTCAAGGCCAAATCTCCGCAACAATGTGTCAATATACTTTGTCTGACACAAAGCAATACCTCCATCACACTGCTTAAATTGTATCCCCAAATAATGATGCAAATGCCCCAAATCTGACATCTCAAAAGAGGCATTCAAATCAGCCTTAAAATCAGCAATATGACTCTCATTTGGTCCTGTGAGCAGCATGTCATTGACATAGAGAGCAATGATTAGATGTACATCATCCACACGTTTAACATACAAAGTGCTTTCTGTTGGACTATTCTGAAAACCATGTGCAGACAAATATGCATGTATCTTTTCATACCAAGCTCGTGGAGCTTGCTTTAAACCATATAAAGCCTTTTTCAACCTGCACACTTTGTTTTCCTGCCCTCTTTGAACAAAACCACGAGGCTGCGATACATACACCTCCTCATGCAAATCTCCATTCAAGAACGCAGTCTTTATATCCAACTGATGTACATTCCAACCATTATGAGCTGCCAATGCACAAATGCTACGAATGGTAGTCATACGACAAGTGGGAGCAAAGGTCTCATCAAAATCAATGCCCTTTTCTTGAGCATAACCCTTTGCAACAAGTCTAGCCTTATAGTGATCAACATTGCCATCTGGCTTTCGTTTCAACTTAAAAACCCACTTACATCCAATGGCCTTTTTACCAATAGGCAAATCACACAAAGACCATGTACCATTCTTCATTATAGCATCGTATTCACTTTGCATCGCAGCTAACCAATTTTCTGAATTTTGTGCCTCATCAAATGAAAGAGGTTCTTCCTCTTCACACATACTAGACACAGCCAAAGCATAACAATCTGATGTATAAGAGGCATGTTGAACACCTGAACGAGTACGACTAGTCATAGGTGCATCAATCTTACTATCACGCAAGGTTTGCACCAGCCATTTAGGCATACCTCTAGCCTGCTCATTTTCAGCCCTATCCTCATGAATTACATCCTGTAAATCTACATCAGAAATAGGCTGATCTATGATGTCGTTTGAAATCTGCATGGGCTGAATATTTGCCTCATTAGGACTTACATTTGAATTCCCACCTATAAAGAGAGGCAACAACGTATCAAATACATCCCGTGAGCTCACACTTGTCTCTTTGGTACATGATAACAAGGGCTGCACAGCATCTTCCACAAAAACAACATCTCGACTAATCAAGATACGCTTTGACTGCGGATGATACAATCTGTAACCCTTGCTTTCAGCACTGTAACCAACAAAAATGCATTTGACAGCCTTATCATCCAATTTTCTGCGTTGTTGCACAGGCACTAAAGCATAGGCCAAGCAACCAAAGACACGCAAGTGACCAATAGAAGGCTTCCTGCCATGCCAAGCTTCGTATGGAGTAATAGACTGCAAGGCCTTAGTGGGACACCTGTTGAGTACATATGCAGCACACATGATAGCCTCGAGCCAAAACGCATGTGGCAAAGCTTGGCTCTTGACCATACATCGTGCCATCTCCATAAGTGACCTGTTTTTCCTCTCAGCAACACCATTTTACTGAGGGGTATACGGCACTGTACATTGGTGTTTTATTCCACGACTAGCCAGAAATGCATCAAAATCTTTAGACATGTACTCCCCCCCTCGATCAGAATGGAGGGTGCCCACATTACAATTGGATACATTTTCAACCATAAGCAAAAACTGTTTGAAGCACAAAAACACTTCGGACTTTGCCTTCAGTGGATATACCCATGCATGCCTTGAGTAATCATCAATGAAAGTCACGAAGTACAAGTGTTTACCAAATGACGGAGTTTGCATAGGCCCACATACATCACTATGTACAAGTTGCAATTTGCGAGTGGCCCGCACAGAACTATCCTTTGGAAACGTAGAACGCTGCATTTTGCCCAAAATACAGCCTTCACAAACATGTTTCACTGGTGCCTCAAGAGGGGGCAATGAAGCAACCATATCAAATTTCTGCAAACGCAGCAAACTAGCAAAGTTCAGATGACCAAAACGAGCATGCCATAGTTTTGCATCTGAAACTGCCTTTTCATCAGAAACTGCATTTGCTGAATCTTCCACACACTTGTCATAAGAATTGAGCCTATACAGCCCAGGAAACAAGGTGCCAGATACAATAATCGTATCACCAGAAGTCAAATCATGAACAATATATCTGTCATCCACAAATTTGACTACAAATCCAAGTCTAGCAAGTGCAGAGACAGACAATAGATTCTTCTTTATCCCTGGCACATACAAAGCATCTGAAAGTATGAAAGCGCTGCCATTTCCAGCAGTAAGCATAATTTTACCAATGCCCTTCACTGGGTAAGAAGCATTATTGGCACATGTGATAGTATTCCCATTAGGGACAGCCTCAAGAGAAGTGAACATATCACGATACGAGGTAATGTGCTTTGTAGTACCATTGTCAAAATACCATACATGAGAGTCAACAGAAACTGCCAAACATGCATCATGTACAGATGGGTCATACTGGCAATACATGCTAAATGCCCATTCTGTATCCTGCATAACATTTGCAGAATCTGCATTTGTAGAAGGATCCGCTATTGTGGCTACATTTGACTCTTTCTTCTTTGCCTCTTTAGCCTTTAGCTTAGGGCAATTCTTAATGACATGATCATTTGCCTTACAATAGTTGCACCTGGTCTTTTTCTTACCTTTATCAAGAGCCTTCTCAGACTTATTGTTGCTACCTGTGGAAGGTGAAGAAGTTGCAGACCTACTAATAGGAGAAGAAACAGTGGAAGGGGCTGCCTTACCACTTCTTCTCTGCTGCTGGGCAGCAATAAATGCTTGATCAACTGCACGCTGCCTGGCCCTGTTTTGCCTGGACTGCGCTTCTTGCAAGAGCTTGTTGACTAAAGTGTCATACTTGACAGCATCAGGTCTGTCCTCATTAAGAAGTCTCCACATGGAAGCAAAAGTCTGATATGTCTCAGGTAAAGCATCAAGAACAGTCTGCACAAGAGAATGATCAGGAATAATCTCACCTGCAAAAATCAACTGTTCTTTGAGATCTTTAATCTCAGCAAGAAAAACATTCATGTCATCATCTTCTTGCATAATCTTCAATTCTAGCTCTTTACGCAGGTAAGCGATTTTTGCCTCATTACGACCTGCATATAAACTAGCTAGAATATCCCAAGCCTGTTTTGCTATTTTAGCTGAACGAATATGTGGGGTGATGTTACGTTTGATAGAAAGTGCAATCAAGGCATGAGCCTGCACATCTTTACCATCCCAAAACGAGCTTGCTCAGCAGTGGCAGCAACAGTAGAGCTGCTAGAACCTGCAACATCTTCAACAGATCCTACATCCACAGAACCTGGACGTACATCCGTACCCTGCACAATGTTCCACACTCCTTTTGCAACCAAAACATGCTGCATCATGTATGCCCAAAGTGGGTAGTTGCTGTCTCCATCCAGTTTGTCTTCAGCAGACAACATGCGAAATACATCATTGCTGTTATCAGCCATGGCCACTGACTGAAACTGATGCAAAAGTTGCTTGTAATGAAGCAAAGACTAAACAGAGAACAACTCGTGCTATGTAGCACGGTCCATAATAGAATACGTATGCCTGTTTTGCAGAAAACTGCACTGTCAAAATTTCTGTAGAAAATGACGAAAACACCTGTGCAGAACTTGAAATGCAAAAACGGAGCCTGAAACGACCTCAGATGCAAATTCTGAGAACGCTAAGCCTTACAAGCTTATTTGCGGAGTATAGGGACCTGCGAGTGCTCGTGAAAACTCACCTCAATCGGAGAACGTGAGTCGGAGGGTGCTGGCGGCGTAGCCCTGGGAGCCGATGCCTGCTCTGATACTAATTATTGGAATTAGGGTTGCAGGAAAGCACACAAAGCTTGGAGAAGAAGAAGCAAGAATGCACACAACATAAAGTGTATTAGACTGTGTCCATGTACAAAAGATAAGTTAGCCCTAGAATGATGGGCGTATATACAAGTCGAGGGAAAAAACCTCCCAAAGAGAGAAAAAGTACCCCGGCGGTCCTAAATGTGTTCACACACATCATTGCCTATATATATGGCAACACCTAGAGGGTGCTGACCATATGGTGCTTGGGATTTGGGTCACCGAAGATACCCACGCGTGCGTCGAGGAAGAAAATGGAACAAGGAGTTAGAGTTGTTTTTTGAAATCGGGCATGGATCTAGTTGATTGACCTTGCTGGTCCTCAACGGATGAGTCCATGGCTCTTTTATATGGATCTGTTGGTTGATCTTGCTGATCTTTAATAGAGAGTCCATTTGGATTTTTATAAGTGAATATATTGCCGGGTACTATGAGCTAGAAACTATCGAAAAGGCCCTTGAGTGGACAGGTGGTAATCGTTTTGGTTGCCAATGATGCCATAGGTACACCGATAAACGAATGATTGGAAACTAGAATTCAACCAGATATTTTGGAGGATTATGATCAGTGATACTATGATTTCATTAAAAAATTGTTTTAAAGTTAGCTGAATCTGTGAAACCTGCAATTTCATATTGGGTGTGTAAGTGGTGTGACTATCTTGAAGTTTGCATGAAGCTCCGGCTAGGGGGCATTGGAACTCTTTTCCCTGGTACCTGGGACAAAACATAACCAAATTCCTAAACAGATTCTTTCACTACAGTTGTTGGGCGGTTGGCTAACCCATGGGACTAGATGGGGTGGACTGATGGATCCCTAAAATGAGACTCAATTCTGTTATGTTATGATAGATGAAGTAAATCCCGGATAGTCCTTGTTCTATGGGAAAGAATCAACGATTGTGCCTCTCGATGAGGAAAAAAGCGTTGGTCTCTATGATCCAAGTGCAAGTCTTTTCCTTGATCTGACCATGTGACTTACGGGTTCGGTCGGATTAGTTCAGGCTAGTTAAGGATCTTGACCATGTTGTTAGAATAAAAATATCCTGGAGGAATCATCCGTGCTTTTCGCACAGGGAAGTTTTGTCGCGTTCGATTTTGGAAGAACCGAGGGATTAGTCTCTTGTCCGGACATCCGTGGGCGAGGCCCACGAGTAAGAGGCTCTGCCCTGCACAAGAAGTGCTACTTCCGCTACTAGGACCCCGGTTTTCGTTGCGCGGAGGGGACAGGGATCTTTCAGACTCCAAAAAGAGAATATGAAACAAGGCCATAAAGGAAAGGAGATTCAAGGAGTCTATGCCTTCAAGCCCAACAACCAGTGATGATCAAGAAGAGGACTCTAAACAAGTCCCTTCTCGATTCAAGAACTACAAAGTGGAAAAAATAGGAAGGTGTGCATCCCACCACTAAAAAGGGGAAAACTTGAAGAACCAGGAGTGTCCTATGACGAACCAAAAGATACAAAACAAGTGGAGTTAGCACTGCCTTGGGAGGAACCCAAATTGTTTTGGATAGCTACATCAACTTAAGACAGGAGGAGGAGACTGAACTTGTAGCAGTTCTCAAGGAATATAGAGATGTGTTTTCTTGGAGCTATGCAGATTTAAAAGGAGTCCCTTCTAAAAGTTTGCCAACACACAATTCCTTTAGTGATGGTGCTGGGGCAGTAAAAAAAAGATTATACAAATACAATGAGACCTACACCAAGGAAATCAAAGATGAAATTGATAAACTCAATGCAGGTTTCATTTATGAGATTGGGCACATAGATTGGGTGTCACCAATCATGATTACACCTAAGAACAATAAGATCCACATGTATGTTAACTTTGAAAAAAGTAAATGTAGCCACAGTAAGAGTTCATTACCCAATTGTGATTACACCCAAGAACAGTAAGATCCACATGTGTGTTAACTTTAAAAAAGTAAATGCAACCACATGATAAGAGATCATTACCCACCACTGCATACACTGAACATGTGCATAAAAGAGTGGCAAGAAAAGAAGCCTACTTCTTAGATGGATTTTCTAGGTACAACCAAGTATCCATTTACCTAAAGAACCAACGCAAGATAGAATGTGCTACATAATGGTAGGGAAAATTCGGATAAAAGTAATGCCATTTGGTTTAACAAACATGCTAAGTACATTTCAGAGACTTTGTGTACATAAGGATTTCCTACAGAAGTTCTTAGAGATCTTCATGGACAATCTCTGCTGCATGAACTCAAACTTAAGATGAGAGCACATCTATGGCTAGTGTTGGAAAGATGCCAATGTTATAATATTTTTCTTAATCTAGAAAATGTAAATTTATGGTTATACATGGTGGGTGTAACCCTGGGACACATGGTGTCTAAAAATAGAATCCCCATCAATGAAGGAAATATTTGATTTATCATAGAACTCGAAAGTCTCTAAACACCAAAATCATTCCAAAGATTCATGGGTCACACGAGGTATTATAAATGCTTCATATTCATGTATACAGAAATTACTAGACTACTATATGCCATGTTGGTATGTTTTGTGTGGATTGAGGAGTGCAAAGAGTTATTCCATAAACTTAAGAAGGCCTTGATAACAACTTCAGTTTTCAAAGTGCCAAGGTGGGGTGTCATCTTCCACATACACATAGATTAATCTTCTTATGCTATTAGATGTATTTTAGCACAATGTGGCAAAAGAACATGGACTTTCCTATTAGTTATGAGATAGTATACAACTTAATGATCCAAAGAATAATTTTACAACCATAGAGAGGGAGGACTTAACAATAGTTTATGTAGGTAAAGATATTTTACCATTATCTTTTAGTGAACAAGTTTATACTTTTTTAAGACCACCAGGCTTTGCTTTACCTTGTGAACAAACCACGCACCATAGGGTAAATTTTGTGGTGGAATTGGATTTGACAATTTCAGTTCTCAAAGGAATATCACATTTTAAAGCAAATCACCTGTCGAGAATTTCCACAACATGGAGGGAACAAGGATCAAAGATGATCAAAGACGATCACCTATCAACAATTTCCAACAGGGAGAAAATAGGGATCAAATACAATCTTCCAAATGCTTGTCTATTTCAAATATGCTTATAGTGCCAAGGTGGAGTTATGAGATTTTTTATTACTTGAGTAATAGACTTCCCTTAGATGAGACCATGTCCCTACGAAGAAAATGCAAGTTAGTAAGGTAACAATCCATACACCCTTATTTCAAGACAACTCTATAGGAGAGAAAAAGATGATATCTTAAGATTGCGTATGCGAAGATGAGTACGTGGATATTTTAGAACAAGCTCATATAGAGGGAACTTTAAAGGAGACATCACAATAAGAAAATTCTTATATGCAAGTCTATGGTGGTCGACACTGTGCGATGGATGCGATGGATGCGATGGAATACACCAAACATTGTGATAAGTGCCACCAATGCTTAACCATTCCACAACAAAATGATAAGATTCCATTACAATCAATCATGTCTATAAGACCTTTCACCAAATGGGCATTGACTTTGTAGGGCACACTTTGCACACAAGCACAATATCGTGGGATTCACAAGCTATATCTTATGATATCACGTGAGTGTAAGGGGGGGGGTTTGGAAGGAGGGGCTTAAGCTTATAAGTTAAGGGGTGAGGGGGATTTATGGTGGCACCCGGGGGGCGGGGGGGACAAGGGAGCAAGGGAGAATAAAAGTAGGGGTTTTGTTTCTTCTTGTAGTTTACAATATGTGATATAGTGGTGTAGTTTGAAAACTTGACTAGTTTACTACTCTTTTAAGCTAACTACATATGGAATAATTTTTGGAAATTACAAGTAGGTCTTTGTGCTTCTAGCACTTACATCCATGCTACTTACATGGGATGCAACTTGTCACATGTATAACATCAATATCTACTATTTGATTTTTAAACCTTAAATAGAGGGGGTACTTAAATTTCATAATTGGGACTCATATGATTAGAAAGGGGTATAGTTTATTTTTTAGAGAAACTTAAATAGGGGGTTTTTATGAGTTTCATGCATGCAGGTGACATCTCCTTTCTATGAAAAGTGAATTCCCCTGGGAGCACAATACATCATTGTGGCTACCGACTATGTGACCAAGTGTGGGCTAAAGCTAAGGCCATAGTAAAAGAGCATGAAGGAAGGATCGTGCCAAGTTCATTTATAAAGCACACCATCACTAGATTTGGATGTCCTTTAGAACTAATTAGGAACCAAGGAACCAATTTCTTAAATGACATGGTGGAGTTTCACTTAGAAGGACTAATGGTAAGTACACCGCAAGTCTTCCTTGTACTATCCATAAACAAATGGATAGGGACTAAACGCACAAACAAGGTCCTATACACTATCTTACAAAGACAATAGAGGCATCGAGGATAGACTGGGAGTGGAATCTCACATCCACTTTATGGGCTTACACAACCGCCTAAAAAACCTCAAGTGATGGGCTTACACAACCGCCTACAAAACCTCGAGTGATGGGCTTACACAAATGCCTATAAAACCTCAAGTGATGGACTTCCAAAACTGCCTACAAAACCTCAAGTGATGGGAGTATGTCATATAACCTAGTCCGAGGACTTGATGCTATACTCCCACAATTGAATTCATGATCCCAACCTAGTCCGAGGGCTTGATGCTATACTCCCATAATTGAATTCATGATCCCAACTTGAGGATAAAAAAGAAAATGGAATGGAAAGGCTCAAGAAAATGGAATGGAAAGGCTCAAGAAACTTGACAAAGCAAGGCTACACAAAGTCCTGGGGCATGCGACAAAAAAGACAAGGAAAAGGTGGTTCGATGCCAATATCAAAACTAAAAGGTTCAAAGAAGGGGACATAGTCCTACTTTTTAACCTTAAGAAAAATAAAAGAAAATTGAAGTTGAGAGGAATGGGTCCTTTCAAGATCTAGAACTCATGATTACTAAAGGGATGGGTCCTTTCAAGATCTAGAACTCATGACTAGAGGGGCATCATGCCTAGAGACCCTTGATGGAGTCCAAATATGGAAGGATTCCCTCAATGGGAGTAAACTTAGAAAACCCTATGGGTCATGTCCTACAAGAAACTTTAGGCCATTCACAAGGCTAAAGAAAAGAGAAAATAGGAGGCCAAGATGAAGAGACAAACCCTACAGAAAGCTAAAGCTCGGGAAAAAAAAGAAAAGCAAAGGAGAGGTATTATCCATATGGCTGAAATGCGCATAACAATCATGAGGGAGGAAAAGGTCAATCAAACCTGCAAGGCTTTGCCTAGACTTCCTCATGAAGAAACAAACCATAGCTAGACTTGCTTTATTGGATATAGGAGCAGGACGAAACTTAATGTCATATGAGACTTGGGTCTCACTAGGGAAACCTGCCCTTGATCTAACTAAAGCTTTGGTACAAATAGTCTCAAGTCTTTATAATGAATGTAAAGAGATTTAAAGCTTAAGTTCCACATCAATTCTTACCTTGTGGAAGATAGTTTCTATGTTATGACTACAGGTATAATGCTTGAAGAGATCATCCTTAGAAGGGGATGGATTGCTAACCACCACTATTGCAACATAGATTTAGACCATGAGGATGGCCACAATCAAGCTAGCACAACAGAGGAGAAGTGTTCTTCTTGATACTGAAGGAGAGCTAGGACCGATCTCTACCAAAATCCAGCAGTTATTGACATTACTCTACAAACAGTTCAAGTCCCATCAAGTTGGTAAGTGTAATCACATGTAAACTTAAGGCCGCATCTAATCAACCCTCCCCACATCCCTTAAAACCAAAATCCAAGGAGCCGCAAATCCCAACCAAAGGAGGAGAAACCTCATCTCAAAAACTGAGGCACTATAAGAGAAACCAAAGGCCAATAACTAGTACTTCCAATCCTACTAACTTAGTTTCTTAGAAATCCCCAATCAGGTAAATAAAGCAAGTGCAAGAACTAAATACACCAAGGAAGCCTACTCATGAGCCCACCAAATAACCAAAGCCCAAGAAGATAAGCCTAAATAGGTTTGGATTCCAAAGGAGAGTATCCCCGATATGCCAATCAAAGTTGATGACAAGTTTGTGTAGATCCCTAAGGCAAGAAAAAACCAAAAGCCATACAGCGATCCAGCCACACAAGGATGGGTGATTACATGCAAAGGTCACTAATAGCCGAAGGAAGAAGCCAAATTTGGGTACCAAAGGAAGCAATCTACACAAAGATATAGCCCCAAGATGTTAATCAAAGTTGATGACAAGTTGGTGGGGATGCCTAAGCCAAGAGGAAACTAAAAGCCATAGAGTGATCTAGCCACCCAAAGATGAGTAACCACACAAAGGTCACTAATATCCCAAGGATACTATCAAGGAAGATCTTTTGTAAAGCTTTATAAAGCCTTAGGGGCAAGCGTGGTGAAATTGTGACATGGAATAGCCTTAAGGGTATGAATACCTACATCATCCAACACATATGTGTAAGTTAAACAAAGCTTTATATGGATTAAATCAAGCATCTTGAGCATGTTTTAGTAGATTCTCAAATTATTTAAGAAATTTTGGCATCAATAACAGTTATGCCGATCCTTTAATCTTTGTAAAGATAGAACAAGGTAACGTTATATGGATTAAATCAAGCATCTTGAGCATGTTTTAGTAGATTCTCAAATTATTTAAGAAATTTTGGCATCAATAACAGTTATGCCGATCCTTTAATCTTTGTAAAGATAGAACAAGGTAACGTTAGAATTTTGGTACTTCATGTGGATGATCTTATTTTACCAAGGAATGATGAAGAAGAGAATGCAAATGCATAAGCACAACTTTGTGAAGAATTCAATATGAAGGACTTGGGAGGGTTAAGATATTTCCTTGGAGTGGAAATAATCAAAAGAGAAAAATCATGTGCTTTCATAAAGAAATCATGTCATGGACATGCTGGAACAATATGGTATTACAAATTGCAATCCTATAGCTACACCTTTGGAAGTGAATGTGAAACTTGAAGCGGACAAAAAAATCAATATTTGAGGAAACCCTGTATAGAGAGCTCGTGGGAAAACTAATTTATCTCACAATTACATGTCGAGATATTTCTCCTGCAATAATCCAATTTATGCAAAGCCCAAGAAAACCTCACATGGATGCAGTGAGAAGAATCTTGAGATATGTCAAAAGCACGATAAATCATGGACAACACTTTTGTTTCTTGGACATCAAGGAAAAAACCTACAATAGCTGTGAGCACTACAGAAGTCAAATATAGAGCTTTAGCATAAACAGCATGTGAAGTTGCATGGATGCAACAACTCTTAGCTTTAGAGATAACCTTTAAAGAGCCAGCACCTATATATAGTGATAGCATTAGTCCCATTCAGTTGGCAAAGAATCAAGTGTTTCAAGCTTGTATGAAACACACTGAGGTACATTATCACTTTATCAAAGAAAAAGTGCTACAAGGTCAAGTTAATCTAAGATTTGTGGACCGGAGAATAGATTGTAAATATTTTCAGCAAAGTATTGGCAAGAAAGAAGTTTGAATAGTTTTGATAACTACTTTAAGTTGAAGACATGAACATCACCTCAACTTGAGCTTGAGGGAGAGTGTTGAAAGTAGGCAAGTTCGAGTAGAAGATATTATGTAGAGCATGTGAACGAACTCTTAGGTTAATAGTTTTTTGTTGTTAATGGTATTTTGTAAAAAGCACACTATATATTTTGAGAAAAACAATTTTCTTTTGTAAGATTGTATATAAGGGCGTGAACCCAAACATAATAGACAAGTTAAAAATTTTGGCTTCAAAGGTCTCATCAAGTTATTAGTATCAATACATGGATTCAAGCATTACATTTATATCCAAAAATATGTAAATCATTATATTTTTGGCTTTAAGGGTCTCATCGAGTTATTAATCTCAATACATGGATTCAAGAATTATATTTATATCCAAACTATGTAAATCATTACAAGCTCAATGAGATGTTACATCTCTCTAGTCAAAAATCCAAGCAAGTCATTCTAGCAGCAACAGCAAGCTACATAAAATATGGCGATGTCTTCTCAAGAAATTACTTTTCTAACGTCCTTGGGATCACCCCGAAATTCTTTTATGAGATAATAACTCCTAATTTCAATTCTAAGTAGAATCTTTCACATACAAAAAGGGTCTTTGTAAGGTCATCTACTTAATTCTCTTATATGAATCTTACCTTGATGTTGAAAATCTTTAAGAGTCTTACGACGATCATTCTTTACTGCACACTTATGCACGGTCTTCTTGTCTTCTTAGGACTCTCAAAAATATCACAACCAATCCCAACTTTGATTTCTCTTTTGATCAAATTCAATTCTTCTTTTCAGTGAGCTAATAATTCTTCCATAAGCTTAAGGACTTTGTTTCTTTAATATGAGCACTTCTCGCTTTCTCTAATATGAGCACTTCTTGCTTTCTCTAGCTTTGGTCTTCGTCTTCTAATATAAGCACTTATCACTTTGTTTCTTTGGTATTAGTCTTCTAAGACTTTAGCCTATTAGTAAGGGGTAATTAATTTGCATATATTAATGCTCATAGTACTTTTATTTAACCATTTTTTCTAAAAAAAATGAGGGTATGGTTTTGCACTTATTAGGATAGATAATGTGCTTCTAATGCCCTCTATTTATGGATTAAATAGGACTTTCTCTCTCAAAAAATATATCGTCTTTGAAGAGATTCATCCAAATCTATCTCTAATCACCAAAAATTGATAATTATTATTTTGAATTTAATCCTAAGTTTTTTGACTAGCATTACCCTTGATTTATCTATGCATATCTAATGCATGCAGGCAAGGATTCTCTCTCTATAACACTTTTAGAATATTCTCGCTCCAGAGTTCTAACTAACTGTGTAAATTGCACCTTAGTTTTTCCTAGGAGATATTCTAAATTCCCAAACCTAATAATTTTAAATGCTTTCACTAAGTTTGGGTGATGCCCATCTCTCTACTATTTCTTATTTCTCTACACCGTTAATTTTCCTCTTCTCTCTCTACACATGGGGTATCTGTGATTTATAATTTATATTTAATATTCCTAATTAAATTTTACCTTCCACATATTAATCCAAAATTTATACTAAACTTGGATACACCTCATTTATGCATACTAGTGCACCTAGCTAATTTTCTTTCTCTAGGAATTATTTAACCTAAGGATGTTCATAAATTAATGAAATATTAATGTTTCCTAGGTCTTGAATTAACTTACCTTAATCCTTAGTTTAACTATATTACTATGCAATAAGAGAATTCCTTGAATTTAATAAGGTATCCACAAAGTTAGGCATAGATTTTATTTGCCTAAGGCTATAAGTTCAATTTTAGACCTTAGAGAACTCTATTCTTGGGGGTTATACATAAGTTGAGAATTCATTAACTTAATTTAATCTAAACTTAATATAGCATAGAATAGATAGTTAAAATACAAGAAAATGAAAGAAATTGCATTTTTCCAATAAAGGATCTATTTGTATCTTAATAATTAGCTTTTATGGGAGGTGCACTACCCTGTGTGTAGAAAATTGAAGCCTTATCCTTGACAAAATTCCACAAGTTTTCTTGATGATTCCAATGACTTGTACAATTTCCAATTATCACCCTTTTGAGCCTGATTAGTATACTTACTATCTAGATAATGCAATCATGTGACCAAACAATAAGTACATCACTAAAATTTATGCAAAAAGTACTCTCCTTCTTCAAGAGGAAAATTCAGGGATTTCTCATGGGAAAGAGAGCCTTTATATTGTTGAAAATGACGACTAACCACTCCACAAGCTCCGCTAGTAAACTTAAGGTTGATATCCCACAATATCCCATGCAGTGAGTTAACCTTAGACTTCATGCATCATATCATTTCCATGCATTTAATCACTTCCACATGCATCCACTAATACATCAAGTTAACTCCTACATTTATGCATGGTTGGATTTATCTATTAGTCTTCATGCTTATATTTATTTTACTCCCCAAAATTTACTCCTAAGGTTTTGCACTTTAATATTCAACCTTAGACTTTAAATTTCCAGCCATTCACCCTTAGGTCAATTAAAATGTGTACTTTTCTCTATTTACAATTTTTATCCCGACTAATGCTCACACACCCTAGCATATTTTATGAATTATTATTATTATTTAATTTTCCTAGAAATAATTCATTTATTTCTTCCAGATAATTTTCTTCTTTTCCCACTTTCTAATTCCAATGTGTGAAGGGTGTGCACATGTGCTCATGTGCACATGGGAAAGCCTCAAATAGTTAATGCACATGTGGCAACTTAGCGATTGATCTTAAATTTTATTTTTATAATTATTATTTTCTCAGACACACCGAGTTTCTCATTAAATGCAAACCTTCTTTAAAAATTCACATTCTTTCACTAGAAAGTGCACTTTAGAAAAATAATACCTCAATTACATTAGGATATGGAAAGAGAAATCTTACAAAGAAAAATGAGGCAAGATGAGGTCAAGTAACTAGACTCAAGGTGAGGCAATGCAATGCAAGACGCTTCATGGTGTAAACCATGGTGTTTTGAGACATGTCCACACAATAACTAGGAGACTAGTTGCATGTCCACACAATAACTAGGAGACTAGTTGCATGTTCACTAGCACAATTGCTGGCTACATGCCCACTACCTAGCCATAGTAAACCAACATGGACATGCACAACTAGTGAGCTAGTTGTCTAGCCACAAAGTGAGCTACACTATTCACGCCTCTAGCAATCACCCACAATAGATGGCATGCATGTTGGTACAAATTGATGATGATTAGGTTTCCATGTGTGGCATCACATCAATGTTCCAAAGACACACATGAGACTTAGTGCCTTATTGATAAGAGCATGTAGACTAAAGGTAGGGTGTAAGAACTCCCTTCACGAAGCTTGTGACAGTATGATTATATTTTCCTTGTATGGATCTCACATTCAAGAGCAAGTGTACTCTTATCTCCTTGATGGTGTGCCTCTTCATTGCCATGTTATTACACCTCTCCTACAACTAGCTCAATGGGGCCATCAAAATGGAGTTGTCAAGGTCTCCCACCACATTGTGCACATTGTAGTCTTTTATGTGGCTTGTTGCATTGTTTGCGCCACCTGTATAGGCAAGGGTGTTAATCGCGACTTCACCCTCTTAAATAGGCTCTCTATTCTTGGCCCTCATTGATGTGCTTGCCTTGCACATATGCATGTTGTTTAGTGCTTTGCAATAGAACATTTGCCATGTCTAATATGCATGCACCATAGAGGGAGATCCTTAACTTAAATCCTTCTCTCTATATCCAACTACTATATTTTAACTCAAATCCTTCTCTCTATATCCAACTACTATATTTTATCTCCAACATGTTCATAATTGACCTAGACGTCATGTCTATGGTGGAATATCCAATGATCTGAAGCTCTAGCCCTTCTAGTTTGCCACCCTGCCACCCTTGTTGTTTGATTGTCCAACTTCAAGTGAGCATGGCTCCCCTACTCATTGTGTTTGTCCCCTCCTTGCACACGACCTTGATGTACTCATGCACTTTTTGGTGAATTGAAATGACATTGTATGGCTGTAAATAAAGTGTACGTCATAGTTAGGATCTATAGAAAAACAATTTAAGGCCTCTGGATTTTAATTTTGCAAACTTTATTGTTGATTATCAAGGCCTTGTGTAATCCTAATACCACTCTTAGTCGATGCTAGTCTAGGGATCACATGAAGAAGTGTCTTTCAAGTGACTGTATTTTTCATGCAAGCCCTTACATGTATGTCTATAGCTCAACTATGCAACTAAATTAGTAAAGCTTGTTCAATGGGAGCATGTTTTTCCAAAAACTTCAAAAGGACATTTTTATTGACACACACACACACACACACACACACACACACACAAAGGCAGTTTGTTTCTTCTATCTTTGCAGAGCAGTGGTGGGCTGGCTGCTCGACAACATGAGAAGCCTGACTCGATGACCAACGTACAGTGCATCTCATTTAGTTTTGATAGAGGACATACATAGTACACAAGGGCCTTTTGTATTGACACCTGCCTTTAACTAAAATACTCATCGAGTATGTCCTTGATTAAAATGGATATACTGCATCATTTGGTCACACACTTGGAGCTGGAGTTCCAAGTATCTCCTTGAGTGAGATGAATCCAACAGGGTTCTTTGTTATTCACAATTTCAAGAGAAGTTGCATTAGAGGCAATACAGTCTAGCCTTGTTCATTCAAAAATCAAAGGATATTGAGTTGTTAGCACTTTAGATCTGTTGAAAAGGGCCTCTAGTGGTATATTTCATACTTTATCAAGCCCAACACTTACTTGGTGCAGGTTATATAGACCATCAGCATGGGCAGCAATGGATGTGACCAAGGCCATGGCTTGTCCTTGCATTCCTCAGATGTGACACAAGGACGAGTTGAACTTTTGGACCTTCCCATTGGAGAGGCAATCTGGGGAAGCTATTCACTGCCTGCTGTAGGTTGAAGAAGAAGGCTAATTGTGACTGCATCAATGCTCCAGAGTCATTCCTCTGCCTGTTATGGCTCACATGCTCATGCTTATCTTTCCGAACACTCACCTAGTAGCCCTGGTCATGTCACTGCATCCTAGAGCTTTGGAAGATGCATGTGGCAAGAAATTTGTTACTAAAAGAGTTCAACTATAGAGGCGTTTGATGCATCGTACCCTGAAAGAGACCAGAAGATGTAGCCGTATTGCACCTGCATTGAGGCCTTGGCTCCTATGAATTCAATGTATGCAGCACAGCCAAAGCAGCATAGGAGGGTAGCAGGATAGTAACATCATGGGCCCAAGAGCAATTGGATGTCTGCCCTCTAAATAAGGGCCCTTGAATAAAACTAGCCTATGATCCTCCCAGCTAAAAGGAGGTCATAATGATGTTGATACTACTTTCCCATGGTAGCTTCCCCGTCCTTACCATTGAGGATATACTCTTCAATAGCTGATGCCCACGTCACTAAATCTTCTTTGGACATAACATCATAAGCATCATCCAATCTGCCGCATTTAATATACATGTCTACAAGGGCATTTTGCATGGCATCATTGAACTGGAGACCAGATTGCATCATGTGGTCATGTATCCGCCTGCTAGATTCCAGGCATCCCGTGCTAGCACAGGCATTCAAAATGCATAGAAAGGTAACTTCGTTTGGCTGTACACCTTCCTGCTGCATCCTTTCGAAAAGTCGAAACGCCACATCATCATGTCCATGCTTGACATATCCAGAAATAATGGATGTCCAGGAGACTACATTTCGTACCGGCATACAGTCAAATACTTGATGGGCGAGATCTAAGCTTCCAAATTTTGCATACATGGCTACAAGCGCATTTCCCATGAAAATGTTAGGAGTAGTTCCAGTGTCAAGTATGTACTTATGAACATGCTCACCCTGCTCCAGGCTAGCACAAGCATTAAGTACATTCACATAGGTAATCTCATTGGGCTTCATGCCTCGCTTTACCATCTTCCAGAAGGCATTGAGTGCATCCTCACCACACCCATGTTTCACATAACTAGTTATCATAGCCGTCCATGCTGCTACATCGGGTCTTTTTATTTTCTTGAACACTCGTTGTGCTTCGTTTAAACTTCCACACTTTCCATACATGTCAACAAGGGCATTGTCAAGGAAAGTAGTGGATTCTAATCTAACTGCCATCAAGATGACATGGAGCTGCTTGCACAACTTCAGGTTCCCCATGGTGGCCAATGCGTTGATGATGCTCAAAAACGTCACTCTATTCCACTTCACACCATCCCAACACATGTGCCAAAAGAGTTTCAATGCCTCCTCAAAATGGCCAAACTTGGCATTTCCAGCAATGAATGCATTCCATGACACCACATCCCGTTCACGCATTTCTGCAAACACCCTATGTGCCTCCTCTAAGCTCCCGCATGTGGCATACATGTCTACGAGAGTGTTTGCAAGAAATATGTTTGTCATTTCTCCCATTGAAAGCATGCATGCATGAACATACCTTCCTTTTTCAAGTTTTCCTTCACTAGCACACGCACCAAGAACACACACAAAAGTCATGGCATCTTGCTCCATCCCCTCTTGCTGCATTTGCTGAAAGAGTCTTAAAGCCCGTTCAGCATGGCCATGCTTGGACTGTCCTGCAATCATTGCCGTCCACGTAATCACATCACGTTCCACCATGGTATCAAACACTTGCCATGTATCCTCCACACTGCCGGATTTGAAATGAAACTTGAGAAGGATGTTCCCTAGATGGGCATGAATTCGTATTCCACTTTCAATGATGTAGGTGTAGATTCGCTTGGCCAATTCCATGTTTTTTTGGACTGAACAAGCCTTGATCATGGTGAGAAACGTAACCTCATCTGGCTCTAGACCTTCCTCTACCATGTGCACATAGAGTTTGAAGGCTTCCTCAGCAAATCCCTGCTTGAGGTAAACCTCAATGAGGGCCTTCCATGAGAAAACATCATGTATCTGTATGTGTTTTAAGACATGATGAGCATCTGGAGTGTGGGCATAGACTCTGAGAAGCAAGGTGTCCAGGGCCAGAGTGGGTTTAAGGCCACATTTGATGATGTGGGCATGGACTTGATGGCCCTCTGGGATGGCCTTCATGTCAATGCAGCTTTGAAGGAGCGAGACACATGCATGAGTGAGGGCAAGGGCACCTTTTCGATTGTTTCTGCTGATGGCATTGAGGAGGGGCAGGGCCTCTGTGAACCTCCCCTGCTTGCACAAGCTCTTCAAATCTGCCACGCTCATTGCAGCACAACAGCACTGCATCCCCTTTTTGCGAAACCCATAGCCACCATAGGCTACAGCAGGGGTGTTGTACGAGCAGACCCATCAATTCTATGGCCGTACAAGGACAGCGAAACTCATACGATCTCAAGAGAGAGCAGCTAAAAGATCTATGTTTGCATCAAAGGCTTACCTGTATGGAGTCTTACTTCGCCCTACATTAAATTCTCACCCGTCTATTTCAATCTAACCTAGTGGCTCTAAAATAGTTTAGTATCCTCCTATCGTATATTAATTTTGAGGGTGCATATATATATTCACTCTTATACATTACTAATTTTTTTGAGGGTGCTTGAATTTAATTTTTGGTAGAAAACCTTAGGCACACTAAGGTATCTTAGTGCTAACCTTAGTGTAAAGTAAATTCAAATATTTAATTATTAACACTAGTACGTTGTAAATTTTTTTAAATACTAAGAATTTAGAAAATAAACTAAGAATTAAGAAAAATTACAACATATTGAAAATTAACGGTCTAGAAGACATTGTTCCAGCTAGGAGAGACGCGTGCATAATAGTGATGGCATCACAAGGAGAAAAATTATAGCATTCGATAAATCAAATTATAGCATATTCTGTAAATAAAAAATTACAAAAATTATGGCCTCCCCAACCTCCTCCTCCACCTCTCTATTATTTGTGCACTGCTCAATCGATTACTAGCATAATCAGACGATGAAAAGTTGGCCAAGGAGATGCGTCTACAGTTGTTTTGTTGAGAGAGCTTGGATGGTCCGATTGTAAAGGAAGGAAGGAAACACGAGAATTCTCATTTTTTTGCATTGACATGCGCCTGCACTCTCCTCCTCCGCCTTCTGTATGGCCTCTTCGAAGATGCTTTCTCCTCCTCTGCCTTCTGCGTGGCTTCTTCGAGGATGCTATGTGCCCCCTCTCGCCCTCCTTTGTCCATCTCTCAAGATGGCTGCCACTTGCACGCTCGTACCAGGATCAGATCATGGAAGCCACTAACCATAATCCCACACGGCCAGAGAGTAATAGCGAGGGGGATTCCTTATGAGGACTTCCCTACGTACGCAAAGAGAAATAGCGGGGGGCTTCCTTGTGAGGACAAAGCGTGCAGCGACTCCTTTATCATACCCGATAAGGCATCGATGGCCACGTTCTCACTGTGCAAGTGGTTTCCATGCAATGCAACGCGTGTGGATTTGCCATGATCTTCGAACCCTCCAAAATTTTCCAAAGTTCGGTTACCCTAGAAAAATTTCCAAAGCTCGGTTTTCCCAAGGTAAAACTAAGACTTTTCATGAGGGAAGGGACATACCTCACGCATATCAAGCACCTCACAAAGCATAATGTGATTGCACAAAACATTCTCCTAAGCATGCCAAAAGCACACATGCATGAGGTGACCACATGCATGGCACTCACACATGAAAGCACATGCACTACTGAAGCACAAAATGGCACTTAAGGAAGAATCATAAAAGCATGAAGCACAAGCATTAAGTGGGAACAAGAAGAATATGGTCCTCATCAAAGAAGTTATCCAAAATCTAAGAGTGCCATAAAGAGCAAAGACCAAGAGCCAAGATGCATCGAACAATGCGAAGAAGAAGAAAGACATGACATCGACACGAAGCATCAAATCAACAACAAGGGCTCTTCATCAATGAAAATTAAGAAGATCTCAAGCAAGAGGCAGCAATGAGCAAGCAAACAAAAGAGCTACTAACTATTACCCTAACCCAATCAATTCATATTCTATAAGCCACCAAATGAGTAGGTAAGTCTATATGTTTGAAAGCATGCTTTACCACCTAAGAGTAGCGTGAGAGCACCTAGGGGAAATGATGCAAATGTAAACATTCCTTGACCACTTGAGAGTACCTAATCAAGCTCCATGTCTAAGTGCAAATGTCAATCCACCTACCACCTACATGTCTAAGTCCAAATGTCAATCCACCTAGGGGAAATGATGCAAATGTAAACATTCCTTGACCACTTGAGAGTACCTAATCAAGCTCCATGTCTAAGTCCAAATGTCAATCCACCTACCACCTACCACCTACATTAAGGGGGGGGGGAGGGGTGAAGTATTTGTAAACCTCACATCTAACCACATTGCAGTAGCCTAAGAAAATGACATAACCAAGCATCTAATCCCACTGATTTCTCCTTGATTCACTCCACCTCTTTTGCTTGATTCTCTCCACCTCTTTTGCTTGATTCTCTCCACCTCTTCCTAGAATATCTCCACACCTCCTAAATCTCCTCATGCTACCCTTTTTTCTCTCCCAGTAGATACCTCTCACCTTTTCACAGGTTATTTCACATTTACAGATTCTCTTTTACAGACTCTTGCGCCAAGGGCTTGTTCCTGCACACACCCTATTCACTTGTATATTTCAACACCTTCCCTCCTCTCCTCTATGTGTCCAAGGCTACTACAAGTGCCCATGACCTTGACTAAAGTGCTCACACATACATCTACCACATGGCCTACATCATCGGTGGCTCAGAGTTGGTTTTACTCTATCGGGGAAGGTTACATTGGGTTGTGGGGTTTCTCTCTCTCTCTCTCTCTCTCTCTCTCTCTCTCTCTCTCTCTCTCTCACAGAAAAGATGATTTGACTCCTCAATGAAGTTTGCTGATGTCATTCCTTCTCCATCCCACTAGGTTTGCAGTAGCAATCTCTTGCCACCATGTGTCCTGGCTTTCCACAGTTGAAGGTCCTTCCTCCTACTGTGCCTCTTCCTCGTCCTCATCCTCAAGAGAATCATCCTCAGGTGAAGAATGCTTTTTCTTCTCCTACTGTTGAGTCCAGCCATTTCTTCTTTTTGCCTCTGGTCTCTTACTCTAGTAGAGCTCCTTCTATCTCGTGTAGCTTCAATTCAGGTACATTCGTTAGTGTTGCTACAATGTTTTCATATTCACCTTTTGTCCACACTCTTCAGAAGCACTGCTAGTGCCTCATCATCTTCTACCTTTTTGCCAATAGCTGCCAGTTGTTACTTAATGCTTTTATATCTGTTCAAGTGTGTGATTAAAGGTTCACTTTCCTTCATATACAATTTGTAGAAGTGCATTAACAAGTTTATCTTTGAATTTTTAGCTTGTGTGCCAAATAATTTATTGAGTTCATCCCATGCATCTTTTGCCCACTGTATCCTTGTGATGTGATGAATGATTTCATCATTTAAATTGAGTGCGATAAGTCCCAATGCTTTTTCATTCCTGATATTCCACTCATTTTTCCCTCTCGCCTTTGGGCATTCATCTCTTCCCTCAACTAGCCCCCACAGACTTCTATTCATGAGCAGATACATGGTTTTTGTCTGCCATGTGTAAAACTGCTCCCCATTAAATTTGGCTATCTCTTGTGCCATACTCATGATGATGTAAAGGGGGTCTCACCTCTTGGTCCAATTTCAAGATTCCAGGGTAGTGTCTATCCTTTTACAACTCAATCTGGTGTTTAGGTGATGATTACAATAGATTTATCAACATAAAATCACCAGAAATTACATTAAACCAAGGGTAACAAATCTGTACGGAATGGTTGGAGTATCAAACCATCTCTAAATTTCAATCTGAAGTTATAGGGATCTGTATCAGATACCCAATGGTTAATTTGAACCCTCAATTGCACCAAAATATAGTGATTAGTATTGAGTAATCACTGATTAGCAAATTAATCCTCTGTTTTGTGTGCATAAAATAGAGTATGTGGGGAGTCCAGATCTAAGGCCTTAGAGTTCAAATGAGCTCAAATCCTTTCAAGGCCATCAATAGCAGTTAGTCTAGTAGAGGATTAAGCCAAGAAACACAAGATTTGACCAAACATTGAATGCTTAATCTCTGTTTTACGTCACCTGCAGATTTGATGAAGAGCTTGGATCTCACTATAGACTTGATCAAATCAAAATCTGTCTTCACCAGCTTGTAGAGCACCCTTGAAAACTCCTAGGGCCAAGAGGAATTAGAGCCATTACATCTATGGAAGACAAGATCTTGATTTTTTGCAGAAAAAGAAGGGCTAGAAAAATCACGATTTTCTCCTGTTGCGCGGCAGTTTGATGAAATTCTGAATGGGCTGGAGCCCAATGAGTATGGCTAGCTATGGCTGAAAGCTTTTGAGCTAATGTTGAGCCTAGATGGAGAGGGAGCTTCTCCACCAGTTGGGGATGCAGAGGTTAGTTGAAAATAGACTTAAAATGGATTAACTCCTAATCATGATTAGTAGAGTAATTAGCAAGGTAATTAGGCTCAAAAAATAGATGAATCCTAAGCTTGGCTATGATACCATGTTAATTTTGTAGCAATGTGATGAGCTATAGTGGATCAAATGCTAGAATCAACATCATTAACAAAGAGATTAGATGATAATTAAGACGTGATTAGTGAGCAATTAATTGATAGCTTAATGTAGGCATGGATAATAAAAAACCAACAAATTCTCATTAGGCAAATGCCTCAATTTATAGAGTTTACATCCAAGCATCTAATCCCACTGATTTCTCCTTGATTCACACCACCTCTTTTGCTTGATTCTCTCCACCTCTTCCCAGAATATCTCCACACCTCCTAAATCTCCTCATGCTACCCTTTATTCTCTCCCAGTAGATACTTCTCACCTTTTCACAAGTTCTTTCACATTTACATATTCTCTTTTATAGCCTCTTGCCAACACACACCCTATTCACTTGTATATTTCAACACAACACCCTATTCACTTGTATATTTCAACACAACAAAGGGTTGGTCTTTACATCAAATGGATGTAAAGAATGTATTTTTGCATGATGATTTGCAAGAAGAAGTTTACATGATGTAGCTTCCAAGTTATATGAGAGTGATACACATCTAGATTTTGTGTGCAGGTTATGTAAAGCCTTGTATGGCTTGAAGCAGGCTCCTAGAACATGGTTAAACAAGATCGAGGAGTATCTTATTACTTTTGGATTTTAGATATCCAATCAAGATTTTTCACTTTATGTGAAAAAGACAGAGGCCAACCTTGAGCTGTGTTATTGGACTTGTGAGTCAATTTATGTAGGCCCATAGGAAGCCACACTTGGATGTGGCTAAATAGATTCTCAGATACATAAAGTCCACTGTTGATTGTGGATTTTTTAATGAGGTTGGCAGAAAGATAGAGCTACATGGATATACAAATGGTGATTGGGTTGGTAGTGTCTCAAATAGAAGATCTACTAGTGGCTTTATGTTTTCTTTTGGGAGTTTTTCTATGAGTTGGATAGCAATAAACACATTGCCCTGTCGAGTACAGAAAGTAGAGTACAAGGGCATTACTATGGCAGCTTGTAAGGTAGCTTAGCTTTAGAAGCTACTTGATGATATGGGTGAGCTTGTAAATAGGGTCATTGACATTTATTATGGCAACATGAGTAGCATACATATGGCCAATAGCCTACTCTATCATACTAGGACGAAGTGTATTGAGATGCATTATCATTTTATAGGGGAGAAGGTTCTAGCAAGTGATGTGAATTTAGTATATGTTAGCACAGAGGATCAAGTGATGTGAATTTAGTATATGTCAGCATAGAGGATCAAGTGATTAATACCTTCACGAAGGCATTAGATATGATTGAGAAGCTCCACAAGTTTAGGAGCTTACTTAGAGTGCAATGTGTGGAGTTGAGCTTGAGGGAGATTGTTGATATATCAAGCTCAACTAGTGCCAGACATTGATGACAGCTTTTGCACTTATACCACTGGTTGGGTTGGTGATATTATTTAAAGATGTAGGGGAGAAGAGAGCTTGAGCTCTTGCAAGCACACACACACTCACAAAACTGTAAAAGAGAACACACAAGGTGAGAGGCTGAAAATCTTCTTCTTCTTCACACAACACTCAACACACCATATACAAAGATAAGAGTACACACCATATGAAAAGGTACTCAACCAAATACATACTAGGGTTCTCTATAGTGTGAACCCAACTAAATGAGCTGGCGCTATGACTGTCACACAGCCTGTCATCCCACTGGTCACATATCACCCATGATCTCACCAACCATGCCAGTGGTGTAAGTGTGGGGCCTATCCCCCAGGCGGGCATTAGTGTCCACCGCCTCATCACTAGATGAGCTCGATATCTCAACACTCCCCCCTCGAGCTCAACTCCATCTCATGTACACCAAGCGAAGCCCTGAATCTGCGGAGCTTCTCTGTACGCAATGCTTTGGTGAAGATGTCAGCTACCTGATCCTGTGTGCTGACATAAACAAGGTCAACGTCTCCTGCCAAAACCTTGTCTCTTACAAAATGGTAGTGGACCTCTATAAGCTTCATGCGAGCATGAAAAATTGGATTCTTGGCCAACTGTATACTGCTAATGTTGTCACAGAAAATAACAACTTGTCTATCCATTGATAGACCCAAATCTGCAAGTAGCTTTCTCAACCAAGCTACCTCACATGCTGTCATAGCAGCACCTCTATACTCGGCCTCTGTAGTACTAGATAGAGCAACCATAGGTTGCTTCTTGTTGCTGCTCCAAGTCACAGCAGCACTCCCCAAAGAAAACATGAAGCCACTAGTAGATCTTCTATCTGAGATACTACCAGCCCGCAATCAGCATCTGTGTACCCATGTACACATATCTCTGTCCCAGTTTCATAAAATAGTCCACAAAGTAGACCTCACATTCCTCAGTATGTGTCTCAATGCATCCAAATGCAGCTTTTGAGGAACCTGCATAAACTGACTCACCAACCCAACAACATAGCTCAAATCTGGCCTGGTGCTCATCATGTAGATCAAGCTTCCTACTATGCGCCTATACATAGTAGGATCCTCCAAAATCTCTCCTGAATCTGCACTCAACTTGTCATTCTGATCCAATGGCACTGAGATAGGCTTACAGCCTATTATACTATACTTGGACAACATGTCCAAGCCATACTGTCTCTATAGTAATCCAATACCATGTGGTGACCTAATCACCTCAATGCCCAAGAAATATCTGAGCTCCCCCAGATCCTTCATCTCAAACATCTATCCAAGCAAGATCTTTACATCAAAGATCTCTGTATCATGGTCCCCTGTAATGATCAGGTCATCTACATAGATGACAACAAGCACAACCCCTCTATCACACTGTGTCTCACATACAGCGCGAGAAATCTGCATTGGCTACATGAAAGCCAATAGTGACAAGATATTCAGAAATCTTGTCAGTCTTGGTGCTTATTTTAAGCCATACAAGGCTTTCTTCAACCTACAAGCATGCTCGGGGTGACTCACATCCTCATAACTAGGTGGCTGCAACATACACACCTCTTCCTGCAAACCCCCATGCAAGAATGCATTCTTTACATCCATCTGATGTAAAGACCATTGCTTTGACGCAGCCACTGCTATTACAACTCTCACTGTTGCCATCTTGGCAACTGGGCTGAAAGTTTCCTCATAATCGGTCGATGCCATATGTCTGCGCATATCCTTTAGCTACCAATCTAGCCTTGTACTTGCTTATGCTTCCATCAGTGTTATGTTTTACTTTGTACACCCACTTGCATCCAACGGCTTTCTTGCTTTCAGGCAATTGCACTAAATCCCAAGTCTCATTTCCATATAGTGCATCAATCTCCTCATCCATAGCTTTCTCCTAACACACATTTCCAATAGCCTCATCAATGCATGTGGGCTCTACAACCTGCACAACTTTTGCCATGTATGCATAGTGATGTGTCACATAACCATCATAGGTAAACCTCTGCACAGGATTCTTCACTCTCCCAGATCTTTGCAGCTTTACATTCATGGCTTCCATAGCCTTCTTTACACCAGGTGTTCTCATAGCTGGTATCCCAAGATCCTCATCAAGGCTCATCTTTGAGCCACTAGACTCTCCAACATGAGAATGCCCTGCAGAAATGTCAGGCATACTGAGGGGCTCAACCACTTTCTCTTTGCCTTTATGTGATGTACTAATCACATTTGTAGGACTAGTATTATGACGCAGCCTGCCACTCCATAGTCTATCAACTGAACCACTAGATGAGGACTCTCCTAGTCCACTCAAAGTGCAACCACATTTCCACTCACATGAGCCCTAACAACAGCTTCTTTTTCAGTAGCATACGAGCTGCTCACCTCAAGTCACGTGTAGCAAGGTTATAACACCTGTATCCCTTTTGCTCAAGGAAATACCCAATAAGCACACATTTTTCAGCATTTGGATCTAGCTTAGTTCTCAGCTCATCTGACACATGCACATATGCAATGCATCCAAAGACTTTCAGATGAGACAAATCAGGTTTTCTGCCAGTAAACCTCTCCTTTGGAGTTACATCATGTATGGCTGCAGTTGGAGTCCTGTTCATGATGTAAACTATTGTAAAAATAGCCTCAACCCAATAGCTATGCGGCATATTCTTCTCTCCCATCAATGCTCATGCAATTTCAGCAATGTGCCTATTTTTCCACTCAACTCCATTTTGTTGCTGCGGAGTGTATCTGCATGTAAGCTGTCTCCGAATATCATTATTCTTCAAAAATTCAGAGAACTCATTGGAGAAGTACTCTCCCCCTCCATCTGACCTTAGGCACTTTACATATTTCCCTGGTTGCTTTTCAACCATAACTCTGAAATTCTGAAAATGAGTGAACACCTCACTCACCCTTCTTCTTCATGAAGTATACCCACACTTTCCTTGTGTGGTCATCAATAAATGTCACATAATACCTGCAGCCTCCCATAGACATGGTCTTCGTAGGACCCCATACATCTGAATGCACAACATCTAGTGCATTTCTGCTCACATTTCTGTCACGTGAAAATACATGCTTTGTTTGCTTTCCAAATTGGCATGCTTCACATATTTTCTGCATACCTTCAACTTTAAACTTTGGTAGCCCTGTCACAATTCCTTTAGTCTGCATGGACTTCATTCTCTACACATTCACATGTTCAATTCTTTTATGCCAAATGTCTGTTTCTGCAACAATTCCTGAACCATTTGCAAACATCGCAGCACTCACTTTAGGCATGTTTACATTTAATGTAAACATTCTGCCCACTCTGTTGCCTTTTGCAACCAACCTGCACTTGTCTTTAAAGTCTTCAACATAACAACCATCAGGATTAAACCAAACCTGCAAACCCTGCTCAATCATCTGGCCAATTGAAACCAGATTCTTTGTTATGTTCAGAACATGAAGTACATCTGCAAGGTACTTCACTTTGCCATCCTGCATAGACAATGGCACCTCTCCAACATGGGCAATTGGATGAGCAGTGTCATCCCCTATTTCCACAAAACCTGGTCTTTCAAGGTTTTTCATCTCCTTGAACCACTCCCCCCATGACTTGTCATGTGGTTAGAAGCACCTGAATCAACGTACCATACATCATCTTTATGTGCTGCTTCAACATTTTCAGACATGGCATTAATGACATGCTGCATAACAAACAACCTTTCATTATCCTCATTGTTTCTGCTCGAGGATACATAGTTGTTTTACTGCAATTTCCCATTTTGCATGTCAACCTGCTTCGTATAACAATCTGCCTGCACATGTCCATGCTTACCGCACAATAAAAGCATCCACGTGTATCATTATAGTACCTTTGCCAATTTCCACGACCTCTTTGACTCCCCCTATCTCTCAATTGGCCTCTTCCACCTGCGTGTTGTTGTTATTGTGAATTCTAGGACTATTGTTGTTGTTGCTGCTGGCCATAATTCTGGGATTGTTGTTGTTGCTGTTGCTGGCCATAATTCTGATTACCTGTTCGGCCACCTCCTTGGCCGCATAATTCTGATTACCTGTTCGGCCACCTCCATGGCCTCCTCTACCTCGTCCTCTTCCTGAACTTGTGTAGAAGGCCTATTGCTCTGAACTATTTTTGTTTTGTATAATCAACATAAACACCAAATCTGTGAAATTGGGAATGTTTTCCCGAGTCTGAATAGATGTCTTGAACGCCTTGTATTGTGGCCCGAGACCACGTAGACAGACTTCCACCTTATCATCATCATCATCTACTGAAACGCCAATATAGATGCAAGGGATTCCACAATACCCTTGATCTTCAATGCATATTCATTCACAGACATACTCTTTTTCTCCAGAGTATGAAGTTCATTCTTTGCCTCCTTGGGGGACTTGGCATCCTGTATGTGCCCAATCATGGTGTCCTGTATAGTGATAGAGAGCCAATACATAACTTTTTTGGCTCCTTGGTTCTAATCCTTGAACTCTTTCACATCTGCAGCAGCAGTTGGATTGAGCCCAATCATGGTGTCCTGTATGTGCCCAATCATGGTGTCCTGTATACTGATAGAGAGCCAATACATAACTTTTTTGGCTCCTTGGTTAACTTTTTTGGCTCCTTGGTTCCAATCCTTGAACTCTTTCACATCTGCAACAGTTGGATTGATCTCCGGTATCTCCGGTGCCTCTTCGTGCTCTATGTAGTCCCACAATAACCCTTTCCAATCAGGAAATTTGTCAACCTGGACCTCCAAGCATGGAAGTTGTTCTGATCAAGCTTCTTAGCAACAATCTAGTTTATGCCATCATTTGACATCTTGCCAGACACATAAATTTACCACAAACAACACTCTGGTTTTGTCCTGCTGTAATTTCTGGCGGTACTGTACTACACTCAAATGTCACAACCAGTGACCTCAATGTGCATACATACACCCAATGGCAACTGTTGACCTCCTTGCAGCACACACAATGTCTGCATAACCAATCTGTCTTCCAGCAGTTCTTAAAACAGAGTTTTGCACAAAATCGATGACTTACCCGTAGTGCTCGAAATCGCCTACTTTCTTAAAAATAGAGGTCCTAACGCGCCCGAAACGTGTTTTCAGCCCGAAAAATATTATTCGGTAGGATGGTATAGTTGCCCTATAGCTTTACTCCCACGAAGAAAGCTCCTCAATCAGAGATCATTTGCCGGTGCCTCCCGTAGAGCTCTCGACAAGGGTGTAGTCTCGCCAACACAAATAGCGAAGAGTAGATGAAGCTCTTACCCTCGTACCGCTTCATGTGCTACTCTTGCTTGCACCTCAACCCTTAGCATGAACCAGGTTGATACCATGAAAAGATGCAGGGGAGAAGAGAGCTTGAGCTCTTGCAAGCACACACACACTCACAAAACCCTAAAAGAGAACACACAAGGTGAGAGGCTAAAAATCTTCTTCTTCTTCACACAACACTCAACACACCATATACAAAGATAAGAGTACACACCATATGAAAAGGAACTCAACCAAATACATACTAGGGTTCTCTATAGTGTGAACCCAACTAAATGAGGTGGCGCTATAACTATGCCAGTCTCTAGAATAATTGTCACACAGCCTAGCATCCCACTGGCCACATATCACCCATGATCTCAACAACTATGCCAGTGGTGTAAGTGTGGGGCCTATCCCCCAGGCGGGTCATCAGTGTCCATCGCCTCACTAGATGAGCTCGATATTATCTCAACAATTATGGGTGATATGTCTTGCCAGTGGTTTACAGGCAACGACTTTGGTGTACTAGAGTTATGGCATAGTTATAGTGCTAGCTTTTGTAGTGGAGTTCACACTATGGAATGACCTTTGAATGTTATAGTAGGAGAGTACTTTCAATTATAGTGTGTACTCTTTATCTCTTTATGTTATGGTTGTAGAGAAGAGTTGTGACATAGTTATGGCACCAACTCATGTAGTCGAGTTCACACTATGAAACGATCTTTATATGTTATAGTAGGAGAATATGTTCTCTTATAGTGTGTACTCTTTATCTCTTTATGTTATGGTTGTAGAGAAGAGAAGACAATAGAAGAAAATTCAGCCATCCATCTCCCTTGTGTGCTTGTCTACTCTTATGCATGTGTGTGTTCTCTTGCAAGGAGCTCAAGCTCATCCTCTCCCCCACATTTTTCTCAGATACATTGTTTGGGGTGGCATAGTCAATGAACTCAAAAATCAGCCTACTCTCATTAAGTTTATTGAGCTAAAATTGAAGTCACTCTAATTCATCTCAACTATATAAAGAGCATTACTCAATTAGCAAGGATCAAGAAAACCATAGAAGAGGATGTCATCATTACAATGCCCTCAAAGAGCTTGCCTCAAGAAGAGTTTGGTAAGATACTTATTCAATTTGTTGAGCTAAAATTGAAGTCACTCTGAATCGGGGTTACCCTTCATCCTGAGCTAAAGTGTGGATGCAAAAAACTAGTATGAATCTGTTAAAGCTGTGAGAACACAAGCTGTGAGAACAGTAGACACTACTGAACTATTCACATAGGCCTCATCAAATATATATATATATATATATATATACATACATATATATGTACATATATATAATTATTGTTCTTGATTTTAATTTCAAGTTACCTTCTTGCCTACCTATAGTTGTAATGAGCTTTACTTTTTTGAATAAAAAAATTAATATGTGATGAGGATACTAAATTTTTGATGCCATCGAGGGATAAAATTTTAAATTTAATATACGCTAGGAGGATACTAAACTATTTTAGAGCCAATAAGCACCCTCAACATTTTTCTAGAAGGTATATGTAGCTTAGCCACTGTTGGAATTAGGGTTAGGGTTGCAACAATGCACACACACAAGACTGAGAAGCTTGAGAGCACACAAACTCACTAGATTAGAAAATGTGTGCCAGATACAAAAGATAAGTACACACCCCAAAATGAGTAGATAAGAGGGTGTACATACGCACGGGAGAAAAAACCCCCTAGTGAGGGAAAAAGAACCCCAGTGGTCCTAAGTATGTTCACACACATCACTACCATATAATGCTCTAAATCCCCCCTAGAGTGATGATATGTGAACATGTACAAGGTATGACTGATCAATCCTGAAAAGGCAGTAAGTCCAAAGCTTTACAAAAAGCTTCAAACTTTTTATAAGGAAGAGCCTTCGTGAATAAATATACCATGTTGTCATGTGTAGGCACATAGACCAAGCTGACCTCTTCTATAGAGAGTCTTTCCCTGACATAGTGGTAATGAACCTCAATGTGCTTAGTGCAAGCATGAAACACTAGGTTCCTCACAACTGCTAATGTGCTATGGTTGTCAATGAAAATTGTAGTGTTAGACGATTGTCCAACACCCAAATCAGCTACTATAAGGCATCTGAGCCACACACACTCAACTATAGTTGTAAAAGCTACCCTGTACTCAGCTTCACAGTTGGAAGTGGCCATTGTAGGTTGCTTCTTACTAAGCCATGATATACATGAATCACCAAGGCGAAAGCAAAATCCACTAGTGAACACTCGTGTGTCATAACATCCAGCCCAATCTGAATCACTGAAAGCATAATCCAAAATATTGAGTGCCTTGTAAATAGCGAAAAACTCACTTAACAGCGTGCCAATGCTTTGTACCTGGGCTATGCATAAATTTGCTCAACTATGAGACCACATATTGTATATCTAGCCTCGTGTTGTACACATAAAGAAGGGATCCAATAGCCTACTGATACAAACTAGCATCAAAAGAGTCTCCTGCAACTTGAAGACTAAGTCGAGTACCTATCTCCATAGGTGTAGCCACACAGGTTTACAATATTCAAGAATAAACCTCTTCAATAGCCTATGTATATATTTAAACTGCAACATAACAATGCCATCATTGTGCTGCATAAACTGAATCCCCAAATAGTAATGCAAGGGCCCCAAATTTGACATCTCAAATGATGACTATTAGCCTTAAAGGCTGAAATTTGATCTATATCAGGTCCTGTGAGTAGCATGTGATCAACGTATAGAACGATGACTAAAAATGTGTCCTTACTCCTCTTCACATAGAGGGTACTCTCTGTTGGACTGTTGCAAAAATCATTTGCAACCAAGTATGCATGAATCTTCTCATACCATGCTCTAGGAGCCTGCTTAAGGCCATAAAGAGCCTTTTTCAACTTGTATACTTTAGACTCTTCTCCTTTCACAGCAAAACTAGGAGGCTGCAATACACACCTCCTCATGTATAACACCATTCAACTTGTATACTTTAGACTCTTCTCCTTTCATAGCAAAACTAGGAGGCTGCAATACACACCTCCTCATGTATAACACCATTCAAGAATGCAGTCTTAATATCCAACTCATCTACATTCCATCCATGATGTGCTGCTGCTAAAGCAATGAGACACCTAATGGTAGTCATGCGAGATGTGGCTGCAAAGGTCTCATCATAATCAATGCCCTTTTGTTGGGGCATACCCCTTTGCAACAAGTTTGGCCTTGTAGTGATCAATGCTACCATTTGTTTTGCGTTTTAACTTATAAACCCACTTAGTAACCAATGGTCTTCTTGCCATGAGGTAGATCTATTGCAATTAGATTTAAGTGTTGATGTGTGTTATAGACTAACCACCCATGACTAATTATCCATTGATCCGTGCTACAACCTCGTAGTTGGCTGGTGTAGTAGGGATATCATCTAGTACAAACAAGTCAATTTTGTCGCGTCGATTGTTGTCTAAGATGTCTGACTTTTACAACACCCAACACCAACTATGTAGGTTTAGCACAATGGGATGCAGGGGATAAAATAATATATCACTAGGGTCTGTTAGTACTAAATCCCCCTAAAGAATACCCATTATTATAGTTGGGTCTACATCTCGTTATGTATTTTTCTTAATTGGTGTTAAATCACCTAAGTTGAGGACTTCAGATAAGTTAATTTTGTATTGAAGTAATGAGAGAAGGGTTAGTGTAGATAAAAACAAAGTTAGAGTTTGAGGAGGGGCCCGAGGAGTCAACGGCAGCAGCGAACCTATCTTCGCGGCTCATTCAATTAGTAGTCTCAATTTGTCCAGCGGCTCTTGTCTTGCACTTCTTTATCTTACAGCAAGTTGGCTCTCCAATTCCTGTATTCTTGAGTCTTTGTATGACAGAAGAGCTGATATTTCCATTTCTCAAACCATTCTAGCCACATCTAGTTCTCAAACCTGCGTGTGGTAGCTTCCTGTGCTCTTCGCGCTGATGCTTCCACGCTGATGCTTCCAAACCTTGAGCCTTTTCAATCCTCTGAAGCCTTTCTGTTGCCAACCCTTCGTAGTCCTTAAGTTGCTAGGTGATTTGTTTCATTTCCCGTTTGTGGCTTTTAAACATCTATTCCATCTCCATCGACTTGGCCTTGAGCATCTCATTTAATGTTTTAACTTTTTTTGCATGCGCTTTGTTTGCTTATTCCCTTTCAGCCTAAAGATGAAGTACCTTTTGGCCATCAGATGTGAGGGCTTCATTGATTGTAGCTGTGGTCTTTGCGAATTCCTCTTCCTTTTTGTTAGCCTCTTTAAGCTATTCAGCATGTTGTTGTGCTTTGTTTGCCTATTCCCAGCCTAACGATGAAGTACCTTTTGGTCAGCAAATGCGAGGGCTTCATTGATTGTAGCTGTGGTCTTTGTGAATTCCTCTTCCTTTTTGTTAGCCTCTTGAAGCTATTTAGCACATTGTTTTTTTGTGTGTGCAACTTCTTTTTGAAGTTGTTCCCTGGCTTGCTCCACTTACGCCTTTAGTTTTGTATTCTCCTTAATCCTCTGCACAATTGTGAAAAGATGCAGGGGGGAAGAGAGCTTGAGCTCTCTTCCCCCACTTACGCCTTTAGTTCTGTATTCTCCTTAATCCTCTGCACAATTGTGAAAAGATGCAGGGGGGAAGAGAGCTTGAGCTCTTGCAAGCACACACACACACTCACAAAACCCTAATAGAGAACACACAAGGTGAGAGGCTGAAAATCTTCTTCTTCTCTACTCAACACTCAACACACCATATACAAGAATAAGAGTACACACAATATGAAAGGTACTCAACCAATACATACACGGGTTCTCTATAGTGTGAACCCGACTAAATGAGCTGGCGCTATAACTATGCCAGTCTCTAGAATGGCTGTCACACAGCCTGTCATCCCACTGGCCGCATATCTCCCATGATCTCACCAACCATGCCAGTGGTGTAAGTGTGGGGCCTATCCCCCAGGCGGGTCATCAGTGGCCACCGCCTCACTAGACGAGCTCGATATCGCAACACTCCCCCTCGAGCTCAACTCCATCTCATGTACACCAAGCGAAGCCCTGAATCTGCGGAGCTTCTCTGTACCCAATGCTTTGGTGAAGATGTCAGCTACCTGATCCTCTGTGCTGACATAAACAAGGTCAAGGTCTCCTGCCAAGACCTTCTCTCTGACGAAGTGGTAGTGGACCTCTATGTGCTTTGTACGAGCATGAAAGACTGGGTTCCTGGCCAACTGTATACTACTAATGTTGTCACAGAAAATGACAACTTGTCTATCCACTGATAGACCCAAATCTGCAAGTAGCTTTCTCAACCAAGCTACCTCACATGCTGCCATAGCAGCTCCTCTGTACTCGGCCTCTGTACTCGATAGAGCAACCGTAGGCTGCTTCTTGCTGCTCCAAGTCACAGTAGCACTCCCCAAAGAAAACATGAAGCCACTGGTAGATCTTCTATCTGAGATACTACCAGCCCAATCAGCATCTGTGTACCCATGTACACATATCTCTGTCCCAGTCTCATAGAATAGTCCACAATGCAAAGTAGACTTCACATACCTCAGTATGCGTCTCACTGCATCCAAATGCGGTTTCCGTGGAACCTGCATAAACTGACTCACCAACCCAACAGCATAGCTCAAATCTAGTCTGGTGATCGTTATGTAGATCAAACTTCCTACTATGCGTCTGTACATAGTAGGATCCTCCAAGATCTCTCCTGAATCTGCACTCAACTTGCCATTTTGATCCAATGGCACAGAAATAGGCTTACAGCCTGTCATACCATACTTGGACAACATGTCCAAGCCATACTGTCTCTGCAGTAATCCAATGCCATGTGGTGACCTAATCACCTCAATGCCCAAGAAATATCTGAGCTCCCCCAGATCATTCATCTCAAACTTCTGTTTAAGAAAGATCTTCACATCAAGGATCTCTGCATCATGGTCCCCCGTAATGATCAAGTCATGTACATAGATGACAACAAGCACAACTCCTCTATCACCATGTCTCACATACAATGAGAAATCTGCATTGGCTACATGAAAGCCAATAGTGACAAGATATTCAGAAATCTTGTCAGACCATGTTCTTGGTGCTTGCTTTAAGCCATACAAGGCTTTCTTCAACCTGCAAACATGCTCAGGGTGACCCACATCCTCATAACCACCCAGGTGGCTGCAACATATACACCTCTTCTTGCAAATCCCCATGCAAGAATGCATTCTTTACATCCATCTGATGTAAAGACCATTGCTTTGACGCAGCCATTGCTATCACAACTCTCACTGTTGCCATCTTGGCAACTGGGCTGAAAGTTTCCTCATAATCAATCCCATATGTCTGCGCATATCCTTTGGCTACCAATCTAGCCTTGTACCTGTTTATGCTTCCATCACTGTTATGTTTAACTTTGTACACCCACTTGCATCCAATGGCTTTCTTGCCTTCAGGCAATTGCACTAAATCCCAAGTCTCATTTCCATATAGTGCATCCATCTCCTCATCCATAGCTTTCTCCCAACACACATTTCCAACAGCCTCATCAATGCATGTGGGCTCAACAACCTGCACAACCTTTGCCATATATGCATAGTGATGTGCCACATAACCATCATAGGTAAATCTCTGCACAGGATTTCTCACTCTCCCAGATCTTCGCAGCTTCTCATTCATGGCTTCCATAGCCTTCTTTACACCAGGTGTTCTCATAGCTGGGATCCCAAGCTCCTCATCAAGGCTCATATCTGAGCCACTAGACTCTCCATCAACATGAGAATGCCCTGCAGAAATGTCAGGCATACCAAGGGGCTCAACCACTTTCTCTTTTCCTTTACGTGATGTACTAATCACATTTGCAGGACTGGTATTATGACGTAGCCTGCCACTCCATGGTCTATCAACAGACCCACTAGATGAGGACTCTCCTGGTCCACTCAAAGACTGTGATTGCTGACCTGCATTCTGTGCAACCACACTTCCACTCACATCAGCCCCAACAGCTTCTTTTTCAGCAGCATACCAGCTGCTCATCTCATCAAAGACAACATCCCTGCTTACCCTCAACTCACGTGTAGCAGGGTTATAACATCTGTATCCCTTTTGCTCAAGGGAATATCCAATAAACACACATTTTTCGACTTTTGGATCCAGCTTAGTTCTCAGCTCATCTGGCACATGCACATATGCAATGCATTCAAAAACTTTCAGATGAGACAAATCTGGTTTTCTGCCAGTAAACCTCTCCTCTGGAGTTACATCATGTATGGCTGCAGTTGGAGTCCTGTTCATGATGTATACTGCTGTAGAAACAGTCTCAGCCCAATAGCAATGCGGCATATTCTTCTCTTCCATCAATGCTTGCGCAATCTCAGCAATGTGCCTGTTTTTCCGCTCAGCAACTCCATTTTGCTGCGGAGTGTATCTGCATGTGAACTGTCTCCGAATACCATTCTTCTTAAAAAATTCAGACAACTCATTGGAGAAGTACTCTCCCCCTCCATCTGACCTTAGGCACTTCACATATTTCCCTGTTTGCTTTTCAACCAAAACTCTGAAATTCTGAAAGTGAGTGAACACCTCACTCTTTTCCTTCATGAAATATACCCACACTTTCCTTGTGTGGTCATCAATGAAAGTCACATAGTACCTACAGCCTCCCATAGATATGGTCTTCGTAGGACCCCATACATCTGAATGCACAACATCTAGTGCATTTCTGCTCACATATCTGTTACGTGGAAACACATGCTTTGTTTGCTTCCCAAATTGGCATGCTTCACATATTTTCTGCATACCTTCCACTTTAAATTTTGGCAGCCCTGTCACAATTCCTTTTGTCTGCATAGACTTCAATCTCTGCACATTTACATGTTCAATTCTTTTATGCCATATGTCTGTGTCTACAACAACTCCTGAACCATTTGCAAACATCACAGCACTCATTTCAGGCATGTCTACATCCAATGTAGACATTCTGCCCACTCTATTGCCTTTTGCAACCAACCTGCACTTGTCTTTAAAATCTTCAACATAACATCCATCAGGGTTAAACCGAACCTGCAACCCCTGCTCAATCATCTAGCCAACTGAAACCAGATTCTTTGTTATGTTCGGTACATGAAGTACATCTGCAAGTACTTCACTTTGCCATCCTGCATAGACAATGGTACATCTCCAACGTGGGCAATTGGATGAGCCGTGTCATCCCCTGTTTCCACAAAACCTGGTCTTTTCGGGTTTTTCATCTCCTTGAACCACTCCCCATGACTTGTCATGTGGTTCGAAGTGCCTGAATCCACATACCATACATTATCTTTTTGTGCTGCATCAACATTTTTAGACATGGCATTCACGACATGCTGCATAATAAACAACCTTTCATTATCCTCATTATTTCTGCTTGAGGATGCATAGTTGTTTTGCTGCACTTTCCCATTTTGCATGTCAGCCTGCTTCTTATAACATTCTGCCTGCACATGTCCAGGCTTACCACAATAATAGCATTCACGTGCATCATTATATTGCCTTTGCCAATTTCCATGGCCTCTTTGACTCCCCCTGCCTCTGAATTTGCCTCTTCCACCTGCGTGTTGTTGTTGTTGTTGATTCTGGGACTGTTGTTGTTGCTGCTGCTGCTGGCCGTAATTCTGATTACCTGTACGGCCACCTCCTTGACCGCGTCCATGGCCTCCTCTACCTCGTCCTCTTCTTGAACTCGTGTAGAAGGCCTGTTGCTCTGAACTGTTTTTGCTTTGTGAAGACTGTTGGTCTTCACCGAAGTTCTTCTCTTCGATAATCAGCATAGACACCAAATCTGTAAAGTTGGGAATGTTTTCCCGAGTCTGAATAGATGTCTTGAACGCCTTGTATTGTGACCCGAGACCACGTAGACAGACTTCCACCTTGTCATCATCATCTACTGACACACCAATAGATGCAAGGGATTCCACAATACCCTTTATCTTCAACGCATAGTCATTCACAGACATGCTCTTTTTCTCCACAGTATGAAGTTCATTCTTCAACTGTATCTTACGTGCCTTGGTATTTGTTTCATAGAGCTTTACCAAGGTGTCCCACGCCTCCTTGGGGGACTTGGCATCCTGAATGTGCCCAATCATGGTGTCTTGTATACTAATGGAGAGCCAATACATAACCTTCCTGGCTCCTTGGTTCCAGTCTTTAAACTCTTTCACATCTGCAGCAGTCGGATTTCTATCCGGTATCGCCGGTGCCTCTTCATGCTCACCTTCTATGTAGTCCCAATAGCCTTTTCCCATTAGGAAATTTGTCAACCTGAACCTCCAAGCATGGAAGTTATTCTTATCAAGCTTCTCAGCCACAATCTGTGCTATGCCATCATTAGACATCTTGCCAAACACACAATTTTACCAGAAACTGCACTCTGGTTTTTTTCTGCACAAGTGCTGTATTTTCTGCACAGCGGTACTGTAGTACTCTCAAATGTCACCAACAGTGACTTCAATGTGCATACATACACATTGAAGTCAAACACACAATTTTACCAGAAACTGCACTCTGGTTTTTTTCTGCACAAGTGCTGTATTTTCTGCACAGCGGTACTGTTGTACTCTCAAATGTCACCAACAGTGACTTCAATGTGCATACATACACCCAATGGCAACTGTAGATCTCTTTGCAGCACCCACAGTGTCTGCACAGTCAATCTGTCTTCCTGCAGTTCTTAAAACAGAGTTCTGCAGAGAATCGATGACTTACCCCCAGTGCTCGAAATCGATGACTTACCCGCAGTGCTCGAAATCGCCTGTTTTCTAAAAACGGAGGTCCAGACGCGCCCAAAACGCGTTTTCGTCCCGGAAATTTCAGTCCGAAGGACTCTATAGTTGCTCTATAGCTTTACTTCCGCGAAGAAAACTCCTCAATCAGAGATCATTTGCCGGTGCCTCCCGTAGAGCTCCCGACAAGGGTGTAGTCACCAACACAAATAGGGAAGAGTAGTTGAAGCTCTTACCCTCGTACCGCTTCCTGTGGTTCTCTTGCTTGCAGCTCAGCCCTTAGCACGAACCAGGCTCTGATACCATGAAAAGATGCAGGGGGGAAGAGAGCTTGAGCTCTTGCAAGCACACACACACACTCACAAAACCCTAATAGAGAACACACAAGGTGAGAGGCTGAAAATCTTCTTCTTCTCTACTCAACACTCAACACACCATATACAAGAATAAGAGTACACACAATATGAAAGGTACTCAACCAATACATACACGGGTTCTCTATAGTGTGAACCCGACTAAATGAGCTGGCGCTATAACTATGCCAGTCTCTAGAATGGCTGTCACACAGCCTGTCATCCCACTGGCTGCATATCTCCCATGATCTCACCAACCATGCCAGTGGTGTAAGTGTGGGGCCTATCCCCCAGGCGGGTCATCAGTGGCCACCGCCTCACTAGACGAGCTCGATATCTCAACAAATTGTTTAGCTAAGGACTTGATTGTTTCTTTCTAAAATCTTATCTTGGTCTCTTGCTCTTTTGCAACCTTTAAACCCTTGAGGATGACATCCTTATGTGTTGTAGCTGTTGCCATTTGTTCCTAAAGTATTTATACTTGGTCTCACTGGCTTCATGGACTTTCTTCCAGAGAGTAGCATTTTGATCCCGGAGCATGTGTAGTCAATAAATGGTAGCACCGTACTCTTTGTTCCTGTTCCCAGATTGAAGCACTAGTTGACGATGCGGAGTCTTCTAAATCCCATAATGGTAATTGCATTAAACTATCCAAGCCGTCCATAGTTTCTTATAGGATGCAGTTTGCATCCAAATTATGCCAGAAAGAATCAGCGTGGATCTTCTCTTCATCATCCAGTCGGCGTCTCTTGCTTGTGCTTGTTGCTTCTTTGTCTCTTTTTCTTTTGTTCGCTTCTTTCTTTCTTCTGGGACCTCTCGATGTTCTGAAGTTGCTTCTTCATTCCTTTGGTGCACATCTTCTTGCAGCACATCTTTCCCTGCGGCTTTCATTGCACCAATCCCTACCAATGCATCTTGATCTGATATAATTAAATACTAAAGCGGTGATAAGTTCTTGAAGACTATCTGAGCTGGGCTAGGAGAAGGTGTTTGTTGAGGTACTTCAGCGACTGTGCTTACTAGAATTTATGATAAGCTTATCCCCCTGGCTTCCTGGTGCTCCACAACTTTCTAATAAGAAGCTATTTCCTGTGCCAGTTCTTCTTCTAGGCATTTTGACACCTCAGCAACTCCGGGGATGATACCCCTCATTTCTTGTCAGTCTTTTTTCTTCTGCTCTTCCTTAGTTCCTTCATCATATCTTTTTTGTCCTTTACTAATGCTTTCCCTTCTTGCTGTTCACTAGAGGTAAGTATTGGTTACTCTACCTACGTTGCTTGTTGTACTTGTTCTTGTAGCACTAATTTTGGAATAGGAAGCTCTGTAGCATGATTAGCAACTTTGTAAGCAAGTAGGGATTGCATAATTTTGATTGGTGCACCTTCAGGTAGTTCTCCATTTCCCTGTGGATGTACCAGACCTAGTCTTTCTCTTTCTCCTCATGCACCTTGGCAATCCTATTAAGAGGGACCCTATTGTATCGGGCCACTCGCTTTACGTGCATAATGAGAGACATGGCACGACATGCTTTCTATGTCACCTCATGCCTTATATTCTCATATTTAGCCCCGTTTGAATTGTATGAGCTTCTCTTAAGCATAGCATCGAAGGGAATCTTTTCAAAGTTATAAGAATGGATCTTCATTGGTGGTGGCAACTGCAAGGCCTCATGGATTAAATCTTTGGAGAGGAGGACCTGTTCAGTGGTACCATTTGCCTTGGTTACTTGTCCCCACTTAGTTTCCCTATCATAAGTCTTTAAATACTCAGCACACAACTCTGTGTTGATTGCGTGGGGAAGGCATTCAACCATTCATCCTAGCCTTACCTTCTCCAACTTGTTCTTGACTTCTGCATCTTCTAAAATCTGCAAACATTCTGGGCTATTGTACTATAAGGCTATCTTCCCATGCACAGTTTGTACATCCTTGCTAATTATAGAGCCATGGAACATTTTTGCATATTTTCCCAAATAACTGAGCTTTTTGGTGACCCTGAGGCACTTGCTTGTGTGACGCTCGAAGTTTCTGCGACTTCCGATTTAGGGGTTTTGGATGTCAACATCTGTAACATTGATTAGAGAGTCAATCATACTGGTGAGAGAATGTGCTCTTTTCTCCTTTTTCTTCATTTTTTTTTGATATTGTGTGTGTGTGTGTGTGCTATATTGATGAGAAGGGTGTTAGTCGGGTGAGCAATAACTAGGTGTGAATTTGTGAAGATGGATACAGGTGGGAATTTGTGAAGATGGATACAGGTGGGAAGGCTTAAGCCATGAATATGCAGGTTTTTAGTCTGTGAGATAGCAATTTGCTAGCGCATGAAACAGTTAAGCCATGAGAGGGTTAAGTCGTGAGAGATGGCTTAGCTCGTGAGACTTGGTAGTGCATGAGAGGGTTAGGCTATGAGATGGCTTAGCCCATGAGACTTATTAGCACATGAGAGGGTTAAGCCTGAGATGGCTTAGCCCATGAGACTTGTTAGCGCATGAGAGGGTTAAGCCGTGAGATGGTTTGGCCATGAGATGGTTAGGCCGTGAGAGTGCAGGTACTTAACCACCGTGAGATAGCAGGGTCTTCATTCATGAGATAGTAGGTTACTTGGCCCATGAAACAATTAAGCCGAGAGAGGATTAAACCATGAGATGTCTTAGCCTGTGAGACTTGCTAGCATGTGAGAGGGTTAAGCCATGAGATGGTTAGGCCATGAGAGTGTAGGTACCATGAGATAGCAGGTTAAACCATGATGATTTTTTGATTTTTTGAAATAATGATACTAGGTGTAAGCTAGGCCATGCTCTATACATATGGGCAAAGATTCAGGATTGTGTAGGTTCATCATGAAGATCCAAATGGATCCTGTGAAATAGCAGACGGCTATTTTGTGGGAAAAATCCATCAAGAGTGAAACATTCTATGTACAGACATATGACGGGTGACAAACAATCATAGCGCCATGAGAGCACACGCAATGAAGTTTCATTACTTGCAAGATTTATCATGACATGTGATTTGTGTACTAACAATTTACAAAGGAAAGAGAGAAAGAAAAAGAAAAGAAAGAAAATAAGGTTAAAGCACAAGCTCCCACCTCAAATTGAAGTTGCAAACAATGCGGGGTAGAAGATCACTTGGAAATCTGAGAGCGATGAGCAGCAATTCGCGTTGAGCAATGTTGAAGCAATCGCACAAGCAGAATGCACAAATGAGGAAAGAAAACGATTTTATGAAGCAGCCGTCTTGGCCTTGGTGGCGGCTATCTTAATGAAGTATGCCATGTGGTGACATTCTACGATTGGCGAAGGGAATGTGACCATTTCACACCGTGAAGTAGTAAGGCGGTTCACAACGTGAACCATTCCAGACCAGTTCACGATGTGAAGTGCTTGGGGTCTCATGACATGAACTATTTTTGACCATTTCACGACGTGAAGGACTAAGGCATTTCAAGATGTGAACTATTTCTGATACTCTGGGTGCAAGGTTAATATTTTATGCTCCTTACATGCTCAAACACTCAATTCCCCACCTCATGCATTCATAAATTTTTTGAATACATGAAACAAATGATCATGTTTCATGCATGAAACTCAAACATTTTTACCTTGTACCCATTGTGTTGAGAAATGGATACCTCTTGTACTTCATCTCTGTTTATTGCCACAAAAACCCATTTGGTACCTTGGCACTTGTGGGAATTTGTTGTTTTTGCAACCGCTTTAGTTTAGTGTGAAGTGCTTGATCTTTCCCTCCATCCAATTGAAGAGTGCCTCCATTGAATCTTGTTGATTGGGTTCTGTTTCGTTTACATGTGGTTGCACGCTTTTTCTTCTTTTCTCCTTAACTTTTTCGTTTACATGTGGTTGCACACTTTTTCATCTTTTCTCCTTAACTTTGTCAAATTCTTTTATCGTGGTGGGTGCAGTTGGCGGTATTGCTATCTTTTGTTCACTATGTCGAATAGGCTTCTTTCTCCAAACCAATTTTTGTACCTTCTTAGCATTTTGGTTTAGCTGGAAATTGGTCCTGTTTGCTTTTATCATCATTCCCTATATTTCTAAAAGTATTTGCAATATTGAACCTTGGGTAGGACTTCGGCGCCCATATTGTTGTATTGCCCTGGTAAAAAATAACCATGTGCAGCTAGCAAATCCTTTTGAACCCATTGCTTTTGAGTGCTTTGTGGATGGTGGCTTAGTTTGGAATACTGTTGGCTGACTTTGGTTGGCTGACTTTGGATGGCCTTCTCTTTCCCTTGTATGAAGCTTGAACTTTTTTCTTTGATCCCCCAGTTACTCCTTTTGCATCATAGTCTCCATGGGCTCGAAGTTGGTTCTTAGGAATCCACTACTGAATTACTGGAGACTTTGGCTATTTTCTATGTGGGGGCTGTGATGCTGATGCCTTCTCTAATATGATAGCTTTTTTCTTTGGCATTGGCATTTTCATGTCATCTATCATAGCCTGCTTTCCCTTGTTTAATGGGCTCCATAATGGCACAATAATGATATCCTTGCCCTCATTGAGTTGTGCAGCCCTCTTTTTCCACTGGATATTACAATTACTAGTGTAACTCCAAGATCACCCAAGGATCATTTCTTCCTCCATAGATCCTGCAAAGCATAACAAACACCTTCCTAACCAAGGGATTATTTTTGAGAAAATATTAACACTTAAGAATCTCACAGCTTTGGTAGTTGATTAATGCACACTTCATACTTGTGCATTGGTGGCCTCAAGGTGAGGTTTGTCTAGAGCTTCCCATGTTTCATAAGAGATCAGGTTATGACTTGATCCCATATCGATTCATGCAATGCTTGTTGCACGACTTTTAGTCTTCTTGACTTTCACACTGAGACGTGCTGGATCAATGTCCAGGTCATCCTCATCAAGGAGGGTTAGTGAAACCATGTTCACATGTAATATTCTCTCCTAGAGTCTCTATTTAGCCTTGGCTTCCCTTCCTGAGCTTGCTTGATTTTTTCCTTGGCTAGCTCTTTTGGTTTTAGTAGATTCTCTTGCATGAGAATCTCTTGGGTCAATGGTCTGTAATAATACTTTTTAAGCTTGCTTCCATTGATGCAACCCTCCATTTGCATACCCTCAATAGTTTCAATTTGGATCGACTCTTGAGGTGTGATTTCGAGCACTCAAATGGTCCTAATCCTATGTACTTCAGTTTCTTTTTTCTGGTGCTTCTGACACCATACATGAGGACAAGGTCCCCTTGCTTCTAATGTTTTTGTCAAGATAGTACACAAAATCTTATAAGGTGATGGCTTTCAGTGGACTACAAGGTTCCCCACTAATCGAGTCCACCTGTCCGTAGGATGGTGTCGTTGGGGCATTCCATCCTCCCACTTTCCACCCTACTCACGCGTCAATTTGTTTTTTAATGAATTCTACCACACTGTTTGACATAAATAAACATATTCCTTAATTAAGGCCCTTTTCACAAGGTTTGTTAAAACAGCTTTTTTCCACAGTACAATAATGCCAAAGACAAGATTTATAAAAAAGTTTATACATGAATCAATTTCATACAAGCCAAACCGGCTCTGGGCAGGCCTGTCGCCCTCTCAGGCTCCATCGCTCGATCCTCCCGCCCCTCAGAGGGATGTCTGCACACTAGGGTGGGCTTATTCACCACACTAGCTTGGGCCCTCAGAACTAGGCAGCATCATAATCTCTCGCCTTAATCGGTGAACCTTATTCTCCCAATGGTATGAGGGATAGCTTGGGCCATTCCCGAGCTTTGCTAACGATGCCGCCCGGCTACACAAGCAGGGAACGGAGTTAGCGTCGAAGCCAGGAAAAACTTACACTCTTTAAAGATAACAATTTCAATGCAATTTATTGAATACATCACATAATTCGTAACTTCATACAATTTTATGTCATTATTTTAAAAGGGAAAGATACACATTTATTAACACTAATGTAAAAAAACTCTTCTTTAAAAGATAACCAAGCTAACCTGGCCACCATTTCTTTCAAGAGCTTGCAAAGGGAGGGTTGGAGCTGCATCGGGAGCATCTTCCCTAATCTCGTTGTTGCGCGATCCTCCCGAGGCAATATTCTAACATTTTCGAGAAGGAGCTATCTTGGATGTTGTCTTGTAGGGCTTGTTGCGGTCAAAACGCTTCAATCGGATCTCAATTCTGAGATCGTTTGCTCACCGTATGAGCAAAAGACCACAGCGCACGAAGCCTCTCTTAAGGCTAAAACCTCTTACTAAAGTCCACACAAATGGGGGGGATTGTGAGATGTCCTTAACACAAAAACGTTTTGTAAAAGGGGAGAAGGGTTGAGGGCTGCTGTAAGTCTCTTCACACGGGGGGGTGTGCGGAGAAGAGTTAAGGACACTGCCTCCTAGCAAGAGGGGGATAGAGGGAAATTGCCTTATATGAAAAGTGGCAAATGAGGGGGTGTGAGAGGGGTGGCTACAAGGGGCAACTGCACTACAGTAAGTACACTGCACAGGGACGGAGGGCGGAACAGCAGTAGAGCATAGGCTACACAGAAATGCGTGTTGCCCATGGAGCACCCCGAGCGAGGGTTTATATAACTGTGGGGTACAGGTACGGGCGTTGGGCAAAGCAAGAACGAAAGGACGGTATACCAGCAAAGGCTGTAGATCAGTGGCCTACATGGGTCTAGGGGAAAGGTACGGTGTCGGTTTAACAGGGAAAGGAGTGGTACGCATGTACCTTATCTGGTCAGGGGCAGCATGGGTGTCCATGTAGCGGTACGTGTGGACCACACAGTGGGCGGTCGTCCTTTGGTTCTTGTGTGGCCATCGTACGGGCACCCTGATAAGTGTGTATGGTCCAAATTTTGGGGTGGGGTCCCCAAATTTGGGGCGTCAGTCTCGATTCACGTGTCGAACCGCCCCGAGGGGCGAATTTTTTTTTTTGCCCGGGAGGTTCTCCTAGTCATTGGGGTTCAGACCGTTCGTCAATTGGATGCCTGGTTATGCATTTATTAAGGTTTAAAGGTTGTCGCTTTTTAACTAAAAAATGACTGAAATTTGCGTATAAGCTTGATCCGGTGTCTATGTTAGGGTAAAATTGCGTGCACATTCCAAATTTGGGCTCAGAATTTGAAGATTCTAAGTAGAAACGACTCATTTAATAAAATCATTGATTTTTATACCATAAAAACTCTATTACGTGGACATTTCTTTATTAGTGAAGATGGGTATGTTACATCCTTTCCCCCTTAAAGAAATCGAGATGTCCTCATCTTGTCATGAATTGGGGAGAATCCTTTGAGTGTAGCTTCATCTTCCCAAGTTGCATCCTCTTCAGGGTTATCTTTCCACTGTACTAGATGTTCTACAAGAGTTCTATTTCGGAGTTGCCTTTCCCTAGAATCTATGATGCTACTGGGTTGTAATTCAAGGACTCCTTGAGTAGGGATTATAACTTGTTCATCATCAAGAATATGATCGAGACTGGGTACATAAGGTTTTAACAAACTTACATGAAATACATTGTCGACTTTGATATGGGCTGGGAGTTGGAGTTTATAGGCACTTTTACCTAGACACTTGATAACTGTATAGGAGCCACAATACCTAGGGCTGAGCTTCTTATATTTCCCAAGTGATAGAGAACTTCGTTTGGGTCGCACTTGTAGAAGAACTTTGTCTCCTTCCTTGAAGATCCTTTCAGACCTCTTGGTGTCAGCATAATGTTTTTGTCGGTCTTGGTGGGTAGCTTTAATATCCTTTTGGATTGCCTTGGTTTGTTCCTCCATCTCTTCGAGCATTTTCCTGGATGCCTCAACTCTTATGGTCGGATCCGAGAAATTTAGAGGAGACAAGCATTCTTGCCCATAGAGTGCTTTGAATGGTGACATTCCTATGCTCTGATGATAAGATGCATTGTAGGCAAATTGTACCAGAGGAAGGTATTGAATCCACCTTCTTGGTTCCTGTCCACAATATGCTCTGAGAATGTCTTCAATTACTTGATTGACTCTCTCAGTCTCGCCATCGGCGGTCTCTGGAGCTGTGCTAAAGCAAAGTTGAGTTCCCAGGGCTTGAAATAAGGACTGCTAAAACTTTGAAGTGAAGTCAGAATCCTGGTCACTTACTATCCTTTTTGGAAGACGATGAAGTTTGAGGACTTCCTTGATGAATATTCGACAACATCAGAAGCTTTGAAGGTCTTCTTTGCTGGTATAAGGTGAGCTACTTTGGTAAGTAAGTCCACTACTACTAGAATGGAATCATATCCTCCTTGAACAGTGGGGAGACTTGTGACAAAATCCATACTAATGCACTCCCACTTCATTTGGGGAATATCCAAGGGTTGAAATTTCCCAGGCATCTTGACCCTTTCAGCTTTGATCCTTTGGCATGAGAGACATTGCTTCAAGTATCGAAGGACATTATTTTTCAAGCCTGCCCAATGAAAGCTCCTTCTTATGGCATTTAATGTTTTTGCATAGCTTGGGTGTCCCACAGTAGGACTATCATGAGCTTCATGGAGGATTAGTTTCTTTAAAGTAGGATCCTTAGGGATACATAGTCTGTGATTGAAGTAGAGGCTTCCTTCATGAGTGGAGTATCCCTTGATTAGATTCTTCTCTTTCTCTGAATTTCCCCCTTCTTCTACTAACTTCATCATCCTCTGATAATCTGGATCATGAGATGAGACTTCTTCCACCTTGACCAGTATGGGATTATTTGGCATTCAAGGAAGATTTGCGGCTAAGTGCATCTGCTACCACATTATCTTTCCCAGGGCAGAATTTGATGTCAAAGTCATATTCTTGTAGAATTTCAATCCATCTCCTTTGTCGCATGTTGAGGTTAGGCTGGGTGAAGATCCACTTTAGACTTTTGTGGTCAGTTTACAAGCTGGAATTTGTCCCCCAAGAGATAATGTCTCCATAATTTGAGGCAATGAACAACTGCTAAGACCTCCAAATCATGGGTGGCATAATTTGCTTCATATTGCTTCAGCTTGTGGGAAGTATAAGCGACTGGTCTTCCTTCTTGGCCTAAGACACCACCAAGTGCTAGACTACTGGCATCAGTAACCACTTCAAATTCCTTGGTGAAATCAGGAAGTTTCAGGACTAGGGCAGAAGTAATAATGACCTTGAGCTGATCAAAACTGTTTTGATGGATTGGCAAATTTTGCAATCCTTCTTAAGAAGAAGATCCGTCAAAGGTGTAGCTACCAAGGCATAATCTTTGATAAAAATCATATACCATCCCGTGATTCCCCAAAACCCACGAACTTCACAAACTGATTTAGGGGATGGCCACTCCAGGATATCTTTGACCTTGGCGGGGTATACTGAAATGCCATCTTTGGAGACGATGAACCTAAGATACTCAATTTGATGAGTAAAGAAGGTACATTTTCTCTTCTTGGCATAGAGCTTGTGTCTGCGCAACAATTGTAGAACTCTACGCACATGCTCCTCATGCTTTTCCATTGATTTGGAGTAGATTAAGATGTCATCAAAGAAAACAAGCACAAATTCATCCAAGTAAGGACAGAATATATCTTGCATTAGGTGGTTGAAGGTTATAGGAGCATTGGTTAACTCGAATGACATTACTGTAAACTCATAGTGGCCATAAAGGGTATTGAAGGCTGTCTTGGGTATATCTGCTTCCTTGACTTTGATCTGATAGTAACTAGACCTCAAATCTATTTTTGAGAAGACTTTGGCCCCATGAAGCTTGTCAAGAAGTTCGTCGATGCGAGGGATAGGATACTTATTCTTGATAGTGACTTGCTTCAACCCTTAATAATCTATGCAAAGGCGAAGAGTTTCGTCCTTCTTTTTTTGGAAAAGGACAGGTGCCCCCCAAGGAGAGCTATTGGGGTGTACGAATCCTTGCTCAATGAGTTGGAAAAGTTGCTCTTTAAGTTCAATGGCTTCAGGAAGGGACATTTTATAGGGCGTTTTTGAGACGGGTTGAGCCCCAGGGATCACCTCGATCTCAGGATCGACTTCTCGAGGAGGCGGTAGCCCTGTAAGCTCGTCAGGGAAGATGTCAGAGAATTCTTGGAGCCAAGAGGGTTCTGTGTCCTTACTAGGTTCAATGGCTTTGTTGAGCTTGACTAAGAAAACTTGCTGACCCTTATGTGTTCCCTTGAGAAGATGTTTTGCCTTGACTACCCTAGATTTAGGTTTTCATGTTATCCCCTGAACGGATATTACTTGGCCATGCTCATTTTCAAAAGTGATACTCCCCTGGTTACAATGAATGCTAGCTTTGTTTACAATTAACCAATCCATCCCAAGGATTCCATCATAAATTCCTAATGGCAAGACTCTAAAGTGGCCACCATGAGTTCGCTCATTACCCAGCTCAAAATCAAGGTTTCCTATAGAGTGGTGAGATACTACTTCTTTCCCACTGGCTAACTCTACAGCCATTCTTCTAGCTATTTGTTGACCCAAGTTTAATTTTTACAAACACCTAGGAGAAAGAAATGAATGGGTACTGCCGCTTGGAGCTAGCAACCACCACTGGTGGAGCTTGGAGGCTATGAATCCCAAGCTCGAAGCAAGGTGAGTTTCCTACGATGGTTGTTGTTTGTTCCACTTTTCCTAGAATAGTAGGGTTCTGGACAAGGAAAAAATAAGGGCTAATGGGTATTCTTGGGGGCTTTTCCAAAAATAAATTCGCCTAGCATCTTAAAACATTCACCCAAATTTTGGCCGTTTTGAAGGGTTTTAGAAAATATTCGCCCAATTTTGGACATTTTTTGAAAACATTCGCCCCATTTTCAATAATTTTAGATTTATATAGGAGAAATTATTACTAGCCCACCTACACATATATTCATGGAGGCATCTTATGTTTTACCCTAGTTTTAAATAAGTTATGAATGAATCATAATAGCTTGGGATCCCATTGGGTGTGCATTTTGTCCATTCACAGTCCCACTTATGCATTTTGCTTTTCACATAGGCCTCCCCACCGCATATTAAGGATAAATTAGTCTATGATTAAACCTTGCCCATATTTTCAATTATGCTTTGAACCTTTGCTCAAGAAATGTCCTTAGTCTATGATTAAACCTTGCCCATATTTTCAATTATGCTTTGAACCTTTGCCTGAGCAATGACCTGGCTTAATAATTTTACAATGTACATGCTTATTATTTTTTCCCAATTTGCCAACCGCAATACTTCGTGTAATTTGTTGGCATAATACCAATGTAAGGCTTTTTATAATTGTACACGTTTCGAGGTGTAGTGTAAACCCAAGGAAAATTTAATATTTTGATCTTATTATTGGGTAGACTGGGATCATTATTCTCTATATCCGCTAGTCCCAATGTCCATAAATTATTTAAAAATTCCCATTTTGGACTTAATTAGGCTATGGAACGACCACTTTCTAAAATTTCTTACTGTGGATGTGACCTTTTGCATGGTGCTGCTAACTTGTACCTTAAAAATCTCAGTCATATATTGAGTTTTGCTTTTACATAGGGGGTTTTAGGGACTAAAATGTTAGTTTTGATTCATGCAGCTTTTTTTCATTAAAACTATCTCTCTCTAGAGTATTTTTTTTCTTTAACTTTTTGAGGGTTAGATGAAGTGATTTTTTAAAATTTCTTAAGAGATATAAGAAATTATTTTGATAGGTTATAAAACCTCAAAATAATTACTCCTGGATAATTCGAAAGTCTACTCCTAGTAAGCAACATTTGTTATTCTAAAAATCTCACTTATTTGGCATCTGAGATTATTGATCTTTTTTCCCTTATATAAGTTCTTGGGATCAAAAAGAAAATTTCTATTTAAAAAGTTTTTGAAAACAAAAGTTTTCTTTCTCTAAGTCAATTTTCTCTCTCTAGATTTTTTTGATAAAATTGAGGGTTTAGTTGCATTCTAATTCGGTATAAAGTACACTACCACAGTGAGAAAGGGAGTTGATCACCTTTCAAGAATCTCAGACCCCTCTAGTGCACATGGTCAAAAGAGAAGGTGCCTCTGGCTCTAGTAATCTCAAAACAACTATTTGAAAAATAGTGCTTAGACTTCATGGGTCCTATTAGCCTAGCCCGCTAACAGACCCAAGTACACTTTATCATAGTCACCACTAACTACTTCACCAAGTTGGCTACACAAAAAGCTGGCACGAGATCAAGGCAATCGCCCAATAAGAAAAGAACCAAAGAGGGCATAGACCCCCAAGTGTGCAAATGTGCACAAAGATGATCTTCATGATAGAGAAAACAATAGTGAAACTCGCTCGCCTTGAGCTAGTCACCCAAAAGACCACCTAGATGTGTGATCAAATTTTGGTTAACATTGGGGCTAGTCATAACGTAATATCTTGGGAGACATGAACCTCATTAGGCCACCATCCCTAACACCATCCATAGCTACCCTCACCATGATAAACAAATGTTGCTAGTCTATAATTGTCGATTATTTTGAAGCAAAATTTTACATTGGAATTAAACCTGTGTTAAGTGCTATGTGACCCTCGCATGTACATTGAAAGAGAGCATCAACCTCAAGAGGTGATATATTGTGATCTCATTAATTACATAATCAATTGGTGATGAAGAGCTGCTACACTTGGAGCTTCCGCATGGGATGGTTATTGTATCCTTGGTGGCAGATGAGGATACCTTGAACCTTATAACATCCCATTGGGTAAATGTTATGGGCTACCAAACCTCCCAAGAAGGAACTCTAAACATTCAACATTGAAAGGAGTAATAAATCATGACCATCGTAGGGTACTTCCTAATGCTTTGAGCTCATGCCCCTTGAGGTCTCCAAGCTCACTTTGAGAAGCTCCAGAATCTGATCATGGTGCTCATTGACCAACCAAAAGACATATATGATGGCTTCAAAGTAGCTCAACTCCTCTTCGACATGAACAAAGGACCCAATGAGCAAGGCATGATGTTGTACTACCATCACCTCAGGTGTCTACCGTCTTACATGCATGTCACATTTGAAGATATGGTAGACACCGAGTTCTGGACTCCGAAACTTCTATTGACATGAGTTTGATGACCAGGTCTTTAGATCTTGGTAATAGGTTCTAAGGAAAAAACCTACATCAAGTAGGTGGGGATGTCAATCCCATGGATTAACAAATATGCTCCTCCGTTTGAGGACATTAATAAGTGTTATGCAGCAAAAGGCACCATAAAAGTTGTACATTATGAGATACTAGCCACCCAAGGTTTTAGTAAGTTTTGGGCGCCCAAGTGTGAATAATGGCTAGTTGTATATAAGGTATTTTCTCATAAATGAATGGACACAATCCTATGTGCCTTCTCTACGGCACCAGGCACGTATCCATGTTAGCATGTTCTATCTTTTTTGTACTATATTGGAAAAAGTTGCTGGGAAAAATAATGGAAAGTTGTAGCAAACATGTGAATCCTATTGGTTTGTATCATGGAACTCGAGTGGCATTATCCTTCTTTTCATGGGCATATATAGTGGATCCATTCTCTGTGTGGGGGGTGCACACTAGTATTGTTGACTATATTCTGGAATGGTTAAGTACTCCCTCCGCCATGCTGGCTATACACAAAAATCTCCTATTCTGGGAATTGCATAATTTGTCACAATTGTGGTATAGCCCCCTTGTGTATGTACAAGATGTGCTTTTTGCCACCGGTGGAAATAGTAGCTGATCATAAAAGGTAAAAATTCTTAAACACCTCTAATTGAGGGGGGATGGAAAAGGGATGACGTGTATGTTCATGAACAAATAGATCAATTTAGGTATGAAAAATAGATCACATGAATTATAATGTGGCACATCAAATACCTCGATTAAGGTATTAGGATGACATGAAGAATGGGATGGCATGCATAAGGACAACCTATTGTTGGCATACACAAGAAGGACCTTGATTGAAGAATGGGATGGCATGCATAAGGACAACCTATTGTTGGCATACACAAGAAGGACCTTGATTGAAGTATTTCATAAATGAAGTTATATTGAGTTTGAATACCACAGACACACAAGACAACAACACCTCCAAGTGCGAATGACCATGTATAAATAAATCTTTAATTGGAAAAAACTTGACATATGGGTGTTAAAACCTTTACTAATATGATACCAGCCCCTTGTTAGAAAAGCCCTAATAGAAATGTTACACAACACTACAAGAGATGGGGAGCATAGACGGTTGAAGAGGAGAGAGAGTAGAGAGAGAGGACTGGGGCAGGTGCACAGGGTAGAGAGAGGGGACCCAGGTAGGTGTAGAGCTTGTGCACAGCTATAGCCGTGCACTACTAATACGTGGCTATAGCCTCATGCATAGCTGTGTGCATAGCCAAGTGTAAAGCCACATACTGGGAAAAAATCTATTCTCCCGCCCCAGTGGCAATAATTCTTCCAGTTCTGGCATTGGTGCCGCTGGAGAGGATACGGTACATACAACTGTCATGTAGATGTGACTTCAGAGTAAGCTTCCAACATTATGCGCTGGCGGGTTAAAATGGTGTTATTTGCATCAACTCCTTGAACATTAGCTTCGGCTTTAGCAATAGATTTCCAGCTCTGATTAATCCTTCATACTCTGCACTAGATAAAGACTCAAGAACACGATTGTCAGTAAACGGTTGTATATCATCTTTAGGTGGAATTAGACATACCTCTTGAATTGGCCTTGGTGGAGATGGGTGGGGTGCCAGCAACTTCTCTCGGGAGCGAGAGTTTCAGTGGGAAATTCTAAAGGGATAGAAGGAAGATCAGAGAATATACAATCCACCTCAGATTTGTTAGTAGGAGTAACACTAGGGTATGGATGTAGTAGTTTACTTACTATAGAGGAAACACAGGATAAGTGGTAAGATTTGAAGAACTTGGTTTTTCTTCTTGACCCTCTCCGGAGCTAGGTGGTGGGTGTATGGACTTGTTAACTTTTATAACTTCTTGGAGTTCTATGATTTCTTCAAGAGTTATATCAGGATATTTGATATGTACTTTATCAAAATTATATATGACATTACTCGTCATGGCTTCCAAATGTTTATGTATATATCGATAAAGCTTAAGAATACCATATGGGTGATAAAGTGTGGATGCAATTAGATTTAAGTGTTGATGTGTGTTATAGACCTCTAACCACCCATGGGTCCATTGATCCGTGCTACAACCTCGTAGTTGGCTGGTGTAGTAGGGATATCATCTAGTACAAACAAGTCAAGTTTGTCGCATCGATTGTTGTCTAAGATGTCTCACTTTTACAACACCCAACACCAACTATGTAGGTTTAGCACAATGGGATGCAGGGGATAAAATAATATATCACTAGGGTCTGTTAGTACTAAATCCCCCTAAAGAATACCCATTATTATAGTTGGGTCTACATCTCGTTATGTATTTTTCTTAATTGGTGTTAAATCACCTAAGTTGAGGACTTCAGATAAGTTAATTTTGTATTGAAGTAATGAGAGAAGGGTTAGTGTAGATAAAAACAAAGTTAGAGTTTGAGGAGGGGCCCGAGGAGTCAACGGCAACAGCGAACCTATCTTCGCGGCTCATTCAATTAGTAGTCTCAATTTGTCCAGCGGCTCTTGTCTTGCGCTTCTTTATCTTACAGCAAGTTGGCTCTCCAATTCCTGTATTCTTGAGTCTTTGTATGACAGAAGAGCTGATATTTCCATTTCTCAAACCATTCTAGCCACATCTAGTTCTCAAACCTGCGTGTGGCAACTTCCTGTGCTCTTCACGCTGATGCTTCCAAACCTTGAGCCTTTTCAATCCTCTGAAGCCTTTCTGTTGCCAACCCTTCGTAGTCCTTAAGTTGCTAGGTGATTTGTTTCATTTCCCGTTTGTGGCTTTTAAACATCTATTCCATCTCCATCGACTTGGCCTTGAGCATCTCATTTAATGTTTTAACTTTTTTTGCATGCGCTTTGTTTGCTTATTCCCTTTCAGCCTAAAGATGAAGTACCTTCTGGCCAGCAGATGTGAGGGCTTCATTGATTGTAGCTGTGGTCTTTGTGAATTCCTCTTCCTTTTTGTTAGCCTCTTTAAGCTATTCAGCATGTTGTTGTGCTTTGTTTGCCTATTCCCAGCCTAACGATGAAGTACCTTTTGGTCAGCAAATGCGAGGGCTTCATTGATTGTAGCTGTGGTCTTTGTGAATTCCTCTTCCTTTTTGTTAGCCTCTTGAAGCTATTCAGCACGTTGTTTTTTTGTGTGTGCAACTTCTTTTTGAAGTTGTTCCCTGGCTTGCTCCACTTACGCCTTTAGTTCTGTATTCTCCTTAATCCTCTGCACAATTGTTTAGCTAAGGACTTGATTGTTTCTTTCTAAAATCTTATCTTGGTCTCTTGCTCTTTTGCAACCTTTTAACCCTTGAATGATGACATCCTTATGTGTTGTAGCTGCTGCCATTTGTTCCTAGAGCATTTATACTTGGTCTCACTGGCTTCATGGACTTTCTTCCAGAGAGTAGCATTTTGATCCCGGAGCATGTGTAGTCAATAAATGGTAGCATCGTACTCTTTGTTCCTGTTCCTAGATTGAAGCACTAGTTGACGATGCGGAGTCTTCTAAATCCCATAATGGTAATTACATTAAACTATCCAAGCCGTCCATAGTTTCTTATAGGATGCGGTTTGCATCCAAATTATGCCAGAAAGAATCATCGTGGATCTTCTCTTCATCATCCAGTCGGCGTCTCTTGCTTGTGCTTGTTGCTTCTTTGTCTCTTTTTCTTTTGTTCGCTTCTTTCTTTCTTTTGGGACCTCTCGATGTTCTGAAGCTGCTTCTTCATTCCTTTGGTCCACATCTTCTTGCAGCACATCCTTCCCTGCGGCTTTCATTGCACCAATCCCTACCAATGCATCTTGATCTGATATAATTAAATACCAAAGCGGTGATAAGTTCTTGAAGACTATCTGAGCTGGGCTAGGAGAAGGTGTTTGTTGAGGTACTTCAGCGACTGTGCTTACTAGAATTTATGATAAGCTTATCCCCCTGGCTTCTTGGTGCTCCACAACTTTCTGATAAGAAGCTATTTCCTGTGCCAGTTCTTCTTCTAGGCATTTTGACACCTCAGCAACTCCGGGGATGATACCCCTCATTTGTTGTCAGTCTTTTTTCTTCTGCTCTTCCTTAGTTCCTTCATCATCTCTTTTTTGTCCTTTAACAATGCTTTCCCTTCTTGCTGCTCACTAGAGGTAAGTATTGGTTACTCTACCTACGTTGCTTGTTGTACTTGTTCCTGTGGCACTAATTTTGGAATAGGAAGCTCTGTAGCATGATTAGCAACTTTGTAAGCAAGTAGGGATTGCATAATTTTGATTGGTGCACCTTCAGGTAGTTCTCCATTTCCCTGTGAATGTACCAGACCTAGTCTTTCTCTTTCTCCTCATGCACATTGGCAATCCTATTAAGAGGGACCCTATTGTATCGGGCCACTGGCTTTACGTGCATAATGAGAGACATGGCACGACATGCTTTTTATGTCACCTCATGCCTTATATTCTCATATTTAGCCCCGTTTGAATTGTATGAGCTTCTCTTAAGCATAGCATCGAAGGGAATATTTTCAAAGTTATAAGAATGGATCTTCATTGGTGGTGGCAACTGCAAGGCCTCACGGATTAAATCTTTGGAGAGGAGGACCTGTTCAGTGGTACCATTTGCCTTGGTTACTTGTCCCCACTTAGTTTCCCTGTCATAAGTCTTTAAATACTCAGCACACAACTCTGTGTTGATTGCATGGGGAAGGCATTCAACCATTCATCCTAGCCTTACCTTCTCCAACTTGTTCTTGACTTCTGCATCTTCTAAAATCTGCAAACATTCTGGGCTATTGTACTATAAGGCTATCTTCCCATGCACAGTTTGTACATCCTTGCTAATTATAGAGCCATGGAACATTTTTGCATATTTTCCCAAATAACTGAGCTTTGGACCACATGATGGTGTCTTTTTTCTTTCCATTGGTGACCCTGAGGCACTTGCTTGTGTGACGCCCGGAGTTTCTGCGACTTCCGATTTAGGGGTTTTGGATGTCAACATCTGTAACATTGATTAGAGAGTCAATCATACTGGTGAGAGAATGTGGTCTTCTCTCCTTTTTCTTCATTTTTTTTTGATATAGTGTGTGTGTGTGTGTGCTATATTGATGAGAAGGGTGTTAGTCGGGTGAGCAATAACCAGGTGTGAATTTGTGAAGATGGATACAGGTGGGAATTTGTGAAGATGGATACAGGTGGGAAGGCTTAAGCCATGAATATGCAGGTTTTTAGTCTGTGAGATACCAATTTGCTAGCACATGAAACAGTTAAGCCATGAGAGGGTTAAGTCGTGAGAGATGGCTTAGCTCGTGAGACTTGGTAGTGCATGAGAGGGTTAGGCTATGAGATGGCTTAGCCCATGAGACTTATTAGCACATGAGAGGGTTAAGCCTGAGATGGCTTAGCCCGTGAGACTTGTTAGCACATGAGAGGGTTAAGCCGTGAGATGGTTTGGCCATGAGATGGTTAGGCCGTGAGAGTGCAGGTACTTAACCACCGTGAGATAGCAGGGTCTTAATTCATGAGATAGTAGGTTACTTGGCCCATGAAACAATTAAGCCGAGAGAGGATTAAACCATGAGATGTCTTAGCCCATGAGACTTGTTAGCATGTGAGAGGGTTAAGCCATGAGATGGTTAGGCCATGAGAGTGTAGGTACCATGAGATAGGAGGTTAAACCATGAAGATTTTTTGATTTTTTGAAATAATGATACTAGGTGTAAGCTAGGCCATGCTTTATACATATGGGCAAAGATTCAGGATTGTGTAGGTTCATCATGAAGATCCAAATGGATCCTGTGAAATAGCAGACGGCTATTTTGTGGGAAAAATCCATCAAGAGTGAAACATTCTATGTGCAGACATATGACGGGTGACAAACAATCATAGCGCCATGAGAGCACACGCAATGAAGTTTCATTACTTGCAAGATTTATCATGACATGTGATTTGTGTACTAACGATTTACAAAGGAAAGAGAGAAAGAAAAAGAAAAGAAAGAAAATAAGGTTAAAGCACAAGATCCCACCTCAAATTGAAGTTGCAAACAATGCGGGGCAGAAGATCACTTGGAAATCTGAGAGAGATGAGCAGCAATTCGCGTTGAGCAATGTTGAAGCAATCGCACAAGCAGAATGCACAAATGAGGAAAGAAAACGATTTTATGAAGCAGCCGTCTCGGCCTTGGTGGCGGCTATCTTAATGAAGTATGCCATGTGGTGACATTCTACGATTGGTGAAGGGAATGTGACCATTTCACACTGTGAAGTAGTAAGGCGGTTCACAACGTGAACCATTCCAGACCAGTTCACGATGTGAAGTGCTTGGGGTCTCATGACATGAACTATTTTTGACCATTTCATGAGGTGAAGGACTAAGGCATTTCAAGATGTGAACTATTTCTGATACTCTGGGTGCAAGGTTAATATTTTATGCTCCTTACATGCTCAAACACTCAATTCCCCACCTCATGCATTCATAAATTTTTTGAATACATGAAACAAATGATCATTTTTCATGCATGAAACTCAAACATTTTTACCTTGTACCCATTGTGTTGAGAAATGGATACCTCTTGTACTTCATCTTTGTTTATTGCCACAAAAACCAATTTGGTACCTTGGCACTTGTGGGAATTTGTTGTTTTTGCAACCGCTTTAGTTCAGTGTGGGAGTGCTTGATCTTTCCCTCCATCCAATTGAAGAGTGCCTCCACTGAATCTTGTTGATTGGGTTCTGTTTCGTTTAAATGTGGTTGCACGCTTTTTCTTCTTTTCTCCTTAACTTTTTCGTTTACATGTGGTTGCACACTTTTTCATCTTTTCTCCTTAACTTTGTCAAATTCTTTTATCTTTGTGGGTGCAGTTGGCGGTATTACTATCTTTTGTTCACTATGTTGAATAGGCTTCTTTCTCCAAACCAATTTTTGTACCTTCTTAGCATTTTGGTTTAGCTGGAAATTGGTCTTGTTTGCTTTTATCATCATTCCCTATATTTCTAAAAGTATTTGCAATATTGAACCTTGGGTAGGACTTCGGCGCCCATATTGTTGTATTGCCGTGGTAATAACCATGTGCAGCTAGCAAATCCTTTTGAACCCATTGCTTTTGAGTGCTTTGTGGATGGTGGCTTAGTTTGGAATACTATTGGCTGACTTTGGATGGCCTTCTCTTTCCCTTGTATGAAGCTTGAACTTTTTTCTTTGATCCCCTAGTTACTCCTTTTGCATCATAGTCTCCATGGGCTCGAAGTTGGTTCTTAGGAATCCACTACTGAATTACTGGAGACTTTGGCTATTTTGTATGTGGGGGCTGTGATGCTGATGCCTTCTCTAATATGATAGCTTTTTTCTTTGGCATTGGCATTTTCATGTCATCTATCATAGCCTGCTTTCCCTTGTTTAATGGGCTCCATAATGGCACAATAATGATATCCTTGCCCTCATTGACTTGTGCAGTCCTCTTTTTCCACTGGATATTACAATTACTGGTGTAACTCCAAGATCACCCAAGGATCATTTCTTCCTCCATAGATCCTGCAAAGCATAACAAACACCTTCCTAACCAAGGGATTATTTTTGAGGAAATATTAACACTTAAGAATCTCACAGCTTTGGTAGTTGATAAATGCACACTTCATACTTGTGCATTGGTGGCCTCAAGGTGAGGTTTGTCTAGAGCTTCCCATGTTTCATAAGAGATTAGGTTATGACTTGATCCCATATCGATTCATGCAATGCTTGTTGCACGACTTTTAGTCGTCTTGACTTTCACACTGAGACGTGCTGGATCAATGTCCAGGTCATCCTCATCAAGGAGGGTTAGTGAAACCATGTTCACATGTAATATTCTCTCCTAGAGTCTCTATTTAGCCTTGGCTTCCCTTCCTGAGCTTGCTTGATTTTTTCCTTGGCTAGCTCTTTTGGTTTTAGTAGATTCTCTTGCATGAGAATCTCTTGGGTCAGTGGTCTGTAATAATACTTTTTAAGCTTGCTTCCATTGATGCAACCCTCCATTTGCATACCCTCAATAGTTTCAATTTGGATCGACTCTTGAGGTGTGATTTCGAGCACTCAAATGGTCCTAATCCTATGTACTTTAGTTTCTTTTTTCTGGTGCTTCTGACACCATACATGAGGACAAGATCCCCTTGCTTCTAATGTTTTTGTCAAGATAGTACACAAAATCTTATAAGGTGATGGCTTTCAGTGGACTACAAGGAATCCAGCAAGTAAGTGATCAATCACCTCATTAATGAAATGTGAACCTCGATCATTGACTTATTCCAATGGGCACCCAAATCTAAAAATGATTTGTTCATATAAGAACTTAGCCGTTGTTTGTGCATCATCTCGCTTAAAGTCTCTTGCCTCTACCCATTTCATGAAATAGTATGTGGCATGATCATATATCGGGCTTGTGTAACGGATGCACAGCTGGACTAATGGGTCCAACAAAATCAATACCCCACTTCTCAAAAGGTTGTCTTACAATCATAGGGGTAAGAGACATCCTGTCTCTTTGTTGTGGAATAGTGAATCTTTGACGCTCTTTGCATCTTTTTATAAACTCCATGGCATCCCCGAATAACGTGGGCCGCCATAGTCTTACTTGAAGCACCTTGCATGCTGTGATATCCCCCAGTGAAGTGTCCTCTAGCTATTCGCGAGTGTGCTTCATCTAATATAGTGACAAATTCGTCTTCCCGTACACATCTTCTTAAGACATTGTCCTTATCTAGCTTGTATAATTCTCCAACAATTAATTGATAAGGTGCAGCCAGCTTAATAAGCTGACACATTTTATCCTTACAAAAAACATAAGCTAGATAGTCTGATATTTCTTCACTCTATTCTGGCACCATGTCTAGTTTGAATAAACAAGCATTTGGGAGATTATCATCAACTGGATATAAAAATCCTCCTAGTGTCTAAAATGGATTCCCCTGAAATAGAAGTTCAAAATGAACTTTCCAAGGTGCATTAGGAATTAATTAAAAATGTGTATAAGGGACCTTAGTATAAGGGTCTACATTTTCATAAATTTTGGGATTATGGTCCAATTAAGGTTCTGATGGGCCAATTGGATGAATCCAAGTGTTGGGATGAGATAAATCCAAAAGAATAAAAGAAAATACCCAAAAATGAGTAAATGTTCACATAAGATGAAGAGTTGACAAAGTACAAGGTTTATTAGTTAAAAATTATGAGATATTACTTAAAAAATGAGATATTTTAGAATAATGATACATTTTTGACACCTTGGTAAGGAGAGGGCGACTCTTGAGGTAGGTGCCTTTTTGACATGTGTGGAAGGGTTTTTAATTCAAAATTATTGTGATATTTTTATCTCTCCTCTCTCTTGGATCAAACCAAATAAAAAAGAGAGCCAAACTGGTCCAAATCTTGTCTAAATTGAGTCAAATTGAACCTGGAAAATCTCCTCTCTCCTCTCTCTTGGACCAAATAAAAAAGAGAGCCAAACTGGTCCAAATCTTGTCCAAATTGAGTCAAATTGAACTTGGAAGAACCCAGTTGGACTTGGTTAGTGGCCTCCCTCACCTATAAATAGACCCTTAGTCTTTTGTAAAAAAATATTGGAGCTATACTATGCTAGTATTATATTAAAATAATCATATTTTCTATTATCCCTTAAGTTTTCCTCTCTTGGGGCTTGGAGATCTCTCTCTCTACAACAACTCTTGGAGTTGCTCTTCTCCTCTTTGTGTAACCAATTGAGGTAAAATCAAATTTTATGTTTTTTTCCAATTTATCTCAATAACTTTCTTCTTCTCAACTCCTCTCAAGCTTGAGAAGCTTTCAAAATGATTGTTTTAATTCAAACCAAGCTTTCCCTAAGTTTCTTAATGTTTAGCATTAAGTTTTCTTTGGGGAGTGCTGCTGTAACTTGGAGCAGCAAGAAGCAACCTACGGTTGCTCTATCCAGTACAGAGGAGCTGCTATGGCAGCATGTGAGGTAGCTTGGTTGAGAAAGCTACTTGGAGATTTGGGTCTATCAGTGCATAGACAAGTTGTCATTTTTTGTGACAACATTAGCAGTATATAGTTGGCGAGGAACCCAGTATTTCATGCTCGTACGAAGCATATAGAGGTCCACTACCACTTTGTCAGAGAGAAGGTCTTGGCAGGAGACCTTGACCTTGTTTATGTCAGCACAGAGGATTAGGTAGCTGACATCTTCACCAAAGCATTGGGTATAGAGAAGCTCCACAGATTCAGGGCTTCGCTTGGTGTACATGAGATGGAGTTGAGCTCGAGGGAGAGTGTTGAGATATCGAGCTCGTCTAGTGAGGCGGTGGCCACTGATGACCCGCCTAGGGGATAGGCCCCACACTTACACCACTGGCATGGTTGGTGAGATCATGGGAGATATGCGGCCAGTGGGATGACAGGCTGTGTGACAGCCATTCTAGAGACTGGCATAGTTATAGCACCAGCTCATTTAGTCGGGTTCACACTATAGAGAACCCGTGTATGTATTGGTTGAGTACCTTTCATATTATGTGTACTCTTATTCTTGTATATGGTGTGTTGAGTGTTGAGTAGAGAAGAAGAAGATTTTCAGCCTCTCACCTTGTGTGTTCTCTATTAGGTTTTTGTGAGTGTGTGTGTGTGTGCTTGCAAGAGCTCAAGCTCTCTTCCCCCCTGCATCTTTTCTAACCAGATCCACATCACATCACATCACATCCATTCACATCTCATTACATCATCACATTCATTCACATCCATCACACCCATTCACATCCCACATTCATTCACATCTCGTTTTATCTATCCTCATCTTATCACATCTCGTCCATTCACATCTACCCCGATCCACAGCACATCAAATCACATCCATTCACATCTCATTACATCACATTCACATCTACCAAGATCCACATCACATCACATCTCATCCATTCACATCACATCTCATCCATTCATATCAACCCCGATCCACATCACATCTCCTCACATCACATTCACATCTTATCACATCCCATTCACATCTTATCACACCTCATTCACATCCTATCACATCGCCTTCACATCTTATCACATCGCATTCACATCTCCTCTTATCACATTCACATCTCATCTTATCACATTGCATTCACATCTCATCTTATCACATCGCATTCACATCTCATCTGAGTCACATCCCATTCACATATTATCACATTCACATTCACATCTCATCTAATCACATCGCATCCATTTACATCCCATCACATTACATCTTATCACATCCACTTTTAGTACCATTTTCTACTTTTGATACTGTGGAACTTTTCTAAGTTTCTGCTTATTATTGCTTGGCCTAGTTAAAAGGTACTTTTTCTCAATGGATATTTTCATATTCTTTCTTAAATTTCTCAAGTGAAATATATTCAATATTCTTCTTTTTGAGTAAAAGATTCATGGGATTTACAAAAATCAATTCTACCCATATTTTCCAATAAAATTAATAATGCTCAAAACTCCACTTTTGATAAATACTCATAATTTGAAGTATACCAAAAATTCCTCTTTTACCATTTAATTACTTGGATCTCAAATATCATGGAAATTCCTCTTTTAGCATACTAATAAATTTACCAAAAATTCCTCTTTTACCATTTAATTACTTAGATCTCAAATATTATGGGAATTCCTCTTTTTGCATAAAAATAAAATTTACCAAAAACTCCTATTTTTCCATTTAATTACTTGGATCTCAATTAGCATGGGGATTCCTCTTTTTGCATAAAAATAAATTTACCAAAAATTACTCTTTTCTCATAATCAATTAATTATGCATAATTACAAAAAAAAATTCTTATGAATATAATGAAAATCATTCTTTTTGCATAGGATGTCCAATCCTAGAATATTGTAGGAAGTCCTCTTTTAGCATTATGTATAAAAATTAAGATATGTATTATTTTTTAAAAATTCTGCCATAGCTTCGCTGCTATTACTGATAATTCTAATTTTTTTTCTAAAGAATAAAAGCTTGTAATGAAAATATGATAGTAGTTTCTCTTTTATGCTTAAAATCAAAATATAAATTTAAATCATAATTTTAACCATAAAATTAAACATAACTATGATTATCCCACTAGATTAAGCTAATATCAACATTCCTCTTTTCCCAAATTGTTAAGATAATCCATTTCTCATTTAGAATGAATTAGAGTAGTTTTCAACTACTCATAAAAAATCTAAAAAAATTTACCATTATTTTAATAGTACAAAATCCTGAAAATATCATTTCCTTAATCTCTAGCTTATCAAGCCTAGAGTTTAGCTTTGAATTAAGAGACTATCATTGAGAAGCATCCTTTTCCAAGGGATTTAACCGTAAAGATGGCTATTCTTTTAGAGAGAGAGATTTACGTAAAGAAAGCATTACAATTTAAGCAAAAAGGTCTCATAGAGTAGTCCACAATGCAAAGTAGACTTCACATACCTTAGTATGCGTCTCACTGCATCCAAATGCGGTTTCCGTGGAACCTACATAAACTGACTCACCAACCCAACAACATAGCTCAAATCTGGTCTGGTGATTGTCATGTAGATCAAACTTCCTACTATGCGCCTATACATAGTAGGATCCTCCAAGATCTCTCCTGAATCTGCACTCAACTTGCCATTCTGATCCAATGGCACAGAAATAGGCTTACAGCCTGTCATACCATACTTGGACAACATGTCCAAGCCATACTGTCTCTGCAATAATCCAATACCATGTGGTGACCTAATCACCTCAATGCCCAAGAAATATCTGAGCTCCCCCAGATCCTTCATCTCAAACTTCTGTCTTAGCAAGATCTTTACATCAAAGATCTCTGCATCATGGTCCCCCGTAATGATCAAGTCATCTACATAGATGACAACAAGCACAACTCCTCTATCACCATGTCTCACATACAATGAGAAATCTGCATTGGCTACATGAAAGCCAATAGTGACAAGATATTCAGAAATCTTGTCAGACCATGCTCTTGGTGCTTGCTTTAAGCCATACAAAGCTTTCTTCAACCTGTAAATATGCTCGGGGTGACCCACATCCTCATAACCAGGTGGCTGCAACATATACACCTCTTCTTGCAAATCCCCATGCAAGAATGCATTCTTTACATCCATCTGATGTAAGGACCATTGCTTTGACGCAGCCACTGCTATCACAACTCTCACCGTTGCCATCTTGGCAACTGGGCTGAAAGTTTCCTCATAATCAATCCCATATGTCTGTGCATATCCTTTGGCTACCAATCTAGCCTTGTACCTGTTTATGCTTCCATCACTGTTATGTTTAACTTTGTACACCCACTTGCATCCAATGGCTTTCTTGCCTTCAGGCAATTGCACTAAATCCCAAGTTTCATTTCCATAAGTGCATCCATCTCCTCATCCATGGCTTTCTCCCAATACACATTTCCAACAGCCTCATCAATGCATGTGGGCTCAACAACCTGCACAACCTTTGCCATATATGCATAGTGATGTGCCACATAACCATCATAGGTAAATCTCTGCACAGGATTTTTCACTCTCCCAGATCTTCGTATCTTCTCATTCATGGCTTCCATAGCCTTCTTTACACCAGGTGTTCTCATAGCTGGGATCCCAAGCTCCTCATCAAGGCTCATATCTAAGCCACTAGACTCTCCATCAACATGAGAACGCCTTGCAGAAATGTCAGGCATACCAAGGGGCTCAACCACTTTCTCTTTTCCTTTACGTGATGTAGTAATCACATTTGCAGGGCTGGTATTATGACGCAGCCTGCTACTCCATGGTCTGTCAATAGACCCAGTAGATGAGGACTCTCCTGGTCCACTCAAAGACTGTGATTGCTGACCTGCATTCTGTGCAACCACACTTCCACTCAAATCAGCCCCAACAGCTTCTTTTTTAGCAGCATACCAGCTGCTCATCTCATCAAAGACAACATCCTTGCTTACCCTCAACTCACGTGTAGCAGGGTTATAACATCTGTATCCCTTTTGCTCAAGGGAATATCCAATAAACACACATTTTTCAGCTTTCGGGTCCAGCTTAGTTCTCAGCTCATCTGGCACATGCACATATGCAATGCATCCAAAGACTTTCAGATGAGACAAATCTGGTTTTCTGCCAGTAAACCTCTCCTCTGGAGTTACATCATGTATGGCTGCAGTTGGAGTCCTGTTCATGATGTATACTGCTGTAGAAACAGCCTCAGCCCAATAGCAATGCGGCATATTTTTCTCTTCCATCAATGCTCGCGCAATCTCAGCAATGTGCCTGTTTTTCCGCTCAGCAATGCCATTTTGCTACGGAGTGTATCTGCATGTAAACTGTCTTCGAATACCATTCTTCTTCAAAAATTCAGAGAACTCATTGGAGAAGTACTCTCCCCCTCCATCTGACCTTAGGCACTTTACATATTTCCCTGTTTGCTTTTCAACCAAAACTCTGAAATTTTGAAAGTGAGTGAACACCTCACTCTTCTCCTTCATGAAATATACCCACACTTTCCTTGTGTGGTCATCAATGAAAGTCACATAATACCTGCAGCCTCCCATGGATATGGTCTTCGTAGGACCCCATACATCTGAATGCACAACATCTAGTGCATTTTTGCTCACATATCTGTTACGTGGAAACACATGCTTTGTTTGCTTCCCAAATTGGCATGCTTCACATATTTTCTGCATACCTTCCACTTTAAATTTTGGTAGCCCTGTCACAATTCCTTTAGTCTGCATAGACTTTAATCTCTGCACATTCACATGTCCAATCCTTTTATGCCAAATGTCTGTGTCTGTAACAATTCCTGAACCATTTGCAAACATCGTAGCACTCATTTCAGGCATGTCTACATTCAACGTAAACATTCTGCCCACTTTGTTGCCTTTTGCAACCAACCTGCACTTGTCTTTGAAGTCTTCAACATAACAACCATCAGGGTTAAACCGAACCTGCAACCCCTGCTCAATCATCTGGCCAACTAAAACTAGATTCTTTGTTATGTTTGGTACATGAAGTACATCTGCAAGGTACTTCACTTTGCCATCTTGCATAGACAATGGCACATCTCCAACATGGGCAATTGGATGAGCAGTGTCATCCCCTGTTTCCACAAAACCTGGTCTTTCCGGGTTTTTCATCTCCTTAAACCACTCCCCATGACTCGTCATGTGGTTCGAAGCGCCTGAATCCACATACCATACATTATCTTTTTGTGCTGCTTCAACATTTTCAGACATAGCATTCATGACATGCTGCATAACAAACAACCTTTCATTATCCTCATTATTTCTGCTTGAGGATGCATAGTTGTTTTACTGCACTTTCCCATTTTGCATGTCAGGGCCTACTTCTTATAACATTCTGCCTGCACATGTCCAGGCTTACCACAATAATAGCATTCACGTGCATCATTATATTGCCTTTGCCAATTTCCACGGCCTCTTTGACTCCCCCTGCCTCTGAATTTGCCTCTTCCACCTGTGTGTTGTTGTTGTTGTTGTTGATTCTGGGACTGTTGTTGTTGCTGCTGCTGCTGGCCATAATTCTGATTACCTGTTCGGCCAACTCCTTGACCGCGTCCACGGCCTCCTCTACCTCGTCCTCTTCCTGAACTCGTGTAGAAGGCCTATTGCTCTGAACTGTTTTTGCTTTGTGAAGACTGTTGGTCTTCACCCAAGCTCTTCTCTTCGATAATCAGCATAGACACCAAATCTGTAAAGTTCTCGAGTCTGAATAGACGTCTTGAACGCCTTGTATTGTGGCCCGAGACCACGTAGACAGACCTCCACCTTATCATCATCATCTACTGACACACCAATAGATGCAAGGGATTCCACAATACCCTGTATCTTCAACGCATAGTCATTCACAGACATGCCCTTTTTCTCCACAGTATGAAGTTCATTCTTCAACTGTATCTTACGTGCCTTGGTATTTGTTTCATAAAGCTTTACCAAGGTGTCCCACGCCTCCTTGGGGGACTTGGCATCCTGAATGTGCCCAATCATGGTGTCCTGTATACTAATGGAGAGCCAATACATAACCTTCCTGGCTCCTTGGTTCCAGTCTTTAAACTCTTTCACATCTGCAGCAGTCGGATTTATATCCGGTATCTCTGGTGTCTCTTCATGCTCACCTTCTATGTAGTCCCAATAGCCTTTTCCCATCAGGAAATGCGTCAACCTGGACCTCCAAGCATGGAAGTTATTCTTATCAAGCTTCTCAGCCACAATCTGAGTTATCCCATCATTTGACATCTTGCCAAACACACAATTTTACCAAAAACTGCACTCTGGTTTTTCTGCACAAACTGCTGTATTTTCTGCACAGCGGTACTGTAGTACTCTCAAATGTCACAACCAGTGACTTCAATGTGCATACATACACCCAATGGCAACTGTAGACCTCTTTGCAGCACCCAGAGTGTCTGCACAGTCAATCTGTCTTCCTGCAGTTCTTAAAACAGAGTTCTGCAGAGAATCGATGACTTACCCGCAGTGCTCGAAATCGCCTGCTTTCTGAAAAACGGAGGTCCAGACGCGCCCGAAACGCGTTTTCGGCCCTCAAAATATTGTCCTATAGGACAGAACAGTATAGTTGCCCTATAGCTTTACTCCGGCGAAGAAAGCTCCTCAATCAGAGATCGTTGCCGGTGCCTCCTGTAGAGCTCCCGACGAGGGTGTAGTCACCAACACAAATAGGGAAGAGTAGTTGAAGCTCTTACCCTCGTACCGCTTCCTGTGGTTCTCTTGCTTGCAGCTCAGCCCTTAGCACGAACCAGGCTCTGATACCAAGAAAAGATATAGGGGGGAAGAGAGCTTGAGCTCTTGCAAGCACACACACACACTCACAAAAACCTAATAGAGATCACACAAGGTGAGAGGCTGAAAATCTTCTTCTTCTCTACTCAACACTCAACACACCATATACAAAAATAAGAGTACACATAATATGAAAGGTACTCAACCAATACATACACGGGTTCTCTATAGTGTGAACCCAACTAAATGAGCTGGCGCTATAACTATGCCAGTCTCTAGAATGGCTGTCACACAGCTTGTCATCCCACTGGCCGCATATCTCCCATGATCTCACCAACCATGCCAGTGGTGTAAGTGTGGGGCCTACTAGACGAGCTCGATATCTCAACAGGTTAGATATGAATGGATGAGATATGACGTGGATACATGAGATGGGATGTGATGTGGATTTGGTTAGATATGAATGGATGAGATATGATGTGGATAGATGAGACGTGATGTGATGTGGACTTGGGTAGATGTGAATGGATGTGAGAAGTGATGAAAATAGATGTGAACGTAATGTGATGATATGTGGATGTGATGTGGATCGGAATGAATATAGATGGATGTGATGTGATATGAATGGATGAGATGTGATGTGGATATGTTGTGATGTGATGTGATGAGGATGGATGTGGATAGATGCGATGATATGTAATATGATGTGATTGGATGAGAATGGATGAAGGACGATGGGAATACATATGATTGGATGTGGAATAAGCAATGTGAATTATGTAGAAGAATGTGGAATAACGAGAAATGATGTGGAAAGATGATATGTAATATGATGTGATTGGATGAGAATGGATGAAGGACGATGGGAATACATATGATTGGATGTGGAATAAGCAATGTGAATTGATGTAGAAGAATGTGGAATAACGAGAAATGATGTGGAACAATGTGGAAAGATGAGAGTTTATAAGAAGCTGTATTTATGAAACTTGTTTTTAAATGACTGTTTTATGTCAAGAATGGTGGGGAAGCATTTTGACCATCTTGTGAATCAGGTCGTGGAGACCTAAGTGATAAAGTTGCAATAGCTGACAGAGAGTTAATGGAAGACGTCTCGCGTAGCAAGGTCGCGGCCGGGGTCTTGAGAGACGAGCCTCGGTTCGATTTAAATGGTGAGCTTCTGGTACGGTGGATGATGGACCAAGGAAGCGTCCTATGAGTGAAGTGCTAGGTGACCTGCTGCTGCGAAGGAGCCTAGAGGGTGCTGAGACTATATGGTGCTCGGGCTCTGGGTCGCCGAAGATATCCACGCGTGCATCGAGGAAGAAAATGAAATAAGAAAATAGAGTTGTTTTCTGAACTCAAGTATGGATCTGGTTGATTGGCCTTGCTGGTCCTCAACGGATTAGTCCATGACTCTTTTATATGGATCTGTTGGTTGATCTTGCTGATTTTCAATATTAGTGAATTTGGGAATTTCCCAATTCCCATTTTTGAATACTTAAAAAAGAGGACATGGATAACATGTTTGTAAGTTTCTCAAAACCCTATCATATGACCTATCATTGGAAAGCGCTTGAAAAATGGAATCTAAAGAGCTATAAAGCGTTCATTTTGGATTAGTGGTGTTTAAGTTATGGTTAATCCAAACTTTTGACCACGTGTCCCAAACTTGTGGGAAATTTCCATATTCCCCAATATAGTGTTTGTGATTATATTTCCAGGTACTATGAGCTAGGAACTATTGAAAAGGCCCTTGAGTAGTGAACAGGTGGTGAGCGTTTTGGTTGCCAATGATGCCATAGGTACACCGATGTGACGAATGATTGGAAATTAGAATTCAAGCTAGATATTTTGGAGGATTATGATCAGTGATACTATGGTTTCAGTATAGTGGTTGGGGGCTGCTGGCTAACCCATGGGATTGGATGGGGTTAGGCTGGACTGTTGGATCCCTAAAATGAGACTCAATTCTGTTATGTTACGATAGATGAAGTAAATCTTGGATAGTCCTTGTTCTATGGAAAAGAATCAATGGCTGTTCGTCTTGACGAGGAAAAAAGCGTTGGTCTCTATGATCCAAGTGCAAGTCTCTTCCTTGATCTGACCACCATGAGACTTACGGTTTCGATCGGATTAGTTTGGTTAGTGAAGACCTTGACTAGGTTAGAATAAAATATCATGGAGGAATTGCCCGTGCTTTCTGGGCAAGGGAAGTTTTTCCAGGTTTGGAAGAACCGAGGGATCAGTCTCTTGTCTGGATATCTATGGGCGAGGCCCTGAGTGAGAGGCTCTGCCCTGCACAAGAAGTGCTACGTCCACTCTGCTAGCACCCCAACATAGATCATCAGTGAATACCTCCAACCACTTTTGCAAGTAGTCTTTGAAGGCTGTGCACATCAACTGTTGAAAAGTTGCAGGGGCATTAGTGAGGCCAAAAGGCATAACCTTGTAAAGCGTATGTTCCCCACATTGTGTTGAAGGCCATTTTATGTGATTGTAACCTGAAAATCCATGTAAGAAGTTGTAAGCTTCTTCATCAGCTACCTATTCCAATATGTGTTCAGTACAAGGCAGTGGGTAATGGTCCTTCCTTGTAGCCACATTGACCTTTTTGAGATCTAGATAGACCACCCTAAGTTTCCCATTCTTCTTTGGCACTATCACGATTGGTGATAGCCAATCGATGTGCTCAATTTTGTAGATGAAATCCACGACAATGAGTTTGTCAATTTCCTCTTTTACATTTATTACATATTTTGGATTCATCTAGTAAGGTTTCTACCTGGTAGGTCTTGATCCTTCCATGATTGGGATCGTGTGTTGTACCACTTTAGGTGGTACGCCCTTCATCTCTTTGTAGTTCTAAGCAAAACAATCTTTAAATTCTTTGAGGAGAGTAATAAGTTTCTTTTCCTTAGCTGGAGTCAAGTCCTTATTAGCAACATAGACATGTTTGGTTTCTTCCCCTAGTTTTGCAATATCAATTTCCTTGACCTGATCAGTTGGGACCATCGTATGATGTGGAAAAATCGTCTTAACTCTTTTGGCCATCAATTGGACCACTTTTCGTTTGTCAATCGTGTATGTCTTGAAATGGTTTGGCACTGAGAGTGGGTATGGTTTATCTTCATCCTCTCTTTTTGTTTAAGCCTAAGCCATCACCTTCTTGGCCTCACACTCAGCTTCCGTGAGAGCCTTGTTTCCTTTTCGGTGCCCTACTGCCTTTGTAAGCTTAGGCATTTTCGACTCTTGAGGGATGACCTCCTCCTTATTTTTTCGTTCTAAGGATATCTTGCTCAACTCCTCACCCTAATTCTCAAAAAACTCATTGTGCACCTTAGTAGCTTTGAGATATCTCAGCCCCCATTGGGCGTCTGTGGGGTTTCTTCGTAGTAGCAGGGCATTTCGTCGAGCGATATACCTCTTTTGCTTCCGCCATCTTCTAAGGCATTGGGCTATGATGGTGCAGCCTTGTGATCCAGTCCCTTCTATGCTGGAGGCTTCCTCCTCTGACTCCTCTTCACTTGGTTGTACATTGACCATACAAACAGAGTGAAAAGATGCACGACGGGAGAAGAGAGCTTGAGCTCTTGCAAGCACACACACACACACTCACACAAACCCTAGGAGAGAACACACATAATAGAGTATATACAAACGGTCCATAATGTGAACACGCTAAGAGGAGTGGGGTGGATGTGGACTAGTCAGTGTAGTCTAGCTCTAGAATCTCTGGCAAAGATATGTCCGTGCCAACTACCAAACCTGCCAGTGATATAAATGTCAAATAGTGCCTCGTGAGTGTCATCTCATGGTGAGCTTGACATCTCAACACTCCCCTTCAAGCTCAACTCCAGTTCATGAACTCAGGGCATATCTCAAAATCAGCGGAGCTTCTCACCTCCCAAAGCCCTTGTGAATGTTAGCGACCTAATCTTGTGTGCTGACATAGGCCAAGTCGATGTCGCCTGCTGCCAAGACTCTCCCTGATGAAGTGGTAATGTACCTCAATGTGTTTTGTCCACGCATGAAAAACTGGGTTCTTGGCCAACTATATATTGCTAAGATTATCACAATATATGACAACCCTTCTCTCCACATGCAACCCCAAATCAGCAAGTAGCTTGCGCAACCAAGCACCGTAGATTCTTTGTACTCTATCTCTGTGCGGCTCGACAAGGCAACTGTGGGATGCTTCTTGTTGCTCCATGTCACAGTAGCTGTAAGATCCCCGTCCCCACTGCGCAACGGATTTTGGGTGCTAGCAGCGGAAGTAGCACATCTTGCGCGGGGCAGGGTCCTACACTCGGGGTCTCGCCCACGGATATCCGAACAGGTGACTAATTCCTCAGTTCTTCGAACTTAGAAAAACTTCCCTTGCCCGAAAAGCACAGGCGATTCCTCCAGGATAAAATTTTACTCTAACATAGTAAGGGTCATTACTGAGACCAAATTGATCCAACCGAGCCTAAAGTCACTTGGTCAGATCAAGGAAGAAACTTGCACTTGGATCATAGAGATCAACGCCTTTTCCCCATCAAGAGGCACAACCGTTGATTCCTATCCATAGAATAATTACTATCCGAGATTTACTTCATCTAATGTAATATAACAGAAAGGAGTCTCATTATGGATCCATCAGTCCAGCCTAACCACATCTAGTTCCATGGGTTAGCTAACCGCCCAACCACTGTAGTGATGGGATCCAATTTAGAATTTGGTCAGGTTTTGTCCCGGGTACCAGGGAAAAGAGGTCCCAGGCCCCCTAGCCGGAAGTTCATGCAAACATAAAACTAGTCACACCACTTACACACCCAATATGAAATTGCCTTTTTCTCAGCATCAGCTAACTTTAAAACAATCCTTTAATGAAACCATTATGTCACTGATCACAATCCTCAAAATCTCTAGTTGAATCCATATTTCCAATCATTCATTCATCGGTGTACTTATGGCATCATTGGCAACCAGAACGTTCACCACCTATTCACTCACGGGCCTTTTTGATAGTTCCTAGCTCATAGTAACCGGCAATATATTCACATAACAAAATGGAATCTCTGTGGAAGATCAGCAAGATCAACCAACAGATCCATATAAAAGAGCCATGGACTCATCCGTTGAGGACTAGCAAGGTCAATCAACCAGATCCATGCTCGGTTTCAAAAAACAACTCTTACTCCTTATTCCAATATCTTCCACGACGCACATGTGGGTATCTTCGGTGACCCAGAGCCCGAGCACCGTATGGTCAGCACCCTCGCAGGTCACCTAGTGCTTCACTCATAGGCCGCTTCCTTGGTCCCTCATCCATCGTACTAGAAGCTCACCATTTAAATCGAACCGAGGCTGGTCAAGACCTCGGTTGACCTTGCTACGCGAGACGTCCTCCATTGACTCTCCGTCACATCAGCAGTTGCAACTTTATCAGTTAGGTCTCCATGACCTTAGTCACAAGACGGACAAAATGCTTCCCCAGCATTCTTGACATAAAACACTCATTTACAAACAGTTTACAAATTCAGTTTCTATAATGAACTCTCATCTTTCCACATTATCCCTCATCAATCCACATTACTTATTCCACATTCTATTCATATGTGTACTCATTCTTATCCAATCACATCATTTTCCATCTCATCACATTAGATTCATTCACATCACATATCATTTATTCACATCCCAATTCACATGCCATCACATCTCATCCATTCACTCATATCGACGTCACATTCTTTTCAGAATACACATTCACATTCATTATTCCACATACACATCCACATTCGTACTTCCACATCCATACATCCACTTCCACATCCGCATTCATACATACATATCCATATCCACATCCATACATCCACTTCCACATGCATACATCCACATCCACATCCACATCCGCATCCACATCCATACATCCATTTCCACATTCACATCCATATCCATACATCTATTTCCACATCCACATTCATACATCCACATCCACATCCATACATCCACATTCATACATCCACATCCACATTCATACATCCACACTTCCATTTCCACATCCACACATCCACATTCACATTCATACATCCACATCCACATCCACATTCACATCCATACATCCATATCCACATTCCACATTCATATATCCATCTTCACATCCTCATTCATACATCCATATCCACATACATACATCCATATATCCACATCCACATCCACATCCATACATCCACATCCATATATCCACATCCACATCCACATCCATACATCCACATCTACGTTCATACATCCACACTTCCATTTTCACATCCACACATCCACATTCACATTCATACATCCACATCCACATTCACATTCATACATCCATTTTCACATCCGCATTCATACATCCACATCCACATCCACATTCACATCCACATCCACATTCATACATCCGCACATCCACATTTACATTCATACATCCACATCTACATTCATACATCCACACTTCCATTTCCACATCCACACATCCACATTCATATTCATACATCCACATCCACATCCACATTCACATTCATACATCCATTTCCACATTCACATTCATACATCCATTTCCACATCCGCATTCATACATCCACACATCCACATTTACATTCATACATCCACATCCACATTCACATTCATACATCCATTTTCACATCCGCATTCATACATCCACATCCACATCCATACATCCACATCCATACATCCATTTCCACATCCACATTCATACATCCACATCCACATCCACATCCATACATCCACATTCACATTCATACATCCATTTTCACATCCGCATTCATACATCCACATCCACATCCACATCCACACATCCATATCCATACATCCACATTCACATCTACATCCATAAATCCATTTCCACATCCACATTCATACATCCACATCCACATCCACATCCACATCCATACATCCACATTCACATCTACATCCATACATCCACATTCACATCTACATCCATTTCCACATCCACATTCATACATCCACATCCACATCCACATCCACATCCACATCCACATCCACATCCATACATCAACATTCATACATCCACATCCATACTTATCACATACATATATATCTTTCCTTTCCCATACATCCTTCAGATACATACATCTACATCCATTCTTTCACATACATATATCTACATCCATTCTTTCACATACATATATCTACATCCATTCTTTCACATACATACATCTCCATCCATTCTTCGTTCTTTTTCATCTATCTGATTCATTTCACATCCTCATATCTATTTATAGAATACAAGAGAATTCTTATTTTTAATATAAGATTTCTTTACGCATCTATTTATGCATAAATTCCATTTTAAGGAGAATAACACTTTCGAATTAAAAATCAATCTTTTATGCATCTTCCTATGCATAAATTCATTTTAAATGAGAATGACAGTGTTGAATTAAAATTCAATCTTTTATGCATCTTCTCATGCATAAAATCAAAATTGATGAAAATAACTCTTTTGAACTAAAAATAGATTTCTTTATGCATCTTTCTATGCATAAAATCAAAATTGATGAGAATAACACTTTTGGGTTAAAATAAATTCTTTATGCATCTTTCCATGCATAAATCCAATTTAGTAGAAATTACACTTGTAGAATAAAAGAATTGAGGATTGATATAGGTCACCCAGAGTATGTATGTAAGATTTGTAAGGCTTTGTATGGGCTGAAGCAATCTGTGAATTTTATCATATTTGGATTTCATGCATAGAGGTATGCATAAAAATTGATTATTTTATTGTAAAAGTGTTACTTTTATCATATTGGATTTCATGTATAGAGGTATGCATAAAAGATATTCTTTTTATACTAAAAGTGTGATTTTCACCTCATCCATAGCTTTCTCCCAACACACATTTCCAATAGCCTCATCAAAACATGTGGGTTCTACAACTTGCACAACTTTTACCATATAAGCATAGCGATGTTCCACATAACCATCATAAGTCAACCTCTGCACAAGGTTTTTGACTCTTCCACATCTTCGTAACTTTGCATTCATGGCTTCCATAGTCTTCTTCACACCAAGTGTTCTCATTGGTAGAATCCCAAGCTCCTCATCATCAAGGCTCATCTCCGAGCCACTAGACTCTCCACCATCAACAAGAGAATGCCTTGAAGAAATATCTAGCATACCAAGGGGCTCAACCATTTTCTCTTTGCCTTTATGTGATGTACCAACTACATTTCTAGGACTGGTATTATGATGCAGCCTGCCACTCCATGGTATATCAATAGAACCACTCCATGGTATATCAATAGAACCACTGGATGAGGACTCTCCTAGTCTACTCAATGACTATGATTACTGACTTGGATTCTATGCAACCACATTTCCACTTACATCAGCCCCAACAACATCTTTTTCAACAGCATACCAGCTACTCATCTCATCAAATGCAACATCCTTGCTTACCCTCACTTCACATGTAGCAAGATTATAGCATCTTTCTGATCTGAAACACTCAATTGAGTGCTCGCAGAATGGCTAATTCACGGGATAAGATTCCGTAGGATCCATTGTGTCAGAGATGTTAGGATAAGGTACCCTCTTTTTAGCAAGGTAATCCTACAAATTGCGATGCTGATTGCGGAGGTGGTTCATGTCATGAGATAGTAGGAAATGGTTCACGTCATGAACCATTGTCCTACACTTTCACTCCCACATCTAAGAGTGAAGATTGGGTGTAAATTACCTATCCAGATGCTCCAAAATGGTTGTGCTAGTAATAAGGAGTGTAATTCAAGTTCAAAGCACAACCAATGCCTCCTTATTTTTATGATTTTTGAAAAAACAAAAAACAGAGTATCACCCTGCTAGTTCATGCCAACAAGTTTGGTGATACAAACATCAAAATTTAAAAGACAAAAATGGTGTAGTTTTCCTCTAGGGTCATCCTCACCCACAGAACAAAAACAACAATTTCTCACAAATCTTTACTTCCACTCAAACCTTATTCATTCATTCTTTACACAATGCACTACTTGAATGTAAGGGCAATGATGAAACATGTATAGTGGGAGCTGAAACTCAAAGAGGATGGAAGAAACAATGGTGTTTCCTCAGTAGCGGTGCCAAAAATGTTATGGGCTACCACACCTCCCAAGAAGGAACTCTAAACTCTTACCATCATTGAAAGGAGCAATAGATCACAACTGTCGTAGGGTACTTACCAATGCTTCAAGCTCGTGTCCCTTGAGGTCTCCAAGCTCACTTCAAGAAGCTCCAATCCTCCAAGCTCCACCTCCACGTTGTCACCATAGAGTCTCTCGCACCACCACACACAAGGAAATCTCTGTCTCTCACTCCTTTACACAAGCATACAAGCATAGAGAAGGCACATGCACTAGAGTACACTCTCACACTCTCTCACAAGACAAGGCAAGAGCTCTCATAGGACAAAGGGGGATTGTGTCCACTCATTATGAGAAAATACCTTAGATACAATTGACCCTTATTCACACTTGGGCATCCAAAACTTACTAACTAAGGCCTTGGGTGGCTAGGATTTCATAATGTACAACTTTTATAGTGCCTTTGCATGAAACTTATTAATGTCTTCAAATGGAGGAGCATATTTGTTGATCCAACATGGGATTAGCAGTAACTCCTAATACTCAACACTTCTTACCTCACCTCATCCTCACGATCATCTCCTCAAACCTTTATGGAAATCTAAAACCTCGTTGCATCGGCCCCCCCTCAAACGATTATTGATGAACACTACCTTGGGTAGAGTGGATATCCTTCAGGGAGATAACCAAGCAAGAGTCGATACCCAAGAGGACCCTAACTAACCACGATACTGCCCAAGACTTAGCACAATAACTACTATTTAGCTAGAAGGCTATCTATGAACAAAAATCAAACCTATCCTTATTTTCTATGCTTAATTTTCTTGTTATTTTATTTTTACTTTTCTTAATTTTATGTAAAAAACAAAAGCCAAAAAACCCAAAATCTAAAAACCAAAAAAGCAAAAATAAAAACCCATGGGACCACCGTGTGTGCCACCATCAAAGTTGCCTTCCCTTCTTATATCCATTGCCGAACAACCTGATCACACAATGCTCATGTGTAAAAAAAACTGTAATTTTCATGACTTAAATTGAAAGAAATGGGTTGTAATTTTGGATAACCCTGAGTTTAAAGATTCAAAATTTTAAAATTTTAGTTATAAAACCGATTAAATTATGTAATTTTTAATAAAAGCTGATTGAACCGTTTTTTCACACGTTAGAAAAAAAGTTTATTTCTGACACTGACCACACTAGGGCCCGCCACTCTACACCGCCCCCATCAGCACTAAGTCACACAGGGAGAGAGAGTGTTGGGATCAATGGCTGTGAGGCCGTTCGCTGGATACGGGCACATGCCCATTGGATTAGAGCAAGTAAACGTGGCCCAGGGGGTCACTGTGGTGGGAACGATGTCACCTGGAAGTGAAATTTATCTGCGTGAGGGGAATAAATGTGAAATTTATGGGTGTGAGGGGAATAAATGTGATATTGATGATTAATTAATGTTTGTAAGGTGGCATTTAATGGGATTTTGTTTGATTTCCCAATATTCCTTTTTCCTTTTGAGTCTACCCTACTATTCACCAATGTAAAGAGATTCGTGTGCGCCTTCCACTTCGTGCAAGCTTCCACCTCCCTGCCTGCGATTTGATTGTGTTCCTCTGCATGCACACGCATCTCGCTCTGACAGGATCCCACATCCTCAAGCAACTATCCTAGGTCTACGTTTAGGGGAATAGGACCAAATTTCTACTTGGTCCTGCGTTCGAAAGCTTGTGGCCCCAATTCGACGCCCCTAGTTCAAACACGTGCATGCGTGATGGTTCTGCTCCACGCCATCCGCTGCTCAACACCCCACTATTCGAAAGCTCACCTGCAATCACATCTTTCCCGCTGTTCCTGCGTTTTCTGTAGGTATGCTCTATTTTCTGCCTAGTTTAATGGCTAAATATATATTGATCCTTGTTAGTAATAAGTAGACATGTAAATCTATAGAAAGATTGCAAATCTATAGATAGACTCGATGAGCATAGGCTATTGTTGCTGGAAAGTGCATGCATGCAGGCATTTGAATATTGTCTTGACTCTTTTCTAAAAGCAAAGCTTCCCCCTGGCCAACTCCTTGCTATGGTAGTGAACAATAACATGACCAAGGCTTAACCTCCACTTTGGCTATCAGTAGAAGAAAAATAGTAAATAGAATGATGTGGTTGGGAGATTTTCCAAGTACATATAGACCGTAAAGGCCACATTTTCTTTAAAAGTAAAATGCTGTGGATGAGAGATGTTCCAATTACATCTAATCCCTTAACACCACATTTTCTTAAGAAGTGTGGAATGATTGGTGATAGGCAACATTGTGTCCAACATTTGCAGCTACCAGCAGAGCAGCAGGGTTTAAACTCAGGCACCCACCTTAAATAGAGCAGCATTCAAAGCTAGGTAGAGAGTGAAAGAAGATGGCATCAATGGTCTACATGTTTGGGGATTCTTCATGTAAGAATGCAAGGCCTTGAGTAGCTCCCATGGTAATTTTCAACCTGGTGGCCCAATTCGGAGGAGCCTTATCCTTCCTACAGTAGAGCAAGCTCTCCAAGCTGCCATTAGATGTGTTCTCATAAACAAGGAGCCTTTTTCTTTGGAACTTGGCTACCTTATTTGGTGGTATAAAAGAATCCTCTCCAGAGCCACCTAGCACTTTGTAGAGGTGAGGGTGAGAGAGACGAGCTAGAGAGCCCACTTCAGCCCTCCACTTCTTGAAGCCCCGCGTACAAGCATGGAGTTGTTGAAATATACAAGTGAAAAGAGTGTGTGCGGGAACAAGCCCTTAGTAGCAAGAGGCTGTAAAAGAGAATCTATAAATGAGTGAGAAGCTATGAAAAGGTGAGAGGTATCTACTGGGAGAGAATAAAGGGTATCATGAGAAGATTTAGGATGTGTGGAGATATTCTGGGAAAAGTAAAGAGGTGGAGAGAATCAAGCAAAAGAGGTGGAGTGAATCAAGGAGAGATTAGTGGGATTAGATGCTTGGATGTAAACACTATAAATTGAGGCATTAGCCTAATGAGAATTTGCTAGTTTTTTATTATCCATGCCTACATTAAGCTATCAGTTAATTGCTCACTAATCTCATCTTAATCATCATCTAATCTCTTTGTTAATGATATTGATTCTAGCATTTGATCCACCATAGCTCATCACATTGTTGCAAATTTAACATGGTATCAGAGCCTAGCTTAGAATCCATCAAATTTATGAGCCCATTATCTTGCTAATCACCTAGTTAATTAAGATTAGAAAAAAATCAAAATTTTAGCTCTTTTTCAATTAACCTCTATACCCCCAGCTGGTGGAGGAGCTCTCTCTCCCTTCACACATAACATTGGCCCAAACCCTTTTAGCCACACATTGTCATACTCCCTATGCATAATCCCATCAATGTTATGTGTGAAGGGAGCTCTCTCTCTCTTCACACATAACATTGGCCCAAACCCTTTTAGCCACACATTGTCATACTCCCTATGCATAATCCCATAAACTCAAATCGTTAAATTGCCGACTGCAAACTGCTGCTGATTTTTGTGATTTTTCAAGCGCTGGTTTTCTGAAGCAAAACTGAGATCCTCTCTCCACCAGATACAATTGGTCTAATTCCTCTTAGCCCCAGGGGTTTTCAAGGGTGCTCTACAAGCTGGTGAAGACAGTTTGTTATTTCATCAAGTCTACAGTGAGATTCAGCTCTTCATAAAATCTGTAGGTGACTTTGGTAAAACATATATTAAGCATTCAATGTTTGGTCAAATCTTGTGTTTCTTGGCTTAATCGTCTACTAGACTAATTGCTATTGATGTCTTTGAAAGGATTTGAGATCATTTGAACTCTAAAGCCTCAGATCTGGACTCCCAGCATACTCTGTTTTTTGTACACACAATAGAGGATTATTTTGCTAATCAATGATTAATTAACACTAATCACTATATTTGGGTGTAATTGAGGGTTATTTTGCTAATCAATGATTAATTAACACTAATCACTATATTTGGGTGCAATTGAGGCCTACTAATGTCCACCACCGCAACACCTCTCCATAGTTCCTCCAACTCATCAATCAACGGTTCGAGATAAACATCCATATGCTTGATTTTATGTTTCCCTGGAATTAGAAGGGATAACATAAGATGTCCCTTCTTGATCGCCATTGATGGTGGAAGGTTGTAATTCACCAACACAACTGGCCACACGGTGTATGCGGTGCTTTTGAAACCAAATGGATTCACTCCATCCATACCTAGGCCAAGTCTCAAGATTCTGGGCTCTGTTTTAAAGCTGGGCCACTCATCTTCAATATGCTTCCAAGCAGGAGTGTCTGCGGGAATTCTCCACATGCCATCATCCGATCGATGTCTGGAATGCCATGACATACGCTCTGCTATGGATTTGCACTTGAACATGTGTTTGATGCGAGGAATTATAGGAAAGTGTCGCAAGACTTTACGAGGTACATCAAAACTCTTCACATCTGTTTTATACCTTGCTTTACCACAAGTGGGACAATGTCGAGCCTCCTTATGCGTCCCATGAAAGAGAATGCAATCATTGACGCATGCATGTATGCGATCATAATCCAATCCTCCAAGAGATGTCACATAGCGCCTCGCTATGTCTCTTGAGGTGGGTAGTCTATTTCCCTTTGGAAGCATGTTTGATAATAGCCTGCATCCAATATCATCAATTAGTCCTAAATCCTAAATCTTAAACCACTAATTCAAATTTGCAAGTTAGAATGCTTACTTCAATAATGCGTCAAGACTTGCATTGCTCCATCCATAAACTGTTTGTATATTGAGTAGTTCAAGTGAAGCACGTAAAATAGAGAATGTGCACCCTTCAAAAATCGGTGTCGATGAAGCCTTGTAAAGATGCTCTTGTTCCATATCATCGTCGTCCATACCTTTGGGATCATCCTTAAAAAGATTTCGCACCATATCATCAAACACTTCCTCTTCCACAACTTCGTGGGGTGCAGGGCTATTGTCATCCCTTTCCCACTCATCTCTGACAATAGATCCCGAAGCTCCAGCATCATCTCGTCGACGCTTTGCGTGCTCTTGCCGCGCGTAGGGCACCATGTTAGGGTGTGGCACTGCATCCTGCTTCAATTAGAGTTTATATATTACAACTCTATTAATTTAATTTGGATACCATGAGTCATTTGAGTACCATCAATTTACATCTACTCACCTCTAAACCTGTTTGATTCCATTCTCCATACATGGAGATGTGATTCAAGGTAATTCGACGTGCTCGTACAATGCATCCTTGACATCGATTACACATACATTTGATCCGTTGTCCCAATCACACATCGCAATTACGATGACGCATTGTCTCATCTTCCCTAGAATTGCTTGAGGAGGTTGATGACATCCTATGTACAAACCAGAAAACACAAAATCATAATATGTTTTTAATGAAAGTATAAAAATCGAGTGTATTAACGCGGCTATTTCCTAAAAATTATGTGTATTAACGCGGCTATTTCCTAAAAATCGCGTGTATTAACGCGGGTACTTCCTGAAAATCGCGTGTATAAACGCGGCTAATTTATCATACATGCAAAAATACACGCGTTTCTACACGCAACGACCTGTTTAAACTAAAAATAACCCGCCTTCCCCAAATAAACATTTTGAACTAACATATCTGCTCTCTTTCGTTTTCGCCTCTTTCAACAGACACTAATAACGCAAGGAGGGAGCAAAGAAGGAGCACACACGGGTGAAGGAAACCGACCAAGAAAGAAGACTCACTTTTTTAGAGGTGAGTCAGTTTGTCCTTTGCCTGGTCTCCTTCCTCAGATTTGTCCTCAGATTTGTTTATGCTATTTTATCTTTGCTTTTTGGGTTTGTCTCCGTCCTTTTGCTTCTCTGGTTGCGATTTTGGGTAAACGATTCTGACAGGGGCGACAATGGGCCTTTTATAAGGACACATTGTCGGAGGTCGGTCGCTTTCAATTTTTTTTGAGCAGGTCGCGTGTAAAAACGCGTGTATATCCGCGTGTATCCTGTCTGCACAGACTGTTCACGCGGATATACACGCGTTTCTGGATGGGTGTATACACGCGTTTTTGGATGGGTGTATACACGCGTTTCTGGATGGGTGTATACACGAGACTGTGTTTCCTGTTTCTATGGTTTGCAAGCTGATAGGTGACTTGGATGATGATATTTGTGTGAGTCAAGAGACAGCCCATGATGTACATGAGGATTATTTTTGCAGATTCTTTATGGATATTCCAGGTTCTTCATCCGATCCATTTGCGTACAGCAATTAGCTGATGGAGATGCTAAATCATTTTGGGCGCCATCGTGGTCCAGTTGAGCTTACAGAGTACATGTATGCCCATCCTCCTCCTTCCATGCCTGGTGTCTATACCCCTACCGCGAGTATCCAGGGCACTCCACTACCGTCTATGCCTATGAGTCCGACGAGATGGCATGCAGCTTCTCCTGTTCCACGCCCACCGAGGAGACATACCTCATCCCAGACACACTCACGCACACCCTCCCAAGCACCGTCACGTCAGGGCTCACAGCCACCATCACGTACTCCCTCAGAGCCACCGTCACATTAGGGCTCACAGCCACCGTCACGTAGACAATCCCCCAGTCGTGACTCCACCCGCAGCAGCAGTAGGAAGAGTGGGAGTGGAGGATGCGGCGGGTGCTTTGGTGGGGGAGGTAGTAGGGCACGCGGTGAGAGAGGAGATAGAGGGAGAAGAGTTAGAGGAGACAGTTCGGAAGAGGAGGAGATGAGAGAGGTGGAGGGAGTGATCTGCTATGATGTGACGGATAGGGGCGGGATAGTGATGGATGCGAGGGGGAAAGAGGTAATGGAGTACATGCGTGGGGTAGTATCAAACTTGTATAGAAATTGTTTTATTAAATTTAAAGATCAAAATAGCCGATTAGTTGGGGAGGTGATAGAGGATGTACATAGTCGGTACCCCAATCCCCCACATGCTACATTCTCGGATGTATGGGGAAGGACGCGAATAAGGGAGATCTTAAGTAATAAAAGATCTCACCTTAAAAAGCTCGCGTACGATGATGGGATAAATGTAGCTGCGGGTGGCTATCCTGCTGAGAAACCTGCCACTGCGCACAAACGTGAGTGGAAGGAGGCAAAGAAACGAGCAGAGGGTGGCGTGAAGAGCAGGCAGCATAGAGCAGGCAGCATGTGGAGGCACGACGGATCCAGATGGAGACCATTGGATCTTCGCATTTCGGATCTGGCAGCGTCGAGTCATGGGAGGCAGAGTTCGTATCTTGCCACTTTATTTGATTGTTTACTTAATTCATTGATTCTATGATTGTTTTAATCTTACAAATTGTGTTGATTATGATACACGGAACGGGTTACGGGGAGGAAGCCCACAACCCACGATACTGCGTATGCTCGCCGGCATAGCAGACGTGACATGTGGGCCATCTTCAGAGCTGAGAGACGTATTATGGACGCGCAGTTTGAGATGGCCATGAGACCATACGGTCGACAGGTACTTGAAAACTCTAAACGAATGATTTTGGTTTATTGAATTACATATATATATACTTATATACTATATATTACTTGAACAGGCACAAGCTGCTGATGATCCACCCACCGCCACTGCAGAGGGTGGACGTGAGCGGACATTCCGACCGATGTGAGCTCATCTGAGCATGGAGGGAGTACCGAGTCATCATCTGGGTCTGAGTAGTACTCAAACTTATAGTATCACATTCCATATTGAGGATGTGGTTGTATATATTTTTTTGTAAACTGAAGCCATGGACTACTTCGACATATGGACTCCCTTGTATATATGTGTGAAATTTTGATAGTAATATTGAATCGTGAATCGATAGTATTGCATTCATGTCTGTCTTGAATCGTGTATTGACAATGTATGCATTCATGTCGTTCTTGTCTTAATCTTTCTCGTGGATATGTTCTTCGTGGATGGTCCAATGCACAAAAAAAAAAAATCCAGAGAGTGTTATTGGGTGCTGGAATGCTGGAACAGCATTCAGGTACCAAATAGCACTCTCTGGATTTTTTTTTTGCTCTCTATTCGCGTGTATAAATGCGTCAGAACTGTAAAAAATTACGTGTATATACGCGGATAATCTGTAAAACACGCAATTTCTCAGATTTGACGCGTTTATACACGTAATTTTTTGAGAAGTAAGACACTGGCATGAATTAGAAAAGGAGAGAAACCCCTTATTGTATTTGTGCAATTTGGCACGATAAAGCAACTCTATTACCCCTACAAGAGCCATAGAAGAACTGGATAGATTGCTGCAAGTGGGATTTATTGCTCCAGTGGATAAAGTAGAATGGATATCCTCAAATGTTATAGTACACAAAAAGAACAAGAAATTATGGATTTGCGTGGATTACCGCCCCGCAAGCTGAATGCGGCCACTATTTTGGACCCTTTTCCTTTTCCATACATTGATAGTATCTTGGATGATGTAGCAGGCCACGACATTTACTCTTCTCTGGCTGGGTTCAATGGGTATATTCAAGTGCAAATGGCACCGGAGGATCATGCTAAAACCACATTTATTACAAACTGGGGAGTGTTCATTTGTACTGTTGTGTGGTTCGGACTCCGGAATGCTCCATCCACCTTTCAGCGGGACATGCATGAAATTTGAAGAGATTACTTTTTGGAGTTTATGTGGGTATTCTTGGATGATTTCAGTGTTTTCAGTGAATTCTGTAAACATTTGATGCATTTGCGGTTGTGTTTGCTGAAATTCCGAGAGGCTCAACCCACTGAAGAGTGTGTTTGCGGTAAAAAGTAGCATGTTACTGGGCCATATCATCTCTAATGACGGCATTGCGATGGATCCCAGTAAGGTGGCAGCTATTATGTAGGCACATGCACCACGCAACCCAAGGGAAGTAAGCCGATTTTTGGGGCAAATCAGGTGGCATGGAAGACATCTTCGATTGTTGGCCCATATTGCGGTATCGTTAAATCTAGTGACACATATTCCGAAGTTTGTGTTCCAGTGGACTCCCCATTGCGATATAGCATATCGGAGATTGCGGTTATTACTTTGTCAAAGGCTCCAGTATGCCCAAGGATTGGGAGCAGGATTTTCATGTTTTTGTGGATGCCTAGGATACTGCAATAGGCAGTGTTTTGATGCAAAAGAATGTGGATGGGTGGTTTCGGCCTATGTTCTACACCAGTCGCCTATCCAATTCTGAAAGGAATTATTCAGTGATGACAGAACGGGAGTGTCTTGGGATGGTTTATTCTGTGAAGAAATTCAGGCATTATTTGGTGGATCTATCAGCCGATCAACGAAAAAGATTAGCACTTTGGAGCTGGAATTTTGAAGTCGTATTGGGACAGATATACCATAGGAATCTGGTTGGTATCTTGCAGCGGTGTGTATTGCCAATGGAGCAGGAAGCGGTGCTGACTAAAGTCCATGCGGGGGTGGTGGACACTTTGCGGGCCCAATTACTGCTAAGAAAGTATTGCAAGCTGGACTATGGTGGCTGTCTCTGTACATGCGGATGCAGAGTAGTTAGTTTGTCAGGAATTGTGATGCCTGTCAAAGATTAGGGCAACCAACAACCAAATACCAGATGCCCCTATAACCAATATTACCTTTGGAGCCTTTTCAAAAGTGGGGACTGGATTTTGTTGGGCCAATTAAGCCAGCAGCACAAAGAACTAAGAACATGTATATTCTGATAGCCACGGATTATTGCACCAAATGGGTTGAAGCTTGGGCATTACGAGATAATACCACAGCATCCGTAGCCAAGTGTTTGTATAACGATGTGCTGACGCGGTACGGCTGTCTAGTTGAGCTTGTCAGTGGCAAGGGCACACATTTTGTCAATAAGGTGGTACGAAGGATGATGTCATTTTTTACGGTAATTCACAAGAAATATTCTCATCCACAGGCAAATGGGCTGGAAGAATCTACTGATAAGACATTGGGAAAAATGTTGACCAAACCAATAGCTACTCATAGGAAGGATTGGGACAGTAAGTTGCCGACTGCATTATGGGCATATCAGACCGAATTCAAGGTAGCCACCACAGGATTGGCATCGTTTAAGTTGGCATTTGGGATGGAAGCAGTCACACCTTTAGAGTATGTGGTTCCAAGTCTTCGGATTGCGGTTGAAGATCATTTACTTCCAGAAGAATCTTTACAGTTTCGGTTGGTAGATTTGGAAAAGATTTGGAAAATCTGGAAAAAGACCAATTGTGGAGTTTTTATTTGTTGACAAAATTACAGAACCGCAAGAAAGCTCAGGTGGACCGGTTGTCCAAGAAACGTAATTTCGAAAGAGGGCAAGCAGTATTGGTCTTCAATACTCAAATGGGCAAGCTACTGGGAAAGTTAAAGTTTTGCTGGGTAGGACCATTCTGGATTTACCATAATATCGGAGGCAATGTTTTTCAGCTGACACATGCAAGGTCAGCTATTACCGTATAGAGTTAATGGGTCCCGATAGTGGCCATATCATGCAAAAGATTTGTGGTGTCCATTCCCCATTAATGAAGAAGTTGCGGCAAAAATTGGGTGGCTTTTGAGATGCTAGGTCATCGCCGACGAGTGAGAACAATTACTAGGCATTCAATTTGGGTTTATACTCGCCAATTATGGCCAGGATGGAGTGGTTATTATAATTTCGAAAGAGAGCAAGCAGTATTGGTCTTCAATACTCAAATGGGCAAGCTACCGGGAAAGTTAAAGTTTTGCTGGGTAGGACCATTCTGGATTTACCATAATATTGGAGGCAATGTTTTTCAGTTGACACATGCAAGGTCGGCTATTACCGTATAGAGTTAATGGGTTCCGATAGTGGCCCTATCATGCAAAAGATTTGCGGTGTCCATTCCCCATTAATGAAGAAGTTGCGGCAAAAATTGGGTGGCTTTTGAGATGCTAGGTCATCGCTGACGAGTGAGAACAATTACTAGGCATTCATCAATTTGGGTTTATACTCGCCAATTATGGCCAGGATGGAGTGGTTATTATGCCAAAGAGGGTGTAGCTGCTATGCTATGGCGCTGCATGCAAAACAAATAGGAAAGGTAGTTTGGCATGCACCAAGGTGCTGAAGCTGAGGATCTGATAGGAAGCAGCCAGGGTGGCGGCGCAGATAGCCAAGAACGCCACTAGAAAATCCAAGAAGCTGGGGCAGTTTCTTACAGTCCTATTTTCGGAGCCAGAACACTTTGTGCCAAGGAGCAGATTGGCAGACCCAACTCCTGAGGTGGTGGCAGCGGCCACAATTACCTCAGAGCAACACGTGGAGGCTGGGGTATCGACGTGCCCAGTTGAGTATGAGGAGACCCCGCAGTCATCTCATCAGTACTGGAACAAGCTGCGACCAACAAAGGCACCGAAGAAGCAGAGGAGGATGCAGAAGGTAACTTAACACTCAGGGAAAGGTCTGGTTTGGTAACCCCTATCTCTTGTCCTCCTTTTCTTGAATTAGGGAAGCGCAAGATTTCAGAGGTAGGATTGTCTACTTACAAAAGATGAAGGGGGGCGGGGCCGATCCGGGCCGTCGGATCCCCGAAAGTAAACTAGGGCCAAAAAAAAAACTCGGCCTGCGAAGTAAACTAGGGATCCTAGTTTACTTCGCAGGCCGAGTTTTTTTTTGTAGGATCCCTAGTTTACTTCGCAGGCCGAGTTTTTTTTGTCGGGGGCTTGCCAAATTGCCTAGTTTACTCCAGTGTCCGAGTTTGGACTTATAATTTTTTTGCCTAAGTCTCAAATTGCAAAAGAATGATTTGAACCCACGACGTGCCGCTAGAGCGGCCATAGTCTTACCATTAGGCTATAGTTTCTGCTAGCTAGTGTGTTCGGCCTTTATTAATATATGTGCGCGGCAGCCCTAGTTTACTTTCGGACCCTAGTTTACTTTCGGGGATCCGACGGCTCAAATCACCCCCGCCCAAAATCGGCCCCTCTCACCTGTAGATCCCAGTTGGGGGGCCTCTTTAAGGCACCGTGCCATATAGACCCGAGGGTAGACCAGTGGCCTACTGGCAGACAACCAATAGAAGGGTCCAAGAACTCAAAGCTGAGCTGGCCCGAGTGCGGGTGGATAACGAGCGACTGCAGCTCGGCTACAGAATGTACAAAACAGAAGGGCATAAGCTTTGCAAACTGCCGCATAAATCTGCAGCCCGCCGCCCAGACCGCACACGAAGAGCTCGCCACCGGCATATCACCGAAAATTACAGGCTACAAGGTGCAAAATGCACTTGCAGGTAGCACTTAACCAGACTCCGGGTGCCGAGGCAGTAACTTTAAATATGGAGCAACTGGATGGGCTGGTGGGGCCACATTAACTGAAGAGGTCTGGGAGGAGTGGCAACGCCAAATACAAATTTGGACCTTAGCGGTGCAACCTCTCTGCCGCCGCCGGGGAACTCGGTACCCCCGGCGCCCGCACCCAGATGATGATGATCAAGAGGGAGCAGGTGGCCATCAAGGAAGTGCGGCTGTGCTTGTAGAGGCAACCCTAGTTTCCACCGCAACTAGAACTGGGGGCTAGCCGACACAGTAGCAGCAGCTGGGTTGACCGGAGCAGCAACTTTGGGGTCGGTCGGAGCATTAACAAAAGAGACACTAGTCGTGCTACTAGTTATATAGGTTTTATGTTAAGTGCCAGAGAGCAGGCCAGCTTAGGAACAGACCATTAGATAAAGGAAAACAGCCGTAGAGGTGATTTTGGAAATGATAAAGCCGACGGAGATTCAAATTGTGGAAAGCCTGTTTTGTGGCAGTGGAGGCTCAAGTTCTAATCCACAAATTGACATTATGAGGGAGCATGCAGCTGCATTAGAGCAAAGAGTGCAAGAAATGTTATTGCTGTGCGAGAGAATCAAAGGAGCTCGCCCACAGCATAGTGGACAACCGCAAGCCGGATGGCAAATGCGCGGTGTGGGGCGAGCAATAAAACATGGATGAAAATGGATAAGGAAGAAAAGGAGGCTGAAGGAAGAACGAAGAAGATTATGCTTTTGGTTAGAAATGTGTGCACACTAGTTAGCACTGTATCTACCAAAGTAACCGCCCTGGTGGGAAGTAGCCAATGATTTTCTTTCCTCCAGAAAATACTTACAGCATGTGCAGTCTGCCCAGCTACCGAGAACCTGCCAGAGTAGACCCCTGAGCACCACATCCATTGCAATGGTTGTAGGATTGGCAAGAGCGGCAGGATTCGCTAGTTAGGATGCCAAGACCTCGAAGCAGGCAACAAGAAGACTGACAAGGTGGTGCGGCATGCAGGCTTCTGTAAAGCTACTTTTAAAAGACGAAGATTGATACTGAAGTCTGTATTGTGGGTTCCCGAGTCCACCGTGCGTGCCAAGTGTATGAACAAATTAACGAATAGTCACAACCAGTCATATTGGAATGTCAAGTGGTGCTTGTAAGCCTGCTATATAAATTGTAAGAAGTACATAAATAAATCAGAGAGAAGTTATCTTGTCTGTGTGTTCTGTTTGTGCAATCTTTGCCATGTTATGTGTTTACAACATATTATATTCTTGAGGATTGTTCTCTCTCTGAAATTATGCAATAGTTAAGCTTATGTTTAACACACCGTTTATCCATATTAATCTTATCATTAATTATGAGGGATAACAGCTGCGATGAAGTACCGCTGTTACAACAGTTACAAGAGATACTGCTATATTATAGGTTGCATACAGAAGTTGTCTATTGTAGGTTATTTGATTGCTGCAAGAAAACATGTCTGATGAAAATAATCAGATTGTTATTGAGAAGCTGGATAAGAATAACTTCCATGCCTAGAAGTTCAGAATGACCAATTTCCTAATGGGTAAAGGATTTTGGGATTATGTAGGAGGAGACAATGAGGAGCCTCCATAGTTAGAATGCCACTCTTGAAAATATAAACGCATTCAAGGATTGGAATTAAGGTGTAAGAAAAGTCATGCAGCACTAGCTTTCAATTAGTGTCACAGACACTATGATAGGACACATATAGGATGCAAACACTCTAAAGGGGGAGGCTTCTATTTATAGGAAAAAATGAGCCTCTAATCAAGCAATTTTATTCTAGAATTTTCCAGATCAGTTTGGTCAATTTTTGACAATTTTTGGGTCAGTTTAGCTTACTTTTTGGATCTTGTTGAAACAGGAGAGAGGAGAGATGAAAATATCTCATTATTTATGAGTTTAAAACTCCTCCACACATGTGAAATAGGTGCCTCCTTCATGAGGGGAGATCCCCACACTGAGGTGTCAAAAATGCATCATTTCTTCTAAATATCTCTTCTTTTTCAACTAATAAACCTTGTCCTTAGTCAACTCTTCATCTTATGTGAGCATTTACTCATTTTTGGGGGATTTTCTTTTATTATTTAATTTATCTCCTCCTTACATTTGGATTAATCGTATTGGTCCATAGGAACCTTAATTGGAGCATAATTCAATTGTACATTGGAAAGTTCTTTTTGAATTTCTATTTCAGTGGAAACCATTTTAGAGACTAGGAGGATTTTTATATCCAAAAATATCTCAATTTTGAACTACCTCCCTCTAGACATTTTCTCTCTCTAGGCCAAAATAGGGTAAAACAGGATCTTTCTTTTATTTCAGAGAGGGGAATAATTATAAGATCAGAAGGGAGCACACCTCAAAAGTCGGAGGGAGGAATCTTACATCATCCCACATCAATTCACATCCATTCACATCATCCCACATCAATTCACATCAATTCACATCCATTCACATCATCCCACATCATTCCCACATTCATTCACATCATCCCACATCGTTTTCACATTCATTCACATCATCCCACATTCATTCACATCATCCACACATCATTTCCACATCGCTCCACATCACTCCACATCAACCCACATCATTTCTATGAATTAAAAATGCTTAAAATTGCACTTTTAATGGAAAAAATAGTTTATGTATAAACCTAGGCTTAAACATAAACATTAATTCATCATAAATCAAGAAAAGCATGGTTCTAAGAGGAAAACCACAAAATAAAATGCTTCCCAAGCATGAGGGAGGCTCGGAAGAAGATAACATTAAAAAGAGAGCATAAACATCATTGTTTAGGCTTACCCTTGGTTTGCTTGATTATTTACCTTACAGAAGCTATGTGGCCCTCAAAGAAAAGGCTTGCCACCAAGGGTAAAGGGTAATATTCAAGAGAAGAAGAGGTTTAGTGAAGCCCCAAAGCTTCACAATGGAGGGCCAATGAAGAGGGAAGAGGGAAATACACTAAATTAAAAATTACACTAGCATAGAATTACTCTAAGATGAAAATAGAAAGGAATAAGGGCCTATTTATAGGTGAGGGAGGCCACCAACCAAGTCCAACTAGAATCTAGAGGTTTCCAACTTCAGTTTGATCCAATTTGGACAGGTTTTTGGACCAGTTAGGCCCACTTTTCTAATCTAGTTTGAAACAGGTGAGAGGAGAGATGAAATATCTCATTTTGTTGATTAAAAATTTGGATTAATCATGGAGATTCTAGGCATTTCCTTCATCAACTCCACTCACCCTCGTGAGGTGTCAAAATTTCATTTTCTTACTAATAAATCCCTATTTTTTTACTATTAAGTCTTGTACTAGTAGTCAAGTCTTCATCTTATGTGAGAATTTACTCCTTTTTGGGATATTTTCTTTTATTCTTGCAATTTTCTTATTCCAACACTAGGATTAACCCCATTGGTCCTTTAGAATACTCTTTAGAACTTAATCGATAATTTTCTTAAAATGTGGATCCTTAGGCTAAGGTGTCTAATGCACATATTCAATTAATTTTGAATGCATATTAGAAAACTCTTTTTGATCTTCTATTTCAGAGGAATTCATCTTAAATAAAAGGGATAACTTTATATCCAAAAATATCTCAAAATTGTATTATCTCTCTCTAGAATATTTTCTCTCTCTAGGCCAAAAACAAAGAAAAATAGTGTTTTCTTGCATTCTGAAATAGGGGATAATTACAGGGGACTGAGAGGAGAACTTATACATATTTTTGGGACTGAGGAACCTTACATCTATTTTGAAGGGGGGGAATGATTACAAGAGACTAAAGGGGAGATTCTTATATCTTTACATCTCAGAAGCTGGAGGGAGGAATCTTACAACGATGAAGAGAATAGAATACATCGTGACCACTTGGATGTGGTGCCCTTATACATGATAAATGTGGATGAGGTAATAAGGCATTATGCAGGAGAAAAGGGTAAAAATGAAGAAGTATCACGTAATCAAATAAAGAGAAAAGAAGCATACTCTAAAAAGATAGAGAGCTTAAAACTGAGCAAGTCATTATGTGGGAGCAAAGGGTGAAAATGTAGAAGTAGAAAACAATCAAATAAAGAGAAAAGAAGCAGACTCTAAAAAGAGAGAGGGCTCAAAATTGAGTAAAACCTTGCAAGAGAAAGCCTAAGAAGAAATTAAATGGGCCTGGAATCTAGAGCAAGAAGAAGAGATCCAGGAAATCCGAGATTGGGTGCAAAAGCAAAAGGAGAACCAAAAAAATAATGCCACAAAAGTAAGCCAAGACAAACTATAGGAGGTAAATCTAGAGGATGGAAAAGAAGAAAAGCATGTAAAGATTTGCCTCAAACTAGAAGAAAAATTCAAACAGGAGTTGGTGTCCTTGCTAAAGGAATACCAAGATGTCTTTGCATGGCCATATGAAGACATGGAGGGCATTGAAACTAAATTCTTCTAGCATAGTATCAACTTAAAAGAAGAAGTCGTACCTATCACATAGACAACAGAGGTACAAAATGAACCCAAATTATGCAAAGCAAGTCAAATAAGAAATTGACAGACTACTAAGATTGGGTTTCATCGTGCCAGTGGAGAAAGCTGCCTAGATATCCCTGATCACAGTAGTCCCCAAAAAGAATATGAAAATTAGAATCTATGTGGACTGTCGCAAAAGCTGACTGCCACAACTAACTCATATCCCTTTCCACAACTAACTGAGATCCCTTTTACTCCTTGCTACTGGATGAGGTAGCCGAAAAGGAGATGTACTCTTTTTTGGATGGTTTCAGTGAGTAATGCACCTGCTACTTTTCAGAGAATGGTGCATGAAATTTTCTATGACTACTTGATAGACTTCTTGAGATTTTATGGATGATTTTAGTGTATCTGGAGATAAGGCAAAGCATATCTATCAGTTGAGGCTATGTTTGCATAGATGCAGAGATACAAGGCTGAAGTTAAATCCGGCCTAGTGTGCTTTTATAGTAAAATGCATTACATTGTTAGGACACATTGTGTCAGCCCAAGGATTGGCTATAGATCTGGCTAAGGCGGGAGGCCATATCCAAAACATTTTATCCCCATAACTTTAAGAAACTTGAAAGATTCCTTGGGAAGGTGAAGTGGCACACACGAGATTTTTGAAGTATCTGGCACATGTAGCTTGCTCATTATATGCACTTACTAAGAAGGATGCAAAGTATGAATGGAGTATAGAGTGTCAAAAAGCATTCCATTGGTTGAAGAGCATGGTGTCATCTGCACCAATTATGAGATCAACCAGAAATGGAATTTAATGTTCCACGTTTATGTAGATGCTTCAGAAAAAGCAGTGGGCAGCATACTGATGCGGGAAAAGTGAAAAGGTTATATGCATACCATCCATTATGCTAGCAAAGCCCTCACAAGGGCGGAAAAGAACTACATCACAGCAGAACGTGAAGCTCTTTCAATGATCTACGCTATGAACAAGTTCTAGCATGCACTATCTCTTGGGAAACAAATTTGTTTTCCATGTGGACCATCAAGCCCTCATTTACCTGGTGAACAAAGCTTTTTTGGTGGGAAAAATGGTAAGATGGATGCTCCTGCTTCAAGAATTTGAGTTCAGCATTCCGCACACACCCGAAAAAGAAAATACAATAGCAAAATTTTTGTCTAGACTAGATTCCGGAGAGCTTTCCTTGGAGGGTTTAGAAGATTAACTCCCATATACCAACTTATTCATAGTAGTAGCAGCCAAAGTAAAAGAAAACTGGTATTATGACATGATGCAGTTTCTGGAAGATGGGACTTTTTCGAAAGGGTACACCACTGACAAGAAAATTAGAATTTCCCTAAGAAGCAAAAATTTCACCATGATTACTGGGCATATCTATAAAAGAGGCATAGACTAGATCCTACACAGATGTGTCCCAGATCATTGAGCAGCAAGCGGTGCTAAGAGAAGCACACTGTGGTATCACCGGAGGACACATGGGCAGAGAAATAACAGCCCAAAAAAATATGCAACCAAGCAGTCCTATGGTGGCCAATGTTATGAGGGATGCTAATAGTGAAGTAAGCAATCCTGTGGTGGTGGCCAACTCTCATGAGGGATGCCAACAGTGAAGCAAAGAACTGTGACATCTATTAGTGAATGGGTCAACCATAGATTCTGATAGATTGCCAATCTCACCTATACTACAGCTATCTCGATTCATGAAGTGGGGAGGGATTGTATTTTTTTGGACCAATCAAGCCACCCACAAAAGGTAACAGATGTGAGTACATCATTGTGGCTACTAACTATTTAACCAAGTGGCCAGAAGCTAAAGTAGTAAAGAGAAACTCCGCAGAAGAGGTGGTGAAGTTCCCCTTCAAGGACATCTTTGCTAGGTATGGGTTATTGGTGGAAGTAGTCAGTGACCAGGGCATGTATCTCATGAACAAAGTAATGAAAGGGTTGATGGAGAGATACCTGATCAATCACAAGAAGTCCTCACCTTACTACCCATAGTGCAACAGCCAGGGGGAATCGACCAACAAGGTTTTCACCAAAATTTAAAGAAAAATTTTGCTAACAAAAATCAATCATACGAGAAGCTAAATGTTGCCCTATTGGCATTCCACACATTCTACAAAGTCTCAAATAGGCAACCACCATTCAAGCTGAAATTTGTGGTACCCAGTCTGAGAGTAGCCATTCAAGAGAAGCTACCAATGGAAGAATCCCAGGAGCATAGAATACATGAACTCGTAGCCTTAGAGGAAGGAAAACAAATTAGCTCTCTATCAGAGATAGTGCAATGGAGAAGAAAGGCTTGGACTAATAGGCATCTCAAGCACAAAATTTTTGAGAAAGGAAATCTCGTATTGGTCTACAATTCCAAGTTGGGACCTCACCCGAAAAATTCAAAATCCGGTGGATAGGACCATTCATAGTGAAAGACCCGATCAATGAGAATGCTTTTACCTTAGAAAACTTGAATGGCACACCTTTTCCAAAGATATTAAATGGCTTCAGGAGGATGAGAAAATATAAGGGCCAACTGGTGGTAACTACATTGGAAGAAGCAGAAGCGAAAGGCCATGAGCCAGTTTGGAGCATATGCTATGGCATGATTGTTGAAATATACAAGTGAATAGGGTGTGTGCGGGAACAAGCTCTTGGTTAGAGGCTGTAAAAGAGGAGATGTAATTGTGAAAGAACCTGTGAAAAGGTTAGAAGAATCTACTAGGAGAGAATAATGGGTAGCATGAGGGAATTTAGGAGTGTGGAGATATTCTGGGAGATATTCAGGGAAAAGAGAAGAGGTGGAGAGAATCAGGCAAAAGGTGGAGATATTCTGGGAGTGAATTATGGAGAAATCAATGGGATTAGATGCTTGATGTAAACTCTATAAATTGAGGCACAGCCCTAATGAGAATTTGCTGGTTTTTGAGTATCCATGCCTACATTAATCTATGTGCTAATTATTCACTAATTACGTCTTAATCACTTGCTAATCACTTTGTTAATTATGTTGATTCTAGTGTTTGATCCACCATAGCTCATCATTTTGCTCAAATTTCAACATGGTATCAGAGCCATGCCTAGAATCAATCAGATTTATGAGCCCATTAGTGAATTAATCAAGATTAGTAGGTAATTAGCAAAAAAAATCAATTTTTTAGTGAGTTTTTCATCTTCCCCTTCACCCCCAGCCAGTGGAGGACTCTATTCTCCATGCACAGTCAACATTAGGCCTTGCCCTCTTAACACAAGCTAGCCAACACATCTAGCTACAAGCACATCAAACGGCGCAGCAAAACGCGAAAGCGTTGAGGAGAAATCGGCGTTTCTTTCAGCGCTGTTTTTTTTGAGTAAAATGCAGATCTACACTTCATCAGTTCAAATTGATTCAATTCCTCCTAGCCCAAGGGGTAATCAAGCATGCTCTACAAGCTGGTGAAGACAGAAATCAATTTCATCAAGTCTACAGTGAGATCCAAGCTCTTCATCAAATCTGCAGGTGACTTTGGTAAAACAGAGATTAAGCTTTCATTATTTGGTCAAATATTGTGTTTCTTGGCTTAATCCTCTACTAGACTCATTGCTATTGATTCCTTTGAAAGCATTTGAGCTCATTTGAAGTGGAAGGCACCAGATCTGGGCTCCCCACATACTCTACTTTCTGCACACAAACCAGAGCATTAATTTGCTAATCAGTGATTAATCAGTGCTAATCACTGTACTTTGGTGCAATTGAGGATTCAAATCAACCATTAGGTATCTGATACAGATCCCTAAAGCTTCAGATTGCAAATCGGAGTTGGTTTGATACTCCAACCATCCCGTACAAATTGGTTACTCTCAATTTAATGTAATTTCTAGTGATTTTATGCTGATAAAATTATTGTAATCATCTATTAAACACCAGATTGAGTTGTAAAAGGGTAGACACTGCCCTTGAATCTTGAATTTGGATCAAGAGGTAAGACCCCCTTCACATCACCATGAATTCAGCACAGGAAATAGCCAAATTTAATGGGGAACAGTTTTATACATGGCAAACAAAAACCATGTATTTGCTGATGAGGAAAAATCTATGGGGATTAGTTGAAGGGAGAGATGAATGCCCAGAGAGAGGGAAAAATGAGTGGAAGAGTAGGAATGAAAAAGCATTGGGGCTTATTGCACTCAGTTTAAATGATGAGATCATTCATCATATCACAGGGATACAGTGGGCAAAAGATGCATGGGATGAACTCAATAAATTATTTGGTACACAAGCAAAAAATTCCAAGATAAATCTATTAATGCAATTCTACAAACTGGACATGAAGGAAAGTGAACCTTTAATCACACACTTGAACAAATATAAAAGCATTAAGCAATAGCTGGCAGCTATTGGCAAAAAGGTAGAAGATGATGAAGCATTAGCTGTACTTTTGAAGAGTGTGGACAAAGGAGATTATGAAAACATTGTAGCAACACTAAAGAATGTACCTGAACTGAAGATACATGAGATAGAAGCAGCTCTACTAGAGCAAGAGAGCAGAGGCAAAGAGAAGAAAGAGCTCGACTCAACAGCAGGAGAGGAAAAAGCATTCTTCACCCGAGGAGGATTCTCTCGAGGACGAGGACGAGGAAGAGGAAGAGTAGGAGGGAGGACCTTCACTTGCCACAAATGTGGAAAGCCAGGACACATGGCGAGAGACTACTACAGCAAACCCAGTGAAGAAGGAACGACATCGGCAAACTTCATGGAGGCTCCAAGAGAAGTGGAGTCGGATCATCTTTTCTGAGAGAGAGAGAGAGAGAGACCCCACAACCCAATGTAACCTGCCCCAATAAAGTAAAACCACCTCTGAGCCACCGATGATGTAGGCCAAGTGGTAGATGTATGTGTGAGCACTTTAGTCAAGGTCACGGGCACTTATAGTAGCCTTGGACACATAGAGAGAGAGAGTGTCAAGGACTATGGAGTTTAGGGACTTGAGGCACTGGTCGCGGGCTATCAAGTAAGAGGGAAACTTGATACAGGGTCCAGGTGTGCTAGGATTATTCACTTGAGGGGAGGTGTTGAAATATACAAGTGAATAGGGTGTGTGCGGGAACAAGCTCTTGGTTAGAGGCTGTAAAAGAGGAGATGTAATTGTGAAAGAACCTGTGAAAAGGTTAGAAGAATCTAATGGGAGAGAATAATGGGTAGCATGAGGGAATTTAGGAGTGTGGAGATATTCTGGGAGATATTCAGGGAAAAGAGAAGAGGTGGAGAGAATTAGGCAAAAGGTGGAGATATTCTGGGAGTGAATCATGGAGAAATCAATGGGATTAGATGCTTGATGTAAACTCTATAAATTGAGGCATAGCCCTAATGAGAATTTGCTGGTTTTTGAGTAAACATGCCTACATTAATCTATGTGCTAATTATTCACTAATTACGTCTTAATCACTTGCTAATCACTTTGTTAATTATGTTGATTCTAGTGTTTGATCCACCATAGCTCATCATTTTGCTCAAATTTCAACAATGATCTCACTAGTGGAGGTAGATGCAAAAAATTGAAATAACCATAGAGCCACAGAAGGGTGGCCAGACTGCAAAAGCTTAGATCTCAATAACTAGGATAATAAAAAAGCAAGTGACCAAGTCACGTGTGCCAGCCTAATCCATGCCAACAACTCAAAATGCCACAATGTTCGGCATTAGCAACAATTACATGGAGGACAGGTGTCACAACATCATTCAAATCCCACTCACAAAGAATGATAAGACATGAAGATAGCAAGAATGCTTTAATACCATTAAGTCGAGATGGTGGGCATGATATGAATCAAGGGTCACATCACATCAAAAATTAGGAAGCCAAAAATGACAACACCCCAAAAAAGGAAACGAAAAGGAGAAAACATCGCAAAAAAGAATAGAAGGAGACTAAACACACACATTCACAATTTTCCCTCTTGCTTACAACTCTCTAACCCATCTGCAACAGAAGACAACGCTATGCCGAATATCAACAAGTCTTAGAGGCCAAACAAAAGGCCTGAGAAAAGCCTCTTCATGTCCATGATCACCCTTGACATGAGGAAGAAAGAATATCACAAGTGGGCAAAGAAGTGTGAGTTTGAAAAAATGTTAGAGCACCAGTGGGAGGAGCTACAAGACCTCGAGGATGGGGGGAAACTGATAAACCAATTTCTAGAGACCAACACATTGCACACAGAGGGGAAGGAGCCTATTAAACTTTCAGAGCTTGCAGTGCATCATGCACTGGGATTGTCAATTGGATGGTGCAATGGACACAAACTTGAAGTCAGAGAAGCTTCGCCCGCAGATTCAGGGCTTTGCTTGGTGTACATGAGATGGAGTTGAGTTCGAGGGGGAGTATTGAGATATCGAGCTCATTTAGTGAGGCGGTGGACACTGATGACCCGCCTGGGAGATAGGCCCTACACTTACACCACTGGCATGGTTGGTGAGATCATGGGTGATATGCGGCAAGTGGGATGAGAGGCTGTGTGACAGCCATTCTAGAGACTGGCATAGTTATAGCGCCAGCTCATTTAGTTGGGTTCACACTATAGAGAACCCTAGTATGTATTTGGTTGAGTGTGTACTCTTATCTTTGTATATGTGTATTGAGCGTTGTGTGAACTAGAAGAAGATTTTCAACCTCTCACCTTGTGTGTTCTCTTTTAGAGTTTTGTGAGTGTGTGTGTGCCTGCAAGAGCTCAAGCTCTCTTCTCCCCTGCATCTTTTCACTCTCCAACTCAAGGCCAGATGGTACTTTAACCTGAGGAAATCCTTGGCGTTCGGGAGAAGATTCTCAGGAGCAGAGTCCTTAGAGAATTCTGAGTAAAGTGGAAGTTTTTCCCTCTAGAAGACGCCACCTGGGAGAAAGAAGAAGAGTTGGTGAAGGATTACCCCCACTTTGCGAGATGAGGACATCTCGCGTTTTTCAAGTGGGAGAGGATGTAAGATTCCCCCTCAGCCTGAATAACAAACAAAATCAAAATAGATTTTCCAAGGTGCAATTGGAATTAATTAAAAATGATTTAGAAGACCTTAGCCTAAGGGTCAAGATTTTCTAAAAATTTTGGATTAAGGTTCCTATAGACCAATAAGATTAATCCAAGTGTTGGGATAAGATAAATCCAAAGAATAAAAGAAAGTACCAAAAAATGAGTAAATGCCCACATAAAATGAAGAGTTGCCTAAGTACTAGATTTATTAGTTAAAAATTATGAAGTATTAATAAAAAAATGAGATATTTTAGAGTAATCATTCATTTTTGACACATTGGTAAGGAGAAGGCGCCCTTCAAGGAGGCACCTATTTCACATGTGTGGATGAGTTTTAAACTAAAAAATAATAGGATATTTTTATATCTCCTCTCTCTCCTGGATCAAAACAAATAAAAAAGGGAGCCAAACTAGTCCAAATCTTCTCCAAATTCAACCAAACTGAAGCTGGAAAATTCTAGAACTCAGCTGGACTCAGTTAGTGGCCTCCCTCACCTATAAATAGACCCTCATTCTTTTGTATTCTTATCTGTGAACTAAACTATGCTGGTATTACTCTAAGATAAGCCTATTTTCTATTATCCCCTAAAAATCCTCTACAAATTGAAGAGATTGGAACTCTTTCTTCAATCTTCCTTGGAGTATTCATCAACATACCAAACCAATTGATTGGTTGGGGGCCTCTAGTTTGATTAAAGAATCAAGAAATCTAGGAGGTAAAGTGTGGTTTTTGGTCTTTTTTTTTAAATCTCCAAATGTTTCTCTCTTCTCAACCCCTCTCAAGATTGAGAAGCATTCAATTGAAAGGCTTTTTAATACAATTGAAGTTTTTAAATGAATTGTAGTGATGAAACACATAAATTTTTATTTATGCTTAAATTATATTGTTTTTTTAAAGCATTTCTCTCTCTCCCCCAAAGAATGGTCATTCCTATGACCTATTCTATATTCAAATGAAGCTTCTCATGAAGCAATATAGAATAGGTCATTCCTATGACCTATTCTATATTCAAATGAAGCTTCTCATGAAGCAATTCTCTAATCTAAAAGTAATTTCTATGCTTGTCAAATTGAGGCCAAATAAGTTATTCTATCATATGATACTACTAAACTTTATGTTTTCAAAATAATTGAGAATTATCAGTAATAGCAGCGGAGCTATGGCAAAATTTTTAAAAAATTAACACATAAATCATTTTCATTCATAATATGAAAAGAGGACTTCCTACCATATTCTAGATTAATCATCCTAGATTAATTGTTGAATGATTCTCATTATAATCACGGTTGAGGGTGAAACCATCAGGGCTACATTCATAGAGTCAAATATCTCCACTCACATTGTAGCACTGGAGATAAGTTCTCTGATGAGAGATTAATTGGGAGCTTTTTGGAGGGACTTGAAGACATTCCCCTGCAAAACTCCTTGTTTGCATTAGACCATACTTCCTTGGAACAATGCTGCAAGAGTGCTTTGAAGTTTGCGAACAACTTCAAGGGAACGTAGAAGCCTCCTTCAAGACCACCAGCACAAAGCCTAATCATAAGGCAAAAGATTCTATGTCTGGACAAAGTGTTGAGCAATTGGCCGCCGCTTCCCTAATGCAACAAATGATCCAGTAATGGAGAACCAACCAAGGCCGGGGATCAAGGGGGCCATCCACACCTTTATCCTAGAAGGGAACTTGTATGGTGCCTTACCTGTCGAGAAAACCATACTCGCACCGAGTGTCCTCATCTGAGACCCTGACCAAGCCTCTATTGTACATACTGTGTAAAGTGAGGTAATCATGAAATCTTCAATGGCTACCACCACAAGGCTGCGCTAGCTCGAGCTATGCCTCAGGCACTGCCCCCCAATCCCAAGCAACCGCTAGCTTTGCCATCTCCAGCACATCCTAACTCACCTCAACCTGCCCAAGAAGTGGCCCAAAGAGGAATCCTTAGGGTACCTGAAATGCCCTTACCACCCCTAGTTCTCCCACCATAACTCCCATTACCCAGAGTTGCACCAGTTTGTTAGATAACCTTGATGGAACTCTTTGAGGATGGGAATGAGAGAGAAATCCTGAAAACTCCCACTTATGAAACCCAAGAGCCAACAAGCCACCTTTGCAACTTCTCAGTCACTATGTTATGGAGGGCAATCAAATGTACCCTCTTGTGTACTTAGCAGCCTGATACCACGGGCTCGAGACATGAATCAAGCAATGAAAAGGCCACCCATACAATGCTACGATTGTGGCAGCGGACCTCACCGAGTGGCTGAGTGTCCCAACCAAAAGGGTGCGACGAGTGCCATGTGTTTGTGGTCGCCAAAGTGTTAACGCCATCAACAACAGAATAACATACTTGAAAGCAGAGATAAACTACTGTTGCATAGACAACATACTCAAGACAATGATACTTGAAAATAAACATATATTTATTATTCATAGCAAGCTATCCTTATAGAGATGGATGCCAAAGAGTTACAATGCTTCATTACAATAGATAAAATGCTTTAACTACAACGCTTTGCACTTTAGTGCTTTCAAACTTAGGCAGCAAGGTGGATAATTGGATAACCAGAGTTGGATAGTCAATAGTCGGTAATTGGAGTTGGACATTCGGATAACAACCCCATTGTGTGTAAGGTGTGGTATCGATCACCTTTATAAGGATTGTTCGCTAAGACTAGGAATAACAGGAAAGGCTCATGAAGCTAATCCTAGCACTAGCCTCCTTAACTGGCTAAGTGTTAGAGATGGTTTCATTCGAGCAGTCCCTCTCAACGTAGTGACTCCGCTACAAAGCAGGCAAGGGCCCTGGCACAAGCTGCAAATAGAGGCATCAACCTCACAAAGTCAGGTTTAAGCAAGAGCTCCTGAACAAGCACGAGCAACTCGGTGCTCACAAAAGAAAGCCACCAAGGTTGGGAAGGGAGAAAGCTAAGTGACTATCAAAATAGGTTCTGACTCTGACACAACAACTCATCCTTTGACTTCTTCATCTGAAGAAGAAGATATGCTATGTGCCACCACCCAAGCCATCAACTACCCAAAAAGCTTATGGAATATCCAAATCCTGAGGAAAAAGAAAGACTCCTAGTCACCCAAGAATTAGTTTGTGAGTGCCAAGCTTAGTTGGAAGGTGATGCTTTCTGTCTCAAACTAGAGACCTATGCATGATGCTCAAGTATATCCTTGCAAGATTCCAGACCAACTACTTCCACAAGTGTTAATAGAAGCAGAAGCTACTCCCCAATAGGGAGATAGGGTGGCAAAATATCTTAGAAACTTGGGAGATGAACATCTTAGGGGAACAAACACAGAATTTCATCACATCCCATACACCTCAAAAAGCTTAAGACAAAGCAGACCCAATCTTCCTCAAAGGACAACCTCCATCCCAAGAGACATTACAGTCTCTCTTCTTTCCTCTCTCCTAAGGTCAAAATCCCTATTGGCACCTTTCTCCAAGGTAGCCTAAGCCAATGGAATGACCTGATGGAGGGACATCTCAGAGCAGGCATGCACAAAACCATGGATCCCAAAACAGCTCTAATGAATTTGAGGAAGAAGAATTCCACATACTTCTTAAGGTAAAAGGGACTCCTACCGTTTGAGTGAACAAGCTCAGACAATACTTTGAAGGTGATGAACTTAATGCAGCTTTGCCGATAACCATCGATGGCCACTAAGTCATAGCAATCTTAGATGGTGGAGCTGGAGTGAGCATTGTAATGAAGCAATGCTGGGAGAAATGGGGAGCACCTGCCTTGGATAACACCAAATTTCTAGTTAAACTCATTGGCTGGAGCCACCGCTAGACCCATTGGTCTACTAAGGGATCTTAAAATTAAGATTCTTGGAACCACCTACCACCACACTTTTGTGGTGAATGAATTTTGGACATCACCCCCAGTTTCATATGACTGCATTCTTGGCAGACCCTTTATGAGAGAAACAAAGATGATCCATGATTGGGATACTGACCACATCTACATTTGTAGAAAAGATCTTACCTTCAAGATCAATCTATGCACGTGGAAGGTGCACCCCATGAGTGGCAGACCATTTGCCGATGAGGACTCAGTCACAACTACATGAACTACTAAAGTCCATCTATGCCAGAAATGCCATAAAACACTGGAAGATAAAAAGGTGAGTGAGGATTGGGCACCTCTTCTAGAGCGGGAAGACTTTGAGAACTGGATGCATATCCTCGCTCCCCTGGACATCTTGCCTAGAAAAACAGGTACAAGGTTTAGCACAGTAGACGGGCAAGAGCTTACATCATTATACATGCTTAGTTCAACATATCTGCCCAATATAGCCACCCAAGAGCTTGAACATGTTGTTCAAGCTAAGCCACCAAGGAGTACACGCTCCCATAAAACTCACAGGCTTGAGGAATTCCTTGGCCCATAACAGTATATCCTTCCAAACAACTAAAAAACCCATTGATTGAAATATGTGGGTGTTGTGGAAGCACATGAGTATTTCAATGAGATGTGGCAGAAAGAATTCACACAAATAGCTCTCTTTTGGTCCACACTATTGTTCCACAGCTAGTTGAACCCATTCGATCAGAACCAGCCCCTTAAAAGCTTTGTCGCTCTGCATGCAAGGCACGTAACAAAAAGTTAGCACTCACAAAAAAAGAATCCAAAAGCCTAATTGACGATGAAAGTGCTAAAGCTGAAGAAACACGACAAGTGCCCAAGCACTTTAAGACCTTCCAAATGGCCGATCACTTTGTTTGGTATGATTTGGCTCAAAGGTCTAATAGTGGGCAACCTGGAACCTCATATGATGGTCCAACTAAGGTTAAGGAAGTAAACATGGTAGGCCTAGGTGAAGACCGAAGGCCCATATTTGTTGCACAAGACCTTTCAAAGGAAGAAGAGACTGAGCTCATTGCTCTCCTGACACAGAATTCTAGGACTGCTTTGCTTAGAAGTACATAGATAAGGGTGTACCTCCAGAAGTGGTCCAACACACCATGGTCGATGGAGCCATGCTGGTCTGAAGAGCGGTTCTCTCTATCGTGCAATATAGTGCTCATAGAGTTCTACCAATCAACAAATGTGTTGAGAAACACAATGTCAATCCAAGGACTCGACCCGATTAGTGTATGCAGGCTTATCCCTTGAGGGAGAGCTCACATACACAAACCACCACTTGACGATTCAACCATTCAAACACCTCAATCAATCTCTCAATCCCTTGAACCCACTACACTAATCAAGAGAACAAGCAATGCATGGCAATCTCTTAATCCCATTCAAACATTGATTAAATCTTAGCTTTCCCTAATGCAAGCAAACCTATAAGCGTGCATCTACTAACCCACAAGCTTAAGCAAGCATAGAATGTAACATTCACAAACCCACAAGCTCATAGAGAGAGTCTATCCATGAATAGCTCATTGCCAATGAAGTGGGCAAGAGCTTGCATCAATGGAGACTACACACACACACACACTACAAGCATGCATACACAAGAGAAAGAAAGAAGCATTCAACTAATCATAGATTAATCTACTTCAATGATTCTAAAAGAGATTAAGAGAAAGAAGTGGAGCTTTACTCATTGATTAATGGAGCTTGATGCTTATTATAGTACAATAGAGAGAGTTAGAGAGTTGCCATAGCTTGAGAGCTCAAGAGCTTCACTCAATAGCTTATGAGAATGGCCAAAAAATGCTCTTTCTTTAGCTAACATCTCTTTTATAGAGATGTTACTAACCCTAGACCTCTTTCACACATAGGCAGACAACCCAATAAGTGCGCCTTGCTTAATACACTTAGAACTCTCATTTAGAACCCACATTGGCCTAAAATGATTTGCATTGCACTTCGGCACAAAAATATGGAAAAATTATGTGCATCTTTACGTTCCCATGGCTACGATCCCGCTCTCTCACATTAATTGCTTTCGGCCTCCTTCCATAATCCATGTTCCTGTGGAACATTCCCCCCTTCCTAAATTGCGCACATCCTCGGGCGCGGTAGAAACAAAAGCTGCAAAAAACAATGGAAGACAAGTAAAGCTTTTTATTGAAAAAAAAAACAACCAGCAATGACAATCTCAGACGTGAGCATGCAAGTGAAAGGCCGATTAGAGTTTTAAAGAGTGCTAAAAGAAGCGAGTAAAGACTAGTCAAAGTGAGACTAAGTGGTAGTTAGATAGTCCTATGCAAAGGCAAGTGTGCTTGTACACCGCAGGTTATGACCAGAGTCTCAATGTCCTACAAGTGTTTAAGTTATTCCTAATATAAGTGGCAACCCACTCCTAAATATAAGCCATGGTGATTGGACTTTTTTTTTGTGTGTAAAGAGCATAAGATTAAAGAGAATTATCATTTTTAGCTTGATAAAGAGGAAGGTTCCATCCCAATGAGACCCAAGCAATGGCCAAGAGACCTCCGCCAAGAGAATCTAAAGGCCGCTAAGTATCTCAAGGGCCGAAAACAACCCAAGGTCCTACCAAGCATTCCACATGGCCGTAGACATGTCATGTCTCAAGTCACTTCTATATATTTTTGAGGGCATGTGTTTTGTTATTTTTTGTTTATCGTAGCACCTAGCCCATACCTAAGAAGTAGCTACCACTAGGGATAACTAATATACTTCTAGAGCATAAGAACTTGGCATACTCCGTTGGCATATGTCTTACACCATCTTCAAATAGAAATACCTTCTACTAAGTCCTCTAAGAATCTAGAAATCACTCACCACATAGTAACAACTAATTTAAAACTTAAACCAACCAACTGTGTGTGAGCATGCAAACAATATATGCAAAAGTGAAAAGCACATAAAGAATAAAAGATTATGATTTGAATACACCTATTGTAGTGCTCGTTGATGTTGCGCATTTGTCTTGACGCATTGCTGATGTGCAGATTGCTTCTCTTTGCTCTTTGTAGGCATTGCATGTCTCGCCCCTTCCTAATTTGTGTGCACGGTAGGTGGACTATTGGAGCGTGTTTGTATGCTCTTGTTTAGCTGAGATCTCTTGTGATGTGAAAGAGCTTGCTTTTAAATCTTTGGATAATGAACCTGTGTGGGATGAATGGGAAATAGACAGTTAGAAGATGAAAAATTTGTTATTGGTGCCAATCACCGAATATAGCCGAGGAGAAAAACCCAGTGTGCGAGAAAAGTGCCCTGGCTTGTTGATCTTATTGTGGAGTTGATGAGCTTACTCTTGCACTGGTGGTGGATCCGTGTCCACTTCTACTGGAAAGATGGCATCAATCACTTCAGGATGCAAGGACAACCCTGTACAAAAGCCGGCCTCTGGAGAAGGTGGTAGAGGAAGGAGTGCTTCCTCGCTAAAATATGGCATTGGTTCTATGGGAAGGTTAAGCAGACAATGCCGATTTTGGATTTGCTCAATATAGGTGCTCATAGTGATCCAAAATTGACATGTTGAGGCTGGGGGAGGAAGGGCTTGCAAGATAGGTGGTCGCAAGTCATTTATAAAAGTATCCCTCCATTGTTGCGCTTGAACCTCCTCAGGTAATCTACATTGATTTGGTCCTCGGTCTGGTACTCTCACATCAAGAGGGTTATGGCATTGGGACATAATTCCCACAATTTGTTTCATTAAGCCCGAGCCACATCGTCGAAAGTAAGTGCGGCATAGCCAACAAATGTGTGAAGCTTCCCCTAATACGAGTCGTGCACACTCTTGACAATGTGGAAATGGATGATGCTGTTGATAGAATAAAGTGACAAAGTGATACCCACAACAAATTTAACCTAAGGGAGCATAAAAGTACCTAGAATGAGTTTGAAAAGGAGGAGCACTATAACCCCCGCGATGTTCAGGTTGAGTACTATCAGGGTCAATGCATGGTAGACATGTATCTCGCCAAGTATCCCCATCAAGAGGTATCTGGGCATAGAACAATGAAATTTAGAAACTTCAAACTTTATACACTCATATCCATCGATACAATCCCTATCATCAAAAACAATGGAGATAAGATCATCTCAAAAAGAACACAATCCTGTAAAGGCATAAGGAACCACATTAGTAAAAGTGAGACTATTCAAACACTGATCTACCAAAGAGCTTCAATTGTAGTGTTAATGTCTTATCTTTGGATTTGGGTATGTCCATCTTAAGAGGTGGGAAGGATAGCAATTGTCGAGGAATTTGAGAAAGATAAGAGGATTTAGGCAATGAAGTGCTAGAATCTATGCTCAAAGGAGACTCATGTAAAGTTGGATTTGTCTTAGGTACACAAGTTGATGGTGGAAGTGTGTAACAAGGAGAAGTTGGGACAACTGGTGATTCAATACATGTTTGGGGAAGGTCAACACAAGGAGATTCGTAGGTGCTATCACAATCACCTATCCTATCTTGAAGAGGTTGTGTTGATTTCCTTTGCACTCACTGATATGAAAAACCAAGTCATTATCCTGACGATATAATCTCCCTGAGATTAACTTGAATGGTCGCCATAGGTCCACATTAGGACCTGCTAGTTGTATCTACCCACTTGTCAAAATTTCTAAGACTTCTCACGAGGAAGCGCCTTTGTGAAAAGATCAGCGAAGTTGTCCTGTGTTGGCACATAGGCCAAGCTGATCTCTCCAGCTGAGAGTCTCTCCCTGACATAGTGATAATGCACCTCAATGTGCTTTGTGCGAGCATGAAAAACTAGGTTTCTCGTAACTGCCAATGCGCTCTGACTGTTAGTGTAGATAGAGGTTGCAGACTCCTGTCCAACACCCAAGTCAACCCATAAGCCGTCTGAGCCACACACACTCAACCGTAGCTGTGAAAGCTGCCCTGTACTTAGCTTCACAACTAGAAGTGGCCACAGTAGGTTGCTTCTTGCTCAACCAAGATATGCATGAGCTACCGAGCATGAAACAAAAACTACTTGTGGACACTCTTGTGTCATAGCAACCAACCCAATCTGAGTCTGAAAAGCATGTAAATCTGGCGGCAACGATCTCCCCTTGGGCTCATACCCGCGCTCCTAGCCGCTAAAAATGACTTGTGAAAAAAAGTAGCGGGCCCGTGTATCAGCGCGTGTATCATCGCGGCCACAGACATGCGTGTAAAAGCGCGTGTATAGCACCTCTCAGACGCGCTTATACACGGGTGTATAGCCGCGTTTACAGACGCGTTGATACATGTGGCTATACACGCTTTTTTTTAATTTAGACGCTCTTATACACGGGTGTATAGCCACGTTCTGTTCAATTCAAATGTCTCAGACGTGTTGATACCTGCGTCTATACACGCGTTTCTTTAATTTAGATGTGGTTATACACGCGTAATAGCCAGTTTTGACACGTTAATACACGCGTATTTTACAGAGTATCCGCGTAGATACACGCGAGTTTTAGCAGTTCTGACGCGTTTATACACGCGAACAGAGAGCAAAAAAAAAATCCAGAGAGTGCTATCTGGTGCCTGAATACTGTTCCAGCATTCCAGCACCCAATAGCACTCTCTGGATTTTTTTTTTTGTGCATTAGACCATCCCATTAGACCATCCACGAAGAACATATGCACGAGGGAGATTAAGACAAGAATGACATGAATGCATACATTGTCAATACACGATTCAAGACAGACATGAATGTAATACTATCGATCAATCAATTCAATATTACTATCAAAATTTTATACATGTATACAAGGGAGTCCATATCTCGAAGTAGCCCATGGCTTCAGTTTACAAAAAAATATATACAATCACATCCTCAATATGGAATGTGATACTATAAGTCTGAGTACTACTCAGACCTAGATGATGACTCGGTGCTCCCTCCATGCTCAGATGAGCTCACATCGGTCGGAATGTCCGATGAGTAGTGCTCACGTCCACCCTCTACAGTGGCAGCCGGTGGATCATCAGCAGCTTGTGCCTGTTCAAGTAATATATAGTATATAAGTATATATATATGTAATTCAATAAACCAAAATCATTCGTTTAGAATTTTCAAGTACTTGTCGACCGTATGGTCTCATGGCCATCTCGAACTGCGCGTCCGTAATACGTCCCTCGGCTCTGAAGATGGCCCACGTGTCACGTCTGCTATGCCGGCGAGCATACGCAGTATCGTGGGTTGTGGACTTCCTCCCCGTAACCCGTCGCTGTATCATAATCAACACAATTTGTAAGATTAAAACAATCATAGAATCAATGAATTAAGTAAACAATCAAATAAAGTGGCAAGATACTTACGAACTCTGCCTTCCATGACTCGACGCCGCCAGATCCGAAATGCGAAGATCCAATGGTCTCCATATGGATCCGTCGTGCCTCCACATGCTGCCTGCTCTTCACGCCACCCTCTGCTCGTTTCTTTGCCTCCTTCCACTCGCGTTTGTGCGCAGTGGGGCAGGTTTCTCGGCAGGATAGCCACCCGCAGCTACATTTAGCCGGTCATCGTACGCGAGTTTTTTAAGGTGAGATCTTTTATTACTTAAGATCTCCCTTATTCGCATCCTTCCCCATACATCCGAGAATGTAGCATGTGGGGGATTAGGGTACCGACTATGTACAGCCTCTATCACCTCCCCAACTAATCGGCTATTTTGATCTTTAAATTTAATAAAACAATTTCTATATGAGTTTGATACTACCCCACGCATGTACTCCATTACCTCCCTCCCCCTTCGCATCCATCACTATCCCGCCCCTATCCGTCACATCATAGCAGACCACTCTCTCCATCTCTCTCATCTCCTCCTCTTCCGAACTGTCTCCTCTAACTCTTCTCCCTCTATCTCCTCTCTCACCGCGTGCCCTACTACCTCCCCCACCTCCCCCACCTCCCCCACCAAAGCACCCGCCGCATCCTCCACTCCCACTCTTCCTACTGCTGCGGGTGGAGTCACGACTGGGGGATTGTCTACGTGACGGTGGCTGTGAGCCCTGACGTGACGGTGGCTTTGAGGGAGCACGTGATGGTGGCTGTGAGGGTGTACGTGAGTGTGTCTGGGACGAGGTATGTCTCCTCGGTGGACGTGGAAGAGGAGAACCTGCATGCCGTCTCGTCGGACTCGGAGGAATAGACGGCACTGGAGTGCCCTGGATACTCGCAGTAGGGGTATAGACACCAGGCAGGGAAGGAGGGGGATGGGCATACATATACTCTGTAAGCTCAACCGGACCAGGATGGCGCCCAAAATGATTCAGCATCTCCATCAGCCAATTGCTGTACGCAAATGGATCGGATGAAGAACCTGGAATATCCATAAAGAACCTGCAACAAACATCTTCATGTACATCATGGGCTGTCTCTTGACTCACGCAAATATCATCATTCAAGTCAATTGTGTTGCCTGCAAATCATGAATTCTGAAACGCAGTCTCGTGCAGAAACGCGTGTATACACCCGTCAAAAAACGCGTATATACACCCGTGCAGAAACGCGTGTATATCCGCATGAACAGACTCTGCAGACAGACTACACGCGCTTTTACACGCGTTTCTACACGCGACCCTGCGAAATTTTTTTTTCAAAAGACAGACATTGGACACCTCAAAGTGTTTGGTTGCATAGCTTATGTACATGTGCATGATGAGAGAAGGAGGAAGTTGGATCCTAAGGCAGAAAAGTGTGTGTTTGTTGGGATATGCACAGGATCGCAAGGCATATAAATGTTACAATCCACAAACTAGGCAAGTGGTTATCTCACGAGATGTGGTGTTTGATGAACTTGCTAGTTGGTACAAAGCAAAGGATGAGGGTGTCATTGATTCTCTTGATGCTGATGTGCATGTGAACTTGCCACGAGCAAGTTCTATTTCTATGTCTGGGCTAGCAGAGTCTGAGAGTAGCACTATACGTCCATGGTCAAGACGCTTGAGACATGAGAGTGTGAGCACTGGGAGTAGTGCTGTGGAGATAAAGGGAAAAATAAGGTTGAAGGAATTGGCATTACAGGCTATGAGTCGTTAAGTTCAGAGAGTTTGGATGAGGAACTTGGCATACCAGTTTTACGCACACCTGGTGTAGGGCAGGATAGACATGTGCCTCCACATGCTAGAGTGACAGGTGTCCAGAGTGATCCGCATGCATTGCGGAGATCCCAAAGGGTCAGGTATCCAGTTGACAGGTTGACATATCACGATTTTGCTATGCATTATGCATATATGACCTCTTTGGTGAAGCATGTGGAACCTACATGCTATATAGAAGCTATTGGGAAGCATGTATGGGAGAAGGCAATGGATGTTGAGATGGACGCTTTGGTTCATAATGAAACATGGGATTTGGTTGCCTTACCACAAGGCAAAAATCTCATTGGTTGCAAATGGGTTTACAAAGTGAAATGCAAGTCAGAAGGTTCCATTGAACGCCATAAAGCAAGATTGGTAGCTAAGGGTTATGCACAAACCCAAGGCTTGGACTATGATGAAACATTTAGCCCAGTTGCAAAGATGGGAACAGTGAGAGCAGTCATTGCTATGGCTGCAGCAAATGGTTGGGAAATGCATCAAATGGATGTGAAAAATGTATTTTTAAATGGTGATCTACAAGAAGAAGTTTATATGGCACAGCCAGAAGGATATGTACACCCAAGGTATCCCACTCATGTATGCAGATTAAAAAAAGGATTATATGGTTTGTAGCAAGCACCTCGTGCTTGGAGTGATAAGATGAGGAGATATCTTATCTCCCTTGGATTTCAGGTTTTTACAGTAGATTCTTCACTCTATGATGTGAAGAAAACAGATCATGGGATTATCTTACTTGTTATCTATGTGGATGACTTGATTGTCACAGATGTTATGCATGTCAAGAAAGCATTGAGTGGGCAGTTTGACATAAAAGACGGGTGAATTAAGATATTTTCATGGAATTGAAGTGATCAAAGACCATGCAGGTACATGGTTAGTGCAACGCCAATATGCATTGGATATGGGATGACAGGGTGTAAGCCAATGAGTACACCTTTGGAGCAGAATGTGAAGTTGCAGGCTGATTTTGGTGAAGAGCTGGATGATCCATCTATGTATAGAAAGATGATTGGAAGTATTATTTACATGACTATCACATGCCTGGATCTCAGTTACGCTGTGGAGCTATTAAGCCAATTTATGCAGAGCCCTAGAAAACCTCATTTGGATGCAGTGAGATGCATTATGCGGCGATATGTAAAGACCACTGCATATTATGGTCTTCTTTATGAGCATGGTAAAGGCTTGGATGTACATGGCTACATAGACGCAGATTCGGCAGGTAGTTCGTATGACAGGAGGTCTACTAGTGGTTATGCCTTTACATTTGGAAGTGCAGTGGTGAGTTGGAGTAGCAAGAAGCAACCTACTGTTGCTTTATCTAGCACAGAGGCTGAATACAGGGGTGCAGCCATTGCTACATGTGAAGGAGTATGGTTAAAGAGTCTCTTGGCGGATTTGGGTGAGCCTATTGATGGCAAGGTTGTCATTCATTGTGACAACATGAGCAGCATACAGTTGGCCAAGAATCCTGTTTTTCATGCATGCGGACCAAACACATAGAGGTCCACTATCACTTTGTCAGAGAGAGAAAGTGTTGGATGGTACAGTGGATCTGCAATATGTGAAGACTGAAGAGCACATGGCCGGCATCTTTACAAAGCCACTTAGCAGGGAGAAGTTTGAGTACTTCCGTACTATGTTGGGAGTACGTGGGATGAGCTTGAGGGGGAGTGTTGAGAGCTTTGATAGCCCAAGCTCATCTACATCTTCATCTATGGCAGTACATCATGAGCTTGAGAGGGAATGTTGAGATTCAAGCTCGATGTCAGCTTGTGCAAGTTGCACTATGTGTTGGCATGTTAGGTAGCAGCATGTGTGAGACATAAATGACCGCATCGAGCTGGTCATAGTGTGTGGACATTAGCTAGGGTTAGTTGTGTGTGGACACAACACATAGTGTGTGTTGTGTATTATGGATTATGGCTTTATGCATTGTGTGAGTAGGGCTATGGCTTCCCTCTATGGTTAGGCTTTATAATATACAATAGGGTTTGCTCATGTGTGTGTGTCTCCTCTCCCTCTACCCATTTTTCATCAATGGAGACCACCATCGAGCTCCCAGTTTAGGCATCCCCCCCACAAACCCCTTCCCAACTCCTTGATCTTCAATTACAAAGCATTAGACTTAACCTTTTGCAGCATAACATCTATGTCGATGAGCCACTTTCCTGCCACCAATACACCTGTGCTCTACCCAAACTCCCTATCACCGGGGCCTAACCCTAATCCCACACTTCTTCTTCCAGGGGCTTCTTTCGTTCCTCCCAACACCCCCATGATTTTTTAAACTCTCCTTGCACCCTCTTCAAGCCCTACTCCTCCTAGGCTGGAGCATTCTCCTTTGCTACGGCTTCCCTTCCGACCCCACCCACCCCGTCGATCTACTTAATCTATCTTTACCAGACGGCTTATTCCCCTACCCATACCTCCCCCTCATCATCATCACTTTGCTGGAGTCATTCCCCACCTAGGACCATTACTTTGAAGGAGCCCAAGTGTAAGATTCCTCCCTCCAGCTTTTGAGGTGTAAAAGTGTAATAACCTCCCCTTCTGTTCTTGTAATTATTCCCCTCTCTGAAATAGAAGAAAGATCTTGTTTTACCCTGTTTTGGCTTAGAGAGAAAATATCTAGAGAGAGATAATCCAAAATTGAGATATCTTTGGATATAAAAATCCTCCTAGTGTCTAAAATGGATTCCCTTGAAAGAGAATTCAAAATGAACTTTCCAATGTGCATTAGGAATTAACTAAAAATGGTATAAGGGACCTTAGCCTAAGGGTCTATATTTTCAGACATTTTTGGATTATGGTCCAATTAAGATTCCAATGGGCCAATTGGATTCATCCAAGTGTTGGGATGAGATAAATCCAAAAGAATAAAAGAAAATACCCAAAAATGAGTAAATGCTCATATAAGATGAAGAGTTGACTAAGTACAAGGTTTATTAGTTAAAAATTATGAGATATTACTAAAAAAATGAGATATTTTGGAATAATGATGCATTTTTGACACCTTGGTAAGGAAAGGGGGAGTCGTGAGGTAGGCACATCTTTCACATGTGTGGAAGGGTTTTTAATTCAAAAAAATTGTGATATTTTTATCTCTCCTCTCTCTTGGATCAAACCAAATAAAAAAGGGAGCCAAACTGGTCCAAATCTTGTCGAAATTGAGTCAAACTGAACTTGGAAAATTCTAGAACCCAGTTGGACCTGGTTAGTGGCCTTCCTCACCTATAAATAGACCCTCAGTCATTTGTAATAAAATATTGGAGCTATACCATGCCAGTATTATATTAAAATAATCATATTTTCTATTATCCCTTAAGTTTTCCTCTCTCTTGGGAGCTTGGAGCTCTCTCTCTCTACAACAACTTTTTGAGTTGCTCTTCTCCTCTTGGTGGGCCAATTGATTGGTCGTGGGCTTCACTGTAATTAGAGAATCAAGACAAACTTGGAGGTAAAATCAAATTTTATGGTTTTTTCTAATTTTCTCAATGACTTTCTTCTTCTCAACCCCTCTCAAGCTTGAGAAGCTTTCAAAACGATTGTTTTAATTCAAATCAAGCTTTCCCTAAAAATCTTAATGTTTAATTAAGAGAAAGTTAACCTTTATGCTTAAATTATAATGCTTTCTTTAAGTAAATCTCTCTCTCTAAAAGAATAGCCATCTTTAGCTAAATCCCTTGAAAAAGGATGCTTCTCAATGATAGTCTCTTAATTCAAAGCTAAACTCTAGGCTTGATAAGCTAGAGATTAAGAAAAATATATTTTCATGATTTTGTGCTATTAAAATAATGGTAAACTCTTTTAGATTATTTATGAGTAGTTAAAAACTACTCTAATTCATTGTAAATGAGAAATGTATTATCCTAACAAATTGGGAAAAGAGGAATGTTGAAATTAGATCAATCTAGTGGAATAATCATAGTTATGTTGAATTTTATGGTTAAAATTATGATTTAAATTCATAGTTGATTTTAAGCATAAAAGAGGAACTACTATCATATTTTCATTACAAGCTTTTATTCTTTAGAAAAAAATGAGAATTATCAGTATAATAGAGTGAAGCTATGGTAAAATTTTTAGAAAATAATACATATCTTATTTTTATGCATAATGCTAAAAGAGGACTTCCTACCATATTCTAGGATTGGACATCCTATGCAAAAAGAATGATTTTCATCATATTTAAGTAATTATGCATAATTAATTGATCATGAGAAAAGCGTAAATTTTGGTAAATTTATTTTTATGCAAAAAGAGGAATTAACACGATATTCGAGATCCAAGTAATTAAATGGTAAAAGAGGAATTTTTGGCATAATTCAAATTATGAGTATTTATGAAAAGTGGAATTTTGAGCATTATTAATTTGATTGAGAAATATGGGTAGAATTGATTTTTGTAAATCCCATGAATCTTTTACTAAAAGAAGAATATTGAATATATTTTACTTGAGAAATTTGAGAAAAAATATGAAAATATCCATCCAGAAAAAGTACCTTTAACTAGGCCAAGGAATTGGCAGAAACTTAGAAAAGTCCCATCGGTATCGAAAGTAGAAAACACTACTAAAAGTGGATGTGATAAGATGTGATGTAGAGCCGAATGAATGTGATGGGATGTAAATGGATGCGATGTGATTAGATGAGATGTGAATGTGATAAGAGGAGATGTAAACGTGATGTGATAAGATGTAAATGTGATGTGATAAGATGTGATAAGATATGAATGTGATGTCATAAGATGTGAATGCTACGTGATAAGATGTGAGTGGATGTGATGAGATGTGATGTGATGTAAATGGATGTGGATGTGGATGTGGATGTGATGATATGTGAATGGGTGTGATGTGACGTAAATGGGTGAGAATGAGATGTGAAGTGATATATGTGCATGTGAATGAATGGAAGGATGTGGATAGATGTGAATGTGAATGAATGGATGGATGTGGATGAAAGTGATGAGATGTGAATGGATGTGATGAGATATGGATAGATGTGGATGTGATGTGATATGGATGGAATGAATGTGATGTGATAAGGATAGATGTGGATGGAATGTATGTGATGTGATATGGATGGAATGAATGTGTAATAAGGATAGATGTGGGTGGAATGTATGTGATGTGATGTGGATGCAATGAATGTGATGGATGTGAATGGGTGTGATGGATGTGAATGGGTGTGATGAGATGTGAATGGATGTGATGAGATGTGAGTGGATGTGATGAGATGTGAATGGATGCGATGAGATGTGAATGGATATGAATGTGATGTGATGATATCTAAATGGATGCGATGAGATGTGAATGAAGTGAATGTGATGTGATGATATCTGAATGGATGTGATGTGATGTGAATATGATATGATGAAATGTAAATGGATGTGAATTTAATGTGATAAGACGTGAATGGATGAGATGTGATGTGGATGGATGTGATGTGATGAGATGTGGATCTGAATGAATATAAATGGATGTGATGTAATGTGAATGGATGGATGAGATATAAGGTGGATGAATGTGATGTGATGTGGATCTAGGTAGATGTGAATAGATGAGATATGACGTGAATGGATGAGATGTGACGTGGATGGATGTGATGTGATGAGATGGATGGATGAGATGTGATGTGGATGGATGTGATGTGATGAGATGTGGATCTGAATGAATATAAATGGATGTGATGTAATGTGAATGGATGGATGAGATATAAGGTGGATGAATCTGATGTGATGTGGATCGGGGTAGATGTGAATGGATGAGATATGATATGAATGGATGTGATGTGGATCGGGGTAGATGTGAATGGATGAGATATGATGTGAATGGATGTGATGTGGATATGGGTAGATGTGAATGGATGAGATGTGATGAGGATGGATGTGACGTGATGTGATGAGGATGGATGTGACGTGATGTGATGAGGATAGATGTGGATAGATGTGATGAGATGTGATTGGATGAGAATGGACGAAGACGATGGGAATACATATGACTGGATATGGAATAAGGAATGTGAATTGATGTAGAAGAATGTGGAATAATGAGAAATGATGTGGAAATAATGTGCAAAGATGAGAGTTTGTTAGAAACTGTATTTATAAAACCTGTTTTTAAATGACTGTTTTATGTCAAGAATGTTGGGGAAGCATTTTGACCATCTTGTGAATGAGGTTGTGGAGACCTAAGTGACAAAGTTGCAACAGAGAACGCAGAGTCAACAGAGGACGTCTCGCGTAGCAAGGTCAGCCGAGGTCTTGACTAGCCTCGGTTCGATTTAAATGGTGAGCTTCCGGTAGTACAATGGATGATGGGACCAAGGAAGCGGCCTATGAGTGAAGCGCTAGGTGACATGTGAAGGAGACTAGAGAGGGTGCTGACCATACAGTGCTCGGGCTCTGGGTTGCCATAGCTACCCATGCATGCATCAAGGAAGAAAATGGAACAAGGAGTTAGAGTTATTTTCTGAACTTGGACATGGATCTAGTTGATTGGCCTTGCTGGTCTTCAACAGATGCGTCCATGGCTCTTTTATACGGATATGATGGTTAATCTTGTTGATCTTCAATGGAGAGTCCATCTTTTTCTAACCTATGGGATTGGATGGGGTTGTGTACTGATGGTTCCCTATAATTAAAATTCAATTCTGTTCAAGTTACGATAGTTGAAGTAAATCACGGATAATCCTTGTTCTATGGGAAAGAATCAACGGCTGTTCCCTCGTACCTGGGGCAAAACATAACCAAATTCCTAAATGGATCCTATCACTATAATGGTTGGGCGGTTGGCTAACCCATAGGATTAGCCTGGACTGATGGATCCCTAAAATGAGACTCAATTATGTTAAGTTACAATAGTTGAAGTAAATCTCGGATAATCCATGTTCTATGGAAAAGAATCAATAGTTGTGCCTCTTGATAAGGAAAAAAACGTTGGACTCTATGATCCAAGTGCAAGTCTCTTCCCTGATCTGACCATGAGACTTATGGGTTTGGTCCGATCAATTTGGTTAGTGATGACCTTGACTACGTTAGAATAAAATATCATGGAGGGATCGCCTTTGTCTCATGGGCCAGGGAATTTTTTTTGGGTTCGATTTTGGAAGAACCAAGGGATTAGTCTCTTGTCCGGATATCTGTGGTGGGCGAGGCTCCGAGTGAGAGGCTTTGCCCTACGCAAGAAGTGCTACTTCCACTGCTATCACCCCCGAATTCGTTGCGCGGAGGGGGCAGGGATCTTTCACCAAGGCCTCGCCTTTGACATCAACAAAGGGCCAACTCTCAAGCAACTATTCGGCTACTAAGAGTGCATCATGTGGATGCTAGCTTGGAGGCTCTAGACTTTTAAATAAATGATGGAGACCACCTTTTGGACCAGCTACCAGGTCTTCCATCGTGCCCCTCCCACTCCTACCTTGCAATGGGACTTCGTCCACACTTATTCCATCTACTACAAATAGCTTCTTTCACCAATTCTGAGGATGGGCTTGCTATCGGGAGGGAGGTATGTTAACCAATCCAGCTAACATGACCTTTTGCATGGCTACTACGTCTTTTTGTAACTCATCTTTTTGTAACCGCACGAAGCGCTTATTGTAAAAGAGACATGGGATGACTAAGCTTACGGCTTGTGTAACATCGATCATAATAAGGAATTGATGTACATAGAGCTAGTTAAACTAGGAAGACCGATTTTGGTCCCCCATTTGTAATTGGGTGGCCAGACATTATAAATATGAGCTCATGTATATAATACCTTTCATGAAATATGAAAAGGGACAATCCCATTTGTCTCAATTGAGTTTTGCCTTCTCTCTCTCTCTCTCTCTCTCTCTCTCTCTCTCTCTCTCTCATTTGAGTTTATCATTAGGGGGCATTTGAACGTATTTTGGGCCTTTTGCTAATGAAAGTAATTAGCAACGGACCAATAAAAATAGAGGATTGTGCACATTTGGTCTCCTTTGAATATAGGGAGGGAGACTAGGCTATAGGAGGAGAGGGACTAGGCTTTTAGGAGGAGAGGGACTAGGCTGTAGGAGGAGAGGGACTAGGCTTTTAGTACTAATAATTACACTTGTACCTTTCAAAAAGTAGGGGGGTTAGGGCAGGTATGGCCCCACCATTTTTGTGGCTTAAAAAATCCTTAAAATTTTGAAATTTTTTGAGATTTCCCAAAAGTCACTTTTTTCCCCAAAACCCCATCTTAAATTTCATTGTAGTCAAAAATTTCATTTTCAAGTCCGCCTTCCCTCTTGAACATCCAAATTAAACTCTCGTTAACCTTCCTCCCTTCCTCTTCCATCTCTTCAATATCCATCAAGTCTGAAAACCTAATCTGCATAGCATCTTCACTTTTTCTTTCTCTATCTCATTTGCCCAACCCTAATCTCACTACTACAGCTTCACAATTGATACAGCTGCACCATGAAGAAGACCAAAAGATGAGAATGAGGAGATCTCAATGTACGACAAGAGGGACGATGATGGTGTTTGGGTGTGAGAGGCATTTTGCAAGGGTTCTTGGGTTTTCTTGCAGCGTACTACTATTGGTATGCATCGAGTTTAACAACAAGATGTGATGGAGCTTCATCGGAAGGGTCATTTAGAGGGATTCAAAAAATTGAGCAATGGAAACCTAGTGGCCATTGTACAACATGTGTACACGGCACGAGACATACATCTTCATAAAAAATGAAAAGATGCAGGGGAGAAGAGAGCTTGAGCTCTTGCAACAACAAGCACACACACACTCACAAAACCCTAAAAGAGAACACACAAGGTGACAGGCTGAAAATCTTTTTCTTCTTCAACACACCATATACAAAGATAAGAGTACACACTATATGAAAGGTACTCAACCAAATACATACTAGGGTTCTCTATAGTGTGAACCTAACTAAATGAGCTGGCACTATAAATATGCCAGTCTCTAGAATGGCTGTCACATAGCCTGTCATCCCACTGGCCGCATATCACCCATGATCTCACCAACCATCCCACATAGCCTGTCATCCCACTGGCCGCATATCACCCATGATCTCACCAACCATGCCAGTGGTGTAAGTGTGGGGCCTATCCCCCAGGCGGGTCATCAGTGTCCACTCTCGGGGGATGCACCTCAAAAAATGTAAGTCTACCACGTGCGATCATCAGGTGGGGTTTTTTAGCCTGTCATCCCACTGGCCGCATATCACCCATGATCTCACCAACCATGCCAGTGGTGTAAGTGTGGGGCCTATCCCCCAGGCGGGTCATCAGTGTCCACTCTCGGGGGATGCACCTCAAAAAATGTAAGTCTACCACGTGCGATCATCAGGTGGGGTTTTTTTAATCCAAAATATTGGGTAAATTTACAGAAATACAATTACAAGAGGGGTATTTTAATTGTACTTTGGAAAAAAACCCGTAAGTCTATAAAGAAAAAGGGGTAGTTTTATTAGCTCAAAATTCACAGATAAGGGGTTTTTTAAATACCCCTTGAACGCACGTCGTAGGAGGGGCTTCCATATAGTGCACCCCCCGAGTGTTCACTGCCTCACTAGATGAGCTCGATATCTCAACAGTCCCCCTCGAGCTCAACTCCATCTCATGGACACCAAGCAAAGCCCTAAATCTGCGGAGCTTGTCTATACCCAATGCTTTGGTGAAAATGTCAGTGACCTGATCCTGTGTGCTAACATAAACAAGGTCAATGTCTCCTGCCAAAACCTTCTCTCTGACAAAATGGTAGTGGACCTCTATATGCTTCATGCGAGCATGAAGCACTGTATACTGCTAATGTTGTCACAGAAAATGACAACTTGTCTATCCACTGATAGACCCAGATCTACAAGTAGCTTTCTCAACCAAGCTACCTCACATGCTGCCATATCAGCACCTCTGTACTCAGACTCTCTAGTACTGGATAGAGCAACCGTAGGCTACTTCTTGCTCCTCCAAGTCACAGCAGCACTCCCCAAAGAAAACATGAATCCACTAGTAGATTTTCTATCTGAGATACTACTACCAGCCCAATCAGCATCTGTGTACCCATGTATACATATCTCTGTCCCAGTTTCATAAAATAGTCCACAATGCAAAGTAGACCTCACATACCTCAGTATGCGTCTCAATGCATCCAAATGTGGCTTTCGAGGAACCTGCATAAACTGACTCACCAACCCAATAGCATAGCTCAAATCTAGCCTGGTGATCATCATGTAGATCAAGCTTCCTACTATGCACCTATACATAGTAGGATCCTCCAAAATCTCTCCTGAATCTACACACTCAACTTGCCATTCTGATCCAATGGCACTGAGATAGGCTTACAACCTGTCATACCATACTTGGACAACTTGTCTACTGTCTCTGCAAAATCCAATACCATGTGATGACCCAATCACCTCAATGCCCAAGAAATATCTAAGCTCCCCCAGATCCTTCATCTCAAACTTCTATCTAAGCAAGATCTTTACATCAAATATCTCTGCATCATTGTCTCTCGTAATGATCAAGTCATCTACATAGATGACAACAAGCACAACCCCTCTATCACTGTCTCACATATAACGAGAAATTTGCATTGGCTACATGAAAGCCAATAGTGACAAGATATTCAAAAATCTTGTCAGACCATGCTCTTGGTGCTTGTTTTAAACCATACAAGGCTGTCTTCATCCTGCAAACATGCTCCGGGTGACTCACATCCTCATAACCAGGTGGTTGCAGCATATACACCTCTTCCTGCAAATCCCCATGCAAGAATGCATTCTTTACATCCATCTGATGTAAAGACCATTGCTTTGACCCAGCCCTTGCTATATCACAACTCTCACTATTGCCATCTTGGAAACTGGGCTGAAAGTTTCCTCATAATCAATGCCATATGTCTATGCATATCCTTTGGCTACCAATCTAGCTTTGTACCTGCTTATGCTTTCATCACTGTTATGTTTTACTTTGTACACCCACTTGCATCTAATGGCTTTCTTGGCTTCAGGAAATTGCACTAAATTCCAAGTCTCATTTCCATATAGTGCATCCATCTCCTCATCCATAGCTTTCTCCCAACACACATTTCCAACAGCCTCATCAATGCATGTGGGCTCTACAACTTGTATAACTTTTGTCATGTATGCATAGTGATGTGCCACATAACCATCAGAGGTAAACCTCTGCACAGGATTCTTCACTCTCCCAGATCTTCGCATCTTTGCATTCATGGCTTCCATAGCCTTCTTTACACCAGGTGTTCTCATAGCTGGTATCCCAAGCTCCTCATCAAGGCTCATCTCTGAGCCACTAGACTCTCCATCAACATGAGAATGCCCTACAGAAATGTCACCCATACTAAAGGGCTCAACCACTTTCTCTTTGCCTTTATGTGATGTACTAATCACATTTGCAGGACTAGTATTATGACGTAGCCTGCCACTCCATGGTCTATCAACTGAACCACTAGATGAGGACTCTCCTGGTCCACTCAAAGACTTTGCTGACTTGCATTCTGTGCAACCACATTTCCACTCACATCAACAGCTTTTTTTTCAGCAGCATACCAACTGCTCATCTCATCAGAAACAACATCCTTGCTCATACCAGCTGCTCATCTCATCAAAAACAACATCCCTCCTTACTCTCAACTCATGTGTAGCAGGGTTATAACACCTGTATCCCTTTTTCTCAAGGGAATATCCAATAAACACACATTTTTCAGCTTTTGGATCCAGCTTAGTTCTCAGCTCATGCACATGCACATATGCAATGCATCCAAAGACTTTCAGATGAGGCAAATCAGGTTTTATGCCAGTAAACCTCTCCTCTCGAGTTACATCATGTATGGCTGCAGTTGGAATCCTGTTCATGATGTAAACTACTGTAGAAACAGCCTCAGCCCAATAGCTATGCGATATATTCTTTACTTCCATCAATGCTCGTGCAATCTCAGCAATGTGCCTATTTTTCCACTCAGCGACTCCATTTTGTTGTGGAGTGTATCTGCATGTAAACTGTCTTTGAATACCATTCTTCTTCAAAAATTCAGAGAACTCATTGGAGAAATACTCTCCCCCTCCATCTGACCTTAGGCACTTTACATATTTCCCTGTTTTCTTTTCAACCATAACTCTGAAATTCTGAAAATGAGTGAACACCTCACCCTTCTCCTTTATATCCACACTTTCCTTGTGTGGTCATTAATAAATGTCACATAATACCTATAGCCTCCCATAGACATGGTCTTTGTAGGACCCCATACATCTGAATGCACAACATCTAGTGCATTTCTGCTCACAATTCTGTTACGTGGAAATACATGCTTTGTTTGCTTTCCAAATTGGCATGCTTCACATATTTTTTACATACCTTTGACTTTAAACTTTGGCAGCCCTGTCACAATTCCTTTAGTCTGCATAGACTTCATTCTCTGCACATTCACATGTCCAATTCTTTTATGCCAAATGTCTGTGTCTGCAACAATTCCTGAACCATTTGCAAACATCGTAGCACTCACTTCAGGTATGTTTACATTCAATGTAAACATTCAATGTAAACATTCTGCCCACTCTGTTGCCTTTTGCAACCAACCTGCACTTGTCTTTAAAGTCTTCAACATAACAACCATCAGGGTTAAACCAAACCTGCCAACCTTGCTCAATCATCTGGCCAACTGAAACCAGATTCTTTGTCATGTTTGGAACATGAAGTACATCTGTAAGGTACTTCCTTTTGCCATCCTGCATAGACAATGGCACATCTCTAACATGGGTAATTGAATGAGCAGTGTCATCCCCTGTTTCCACAAAACCTGGTCTTTCAAGGTTTTTCATCTCCTTGAACCACTCCCCACCATGACTTGTCATGTGGTTCACAGCACCTAAATCAATGTACCATACATCATCTTTATGTGCTGCTTCAACATTTTCAGACATGGCATTAACAACATGCTGCATAACAAACAACCTTTCATTATCCTCATTGTTTCTGCTCGAGGATGCATAGTTGTTTTGCTGCAATTTCCCATTTTGCATGTCAGCCTGCTTCTTATAACAATCTGCCTGCACATGTCTAGGCTTACCACAATAAAAGCATCCACGTGTATCATTATACTGCCTTTGCAATTTCCATGGCCTCTTTGACTCCCCTTGCCCTCTGAATTGGCCTCTTCCACCTGCGTGTTGTTGTTGTGAATTCTGGGACTGTTGTTGTTGTTGCTGCTTGCTGGCCATATTTCTGATTACCTATTCGGCCACCTCCTTGGCTGCATCCATGGCCTCCTCTATCTCGTCCTCTTCCTGAACTTGTGTAGAAGGCTTGTTGCTCTTTTTGTTTTATGAAGACTATTGATCTTCACCCAAGCTCATTCTTCAATTGTATCTTTTGTTTTGTGAAGACTGTTGATCTTCACCCAAGAGTAGAATGAACTTTTTCTCCACAGTATGAAGTTCATTCTTCAGCTGTATCTTTTGTGCCTTGGTATTCATTTCATAAAGTTTTACCAAGGTGTCCCACGCCTCCCTGGGGGACTTGGTGCCCAATCATGGTGTCCTGTATACTGATAGAGAGCCAATACATAACTTTTCTGGCTCCTTGGTTCCAATCCTTGAGCAGTCGGATTGATCTTCCATATCTCCGGTGTCTCTTCATGCTCACCTTCTATATAGTCCCAATAACCCTTTCCCATTAGGAAATTCATCAACCTGAACCTCCAAGCATGGAAGTTATTCTTATCAAGCTTCTCAGCAATAATCTGGTTTATGCTATCATTTGATATCTTGCCAGACACACAAATTTACCAGAAACAGCACTCTGGTTTGTCCTGCACAAACTGATGTATTTTCTGCAGCGGTACTATACTACACTCAAATGTCACAACCAATGACCTCAATGTGCATACATACACCCAATGGCAACTGTTGACCTCCTTGCAGCACACACAATGTCTGCACAACAAATCTGTCTTCCTGCAGTTCTTAAAACAGAGTTCCGCATAGAATCGATGACTTGCCCGCAGTGCTCGAAATTGCCTGCTTTCTGAAAAAACGGAGGTCGTAACGCACCTGAAACGCGTTTTTGGCCTAACAAACTTTGTCGGAACAGAGTTCTGCATAGAATCGATGACTTACTCGTAGTGCTCAAAATCGCCTGCTTTCTGAAAAATGGAGGTCGTAACGCATCTGAAACGCGTTTTTTGGCCCGAAAAAAGTCTAATAGGACAGAATAGTTGCTCTATAGCTTTACTCCTGCGAAGAAAGCTCCTCAATCAGAGATCCTTTGTCGGTGCCTCCCGTAGAGCTCCCGACAAGGGTGTAGTCGCCAACACAAATAGGGAAGAGTAGTTGAAGCTCTTACCCTCGTACCCCTTCCTGTGCTTCTCTTGCTTATAGCTCATCCCTTAGCATGAACCAAGCTCTCATACCATGAAAAGATGTAGGGGAGAAGAGAGCTTGAGCTCTTGCAAGCACACACACACTCACAAAACCCTAAAAGAGAACACACAAGGTGAGAGGCTAAAAATCTTCTTCTTCTTCACTCAACACTCAACACACCATATACAAAGATAAGAGTACACACTATATGAAAGGTACTCAACCAAATACATACTAGGGTTCTCTATAGTGTGAACCCAACTAAATGAGCTGGTGCTATAACTATGCCAGTCTCTAGAATGGCTGTCACATAGCCTGTCATCCCACTAGCCACATATCACCCATGATTTCACCAACCATGCCAATGGTGTAAGTGTGGGGCCTATCCCCCAGGCGGGTCCTCAGTGTCCACCGCCTCACTAGATGAGCTCGATATCTCAACAAAAAAACTCAATTCCCATGCAATTGTAAGTGTAATAGTGAAGAAAGGAGGCACGCAATATTACGATAGCTACATCTTTCATGTTTAATGATCTTATTTTTGGGTTGCAGATATTTTTCCTTCCAACTTGGCAGAGGAGAAACCATTTACGAAGCCTTACTGGAACATTTCAAGCACTCCCTACAGACATTGGTTAGGCATGGGCTCTCTTCCCATTTCAGTAATTCCCAACTTCTCTTGAAGACTTTGAAATTCTAGCTCTGTGTGGGAAGAGAAGATTCAGTCTCCTTGGCTTTGTCAAAGCACAATGACATGGATCTAGGGGATTCAATGAAGTTCTCTATCACCTCAGTGTCCAACTTCAGATGATGATGCTCTTACCCATGTACTGCTTCCTTGCTTACTTCGATCTTGCCTCGAGTTTGCCTCCTTATCTCTCACACAAACCAGATATCTGATACTAAAAAGTGAATATGGGGGAGAGGGAGAGCTTGAGTTCCTTACAAGAGAACACACACACACACACACACATGAGAGAGAGAGAGAGAGAGAGAGAGAGAGAGAGAGAGAGAACGAGCACAAGACACAAGAGAGAGATGGATGGCTGAATTTTCTTCTTTCTTCTTCTCTTCTCTACAATTGTATAACTAAAAAGATAAGAGTACATACTATAAGGGAAAGTACTCTCCTACAATAACATACAATGGTTGGTATATAGTGTGAACTCGACTATATGAGTTAGCGCTATATCTATGCCATAACTCTAGTACTCCAAAGTGGCTATCCAATAGCCTGTCATCCACTGGCGGCATATCAACCATAATTTCACCAACCATGCCGCAGCAGCATAAGTGCGGAAGCTATCACCTAGGTAGGTCATCATTGTCCATCGCAGCACTAGTTGAGCTCGATATCCCACAACATTGTGAGCAAGTAATAATTTTAAGAAAATGTGTATTAGTTTTCTTTTATGTATTAGCTTTTTGTTGCTATTGAAATGGAAAAAATACAATAGATCTTATAATATGGAGAAAGTAATCTTCTAACTATCTTCATAAAAATCAAAATGGTGATATGTAATACAAGTTACACCTCAAAGCGAACATATATTTGAAGAGAAAGATGTTTAGGAAGAAATGGAAGAAGGTGATAATGTCACTAATGCTTTGGAGCATAACCAAAGAGATGTTCATAATGTAAATGTTGTGGATGATGATGCATTGAGAATCAATTCATACAACATGAGGAGGCTCTTCATCATATAGTGAACTTACTGATAGTATGATGAAGAGGGTTCACCATTATCTAGTGAGCTTACTGATAGTACAACCTCAAATCCTTCTATGGATGGTAATGAATTTTGTTTTAATCCTATGTTTAAAGATATAGGAGATATAAAGATCACATTAGAAATTGACCTCTTTGGAGCCATGGGCCTTGTACATGATTAACAATTATAGCATTTCTTTTATATTCTCAAATCAAATGTATTCAATAATATTTTTGATAAAACATAGTGAGCAATTTTATTCTCAGATACCAATGAACACACCGACACACATTTCGATGCATATACCAAAGTATATAATGATGATAATACTAATGATGTCTATTAGCACATTTATAATATCGAGGCCCATAAGATCTTATTTAAAACATCGTTAGAAAATGTTTTGTACTAGGGTATATCTTTTGTAGTGAAACCATGAAAATTTAGAAACCTCTTCTAAAAAGTATTTACCTCCAAGGACACTATTACAGTTTGATTGCTCATAATATTACCTATTAATGAAGAGAAACAGTTGGCAGCTTCAAAATATTCCCTTTTGAAAAAGGTGTTTTTTAAAAGAACTTAAGAAGAGTGTTGTTAAAAAAAACCACCTTTTTAAAAGATCACATATTCTTTCAAGTCCATAAACCAATGGTACACAATTGTGTTCAATTTCCATTGAACATATTTTTATCATGCTACTTTTCTAATCTCCTTTTGGCTATCTATTATCAACAACAATGTATTTTGTTAGAAATATCTCTTTACAATGCCATGTGTTATGATATGTGATATGTTATAATATCAAGGCATGTTAGGGAATAAATAAAACTTTTCATGTAAGAATTGTTTAAGGCCTTACATTAAATGTACCATTGTTTCTTTTTGCACATTACTATATTGCAAAAAGACTGATATCATCAATGGTACTACTACCCATGCTTGCAAACTCCCACATTGGGGTAACACTTTGTATGTAAGAACAACGACGAGGGGAAACTTTAGCATGATCTATCGACATGTTAACTAAAAGAAGTATGAAAGCTATTATGGATCTTGCATGAGCTACAATCATAGAGCTAGGTATCAAGATGCAATCCTAGTTTTGTTGTGCACAAGCTACAGTTAATATCTAAGCTGCTTACGCATGCCTAAACTCATTCAAACTCAAGACATCATTCAATGCCAATTTTGAAACACATTAATTAAAACACATTGATAAGTATTCGTGGAATTATCTATAGGGAAATAATTATTTAGCTATACAATTATTATAAAATTCCTTTCTAGTTCTAGGCTGACCCTATATTATGATGTTAATGCTTCTTAATTGTAGAAAATATTTCAAATTATAGAATTTCTTAACATTCAAAGTTTTATCATATGGAGAAGTGCCAAAGTTAGTTCATAGAACTAATGAGTTTTGCAAGCAATCTTACCTACGCTTGCACATTGGTAAAATTTGGAAATGGCCCTTTTATAATGCTTAAAGCCAAATTTTAATGGTGTTAACAAATGCTTGAAATAAGCAAAGATTCACATGAAAAAAAGCATCATTATTTGTGGTTTCATACTTATGCCGGCGTGTAAAGCTACCCAGAGGACCCCCACATCGAAAAGCAAGATGTGAAAGAAAGACATGGTAACAGGAGCAAAAGGTGTCTCCTAAATGTGGGCTCATGTTGTGCATGGCTTTCGCGGGTGTAATGTCTCCATGGGCAACGTTCTCGCCAACTTTACAAGCCGTGCCATCTGCTCAATATGCATGAGGAAAATATTTGATCACGTTTATGATGAAAAGCGATCAAATAGGAAAACGCTAAATTGAGTGAGGCCCAACACTCACGTTGCCCCTCAGTTTGTCTTTTGGCACTATGTGCTTTCACACCAAACCTTCAAGGGGGTTCTTTATTTGGTAATCCAACATACGGCTCAAAAAGTTCCATGTATACAAAAGGCAAGACATGTGTTGCCCTACAAGTTCCTCATAAAAATGTGGTATCACTTGAGTGTATTGGAGACGACTTTTAAATTAGGTATACCTACGCCTGGTACACACTAGAGGGGCACCCACGTTGAGTGCCTAAAGCATGGGCATACAAAAATATAGGGCCCAAGGATGGGCACCCCTCACAGTTGCCCATCTAAAAAGTGTTGTTTCACAAGAAAAACAAAAAAACTGAAAAGGGGTTTTTTTTTGGTTGGGAAATGGGGTGCCCACCTTTGGGTAGCCTCAAGTGGCTGCCCACCACAATTTTGAAAAGTTGGGCAATAGGTGGCAGCCGACTAGGATTGAAGTCCAATATTCAAACTTGGTAGTGTGTAAGGGGAGGAGTGCCTGTCAAGACTTTTTTTGAAACCTTATTGGCTGCATCAAAAATTTCTTGGCAGGCACCCTCCAGTGTGTATCAGGCCTTACAATACTTATATAAGAGATGTCTTGATGTGGCCAATGAAAAACACAAGAAAGAGGTTAAACAATTAATCCAAAAAGCCAAAATAAGAAGACATCTTGGCCTGCTTTTCCTTTCAAAAATTTACACTTGATTTTGAAACTAAAGTTTCCAAAATCTCAACCATTACTTTCAAAGTAAACCAAATTTTTGGCTTGCTTTTTTCAATCTTATCATTAAAAAATAAATTAAAGGACAATTTTTTTCTAAACTTTTCAAAATCACACCCATTAATTTCAAGGCTAACCGAAATTTCAATAGGTTTTTCTTAATCTTAGCCTTTAAAAATGTGCAAAATATCATTTTTCTTGCATTGCTACCTATCATGATCAAATAAAAGTAATTGTTCCCCTACTCTTTATCATTTTGGTTCCCACCACCAAGAAACCCTCTCTCTTTGCCCGCACCATCAAGAGACGAACTTTGCCCTTTTGACTTTGCTCCAACCGTCATGAGATGAACTTTGCCTACATAATGTTTAGAAAACACGAACAACCTTTTTGGCCTATGTTTTTGGCCTACCATGTTGGACCTTTATAGTGATGAGTATCATTTTGTGCTAGGTCTCTACAATAAAGAAAAACGTTTGAACTAAGATTTCATTGTTAAGGGAAAGAGGACTACATGGCTCGTTAAAAATTTTTTTTTTAAAAGAATCGTCTCTCTCTCTCTCTCTCTCTCTCTCTCTCCCACCCCCACCTCCAATTAAACCTATTTTGTAGCTTTTTCTGTTGCATGGTAGGCTAGAATGAATGGGGTGTGGGATAGCTCCCCTCATGAGAGCTTGCCAAGCCTCTGGAAGGCATTGTTTATCCTTCGACTTGGATGCCTCTATAGTGTATGGCTTAGTTTTCCCCCTTGTGTAGGTTGTAGCTAGGAAGAGGGCAAGAGTTGAGGATAGGCAAGTGGATGAGGGGGATGAAGACTATGAGGAGAGGCTAGTTGTGAGACCTTTTGATGACTAGTGAGACACATCTTCGCTACACTCACTTTTTTTAGACAATATGTTTATGAATAGATTCTATTTCAGCTTGTGTGTTTGTTTACATTTGAAGTATTGTAGTGCCATTGAGGGCTACATATTTTGTTCGTCATTTAGTTACTTAGCTTTTGTATTGGTGCCTACATTGGGGGCTACACATTTTGTATGTCATTCAGTTTCTTGGATTATAGATTGCAAATTAGAATCTTTTTGGAATGGTGTAAGGAATGAGCACTCATTAAATTATAAAATTCATGTTTTCATGTAGCTACCTCCAATCTATGTAGAATCCATGGGGTGGCTAACGAAATGGCCAACAGATAGGAGATATAATGCATGGAAGGGAGGTTAGACGTGGAGCACTAAAAAATTCTTTCCATCACCCCTAGAACTAATGAAGCTTGAATGTTTGGAATAGATAGATACACATTCTCCCGGTTATTCCCTCAACTTGGTTCCACTTTTGAATCTCGAAACATCTTTGGCGCCCAAAAGAACACACCGTCCCTCATTTCTTCTTCCCTCCTTGATCCACAAAAGCGGTTAGCCCAGTCATCCACTTTCTGCCACTTCTTCTTTCGCATACGTCTGTTAATCTATCATGGCACCCGAAAGTGGACTGAAACGAACAAAACACATTAGAAGTGGGCTTCTACTCCAGTTCAAGGAGAGGCAGAGGTAGAGGTCGTGGTCGAGGGGACAAGGTGACAAGGAAATCATAATTCTGGACAAGGTAGAGGTCGTGGTCGAGGACAAGGTGACAAGGAAATCAAAATTCTAGACAAGGTGACAAGGTGACAAGGTAGAGGTTGTGGTCAAGGACAAGGTGATAGCTGACAAGGAAATCACAATTCTGGACAACAATAGTCCAATGATTCACAGCAGCAAATCATACAGAGGTGGAATAGGTCAGTCTAGAGGCAGGGGAGACAAAGAGGCCAAGATGGTTGGCAAAGAAATCAAAATACAAATAACATAGAGTGCTATTATTGTGGCAAACCAAGGCACATGGCAAAGAATTTCTATAAAAAGAAGAATGGCATTAAAAGTGGAAAGTTACAGCAAGGTAACTATGCATCATCTAGTAAACAAGGAGGTGATGGCAGAAGTGAGCAGCTGTTTGTGATGTAGCACATGCTCAGTTTCAAAAGAGAAGATATGTCGGGATCTCAAGGTACATGGTATGTGGACATTAGGAAAAATTCAGGCTCCAAATGGGCCCTTTAAGGGCTTTCTCTCTCCTCTTGGAATCTCGAAAAAGTACAAAAATAATATTATTATATTGGGTTTCTCTCTCTTCTTTTCGAATTTAAATTCACCTTTTTTTCATATTTTCTAAAGAGATTCAATGCTTATTTTAATCTAATGTTCTTAAATTTTAAGTAACTTCAACCATTGCGAGTGGAAATTCATAAATGTGAAAAGCTATTACTCTATAAAGTAAGAAAACAAGTATGAGGATATTTTTGACATATTTAACTATGCAACTATATTTCTGACATAAGTAAAACATGGAATTAAAAGACTTTGATCGGAAATAGATGCATTTTTTAAAAGAACTCGAATATATCTTTGGAAGCGAGCTTAGTATTATGTAAAGTTCTTTTTTTCAGTGTAATTAAACATGCTTAAGTTCTATTCTAGTGCATTTTCATGAAGTTATGGTGGTTTTCATTCGGCAGTTTTCCTAATTCAATAGCCACTCCATTTGAATTTCGCTCCATTAAAATCTTCACTCTCTCAAGGAAGCCTCTAAGCTTTCACCTGAATCTCCTCTTTCCTCACATACTATTTATGTATGGACAATAATGAAGAGAGATTTGGCTTTTTGGTGCCTTCAAGTGGAACTAAAAAATTATATTTGCCTTCATTGATTTCCTATACTCGATTATTTTGCTACCAAGAAGTGTTATTGCATCAACAAGGGCATCAAGAAGTGTTGCTACAGTGCCGACATCAAGAAAATTCATGTTTTCATGTATTTACCTGCCAATCTATGCATAATCCATGGCTAAAGAAATGGCCATGGATAGGATCTATAATGCACGTGGAAGGGAGACTGACATCAAGAAAAGAGTGGCTTTATAGATGATGAGTGTGAAGAGGATCAAATCTGATTTACTATTTCTTATTGATCGTGAGTTGTATAATTTTGAAAACAAACATTTTTCGTTTATACTACACCTATGATGGTGTTACAATAGTTCGTAAATAATGGAATTTTAGTTCAAAATTATTGGAGAATTGTGAAAATTTGTGATGACCGCATTTGCATGATGGTAGTGAGGATTCAATATGTCATAATATATTCTATATTAGGTAATTCTATTAATTCTTGATCACGCAATGAAGTGGATAAAGAATCTCAATATTTATAAGGTTGAACAATAGTCTTGCTAGCTCTAAGAAGTGAAATTCCAATGGTTTTTTCTCCATTTTTGGGGTCGCTCGGTTTCTATCGCCCTCAGTTTATGATTGCATCATGAAATTGTAGATGCCACTATTATAAATGCAAATACATAGACCGCAAATGGTGGCCCAATAATGACCATGGAGGCCATAAATTCCATTGTAGAGGCTAAAACCACATGTAGAGATCCCATGCCATCACATGCATGCGGAAGTAATTAGACACTACCCGATAGTCAAACTTAGGTAAGACCTTTGTAATGGCATCACGAACTATCGCGAATATTGAGAAGTTATTTGGGAAAGCATGGCCACATAAATGAAGTATCTTCTCATGTATAAGAAGCTATGGAAATTAATTAAGGAGAACGCACCCGCTGATCCACTTGAGGATTGGACTAAAAAAGATGAACAGGCACTGTTAATTGGATTGCACTTGGACCCTAACCTTCTCTATCACATTGATTCCAAACCATGGAAACATAATCATGGGATGAGTTAAATTTTATATTTGGTTCCAAGGCCAAAAATCAGAAAATCCATTTGAAAATAGAATTTTATGGCTTAAAGATGGAATTTCATGAGTCACTGGAACAATTCATAAAACTCGGGGGGTTCACTATATGTAAACTCTCTATATCATGTGAGTTCAAGACCTAATTTAAAAACCACTTATATGTAATGTTTTCATGAGACTAAAACACACCCTTTTCATATTCAACCTGTAAATACCCCCTTTAAATGGCACCCTTATGTATGTAAAAAAAATTGTTGAAAAGGGATTAAAAAAACCCCTTTTGTTGAGCCCACATGCTACACTTACATATTTATGAGTGACCCCCTCCCCCCCCCCGCGAGTTGTCATAAGAAAAATGAGAAGCATCATGACCGAGTTGGATGGCATTGATGTAAAGATAGGTGAAAAAGATGCACTTGCCATACTTATAAAAAGCATGCCCAGATGAATATGGTCCACTAGTGCCCACCCTAAAGAATTTACATGAACCAATATTTGAGGGGTGTATTTCATCAATACTTGAAGAAGAGAGTGGCTAAAGAATGGAACACAAAGTATATCAAAGGAACAAGTACTCTACACCAAAAAGGTCATAAAAGAATGTAACCACCACTATGGAAGGAAAGGATACTTCAAAAACGAATGCAGACTTAAACACATGCCCAAATGTAGACATTGTAACAAACTTGGGCACAAGGAAGAAGAATGTAGACCGAAGAACCAGGAGGCCAACTACGTGGAGGCTTCATCAAAAGAAAAGAGAAGATCTCCGACAAGCATCTCTTCTAAACCAAAGCTACATCAACAACCCTCACCACCTTAGCCCATGATTTATAAAAGGTCACCGATGAGTAGAACTAGCTCTTTGTATTGTATTTTCTTATCACACCTGACCGCATGAGAGTATCAATTTATGCACCTAGGGGAGTGATAACATCTTGTAATACCACACTTGACCACCTTGAGTAGCATGTTACACTAAGGAGAAGTGATGGATCTTTTATAATTCACATCCAATCACCTTGAAATAGCCTACACTATTGAGATATCGAGCTCAACTAGTGCTACATCGGACATTGATGACCCACCTGGGTGACAGCTTCCGCACTTATGCCACTGGTATGGTTGGTGAGATTATGGTTGATATGCTGCCAGTGTGGATGGCAGGCTATGTGACAACCACTTTGGAGTAATAGAGTTATGGCATAGTTATAACCCTAGCTCATATAGTCGGGTTCACACTATAGACCGACCATTTTGTATGTTGTAGGAGAGTACTTTCCCATTTATGTATGTACTCTTATCTTTTAGTTATATGGTTGTAGAGAAGAGAAGAAGATAGAAGCAAATTCTGCCATCCATCTCTCTCTTGTGTGTTTCACTCTCTTGTGTGTGTGTGTGTGTGTGTGTGTGTGTGTGTGTGTGTGTGTGTTTGCTTGCAAAGAACTCAATCTCTCTATCCTCTCCACATTCTCTTTATGGTATCAGATCTCTGGTTCATGTGAGAGCTAAGGGGGAAAGTAAGAGGAAAGAACAAGAAAGCAAGGAAGCTGTACATAGGTAAGAGCTTCATCATCTCTTTCCCTTCTTGGTTTAGGTACAACACCCCTTAGTAGCTCCGAGAGCTACACATCTAGGATTGAGGAGCCATCTATGTGGGCTTGGAGGTGCTTGTGTTGTGCGTAGCACTTTGTACTATATTTTTTCGGCCAGAAACGCATTTGGGAGTGTCCTGGTCTCCGTTTTGTCACTACAAGGTATTTTTGACAATTTTGGGAGGTTCTCGTTAAGAACTGTCTCTGGTTGAAATCTGGTTATTGCAGTGTAACAATGTATTTTGGGAGTGCAAACAGTGTTTGCACATGTATTGTTGATATTGGGTGTATGTACATGTACTTTGTCAAATCTGGTGACCTATAGATTGTGTTGAAGTACTGCTACAGTAGCCACAAAAGTTACTGCTGTGTTACACGTTACATACAGAAATTGTCTATTGCAATGCTTTGATTGTTGCAAGAAAACATGTCTGGCGATGGAATCAATCAAATTGTGTGAGAATCTAGACAAGAACAACTTCCATGCCTGGAAGTTCATAATGACCAATTTCCTTATTAGTGGTGGGTAAAGCATTTTCGGACTATGTCGAAGGAGACAATGAGGAGACTTCTAAGTTGTCTGAAGAGAATTCCACTCCAGCAGACATAAAGGCATTCAAGGATTGGAACCACGGTGCAAGGAAAGTCATGTATTGGCTTTCAATTAGTGTGACAGACATGATGATAGGGCACATACAAGATGCCAACACTTCAACAGTTGCATGACATAACCTGGTGTGCAGATGTTCCAGACAAACACAAATGCAATGAAATTGCAACTAAAGCAAGAGCTGCATACAATGGAAAAGAAATGCATGTTTATCAATGAGTATGATTTAAAGATTAAGGGAATTGTTGAATCCCTTGGGTCTATCAATGTATCGATGGAAGATGATGACTTTTTGATAAGTTAATGTTTGAATGGTCTTGTGGCAAAGAGTACAAGCCATTCAATATTCCCAAATTTGGGGACTTGGTGTCTATGCTGATTATAGAAGAAAAGTCTTTAGGTGGTGAGGAATCTTCTTCACAAAGCTGTAGGTATGGCATTAATTTTTATGTTATTTGAAATGCAAGTGTCTGAACTTAATGTTAATGTTTTACTGCACCGTATTTTTTTTGCAAAGAAAGGACTTAGTTGCAATTTTAGTATTATTTTGTGGTCTGTAGAACATTAGAGATAATCCTAAGAAGCGATGTATGCATGTGGATTTGGACGATAAGTATGCTCCTCTCTACAAGAGAACAGAGGCTTCTAATGTCAACCCTTATGTCATGCAACAAGCCAGGGAAATAGGGAGAAAGCATGTTGATATATGGATGGAAGAATCAACTTACCCACCTGATCCCTTGACCCAACAACCACCTAAATTTTTAGGCCTAACTTCTTTGATTAAATATGTTTGTAAGGGCAATGCAGGCTTGCTTGGTTACACAACAAGGCTTACTAGTCAGGTGCAAAGCATTTGGATATCGTCACACAAAGGATGCTAATGATGAAGGAAGCTTAGATCAGGCAGTGAAATGCTCAACTGTCTAACAAGGATAATGAATACAATGAGTTGGTAGAAGTTGTTCATGCTCAGCATTTGCAGAACCATGAAACGGATAAAAAAGAAAAGGATCCAGAGGCGAAGAACAATAAATTAGAAGGGGTGTTAGAGAAGATAGTCAAACATGGGCCCACCTAAATTAGGCACATGAACAAGTAAGAGAAAAAAGACCACTTACTTCATTGTCAAAAAATTGAAAACTATAAACGTCGTATTATACATGTCGAGATCGATAAGCTAAAGAACCTTAAACAAGATAGTGGAGGACTCTCAAAAGTCTTCTCAAGACAGATGGTGAAGTCTACACTTTCTCATTCAAAGTTCATAACAATTAGTGATGATCTCGTGCATGCATGATTGCAACATGTGAAGAATGCATTGACTACAACTGAAGCTCAAGGTATTTGTGACAAAATTGGTTTAAGTAGAGAATCCTATGCAATGATCTATAGACAAATGGATGCAAGTTTCAAGTTCGAGTTGCAAAACAAAAGGGTAACTCCACTGTCATGCCCTTATAGTGTCAGAAAAGCAAGGTAATAATTGAATAATAATGTCCTTGAACTCATTAGTGAGCCGAAACACATAGTTCACTCACATGTATTCAAACATTGTGCTAAAGAAGTGACCTTTGATTTGAATCTATCCAAACAACAATTTTGTCTTGGTTGTGTGCAAATATTGCAAGCTGCAATGGTGAAGTTCTATGATATGTCAGCTCAAGAATGTGTTGGCACACTAAAATTTATATTAAAACTTGATGATGAGAGTGGAACTATAAGGAATCAAAAGATAGAAAGAGTAACTTTGAAATTGATGAACAGGGCATTGGATCCTTCCATAAAGCCTGGTGATGCTTAGTACTTCAGTGTGCAATCTGAAAACGAAATCTGGTGGTTTGTTGCATTTGAGGTTGCAAAAGAGGACCATGAGATCCTAACTAGTATGCTTTGGTAGCCTTATCCGCTTGTACAAGTACACACAAGCCTAGCCTTGTGTGAGGACATTCTAGGAGTGTCTTTTACTTCTTTATAATTGGACTATTCATCACTATATTGTATGTAAGTATGCTTGCAACTCGTCCAGAGGCTATGTTTTTTAATATGTGGGCCCCGTCGAAATCAGTCGATCAACAGATTAGGGAGTTGTCTAGTATATATCTTCTCTCAATAATGCCTCTTGGGATGGCATTCATTGTGGAAGTGATGCTTATTGACACATCTATAATTCTAAGAAGTTGGTTCTGTAGTTGGTTTCCTATTAGCAGTCTCGACGAATGTAATCTAGACGTAGGGGCATTATACTTGCTTGCCTAGTTATATCCTTTTTGTAGTTGTAGAACTCCAGTGTGCTTTAACATCGTATTTGTCTATCTAGTAACAATGCACTTGCTAGCTTCACATTAGTCGTGTACCTTTCACTTTCAGTACGATGCTGCATAAATGAACACACGCTACATCCAAGACATAGTGCAATGTTGCTGGCAACAATATCACACTTAGAACCCCATTGCTCATATAACATCTCTATGTTATACCACGTGAAAACGTTTGGCATTAGTAGTTGTTTTCTTTTTCTCAAAGTCCTAATTTTTGCAGCACATCTTCTTTGTAAGCATGTCTTTCCCAAGTATCGGTTTGCCATGTTACCTATAGCAAATATTTGGTAGTTTTGATTAACATATCTCGAAGGAAAAGTTTAAAATTTAAGAAATATACAACCTTGCAGTTTTACTTATAAATATCTTGAAATGATCAAACAAACATGAATTTGTAAACATACTTGGAAAGGGTGCTAGAGACACATCCGCTGCTATCGAGATGAACTGCATACCTACACTTATGATCGATGGAGTTCTTAAAGCACCTCGCAAAAGGAATAATTACAAATTGGTTAACTCATCTGAATTTGAGTTATATGTTGTTCAAGTCATATGAATTTTGTGCTTGTTTGTGCGAGTGTAATAAAAAAAACCATACATAAAGTATGGTCGGAAGTTGGCACAGTCCTCCCCAAAATATTATAAACATAAGGGAACGTGCCCTTCCCCTGTTTCCTAAATAATACTCTCGGTATCGAAAGTGGACCAAAGATACACCTTCAGTGTTGAAAGTGGCCATTAGTTTGTTTGAATATAAAGGACAAAAAAATAGGAATACCTTTGTCAGCCTGCGATATTGAAGTCGATGATGTGAAGAGTCTCATGTGATATTGTTTCATGATCGTTGATTAATGTAGAGCTATAATCATTGTCTGTGCACATGAGTTATCGATGACCTCATAACCAAAACCGCAATCTATAAAAAAAACATTCAAATCAGGAAAAAACTAAGATGGAGGCAAAGATTCTCCTGCAAATGACTATCAAGGCAGCTTGATCAAATAGCTAAGCCTAAAGAGGGCATGCTTGAGGAGCTTCTTTCTTGGGGTGTTATGACTGTTTCTCAAGAGAACATTCTCAGCTCAGTGGGCGAGCTCATCTCTTGGGCGGCACAAGTAAAGTGTCGCAGATACTTCTCAACAAGAAATCCACGGGGATGCCGGCTGCCTCTATCTTCCCTACGACCCAATCCATCAAGACTTGGTTTTCAGAGGCCTCCTCACGAACTCACGCATGATTCCCCAAAAAATGAGAGCTTTCAATTAGATAGATCCATTTTACAAAGCTTAAAATGCATTCAAGTCGACATAGAAAGCAACAAAAAAAGCTCGTGGCTAGATTATAAAGGCGACCATATATATTGGGGAAGCATCAATGCAGGATGGAAAATGAAGAAATACTGTGGGGGATACTGGCTCGAGTGCCTCTCCAAGCTTTGCCTCGGTGTGCCTTGGTATGCAAGAGATGGAAGTCCCTCTCCGGACCTGTGAGAATTTCGCTCTTGCTTGCTACTTGCTTCATAAGAACACGACCTGTTTTAAGAATGCATGATGTTTTACGATGCTCAGTGAGACAATCCAGTTTCCATAACGCCGCTTTGCTTCTCTGCCCACGACGTACTCCTGGCAACCGCGCAAATGGCTTGATTTAGTCACGCACCCTGGCTTCAAGGCCACCAACTTGGTCACACACAGGAGCACACGACTTTCGCCTCCCAATCGTCAGCCAAGTGGCTTTTGCTGGCATGGTGTACCACTGGCAAAGCCGTTCCTACCATGTCCTTGTTTGCAGGAACGGCGACGACTGCCATCGACTTTTTGTAATAGAAGTGTGTGATTCTTGAACCAGGCAGTGAAGCATCCCTGTTGGTTGCCTAGCGACTGCAGCACAACACCTAACTCATCAGAAGAAATATTTCCATCTTAGTTAGCGCCGAATTGGGCTATCTCTTGCGTTACGTTTGACTGAACGTGCCTAAGAAAAGCCTTCTCTCTGCCTCTGTTAGGTGGAATTTCACTGTCCTACAAAGGCAGGTTTAGAACAGAGCCATTCCATGAAGAAGTTTTCAGACGATGCAAGAACCATACTAGCAATACGTTGCTGCTTAGAAATCTTTGACTAGGTACCGTAGTAGTGTTTCCAGGTCCTACTCATCTCTCCAGCCTGCCAATCAATGCATTGGCTTCATTGATGAAGAAGGTCAGAACATCTATTTTTATAGCGTGCCACAACAATTCAGACTCTAATTAACAATTCAGACTCTAATTAACAATATTGGGCAACGAGAGCTTGATATGCCATATGCATATGTGCCTCCTCCACGACGGCCAAGACCGATGTAGCTGCCAACAATATCTAGAAATGCCAGTTGACAGCAGGGAGTGGATCCACCTTGGAGATTTGCCATCCCCTCAGAGGGAGAAAGCATAGCAAGAGCACTATCCTGCACAGTAAGAGAAAGCTTTCCCTACAACGATAATATTATGTGTCAACCCATTCACTTTTGGTGTAATGTGTAACTTTATATTAACAATGTGTAAGTTCTTTGTATTAACTACTCTCGACATGTTCAAAATTTTGTCATGCCGAATTTTAACAAGGTATTTTTATATCTCCATGTTGCAATGATGATCTCTAAGAGAACTCACTTTATAGTAATGTCTCTATATTAAATGTTCCTTTCGTTATCCACGGTTTTGAATTCAAGCTATACTAAGTTTGCATTGTTAAAATTTAAGCAAACATGACTCTGAGAGACAGAGATATGGAATAGGATTCTATATTCAAGCTAAAAAGACCTTGTATATTGCAAGTCACTACAACGCGATTTACATTGGACGCATACGAGGAGAGGCCTTATATCGTGTTGTACTGACTTGCACTATGCAAGGTCTATATTGCACTAATGTAGACTTCTATGTAGAATTTAAAGTAACGTATGTAAATAATAGCCTGTTATGGCTTAATGTTGAAATCTAGATGTTTTCATGATTAGCAAACATAGCTTAATGAAGTTTACCATACTATTAAGATCGAATAAAAAAAGAGGCTGAGAGAAAAAGAAGAAGAGATGAAGCAAATATGGCGAAAATAAGTGACGCTTGTAGGTAAGAGGCGAAAAACGAAGAGAACTAAGTTCAAATTACGGAGAAAGACTTCGATCAGACTAGCTTTCAATCATTTTGGCCTCTTTTCGTGATATTCCTTGTAACATACATTTTGGTAGGTGGTATTCAGGCCTAACATTCTTCTTTTTTTGAGTTTTACGCCAATATATTTTATTTCTCTTTTTTGAGCTTGAAATTTTGGGGACCATTGTGACGAAAAAGATTCATGTTACATGGATCTAGAATCCAAGCACTCTTATTGGCTGGCCTTATATTATTTTAATGGGCTCTAAAAGGGTCTATTTGGAGCCTGAATTTTCTCTAATGTTAGAGACATGTAGAAAATGGAAAAACCAGGTTAATATGTAGAAATGGGTGATGATACTACACATCCTATTGTGCATGTTGGTAAAGTGTCATTGTCTATGAAGGATGGCAAAAATGAGGTACTTAGAAGATATACTTCGTGTTCCAAATATTACAAAGAACTTGGTTTCTATTAGATAGATAGTTGAGTAGGGTTTGTAAGTGAGGTTTAATCCTCAAGAATGTTTTGTGGAAAATAGAAAAACTAGGTTATGTAGAACGAGTGGTGATGATACTATGCATCCCATTACGCATGTTGGTAAAGTGACATTGTCTATGTAGGATGGCAAAATGAAGTACTTGAAAGATGTACTTCATGTTCTAAATATTACAAAGAACCTGGTTTCTGTTGGACAAACGGTTGAGTAGGGTCTGCAAGAGAGGTTTTATCCTTAAGGATTTTTTGTGGAAGAGTTCAAAAATTAGTGTTTCTTGGTTGCAAAGGGTAACAGAAATGACAAAATGTTTACTTTGGATGTGAACATGCATGAAGTAAAGAGACATGTTTACGCATGGAACACGTTTCATTGCAGATATTGACATATGGCACAAGCGCATTGGCCATGTTAATGTACATGAATGAAGGCTAGGTAGGCCCAAAATATTGTTGTTTACAGGTTTGCTAAAGTTTGAGGTTGATGGTATGCACAAAGTATGTGAAGCATGCCAGCTTGGTAAGCATGCCAAACATGCTTTTTCACATGAAAAGAATATCAGTGGTGCAAGGCAATTAGATGTCATACATTCAGATGTATGGGGACCGACCATGATTGCAACAATTGCAGGTTGCAGGTATTATGTTACATTCATTAATTACCACACTAGGAAAGTGTGGTTTACTTTATGAAAGAGAAATGTGAGGTGTTTGCTCACTTTCAAAGATTTAAAGGCTTGGTCAAGAAGAAAAAAGGCATGTAAATAAAATTCCTGAGATCAGATGGTGGGGGAGAATATTGCTCTAGTGAGTTTAGTGATTTCTTGAGGAAGCACAGAATCAAGAGACCATTTACATGTAGGTACACTCCGCAAGAGAATGGTGTTGTAAAAGAAAAAATAGACACATTGCAGAAGTGGCACGTGCCTTAATGGCTTAAAAGAATATGCCACATTATTTTTGGGTAGAAACAGTAGTAACTACTATGTACATTATGAAAAAGACACCCACTGTAGCTGTTCATGGTATGATGCCTGAACAGAAGTTTACAGGCATAAGACCACATGTGTCTCACTTGAAAGTGTTTGGGTGTATTGCATATGTGCATGTTCCTAATGAAGTGAGAACAAAGTTGGATCCAAAGGCAAATAAATGCATCAAGTTATGGGTTATGGGAGCAGAAAGACTATGGATATTATAACCCTACCACTCGTAAGCTGTGAGTAAGCAGAAATGTTATCTTTGATGAGATGAGTAGCTAGAACGTACCAGCAGCAGTGAGAAGGCAACAGAAGATGTAGATGTACAAGGTGTTGATGCTGCAGCACATGTAGAGTAGCAATCAAAGGTGCTTGGTGGACCTGGATGGATAACATGTTTGTAAGTTTCTCAAAACCCTATCATATGACCTATCGTTGGAAAGCGCTTGAAAAATGGAATCTAAAGAGCTATAAAGCGCTCATTTTGGATTAGTGGTGTTCAAGTTATGGTTAATCCAAACTTTTGACCACGTGTCCTAAACTTGTAAGAAATTCTCATATTCCCCAATATGGTGTTTCTAGTAGTGGATCCAATGTTAGTTCATGGTCAGGTAGGTTGAGCACAGATGTAGGTACACATGTATCATGCAAAGGGAAAGAAAAGGTAGATCAACCTTTCATACCTGATCTGCCATCTGCCAGTACTCATATGTGAATGGTGACTCTAGCGGCTCTGAGCAAAACCTTGATAAGGAGCTTGGCATTCCATGTGTGGTTACTCCCAATGTAAGGAGAATGAGGGATATTTTGAGGACACCTAGCAGTGATCTAGGTGTATGCAGGTCTACAAGGGTTAGGTACCCTGTTGACAGGTATAGATATGTTAGATATACAACCCATCATTATTCTTACATGATTAAGCAATACAGGAATTGGAGCCCCTTTATTTTGAGCAGGCACTTGGAAATAAGAAATGAAAGGATGCCATAAATGAGGAGATGGTAGCATTGGATTTAAATGCAACATGGGAGTTAGTGTCTTTGCCTAAGGAAAAGAAGGCAATTGGATGTAAGTGGGTTTATAAAGTTAAGCATAACTCTGATGGTTCAGTGAGCAGGTATAAGGCAAGATTGGTGGCCAAAGGCTATGCGCAGACTTATGGCATTGACTATGAAGAGACATCAGATGGATGTAAACAATGCCTTCTTGCATGGTGATTTTCAAGAAAAAGTTTACATGATGCAGCCACCACGTTTTATGAGAGTGATGCACACTAATATTTTCTGTGTAGGCTACGCAAAGCCTTGTATGGCTTGAAGCAGGCATAAAGAGCATAGTCAAACAAGATCGGGGAGTACCTTGTTACCATCGGATTTAAGATATCTAATATAGAATTTTCACCTTATGTAAAAAAGACAGATAGAGGGATCATGCTATTAGTCATCTATGTGGATGACTTTATTATCACTGGTGATAGTCATGTTGTGAGGAGGCTTTTGAAGCAAAAGTTTGAGATAAAGGATTTGGTTAAGCTGCGGTATTGCTTGGACATATACAGGTGGTGAGATCACCTCTCATGGCATTTTTTAATTGCAAAGGCAATATGGCTTCGACATGCTGCTATAAGCCTATTTTAGTGCCATTGGAGCAGAACACAAAACTTTTTGCAGATACAGGTGAGCTTTTCGAGGACCCCACTACTACGTATAAGCACATACTGGGTAGCTTGATCTACATGACCATTCCTAGGCTAGACTTGAGTTATGTTGTTGGGCTTGTGAGTCAATTTATGCAAGCCCCTAGGAAGCCACACTTAGATGCGGCTAGAGGGATTCTCGGGTACATAAAGTCCACAGTTGATTACGGACTTTTCTATGAGGTTGGTATAGAGATACGTCTACATTGATACACAGATACAACGATGCTGATTGGGCTAGTAGTGTTGCAGACTAGAGATCTACCAGTGGTTTTATGTTTTCATTTGGGAGTGCTGTTGTGAGTTGGAGCAGTAAGAAGCAACTAACAGTTGCCTTGTTGAGTACAGAGGCAGAGTACATGGGTGTTGCGATGGTGATATGGATGAGCTCGTAGATAGGGTAGTTGTCATTTATTGTGACAACATGAGTAGCATACAGTTGGCCAGTAACCCAATATACCATGCTAGAACGAAGCACATTGAGGTGCACTATCACTTTATGAGGCTAGCAGGTGATATAGATCTAGTATATGTCAGCGCACCAGAGGATCAAGAGGCTGACATCTTCATGAACACATTGGACATAAGAAGCTCCACAGGTTTAGGAGCTTACTTGGAGTGTAGTGTGTGGAGTTGAGCTCGAGGGGGGAGTGTTGAGATATCGAGCTCATCTAGTGCTACGGAGGACATTGATGACCCTCCTAGGTGATAGCTTCTGCACTTATGATGCCACTGGCATGGTCGGTGAGATTATGGTCAATATGCTTCCAGTGGATGGCAGGATGTGTGACAGCCACTTTGGAGTACTAGAGTTATGGCATAGTTATAGCGCTAGCTCATATAGTCGGGTTTATACTATAGATCGACCATTTTGTATGTTGTTGTAGAACAATACTTTCTCTGTATGTATGTACTCTTATCTTTTAGTTATATGGTTGTAGAGAAGAGAAGAAGATAGAAGAAAATTCAACCATCCATCTCTCTCTTATGTCTTGCACTCTCTTGTGTGTGTGTGTGTGTGTGTGTGTTTTTGCTTTGCAAGGAACTCAAGGTCTCTCTCCTCCCCACATTCTCTTTATACACCATGGCACCAAGGGGGGTGTTGAAATTTGTGGTGCCATTAAGAGCAAGTTATGAATAGAGGGCTAGGATCACGAGCATGGAGCCATATCACACTTGGGCATTATCCTACTTGAGTACATTTGTAAGAGGTGTACTCTCCTCATATAAAAAGGGTAATTTTCAAGCAATGAAGATAAGTAGCTCTCAAGCCTCTTTATGAGTACAAGTTTCCATCTTATAACTTAATTGTGTTGCTTGAGTCAAGCTTGATTAAGTATTAGAGTCATATGTTGTTAATTAGACTACACCCACCATAGGATTAGTATTCATTAATCTCTGTAATTAGGATTAAGCATACCATAACCATGCATGCTTGAGGATCCATGTTCAATCTTTTGACATTTATCTATACTATAATGATGGTATATTTAAAGCTTCCGACACATTCTTCGATGACCTTTATGTCACTGCGATTGTAACGTTTTTTCTAACAATCTCATACCAATGAAAGCTCCAACGTGGAAACCGACAATAAGTGTCCTCGAAACAAATGAAATTCCAATTCAAAGCCGTTGGCGCTGCTGTCGGTGTAGGCCTGGTCTATTGTAGTGTAGCTCCATCCATTCCATGATGGAGACATATATACACAAAACCCAAAGCAAAAAAACTAATTTCATTACTACTTGAAGTGGTAGATTAAGGGAGAATTGTCGTTAATCTTTGGCTTACATAGCTTCATGCATCCATGCATTTCTATCTGCATAAAAGCATCGTTTAGTTCTAAAGAAGTTCCTTATTGTGGGCTAGCAACTGTCATTGAAGACACCACGCATTTCGGCATGAGGGCGGGTTTGGAAAAAGATAGGCTCTACTTGGCCTAGAACTTGCTTTATTTTAGGAAAAACCTTTTCAAAATTATGGGAGAAGAAATAAAACCCCTCAAAAATTTAGTTAATTTTAGAGAAAATAGAAAGAAAATGCCTGCTCAAATAACAACTATGGGCAAAAAGGATTCATGGAAGGTGGAAGGTTCAGTAAAAAGAGTTTCGGTGAGGGGCCGTGAGGCTACATGAAAAGTACAGAGTTACGTGAGGTTACACAGTTAACAAAGTCTTGTTTTGAGGCTTGTGAAGCTGAGCTGGCAGCCCTAAAGCGAGGACCACGACCTCTATTGAAGGTTTCTGGGCCTTTTGTTGCTTCACCATCACACCAAGGAGATGTGTACAGAGGGGCCAGGAGGGGTGTCAGCCTTGGAGATGAGGGTCGAGTTAAGGAGTGCCTTTCTTCATAGCTAAGTATTGTACTGCTTATTTTATGTACTGAGCTCTGTAATCAAAAGCAATCAGGCAGCTTTGTGCACTCCTCTGCTTCTGCATGTATCTGTGCGTGACATCTCTCTTGCTCTTTGTCTCTTGACACCAAAGGTAGTTCCAAATGAGCAAGGACTTCTGTGAGCCTCAAAGGTCTCCATGCTGAGGGCTTCCTTATCCTTGCCATTGGTTAGGATAAGAAGCAGCTCTTCATCCAAGGGGGCCATGAAGGACATGTTGCCAGGCCAACATCACCGAGCATAACTTCCAAAGCTTAGCTTGAGGGGGTATAAATGGAGTAGTACAGAGGTCAGTCCGACCTTTGGGAGTTTCAAAGTTAGCGGCTAGGACAGCATGTGCCTCCTCTTTGGTGAGGGAGGGAAGGAAGGAGGGAGGGAGGCATTAAAGCACAATTCCCCACCAGGCCATGTGGAGGTGGTATGATGAAGACCCTATAAGAGGCAGGAATTAGTCATTTCTGCTTATGAAGAGGGAGCTTTCTCCCATGCACATGCATGCTATAAAAGCGATGAATGAGGCGAGGTCGTTGCATGAATTGAAAGCAACACATTGATAACTAGCTAGAGGAAGAATGCCACCATGAAAAGTATATTGAAAACTTCGATGAACCCTGAGGGAGCATATCGATACCTCCACCTAAACACCAACACAAACAATATTTGGTTAGTCTAAGGTGTCAAACAATATTTGGTTAGTCTAAGGTGTGCAAAGTGTTAACAACATGCTTCTGTTGCTATCTATGTTGCATGGAGGATCAAAGACAGAGGCATTATACCTTGATTTCCTCCATGAAGAATAACTAGCTTTAATGAAGGTGAAGAAAGAAACCAGTAGTTTATTCTTACAGAGAGAGCGTTAAGTGGCTCGTAGATACAGCCGCCTGGTAGGTGCAGGCATGGCAAGAACAGAGGGAGGTTATAAGCTCTAATGCATTGCCACAGTAGATGTAGGCATTGGACGGAGGTGGTAAAATTAATGCTTTGCCAGACGACATCACCTACAAGTATAATAGCCATGTGTTGGTTTCATAGCAGCAGGAAGTATCCAAGGTAAGTATTATTATTACAAAAATCCAACTTGGAACGCTATCAAAAGGACTATGATATTCAGCCTTAATATGTCATGTCAATATGGTTGTATAGGTGAATGATTTGAAAGTTTTTTTTTGGTTTTAATTTGTTATCGTCGGTGGGTCTAAGGTATAGGTGAATGATTTGAAAAGTTTTTTTTTTTTTGAGTTTTGACGTGTGGCATTGAGAGGGCCCCAGCTCTCAAATATTTTGGCTACCGTGCAAAACTTGTAAGAGAGAGGTTGGGAGATATGGAGAGAGCGTGACGAAAGAAAGATGCCAACCGACCTTCACAGAGGGGGAGATGAGCACAAAGGGACAGATGGCATGTAAACCCAAGAGAGAGGGAGAGAGAGCATGAAGAGAAAAAGAGGGCAAACGACCTTGAGAAATGGAATGAAATGAAATTTTATTATTGTCTTCGAAGGACCATAACGGGTCTATGAGACACATGTTGAACATACATGAATACATAAGTCGATACGCTCGGGAGCCTCATCCGAAAGCATAATAAAACTGAAATGTGTGAAACTAGAACTGAAACTGAAATCAAAATCAAAATCAAAACGAAAACTGAACTGAAAATCAAAATCAAAATCAAAATCAAAATCAAAACGAAATGAAATGAAAATCAAAATAGAGAGAGGGAGAGAGCATGCGAACAGAGAGAGATGCGGAGTGAGCTTGAGAGAGGAGATGAGCGTGGAGAGAGAGACGGCCTGTCCGCCTGAGAGAATGAAGAAAGAGGGCACACAAGCTTGAGAGAGAGACGGAGATGCAAGGTGGGGGAGCCTAAGAGAGAGGAGGAAAGAGGGCATCTGAGCCTATGAGAGTGAAGAGAGAGAAGTGAAGGTCAAAACCTTACATTATCATTAATTAATTAGTGCCTATCAGGCACTACACATATTTAGGCTGCTAGCCATTGTGTCCCTCCTGTCAGCGAGACGAGCATTATGTTTTTTTTAATTAATATGTTTCTACCTCGCACGTCTCTCTCTCCATCTTTCTCACTCTTACATATTAGAGAGGCTCTCTCTTGTTCGCGTATCACCTCTCACTCTCTCATGGAGGCACAAAGCCTCAAGCATGGCAAGCTTGTCTCCCCTTTTTATAACCGTCTCTATGCCGGAAAGGTCGAGCAATAGAAGGGTCCAGATGTCTCCAGCCCTTGCCAAATGTCATTTTGCCACCATCCTCCCAAATTGAAAAAATTAATCAAATTAAGGTATACATTTCCTAAGGTTCCTCACTACCTCCAGCTCATTAATGTAAAAAAACATTTGGGACCCATATTAAAGTCTTCTTTCAAACATACAATGGTTTGAAGGTAATAATTTGCATGTAGAAATATGTGAAAAAAAAAGTACACGTGTGCTTAGGCACGCCTGCATGCGTGTGTGTCTTTTCATGCATGCATACTTGCGCGCGTGTGTGTGTGTGTGTGTGTGTGTGTGTGTGGTGAAAAATTTACTTTGTGTGGTGGTGCCTTGGATAGAGAGAATAATCTTCGACACCCCATTGCTTATCCTCTTGGTGGTACAAGGATGAGGTAGCACCTCGAGGTTATATCAACTCGAGAGTGAAGTTTAGGAGGACTTCTTGGAAGTCAAGGCCCTGGACGTTGTGGAAGTTATCAATGACAAGGTTGGGCAGTTCTAGAGCATCCCATCCATGTACGTTAGGTACAATCAATTGGTTTGATAGTGCTCCAAAATTGTTCATTAGGTGTGAAGCTTCATGAATGGGCCAACTTGCCAAGGCATGTGTGCCTAAGCCACGGATGGTTGAAAGTTATGTGTGGTGGGTGTCGTGCACCTCGAGCTCTTGCACAAACTTGTTAAAATACACAAAATGCCATATAGAGTGAAGTTCATTCATTTAATACTTAAAATGTAACAATTAGACATTTTTCCATTAAACCAAGTTGGGAATAATGATAAATACATTAGAGAAGTGATTAAACATATGTAATTAAAATTACTATGAAATTTGGGCAATATTATGAAATTGGCAAAATTCATTCATTTAAAACAAAAAATATGTCAAATTAGACTTTTTTATACACCAGGTTGGGAATAATGATAGATACATTAGAGAAGCGATTAAACATATGTAATTAAAACTACTATGAAATTTGAACAATATTATCAATGCCACTCAAAAATCAAAATACACCATATTATGGAGTGCAGAGGAAGTTATAAAGATTTTAAGAAACTACATTTTCACAATGTGAATGCTTGCTTTACCACCACAAATTGCAAAAGAATAATAATCAATTTTATTAATTTTGAAGGCTAACTATTAGTCTTTCCATTTAGCTAAAACGTGTATCTACCAACAAAGTTGGCATTTTTCTTACAATCCTAGAGTATATATGCAAGAAGGTAAGGGCACACTTCACTAGATAAGTAATCATAAAAATAATAACTTAGAAAATTATGCAAAATTGAATTATTTAAGCAAATCTCCTTCTTGTTGCAATTCGATACGGTCCACAGTGCAGGTTTATGATATTATGCTATAATTGATCAAAATTTCACTAGAATCAACATATATTGCATTCCATCTACTCTAGTAGGATATCCTTGTGTTATTACACCATAGAAAATATTCTACCAAAATACTTAAACATGACATGTATCATAGTGAATCCTTTATCAAACAAATAATACACTAGAAAAATGTAAATGGTATGACCCTAATCCATTTCTTGGCTTCCTTCTATGCATTAGGGAAGCCTTAAGGGATTCCCTATATGCATAGACTTGAAACAATCATGGCATGTATAAAGGGAAATGCTAATGCAAAGAGGGCAGCACACTCATTAGGGTTACCATCTATGCATTCCCATATGCATGGCATGCATGGAGGGCAACGTGCAAAGAGTAACCATAATGCAAAGAGGGTGCCCCCTTCGATGCATAGCATCGATGCATTGGTTGTTGGCCAATGCATAGATGCATAGAGGGCCACCCTCTAAGCATTAGGGTACCTATGGCAACCATCTATGCATGCCCATATGCATGGTATACATAGAGGGAAGCCTGCAAAGTAGCCCTAATACAAAGAGAGCAGTGCATTAGAGCTACCCTTGGTAGCCCTCTATGCATTCCCATAAACATGGCATGCATATAGGTTAGCTTGCAAGGTATCCCTAATACAAAGAGGGTAGCCCTCTATGCATACCCATATGCATGCCACCATATGTGTGGCATGCATAAAGGGCAGCTTGCATGCATATATGCATGCCCCACCATATGTATGGCATGCATAGAGGGCAAATTGCAGGGTAGCCCTAATGCAAAGAGAGCATCCCTCTATGCATTAGGACTGGCAACATTCTATACATGCCCATATGCATAGCATGCATTGAGGGCTACTTACAGGGTAGCCCTGTTGTTGCAAAGGGGGTAGCCCTATATGTATGGCATTGGCTACAGCTAATGCATAGATGTTATACATAGAGGGTTTCCTGTCATGAGAATATATTTTAAGTCCTCTTTAAGAATATTGTTTTTCCCTCTTGAGTAATTTGGGGATGCCTAGGTTACTCTTGCGTCATGCCGGCTAGGTTAATATCGTGGGTGACACCACTATAAATATTAATACGTGCAGTATATGACATATGCTTGGGGCCGTCTATGATTATTTCAGTTAGGTTTGTATTGGCAGGGTGATTTCTGGAGTACTTACGCCTGGTAGTCATGAGTTGGTTATGGTTTGTGTCTATTTAATATTTGTGGGATTAATTTAATTATTAATTGGGCTTATATTTTTAGGTGATGAAGATTATGAGGATTGATGAATAATGTCGAGGAGAATGTTTCTTATGCGCATCATATTTAGTAACCTTAGTAGTTGATTTTTCCATTTTAATACATTGGAAAAAATACATTTATAATGTTGAATTTATTAAAGCCTAAAGGCTTTAACCTAGCCCCAATTTTTGGGACACTCTATTTTTGTTGTGGAAGAGTGTCGTGCTCTCTAAAAGCATACTTTGTATATTTTTGGGGGCTATGGTCTATTTTTGCTTGGAAGCTAATAAAAATACTCTTGTGTGGAGAAGGCCACGCACAAGGGGGGGAAGATTGCACCCAACATGTTTGTCTTGGAGCTAAGTATTATGTTTGTTATGCTTTTGTTTAATTTATTTGATTTTGTTGAAACCTGCAAAGCATGTGTTTTCATGGTTGAATTAATGTGTTGAATTTCTCCAGTGTTCCACAAGCTGTCCTAGAGAACGATTCCGTTTTCAATGGTATCAGAGCTTGGGCTAGGAGATTTGTGGAAAGGTGGGAAAGGTCTTCATCAACACAACTCTCAAGAAAGTTGCAGGCTTTTACCAGTGGGCGAAAGAAGGGTTTGTGGTCTTTAACCAAAAATTCAAATTCTCAAACTAGCTCTACTTCTCAAACCCTCTTACCTCTTCCCAAAACCATTCCTCTTTATCAAATAGTGGTTTTGCTCAAAGCTTCATGAATTCCAGATCTAACCGTACAGATGGATTCCCCATAGCCAAAAACCTCATGTGGTTTGCTCAGATTTTGCAAAGATTCAAGCTACCAAAATTCTATAATTGACGGTCTGCATGCTATGTGAGCTTTAGCCATGAAAAATATATATATTCAAGCAAAAACGATGTGCCGAAATGCAACCTGACGGGCGGGAATTATCGCCGTTTGCTTTCTAAGACTTAAGCTCACAAAAGAGCTTAACAATGTTAATTAAGCTTAATTAAATTTCACTTTTTTCCATTCCCCAGGTGGTCACATCAACTTTTGGAGCTTTCATACTACCTATTTTCCTATTTCAAGGAAAATTCCAAAGAATTGCAATTTTCAGATTTTTGGGTGCAGAAAATTGATTTTTCAGGGCTCAAAGAGGCTTAAAAATGCCAAAAAATTCCAAAATAATTTTTGAAAAAGTTTAAAAATTCTCAGAAATCATTACTGAGGTTTGGCCAAGTTTTTAGAATTGTTTGAGCAGTGTTCAAGGTGCAGAAAATTATTTCTTCAGCATTTCGACTAGCCCAAGTCTCCTAAATCACTCGGAATTGCTCGGGACGTGCGAAACGAAGGGAATTCGACCCAACCATTGAACCAAAGTCTTTGTTCAGTTTCAACACAAATCAAATTGCGGGAGAATTGAGATAAGTACAATCATTTGCTTTATTTACATACATCAAATAATATCAATTTTACTTATTTACATTGTTTGCATGAGCACTATGGCAAATTTTCCTATTCCACCTTCAATTCAAGAGCAACTCCAATCTCTACAACAATAAATTGTAGAAGAGAGAGATGCGAATTGAATTGGAGCGACAGCTCACGAGTCGATGGCGTAAGCGTGACTCTTTCCCATCTTATGATGACGAAGACGACACCATCCAAAGAGCTGTCAATGCTACACTTCAAGCACAAAATTCACGGAAAGATTCTAAAATCAGTCGTAAAGCTTTTTCATTTCAGAATTATGATGGCAAGAAAGATGCTCGAGTCCTTTTGGCATGGCTTAGTCAATTGGATGACTACTTTTCTTCGGGGGAGAAATTTTTCGAGAAGGACAAGATCAAATGTGCGGCTAATCACATGGTGGATAGCGCAGCTTTATGGTGGAGCGTCATCAAGCACGGACGTGACAAATCGGATTCATGGAAAAGGTTTCAAAGGCTAGTGAAAAAGCATTTCTTACCTTCACAATTTAAAACTGAAGCATGTCTCAATATGTGGAGAAGTTTTGAAATACATTACTACAGGTACAAGTTGTGGAGAAAGTCAATGAGAAGGACCAAAAGAGAAAATTCATTTCGGGTCTTAAGTCTACAATTAGGGCCGATGTGAATATGTTTAAACCTCATTCACTTTCTATAGCTATATCTTTGGCAACAAATTCCGAACGCAAAAATGGTTTTCCTAGAGAGGCCAAGTCATTTGAGAGTAACCACTCTAAACCTTTTCATGCTTCAAGAAATTTTCATAAGCCAGGGTTTGACAAAGGCAAGGAGATGGTCAAAGGCGAATCAAATTCAAAGAAAGTCAACAGTGGCAAGCCCAAAGGTCCTCCAATCAAATGTTTTAAATGTCATAGAGAAGGACATATAGCACCAAATTGCCCAGATCATGCAAAGAATCAGACACCTACTACGGCACGAGTCAATATGCTTGAAGGGGATGACAATGAAGAAGAATCGCTCAAGCAAGAGAGTAACTCTGACCCCGACTATTCAGAAGCAGAAGGTAAACCTCAAGCTCATTCGCTACTCAAAATAAAAGGAAAAATTAATGAGCATGAAGTTATTGTTTTGCATGATGATGGTAGCACTCATAACTTTATTTCTGAAAAGGTAATTAGAGCTTTAAACTTTCAACCTTTGCCTACACATTATAGAGTTAAAGCTGCATTTACTGGAACCAAGTATAATTGCATGCAAGAGGTGAAAGGTTTAACTTTAAGCATCAATTTCTTAACAGAAAAAAGGGATTTCTTAGTTGCACCTTTACAAGGTGTAGATGTAATATTGGGAATGCCTTGGAGACATATGTACAACCCTATTATAGACTATGATACACATAGCATTTGTGTAAGGAAGGATAATGAAAATATTTTCCTCCAATGTCTAATCAAAGGAGAGACGAGCCCTTTATTGAGTCATACTCAAGCAAAGTGAGCTCTTAGGAAAAGGGAGAAGACTTATATGGTTTGGGTTAACCAGCTTAGCGCTGAGTTTAACATATCCAAAAGTCCAAAACTTGATCCTTATATCTCCAAATTTAGGGATTGTTTTATGGAAGATTTACCTCCAGGATTACCTAAGTCTAGGCCTGAAGACCATAGTATTGACTTATTGCCAGGCACCTCTCCACCTTGTAAAGCTCCTTATAGAGTCAACAATTTAGAGAAAAAAGAAATCCAAAAATAGATCGAGGATTTATTAGAAAGAGGCCTTATTAGACCTAGTAGTTCACCCTTTAGAGCTCCATTCCTTCTTGTTAAGAAGAAGAATGGAACTTTCCGAATGTGTGTTGACTACCGAGCATTGAGCAAAATCACTGTCAAGAACAGATACCCTATCCCTAGGGTAGATGACTTACTTGATAAGCTTAAAGGTTCAAAGGTCTATAGCAAGATTGACTTAAAGTCTCGTTATCATCAAGTACGCATGACTGCATCAGACATATTCAAGACTGCATTTAGAACCTAGACTGGCCATTTGGTTATGCCATTTGGTTTGACCAATGCTCCAGCTACATTCAGTCGTATGATGAATCGCATTTTCCTAAAGTTTCAAAGCTTTGTTGTGGTGTTCTTTGATGATATTCTTGTTTTCAGTCAGCGAGAATCGTCAAGAGCATGAGCAACACTTGGAGCAAGTGTTTAATCTTTTGAGAGAAAATGAATTGTATGTCAATCCTGAAAAGAGTTCTTTCTTTCAAAAAGAGATTGAATACTTAGGACATATAGTGTTAGCTGAAGGAATCCGTGTGGATCCTAAGAAGATTAAGTGTATAGCCTCTTGGCCTACACCTCGAGACATTCATGACCTTAGATCTTTTCTAGGTCTATGTAGTTACTATAGGAAGTTTGTCAAGAATTTCGCTTATATTGCACATCCTTTGACGGAACTTCTCAAGAAAACTACATTTTTCCATTGGACCGAAAGTCAACATAAATCTTTTCTATTGCTCAAGGATGCATTAACTCATGCACCAGTTCTTACACTACCTGACTTTCAAAGACCATTCTTTGTGGTAGTAACTGATGCTAGTGGCAAAGGTTTTGGTGCTGTGCTTATGCAAGACAACCATCCTATTGCCTGTGAGAGTCGAAAGCTAAAACCTGCTGAAATAAATTATAGTACATATGACAAGAAATTAGCAGCAGTTATGCATGCCTTGAAGATTTGGAAGCATTACCTAATGGGTTCAGAATTTCTTATCAAGATTGATCAACAAAGCATTAGGCATTTGCTTACGCAACCCCTTATTTCAGATAGGCACATCAAATGGGCATCTTTCATACAAAGTTCCCAACCCATGATTCAATACCAACCTGGAAAGGAAAATGTTGTTGCCGATGCTTTAAGTAGAAGACCTCACATCAACAACATTTTCGCTATTGAAAGTGAACCATTTGTAGATCCAGATTTTTCTGAGATATGGATCAAATTGCGTGAAAACAATTGGACACCTCAAGGAAATTATTCTCATAATGATGGCTATCTTTTCTTTGAGGTGAGAAAAGATTATGCGTTAATCCTATAGACAACTTGTCTTGGAAGAGATGCACCAATCACCATTCATGGGACATAGAGGAGTTTCCGCAACACTTCAAGTAGTTTCTCGCGAATTCTTTTGGCCTCATTTGAAAAATGATGTAGCAAAATTTGTAGCTGAGTGTAACATTTGTCAATCAATTAAAAGCTACAAAGGCAAAGCTTTGGGATTGCTTATGCCTTTACCCATTCCTCCAGACCAACCATGGGAACAAGTGTCTATAGACTTCATTACAGGCTTTCCTACTACTTCCAGTCATCATGACATGATTTGCACAATAGTGGACAGGTTTAGTAAGCAAGCCTATTTCATTCCATGTAAAAAGACACTGACTTCTCAGCAAGCTGCGACCATATTTGTCAAGCAAATCTTTGTTCATCATGGTCTACCCAAAGTAATAGTTTCTGATAGAGATTCCAAATTTTGTAGTCACTTTTGGATTGCTCTTTTCTCAAACTTAGGTACTAAGTTAGATTTTTCTACGGCTTTTCATCCTGAATCAAATGGACAGACCGAAGTCACGAATAGCACTATCTTGGATATGCTTAGAGCCTATGTTTCCCACAGCAACCTAGTTCATGGGATAAGTACATACATCTACTCCAATTTGATTATAATAATACTTCTCATTCTACTATTGGTCGAGCACCATTTGAGATTATCTATGGTAGAGCTTTGCCTATTCCGGCTACTAGAGACTCTCATAAGATTGAAGCTGCTGACCAATATACTCGAGACTTTGATCGCATTTTATCTGAAGTGCGTGATTGTATTGCAAGAGCTCAAGAGAAGTATACAATTCAAGCAAATAGGAAGAGTAAAGATTTTTCATTCCAAGAAGGTGATTACGTACTTTTGAGAATTGAGAAGAGACGATTGAAGAGTGTGGAAAAATTCCCTGCAGTTAAACTTGCACCTAGATACTATGGACCATTTAAAATTATTGAAAAGATTAACGATGTGGCCTACAGACTAGAGTTGCCATCTAATTGGAATATCCACAACTCTTTCCATATTCATCTCTTGAAACCCTTTCAAGGAACACTTCCTTCTCACCGAATTTATGAGGAACCACCTCTTGTTGAAGGAGAGGAAGAAATCTTAGTTCTTGATACTATTATTGATCAAGAGACGACAACAACAAGAACTTAGAACCAATACATCAAATAGCTTTTGACATTCAAAAACCATCCTCAAGAAGATGCAAAATGGATGCCCGAGAAATTTTTTCGAGCTTATCCTGACATCCTTCGTTCTTTTCAGACCCAGCAAACCCGCAATTGAGGGCAATTGCAAACTCAAGCAAGAGGGATGTCATGAGAATATATTTTAAGTCCTCTTTAAGAATATTATTTTTCTCTCTTGAGTAATTTGGGGACGCCTAGGTTACTCTTGCGTCATGCCAGCTAGGTTAATATCGTGGGTGACACCACTATAAATATTAATACGTGCGGTATATGACGTATGCTTGGGGCCATCTATGATTATTTCAGTTAGGTTTGTATTGGCAGGGTGATTCCTGGAGTACTTACGCCTGGTAGTCATGAGTTGGTTATGGTTTGTGCCTGTTTAATATTTATGGGATTAATTTAATTATTAATTGGACTTATATTTTCAGGTGATGAAGATTATGAGGATTGATGAATAATGTCGAGGAGAATGTTTCGTATGCGCATCATATTTAGTAACCTTAGTAGTTGATTTTTTCATTTTGATACATTGAAAAAAATACATTTATAACGTTGAATTTATTAAAGCCTAAAGACTTTAACCTAGCCCCAATTTTTGGGACACTCTATTTTTGTTGTGGAAGAGTGTCATGCTCTCTAAAAGCACACTTTGTATATTTTTGGGGGCTATGGCCTATTTTTGCTTGGAAGATAATAAAAATACTCTTGTATGGGGAAGGCCACGCACAAGGGGGAGAAGATTGCACCCAGCATGTTTGTCTTGGAGCTAAGTATTATGTTTGTTATGCTTTTGTTTAATTTATTTGATTTTGTTGAAACTTGCGGCAGCAGCTGCAAAGCATGTGTTTTCATGGTTGAATTAATGTGTTGAATTTCTCAAGTGTTCCACAAGCTGTCCTAGAGAACGATTTCGTTTTCATTTCCCCCAGTGTATTAGGGATACCCATGGTAGCCCTCTATGCATGCCATATATTCATAGAGAGTAAACTCTAGGGTAATGCAAAAAGGGCAGCCCTCTATGCATGGGCCTAAATAGAGGGCAGCCCTCTATGCATTAGGGCTACCCATGGGGGAGGCCCTCTATGCACGGTAGCCCTAATGCAAAGAGGGAAGCCCTCGATATATAACATCTTTACATTGGCCATGGCCAATGTATAGATGCTATATGCATAGAGGGCCACCATGTATGCATTAGGGCTACTTGTGGGCAGCCCTCTATGCATGGCATGTATAGATGGAAGTCTCTAGACTAGCGCTAATGAAAGAGGGCAGTGCATTTGGGCTACTCGTGGTGGGTAGCCCTCTATGCATGACCATATGCACGCCATATTTGTGGCATGCATAGAGGGAAGCCTGCAAGGTAGCCCTAATGCAAAGAGCTAATGACATGACATGCTAGAAATTGCTCATGTTAGCTTAAGAAATCCTACTAATTGTACTACATGGAGACATATAGAGGAGATGTGGCCAGAATTTAAAGAGGAGACTTACCACCTATGTCTTGGACTAGCAATGGATGGTTTTTGGTTTGTTTTCTACAATGTGGAGTATATGGCCAGTGGTATTGTGGTAAATTACAATGTCCCACCATGAGTGATTATTAAGAAGGGACATCTCTTACTTGGTTTATTGGTACCTAGAAAGTGCAAAGTGAAAACATGGATGTTAATATGACACCATTAATAGATGAGATCCAAACCTTATGGGTAGGCATTCGTATGCTGGTACCTGGAAAGTACAAAGTGAAAAACATGGATGTTTATATGAAACCATTAATAGATAAGCTCCAAACCTTATGGACATGAACTTTTATACATGATATATCTAAAGAACCTAATTCCAGGTAAGAAAACATAAAGGGAATATTGATGTGGACAATTCATGACTTTCCAGGCTATGGTGAGTGCTCAGGCCTTGTTACAAGTGGATATCATGCATGTCCTATTTGTGGACCTTGTTTGATTCCACACCATTCTCAAGCTTTAAAGAAGATGATATATGAAGGCCATATTAGATACCTTTCAAATGATCATCCACAACGAGATGGGAACCTTGCACAACCACCTCCAAGAATGAAGAGTAGTGATTGGTTTGAATCATGGAGAGTGAATGGAAATTTGGCAAAAAGAGTAGATGGGATAAAAATACTGGACCTATCAACTGCTCTCGTATTGGAATATTTACTAATAATTAACCTTTTCTTAAACTTAATTCACATATTTAAAAATTTGGGTACTACTCTTTGTTTGGGAGCACTTGATTGGTGACAAAGGCAGTAAGGCTTCACGAGATGATTTGATGTAAGTTCAGAGGATGGAAGCTCTATGGCCCACAATCTATTGACACGCAAAGTAATCCTACAATGAGTGCATGTTGGATTTTATCAAAGAGGGAGGATATACGGGTGAATAAGGTGATTGCATCCTTCTACACACCACTAGGTCATATGCATTATCTTAAGAGTGCCTTCATAAAGAATAATAAGCTGAGTGAAATCTCATGATTGTTGGCACAAGTTCTTGTAGTTATATATGACTAGTTTATATGAAATATTGTTGGCATGTGAATGCAAAATCTATTTATGGATAATTTTGGAACAAGTTCTCTAAATAACATTTATATTCAAGTATGTGTAGAAAAACAAAAAAGGTGGGTGGTGGTCTTGGTAATCTTATTCTAGTTTTTTGGCATTCCAAACTATAGTAATTTCCATAAGGTGGGTTCTTTGTATAGTAAAAAACATGATTCAAAGAAAATTCATTCTCATTTAATTTAAAAACTTGTGATTGTGTGCTTTAAATTATTGTATGAAAACATAGAAGGAACTATCTATTTTAATGCTAGCACTAAGTTTAGATGCTTTTTCAAACCACTATCCAAATAGGTATAAGTAATGTTTTATACATCTTAAGCATCTTATTACATTTTGAAAGATGTCTCAGTCTCATGGTTGGTATATTAAAATATCAAACCATTACATAGTATTTCTACTACATGAGCCCAGTATACAATCCATTTTTTTCCAAGAAAGAGAAACAAAATGTATGTAGGTAATTTTTCCATTTTAAGGAAAATAGTTTTACATATATGCACATACATAACCATTGAATTGAAAATAAGTGTATTCATAATGTATTTTATTATGTTTTCTAATGTAGAGTCATAGATAACATTGAAAAAAAATAAGTGTGATCATAATGTATTTTATTATATTTTCTAATGTAGAGTCATGAAGCAAATTGAAAAGATATAAGCTATCATAAGTGTGATCATAATGTGTTTTATTCTACTTTCTAATGTAGAGTCATGAAAAGATATAAGTTATTGAAAGGTTGGATTGCACATACATAAACATAGAATTAAAAATAAATGTGATCATAATGTTTTTTATTATGTTTTCTAATGTAGAGTCATGAAGCAAATTTGGAACGGCGTAACATATTGAAAGGTCAGAACAATGCACATGGATAAAAGTGATATGGGCATGTAGTACATGTAATGAAGGGGTGGGGGGTGGGTGTTGAATGCAAGAATGGTTTGACCCTACTCATAGAAGTCAGATTAAAGGCACCTCAATACTTCTCTCATAAGGAGGGGATTATTAAACAATTTGTAAGATCCAAGGTTCGTTGACCTACCATACTTTTTCTTAACATCCGATTACCAAGAGATGCTTGTAAGTGAACAAGTCTCTGCAAAAAGTAAGAGCCTTACTACAAAAATTATTCAAGCAATCTCTTGTGGGTTTCATCTTGCATGTGGGCATAGATTGGATTGGATTACCTCACTAAATTGTAACTATTCTTTCTTTTTTAAAGTAAAAAATTTTGGAGAACATAGGGAACTTTTCTCTCTCAACTAAAGACATAAGAGATCTAGAAAAAAACATTAGTGAAAACACTGATATGGCCATGTCTTAGGGTCTTTATACATCAAAGGTGTCCCCAAAAAAAATGCTCAAAAGGCGAGGTAATCCGACATCTTGGGGGAGGTCTTCCCTTCCCAACCTCATAGACAAGGAGTCTTCCCCATTCATCTCCATGCCCACCCTATTTTTTTGCAGCACATTTCCAAAATTTGTGCTAGAAGTCTGTAGACCTCCTTGGTATGCATTCCTACGCGCTTCTTTTCACTAAAGCTAATCTAGATTAGTGTAACAAGTTTGAGCATTCCAATTTCAGATTCTCCAAATTATCTCCCAGAAGTTTCCTCATGAATATTGTCTCTCTAATTATAAGCCATAGATATAGCAATAACTATGTTACCATGAACCTCACCAAGGGGTGTTCCTATCATGATGTGAAGTTTGTTCCTATCATGATGTGAAGCTTGTTCCTATCATGATGTGAAGCTAGCTAAACTATATGTACAAGATTTATGGCATTACACTCACTTGAGATGTTTACGGACTCATCGTACCCCCAAGGATTGGGTGTAGTGCTGAAATTTGAAGCCTTTCAGAGGGCATTAAAAGCCTTCAAAGAAGGCCTCTTGGCCACTATTTTGAAAATTTACCTAAATTTTACACAAACATATATATTTTGCAGGTCAAACTAGTTTATGGCCTTCAAATTTCAGTTCTGATTGGGGGTTATCCCTATTGCCCATGTTGATGGATGGGGGAACTTTCCCATCCATAACTCTAGGAAAAGTGTTTGAATGCATTGTGATTGTGCGTATGGGTTGGCACTGCACCATTTGATATCTTTCCTTGAAGATGCTCGAGTACAGTTCTCGACATCTCACTGATTGGAGACTGGTAACTAAAGTATAAGTATGATGGGATTTTAGGGTTTGCAATGGGCTTAGTGATTAATTTAGCTCCAAGTGGAAGCTGTGATTTGAAACCCTTGTCACGTCACTCTTTCTCTATCAAAGCAATCTGGACCCGTGATCTCATCATACAGGTGGCATGCGCGGGTTCCATGAGGGTGCTTTCAAGTGCTGTAGACGTCGCTACAGCGCTGCCCTCTAGGTACAGTCTCCTCTCCTCTCTCTGTGCGCTACAGTGCTACCCTCTAGGGCACTCTCTCTCTCTCTCTCTCTCTCTCCCGACTCCTCTCTCTCTTTCTCTCTCTGTGTGCGCTACAGTGCTACCCTCTAGGGCACACTCTCCCCCCTCTCTCTCTCTCTTTCACACACACGTTTAAACCGTGACACTCTCTCTCTCTCTCTCTCTCTCTCTCTCTCTCCCCTCTCCATAAGCCAAATGTTGGGTGAAGTGAAAGTGTAAATACATTTTTGAGAAGGAAAAAGAAATGGGGTTGCAACGCGTAGATAGGCTTGAGTAGTGAAGGACGGGGCCGGGGGGACAAGAGACAAGGCAGACAGAGACATGGAGAAGGACAGGAAGTGAGAGCTTTTTGTCCGCATTCGGAAGCAGGAAGTAGGTCGGCCGCGCATTCAGTTTCGAGGTACTGCAGCCGGCCGCGAGAGCAAATTAGAAGGCAGATATTCGATGTCTGGGCCTTTGGGGTGACGATGTGATTGGCCTTGCTCAAGTTGTTGGAGAGAGAGAGAGAAAACAACAATTTCCTCAACCAGAGAGAGAGAGAGAGAGAGTGTGTGTGTGTGTGTGTGTGAGAGAGAGAGAGAGAGAAAGGGAGGGGGGGTGTGAAGGGAGAGAGGGAGAGAGAGAGTGTGTGTGTGAGAGAGAGAGAGGGAGAGAGACGGGGGGAGAGTGTGTGTGATGTATGTCTGCGCGTGCGAGAGAGAGAGAGAGAGAGAGAGAGAGAGGGGACAAAATTCACTACGAAATATACAACGGAATCCTCAAAATTGGACTTGGGCTGCGAAGGGACCAGACAAAAGCAATCTAAGACCTTTAGTTTGTCCATCGTGGAAACGGTTAGCCTGGCCGGCCCTCTCATCCTGGACCCATGTGCTGCGCAGCCGCGGAGCACGCAGTACCACTGAGGGAGCATGTGATAGGATTGCAGTAGACATATATTGACTCGCGGTAGTTCGATCTGCCGCCCTGAGAGAGCGATAGACTAGAGAGTATCAGAAAGAGATCATAGAAAGCCTTATAATTATTAGCTGCCTTGGCTCCCCTTAATAATTCATAGAACAATCCATCATGCACCTGCAGCTGATCACTACACACTGTATACGTAGTTTATAGCACAGTTGCTGCGTAAGGCAGCAGCAGCAGCTCATCATGTCGAACCACCACTCGGATTTGTTGATCACCGTGTTAGGCATACTGTCTCTACTTATAATAGTGTTGTTAATCCGGTGGATTAAGCAGCTTTCCTTCTCTAATTACATCGGTAATCAAGTGGGATTAAGTGGTAAATTAATTCCTCCTGGTAGCTTTGGGCTGCCGTTTGTGGGCGAGTCACTGCAGTTCATCGCTTCGTACCGATCGCACGATTATCCGGACAGCTTCGTCAAAGATCGACGCTCCCGGTAAGCTCTCGTTAATGATCATAGCTCTCTTTATGGATCAATGCCCAACAAGAAGGGATTGTGGGGACGATTAGTGTTGTGGGGATGATTAGTGATGGGATTAAGTTAAATGAGGTGCGTGATCAACAGGTATGGGCGGATCTTTACCACGCATCTGTTTGGGAAGCCAACTGTTGTGAGTGTGGATGCGGAGGTGAACCGTTTCATATTGAACAGCGACGGGCGGCTGTTTGTGCCGGACTATCCGACGTCGCTAAAAGAGCTGTGGGGGAAGTGGGCGATCCTCATGCTTGAAGGCAGCTTGCACAAGAGAGTGCATGGATTAGTTGCAGCCCTTCTCAAATCCCAAGAGCTCAAAGACCACCTCTTACACCACATAGAAGCCTTCATAAGCCACTCAATGCAGAATTGGAGCAACAAGGCCAAGGTCTATGTGGAGGAGGAAACCAAAAAGGCAAGCCTCTATATCATAATTATTGCCAGCAGTAAGAATCGATTCAATTGTTATGTGGATTATATATTAGGTTAGCATTAATAAATGCAATTGTTTATGTGGTTAATTACAATAGGTTTATTGAACCCCTAGTCTAAGGCCTTAAAATCGATTGGATTTTATGGAGTAATTTATTGTTGTGTGGATTGTATTAGCCTTATTGAACCCCTTATATTTCGATTGCAATTTGATTACTCCAGATCAGCTTTAATGTGACAGTTAAGGTCCTTCTAGGCCTCAACCCCGGAGCAACAACAAAGGCTTTGAGATTAGAATTCCACAAATTTATTGCTGGAGTAGTCTCGGTCCCAATCAAGCTTCCGGGCACCACCTTCTACAAATCCTTACAAGTAATTATTTTCCTGCTTCTTAATCAAGCAATTCTGTTGATTAATATTTATATCTTATAAGGGCTTAATATTGTTGCACCCTCAATTACGCTATGGCACGAATCATATGCTAAAATTTGATTAATGGTAACCCTCAAAGGAGCTCTTAATATCAACAGTGAGTTTAGTAGGACTCTTTGGATGCTTGATTCAGACCAGGGCGAGAATGGTGGAGATGATCAAAGAGATCATAAGTGAGAGGAAATTAAGCCAGAATTGCAGTGATTATAAAGATGTCAGTGAGGCATGTAAACCCCAAGACATTCTGGGGGTTTTGCTAGATGAGAGGAATGCAAGGGGCGATCAATACCCTCTTGAGTTCATCACAGACAACATTGTTAGCTTTTTGTTTCCCGCTGAAGACTCCGTGGCCATGCTCATGACACTTGCAGTCAAATACATCTCAGAATGCCCCAAGGCCTTACAACAATTAAGGGTAAGTTTACAAACCGTTAATCAAAATGTTGCGTATTAATTATGCTCAAATTGCATCGATAACCTTAAATTGCTTTTAAAAAAATCATTAAAAGTGCTAGCTAATTATTACATTTGATTATCTCCATGAGACCAGACTTGGGTATTTGCTTATCTTATTTGGATGTCTAAAAGTCCTAATAAATTAAAGCATGCCATTGCCAAAGTTGAACCAAAATACAGACCATTTGACAAAAATTTAATACAAAAAAACAAAATTAAATCATACAATTGCAAAAGGAGGACCAAAATACAAAATAAGGCCTAAAGCATCTCCCACACACTTGTGTGTAGTTGATGGCACGTTTGTGTGCACTAGAGTATGTTATCTATGGTGGTGGTGGTGGTGGTTTAGAATCTAGGGTGTTTTTACATATGATTACTTGCTGACACTTTGGTGGCTTTTGGTGCAATAAACAAGTATGCTTTTGCATGCAGGAAGAAAATGTAGAGCTCATAGTGAGGAACAAAGGAGAAAAGCTCACATGGAGGCATTACCTATCACAACTACCCTTCACCCACAGTGTAAAGTACTCTAAGCCTCTTTTATAAAATAGACCCCTATTTCAATATTGTTTAATCAAAAGTGAAATGCACCCCCCTATGAAAGTGTTAAGAAAGAAATAAAAAAGGGCTTAATTTATCTTCAGCCTAGGGCCTCATTTCTAAGAAATCATTGTCATCAGATTTCTTAGAAATCACCATGTGTAGTTTGACTGGATATTGGGCTCTCATGTCATGTCTGAGCCATTTTGTACATATTTTCTTGTCCTTTTTTTAATTTTTATTTTTATTCTTACAAAAAAAAAGAAATCACCATGCCATTTTGATGCGAGGGTAACGAAAAGTAGGTGTATACACATGGTTTTTGTAAATAAATACAATTGTTTTTCTTTTCTATTTATAGTTTCTTTTTAGCATGCTCGATATTTTGTGCATATGTAAATATTGTAAATACATGTAATACACTAAAGGTTTTTTTTTTGGTTGGGGGAATATTCAAGAGATCCTAAGTTGGATAAGGGAAAAAATAAGTAGATTTCACAGCTGAAATTTGAGGGCCATAAACTAGGGTTATCCTAGCCAATTTGAAGGAACCTTCAATTTAAAGGCCATAAACTAGGTTTACCTTAAAATATATATATGTTTGTGCAAAATTTAGAGGTGACCTTTTTTCAACCCTATTATTGTAATAGACATTCTCTAAAAGTTTGAAGGGCTTTGATGCCCTCTAAAGGCTTCAAATTGTTGGATTAGAAAGAAAGAAAAAAAAGTGAACAAGTTCAACGTCTTTGATTGCTCCAAGTTTTTTATTGCACTCAATTTATCATTTAATGCAATGCAACTGTATTTTTTCACTGTATTGTTTCTTAAAGTAATTCCCATCTTACAGGTACTCAGTGAGACGTTACGTTTGGGAAACATTGTAAAAGGGGTGATTCGAAAGGCATTGGTAGACGTCCATATTAAAGGTTAATTTTCTTCAACCATAACCCTCTTCTAAGATTTTAATCTTTCATAGATCAAAGTGTGAGCTTAGCCAAAAAAAAAAAAGAAAAAAGAATCCAAATTGTTGTCTTATATTGATTGAAGAAAATCTTCTTAAATTTTGTCCAAGGCAGATTTTGTGATACCCAAAGGGTGGGCGGTGTTTCCACTCTTCAGAGGGGTTCACTTGGATGAAGATATCTACCCGGACGCCCATAAATTCAACCCGTGGAGATGGCAGGTGACCCTCATTGTAAAAATAGGCTAAATATTGCTAAACTAATCACTAATCACACTCTCACACACACTAATCACACACATTCTCAATATTAAATCCTTTCTATGCTTAATTAACAACAGTTTAATGCATTCCAGGAGAAAGTTTCCTTGTCGCACTTCACACCATTTGGAGGCGGCCCTAGATACTGTGCCGGAATCGACATAGCTCGCCTAGAAGCTGTGGTTTTCCTGCATCACCTCGTGACTAAGTACAAGTAAGCTTAATAATTAAAGGTTAAAATAATACCCAAAGCGTATAACCTTGATATTTAATCAATTTTCCTCAAAATATATCAGTGATCAAATTTGTTTTTTCCATGCACGAGCAGGTGGGAGTTGGCGGAGAGAGACACGGTGACCAATTTCCCATTCGTAAAGCTGGCGAGAAGGCTGCCCATCATAATCGAGACATTACACTAACACAAGACATGCCCAAAAAAAAAAAAAAGCATTCAATGAGAAAAGAGACACCAACTGTTTGCGCCATACAGCCATGAGCCGCGTTTTCTTTCCAATCTTGCTTTAAGGTGTGTGTGTGTGTATATGTGTATGTGTTTTTGCTTGTCTATGTGTCTCTCTCTGTGATCAAGCCTTCATAGCTCAAAGAAAAAAGAAGCCAAGACTCACCTACCAAGGCCAAAGAATCATTGTTGTTCCCTTTCTCTTTGCCCTTTCCATCCCCCACCACCAAGACACCCTCCCATCTACCCAACCCTCTGAGATGATCTCTGCCCACAAAATGTTTAGAAAAACAGAAACAACCTTTTGGCCAGCCATACTATAGGCTTTTGGGTTGAGTATGGTTTTGTGCGTAAGTCTCTATAGTCAAAGAAGTGAGGAAAAGTTTTAACTACTATTTCAAACTCTACCCCCAAAGAAGTGCAAGGAGTGAGGACCTCATGTACCTGTTTAACAGCTTCTACTTTTGGAATATTCTCTCTCTCCCTCTCTATCTATCTATCTATATATATATATATATATATATATTTGCAACAAAACCTATTTGGGTACTTTTCTAATTGCATGGTGTGAGAGAAAGTGAAACTTTTCCACTCCCCATTCCCCACCTTGGCTTGAGAGCATTTAGACCTTGAAAGATCAATGCCGCTTTATTTGACTTCCACAAAGAGAATGCAAATTTTCTTCTTTGAACATCCAACTTGTGCTGGCAAGCACAAATAACTTAAACCTCTTGACCATATGGATTAATTTGATTTGACTTTGTAAAATGATTTTCCCTTTTCGTACATGTATTAAACATGGCTCAAGATTGAGCCACAAGTGATTTTCAAAACATTGTCAATGATGAAAAGACAGAGATTTACATAGTGGTATTCTCACTTTTGGAAAAGTCAAGAAACCATGCATGTAAGAAACTTTAAGGTGTATGTTGATAGACCTTGGGCATAAATCAAAACATTTATTGAAAACCTAATTCAAAACAGGAAGGCTTGACATTATTTTTAAGAGTTTGATTATTTTTATTCTTATATCTATGTTAGTGCCAAGGTTCAAATGTAAGATCTACATGTCTAAAAGCCGAGGTTGTCACCATTGATCTCATTGACAAAACTTACCATTTCTTAACAGCATTCTATCCATACATTCCATAGCTTGAACTCTCAAGTTAAAGATGAATGTTTTTTTTTTTAAAGTCTAGAAGGTTGAACAAAAGTTATGCACCTATTTTTTGAGATCATGTAACGTGTAGGGTGCTCAGGGATTAAAGGATAAAAGTGGGATGTTTATCAAATTTTCCCTACTCCATTTTGATTCATTAAGGTTTATGACTTTATAGTGGACACTCTATAGAATGCTTATATAATATCTCATTTGGGACTTGCCACATGGCTGCTTTGAACTGCCCCACATGGCAAATCACGATATCTTCTCTTCTTCTATACTAAATAATATACTACTACTACTCTTCTTCTATACTATACCACTATATTACTATCATATATATATATATATATATATATATATATATATATATATATAGAGGATTAGAGAGTTAAGAGAGAGAGAGAGAGAGAGAGAGAGAGAGAGAGATTATTTAGTAGCTCTCCCTTTCTTCTTTTCTTCTATACTATACTATACTACTACTGCTCTTCTTCTATACTATATACTATGCTACGATACTTATTTGGGAGCTGTCATGTGGTAGCTCTCCCTTTCTACTCTTCTTATATGCTATATACTATACTACTACACGATACTTCTCTTCTTATATTCTTTGTTTTCCCCAAAAATAGGATCCTTCTATTAGTTAACAAAAAAAAATCCTCAAAAGGCTAGATACAAGCTCGCCTGCATGTATGGAACAAGGATCAAAGAACAAAAAGGGAGGGAAGGATGCACTTCTCCTCCGGCTCGCTGCTCTATGAGGAGAAGACTATCTCGTACAAGGAGTGGGGGAGGAAATAACCACACAAGTGGTATATAATGCCAAGCGGGCTCACCACCACTATTTGTGAGAAAAAAACCAGGTCTCGCCAGAGCCTCAGGAAGGCTTCTTGACAATTCTGCATATGGTCAGAGCTACCCTAAAGCTTCTCCCACACTAACCATAGAGGGTATGAATGATGTCGAGCCAGATGCTCCTAATGGACTTCGTAGGTGTAGTGTGGGTGCCTGCAATGACTTTGCTATAACGAGCTCTCCAAATGTGCCATGAAACAATGCTGCTACAAATCTACCATGTTTGGCTTGAACTAGGAGTCTAGTGAGACTAGTAGATGGGGTTGGGACTAGCACTGTCGCAATGCAAAGGTGAGAGACCTTAAGGGCTAGCCCTCCACCTTCCTCATTATAAGACATAATAACATGGACCTCAGTGGGTGGCGCAAGTGATAGTGCCCCATGTAATAGTATGGGAACAAGCCCTATCCATAGTGAAGATGTATAGAATCTATTACCAAACCTGCTAAGCCTTTGAGCAATCCAAAAGACAATGTCTTTCAGATTCCTAGGGATGGCCACATCTCGAATATGCTATTGGTCTACCGCTAATGGTGGCCAACCACATGCCAATTGCCAAACTCTATGTGCTGTGGCAACCACAAAAAGAGGGTGATCTTCCGAGGTCAAAAACTATCCCAGAGCCTCTTCCACAAATCTAAGAGAAAGTGCAGTGAGACAGGCCTTGCTGAGACTTCCAGTGACTTGCTACTAACTCGAGTGCCCTCAACCTCGGGCATCTGGATCCTACAGCCAAGCCATGCAGTGCATGTGCCAAACAAGGTACCCAGAGTCTCCTCCCTATCTACAAGATCACACCAAGTCCACTCCCCTGGGAGGCTGGGTCCCACACTAGAGGTGCATGATGGGTCGGGCTCTCTCGAATCCTTAAAATGCTAGTCTCTCCTAGCTACCTTGGCCAGTGGTGGGTCAATGTGCCACTCATGTGCATGGAATATCTGATCACCCTCACCCCCTATAACGTGCATCCACTAAAGTTCTCCAAGGGGGCTCTGATCTCACTAATCTGCCATCAAGCCGAATCAAAAAAGTGAGTAAGGGAGAGCTCTCATCTGCACCCTGAACTACAAGGATAATGTCATACCTGATAAATACTCCCAGCCACTATGGGGGAATAGGGTCAATGATTAGGGTTAGCCACTCTGGAGGAATGGCAGAGTCAAGGTCTAGGCTATTTATTTTTGCCCCAAATCCCAGTAAGTCCTCTCTCTTGAGCCACTAAGGGAAGCTATCTGAATGTAAATCAATCTCCAAGGGACCTAATAGGTCCCGTGCTTAAAGCTTCCCACATGATACATGAGGTCGAGCCCCTAGAATGTGACCCCACTAGGTAAACAGATCACTAGGCTCCAAATCAAGGGCTATCGCAGAGGTGCTCCTCAGAGGCTACTAGAATAGACAATTAGAAGGATGGCCCGAGGTAGTCCCAAGCTCGTAATAGGCTAGTTGAAAATCCGTCCTCAAAAGCTGGGCTAAAACAATGGTCCTACATCTCCATAAAGATCCATCTAGTGCTTTGTGGTGGCCAAGCCCCCCCACCCCCCCTCCCCCCTCCCAAACTCAGTGTATGAGCGAATATCTTAGCCAAGATAATGGATTACCGCTTGGAAAAAGTCCTCTAACAATCAGCTTCCCCAAAAGGGCATGGCTTTGAATGGTGGGTCAATGATGCCTAGGCACCCTCTGTGGTGCTACTCTCTAAAGGCCACCTTGGCCTGGGTAGGCCTCCTATCATCGTTGCCAAATCCCACAAAGAGTTGTGGATCCATCTCGTTGAGCCTAACCGATGCAGGCCCGGGAGAAGACCCATCAAGAAGTAATATTCCACATGGTAAGAGGAACCTGGTTTGCCCCCACCACTCGGTTGGCTAAAGAAAGACTTGTTGAACTCTAGTATCGAAGCTTCTTCCAAATGCTCAGAAGAAGAGAGGTTAATTGATGCTCTGGGGAGATATCGTTGCCAACCTCGCATCCAAGATAACGGAGTGGAGTTCCCCTCGGGATCCACTAGAAAGTCTCAACTAGACAACAAATATTAAGGTGAAAAGGCATTGCAGCTTCAGATGGGTTAACTATGAGAGGCCGAGTAAATTCCTGAAACACCATGGATCCACTCCTCCAGAAAACCCATCCAACACATCATTCCCTCTTCCCATAATAAGTTGTGCCCCCACAACCAAGGGTTGCAACCCTTCTTAAAAAAAACCACCTCTCGTGCACCTCCAATTCACCCGACCCCTTAATTAGTATCTCATAATAATAATTGCCCATCATCCAACCGATCAACCCACTTTAATTGCCCCTTCTAATTACTAACTAATTAACCCAAAAATTAATATTTGCCTTTTCACTAGTTAACCCATCTAAAGTTGCAGCACCTTTTCACCTTTATAGTACCACGATAAATACGTACATGTCGATCAACACCCAAAATAGGGACTTGAACCTCTTTGATCGAGCACCTCCAACACGGACACTCCAATGGCCTGTAGTTGTGAAAGATTTTCCTTAAGGGAGGTTGTTATGTTTCTTTTTCCTATCACATGAGAGCTTTAAGAGAAAATTGTATGTTGGCAATGACTAGGTCATACATAGCTTGAATGGGCTTGGCCCCTTTGTTATGTCCTACAGATGTAAAACGGTTGCTTCTTCTTGTCATGTTGCACAAGGTGCTGATTATAGTGATGCGCAGGGTTGGCAAGCTCGGGTACTACTGTGCTAGGTGCTGCTTATATGCTGTTGCGCAAGGGTCGTTTTTGTGCAAGGTGGTGGCTAAGCAGGGTTCGTTCTTTTTGTGCCTTCCTTCAAGGTTGTGACTGCGCCCCTAGACTTATACTACTGTGCTTTTGTTATGCTTATGTGCTATGTTGTCTAATTGCTGCTCTGCTAGGCACCATGCACCACCTTACTTATGCACAAGAACGTGTCCTCTCCCCTCTGTGCAAGGGCAGTGCCATTCTTTTCTTCTCCCCCTCGATGGTGCAGCCTCTATCCCCTTGCTATCTCATTTGCCCGTGATGATCCCCTCTCCCTTCTTGTTGCGCATGCTGCCTCCTCACATCCTATCCCATCATAAGCTGTGTCCCCACATCCTATCCCATCATAAGCTGTCCCCGCAACCCTTGTCCCCACAACCAAGGGTTGCAACCCTCCTTTAAAAAAACCACCTCTTGTGCACCTCCAACACGGCCACCTCCAATTCACCCAACCCCTTAATTAGTATCCAACCAATCAACTCACTAATTACCCCTCCTTATTACTAACTAATTAACCCAAAATGTTGATCACACCTTAATCTCTGCCTTTTTACCAGTTAACTCATCTCAAGCTATACTGCCTTTTCACCTTCATAGTACCATGATAAATACCTACATGCGGATCTTTGTTTTGTAGCTAATCAACACCCAAAACAAGGCCTTGATCCTCTTTGATCAAGCACCTCCAACAAAGCCACCTCCTAGGCCAATGACGTGTAGTTGTGAGAGAGTTTCCTCCAAGGGAGCTTTGTGCTTAAGAGTTTGTCCTCCCATGCAAGGTCTTGAAGTAGTCCATCTAGCTTGTGCTCTTGTCGTGTTTTTGATCCAAGTCCCTGTATAAAACAACTCCCTTCTAATTTATTGTTCTTTGCCTCTAGATCCTTTTCTTTTTTATCCGATTCATGGTTCTGCAAATGCTGAGCGTGACAACTTCTACCAACTCATTGTATTCATTATCTTTGTTAGACAGTTGAGCATTCAACTACCTGATCTAAGCTTCCTTCATCATTAGCATCCTTTGTGTGGACGATATCCAAATGCTTTGCACCTGACTAGTAAGCCTTGTGTAACCAAGCAAGCCTGCATTGCCCTCACAAACATATTTAATCAAAGAAGTTAGGCCTGAAAATTTAGGTGGTTGTTGGGTCAAGGGATCAGGTGGGTAAATTGATTCTTCCATCCATATATCAACATGCTTTCTCCCTAATTCCCTGGCTTGTTGCATGACATAAGGGTTGACATTAGAAGCCTCTGTTCTCTTATAGAAAGGAGCATACTTATCATCCAAGTCCACATGCATACATCACTTCTTAGGATTATCTCTGATGTTCTACAGACCACAAGACAATACTAAAATTGTAACTAACTCCTTTCTTTGCAAAAAAATATGGTGTAGTAAAACATTATCATTAAGTTCAGACACTTGCATTTCAAATAACATAAAAATTAATGCCATACCTACATTGAGCACGGTAGCAACATTTCTTGATGCCCTTGTTGATGTAATAACACTTCTTGGTAGCAAAATAATCGAGTATAGAAAATCAATGAAGGTAAATATAATTTTTTGGTTCCACTTGAAGACACCAAAAACAGGGATTTAATATTCACGTGATCACAAGATTTTGTGTGTTAATAACACATGTGAGCAAGTTATTCACATGTTCTCATGTTACCGTTCACAAAATAACAGGTCACTTGCCATCATTGGGAACCCCTTAAAAGCTTGGCTACACATGGGAATAAGCTATTCACATGTTCTCATGTTACCATCTTCACATAATAGCAGGTCAGTGGCCACCTAAGAAGATTTTTTATGCCCGACAAAGATAATTTTTTTAGGCCCTTGTAAAAGCTTTGTGAATATAACATGTGATCACAAGATTTTTTGTGTTATTAACATATGTTATTAACATGTTCACATGTTCTCATTTACGTCAGTGAAATCCCTGACCAAAAAGCTAAATCTCTCTTCATTATTGTCCATGCATAAATAGTATGTGAGGAAAGAGGAGATTCAGGTGAAAGCTTAGACGCTTCCTTGAGAGATTGAAGATTTTAATGGAGGGAAATTCAAATGGAGAAGAGTGGCTATTGAATCAGAAAAATTACCGAATGAAAACCACCATAACTTCATGAAAATGCACTAGAATAGAACTTAAGCATGTTTAATTACACTGAAAAAACAAACTTTACACAATACTAAGTTCGCTTCTAAAGATATATTCGAGTTCTTTTAAAAAATGCCTCTATTTTCGATCAAAGTCCTCTAATTCCATGTGGTACTTATGTCAGAAATATAGTTGCATAGTTACATATGTCAAAAATATCCTCATACTTGTTTTCTTACTTTATAGAGTACTAGCTTTTCACATTTATGAATTTCCACTCGTAGTGGTTGAAGTTGCGTAGAATTTAAGAACATTAGATTAAAACAAGCATTGAATCTCTTTAGAAAATATAGAAAAAGATGAATTTAGATTTGAAAAGAAGAGAGAGAAACCCAATATAATAATACTATTTTTTGTACTTTTTCGAGATTCCAGGAGGAGAGAGGCCCATTTGGAGCCTGAATTTTTCCTAATGACCACTCAACATGACTGGTCATATGGTTATAGGCACCAGAGTCCACATACCATGTATCTTGAGATCCCGACACATCTTCTCTTTTGAAACTCAGCATGTGCTACATCAACTGCTCACTTCTGACACATCACCTCCTTGTTTACTAGATGATGCATAGTTACCTTGCTGTAACTTTCCACTTTTAATGCCATTCTTCCTTTTATAGCAATCCTTTGCCATGTGCCTTGGTTTGCCACAATAATAGTACTCTATGTTATTTGTATTTTGATTTCTTTGCCAACCATACGTGTAACATAGCAGTATCTTTTCTGGCTACTGTAGCAGCTTCAACACAATCTATAGGTCACCAGATTTGACCAAAGTACATGTACATACACCCAATGTCAACAATACATGTGCAAACACTATCTGCACTCCCAAAATACATTACATTGTTACACTGTTGTAGTGACAAAACGAAGACCAAGACACGCCCAAATGTGTTTCTAGCCAAAAAACTATAGTACAAAGTGCTACACACCACACAAGCCCAAGTAGACGGCTCCTCAATCCTAGATGTGTAGCTCTCAGAGCTACTGAGTGGTATTGTACCTAAACCAAGAAGGGAAAGAGATGATGAAGCTCTTACCTGTGTATATCTTCCTTGCTTTCTTGTTCTTTCCTCTTACATTCCCCCTTAGCTCTCACATGAACCAGAGATCTGATACCATAAAGAGAATGTGGAGAGGATAGAGAGCTTGAGTTCTTTGCAAGCAAACACACACACACACAAGAGAGTGAAAGATACAAGAGAGAGATGGATGGTAGAATTTGCTTCTATCTTCTTCTCTTCTCTACAATCATATAACTAAAAGATAAGAGTACATACATAAATAGGAAAGTACTCTCCTACAACAACATACAAAATGGTCAGTCTATAGTGTGAACCTGACTATATGAGCTGGCGATATAACTATGCCATAACTCTAGTACTCCAAAGTGGTTGTCACATAGCCTGTCATCCACACTAGCAGCATATCAACCATAATCTCATCAGCCATGCTAGTGGCTGTCACCTAGGCGGGTCATCAATGTCTGACGTAGCACTAGTTGAGATCAATATCTCAATAGTGTAGGCTATTTCAAGGTGATTGGATGTGAATTATAAAAGATCCATCACTTCTCCTTAGTGTAACATGCTACTCATCAAGGTGATCAAGTGTGGTATTACAAGATGTTATCACTCCCCTAGGTGCATAAATTGATATTCTCAAGGTGGTCAGGTGTGATAAGAAAATACAATACAAAGAACTAGGTCTACTCATCAGTGACCTTTTATAAATCATGGGCTAAGGTGGTGAGGGTTGTCGATGTAGCTTTGGTTTAGAAGAGATGCTTGTCAGAGATCTTCTCTTTGCTTGATGAAGCCTCCACGTAGTTGGCCTCCTGGTTCTTCGGTCTACATTCTTCTTCCTTGTGCCTAAGTTTGTTACAATGTCTACAATTGGGTATGTGTTTAAGTCTGCATTCGTTTTTGAAGTGTCCTTTCCTTTCGTAGTGGTGGTAGCATTCTTTTATGCCCTTTTTGGTGTAGAATACTTGTTCCTTTGATATACTTTGTGTTCCATTCTTTAGCCACTTCTCTTCTTCAAGTATTGATAAAATACACCCCTCAAATATTGGTTCAGGTAAATTCTTTAGGGTGGGCACTAGTGGACCATATTCATTTGTGCATGCTTTTTATAAGTATGGCAAGTGCATCCTTTTCACCTATCTTTACATCAATGCCATCCAACTCGGTCATGATGCTTCTCATTTTTCTTATGACTCTCGAGGGGGGGGGGGGGAGGGAGGGTCACTCATAAATATGTAAGTGTAGCATGTGGGTTCAACAGAAGGGGTTTTTTAATCCCTTTTCAATAAAAATTTTTTACATACATAAGGGTACCATTTAAAGGAGGTATTTACAGATTGAATATAAAAAGGGTATGTTTTATTCATGAAAACATTACATATAAGTGGTTTTTAAATTAGGTCTTGAACTCACATGATATAGAGAGTTTACATATAGTGAACCCCCCGAGTCTTATGAATTGTTCTAGTGACTCATGAAATTCCATCTTTAAGCCATAAAATTCTATTTTCAAATGGATTTTCTGATTTTTGGCCTTGGAACCAAATATAAGATTTAACTCATCCCATGATTATGTTTCCATTGTTTCAATGTGATAGAGAAGGTTAGTGTCCAAGTGCAATCCAATTAATGACAGTGCCTGTTCATTTTTTTTAGTCCAATCCTCAGATGGATCAGCGGGTGCATTCTCCTTAATTAATTTCCATATCTTCTTATACATCAGAAGTTACTTCATTTATGTGGCCATGCTTTCCCAAATAACTTCTCAATATTCATGATAGTTCGTGATGCCATTACAAAGGTCTTACCTAAGTTTGACTGTCGGGTAGTATCTAATTGCTTCCACATGCATGTGATGGCATGGGATCTCTGCATGTGGTTTTAGCCCAACAATGGAATTTATGGCCTCCATGGTCATTATTGGGCCACCATTTGTGGTCTCTGTATTTGCATTTATGATAGTGGCATCTACAATTTCATGATGCAATCATAAACCGAGTGATAGAAATCGAGCGACCCCAAAAATTGAGAAAAGAGCATTGGAATTTCACTTCTTAGAGCTAGCAAGACTATTGTTCAGCCTTATAAATATTGAGATTCTTGATCCACTTCATTGCCAGATCAAGAATTAATAGAATTACCTAATATAGAATATATTATGACATATTGAATCCTCACTACTGTGACACGAAGTTGGGGTTTGGACTTCGGTCACTTCTTAGAATCAAAAACACATCTGAATGAAACCTCACAGCCTCCTCACCTCCCTTTCTCTCCCTAGGTTAAGATAAAGATATACACATCAAAGGTGAGATCATAATTCATGGAAGGAAAGATGAAAGGCTCCGGAGAAGTAAGAATTTCTGCCAGTCTTGCAGCTCCAAACAAGAGGGTGATTCTTTGTGAACGGAAACATACGGGGAATATTAGTAAGGTTCATCCGTTCGAATTGGGCGATTTGGACGGAACATATTAAAGAAAATAAATATAGCAATCACTTACAAGACGATAAGACACATGGGGTTTGCCTTTTGATAAGAGATTAGGAGGAATTAATCATGATTAAGAGAAAGAATAGCCAAAAAGCAATAAAAACAGAGATACACAGAGGATTGCAGTTTTAAATCCATATAGGCTCTGTAAGAGAGGATTATATAGATGCGTAGAGCTTGAAGAGAGCTTCGTGTCTATATAAAAACTTTCAAAAACAGACAACCGAGCGAAAAGTTATGAGTATTTTACTGCAAGACTATAAAACTGCCAAAATTCTATAAAAACAGAGATACACAGAGAATTGCAGTTTTAAATCCATATAGGCTATGCAAAAAAGGATTATATAAGTGCATAGAGCTTGAAGAGAGCTTCGCGCCCATATAAAACTTTCAAAAATGGACAACCGAGCGAAAAGTTATGAGCATTTTACTACAAGACTATAAAACTGCCAAAATTCGCCTAAAAATTAGCAACTTTGGGAGGAATTCTGATCATCAATGAAGTAAGGGATTAAGAAATTAGTTACACGAATGGAAAGAATATAGAAAGAGCTTCCTAGCCATATAATCAATTTAAGAAACCAACACCCGAGTGATGAGTAATTACCGGTTGAAATTTAGGTATTGGACCACAAAAACTGCACTTCGCTCTCTTTGCATGAAACCTCAATTTTAACACAGCCTCTTGCCTTTCATCTCCTTCATGATTCAAGCTAGAGGGTAAGGGTTAACATTGCTCAGCAGACAATCGTAAAGATTTACCTATGGTCTCCAAAGTCTTTCCACATGCTCATTACCGCTAAAACCATTGGTACCTCCAATGGAGGGCAGCAATAAGGCAAGGGCTACCTTGAGAAGTCACAGGCCCGCCAAGATAATAACTCCTTATCCCACTTATCATGAATCATCAAAGAGGTCCAAAATATGGTTAAGCATGAGGAGCTAATGCTAAATGAGACACACATGTAAAGAGAGTGTTTGAATAAGGGTTTGAAAGATAAGAGAATGGCAATGACACAAAATGCTCAATTGAGGAGGCTCATTCCTTTGATTTGAAAGGGAGAGGAGGGCTCCTTTTATAGGTGGAGAATCACCCTCTCTTCCATTGTTACAAATTACAACATAAAAATCTTCAACCCTTCAGTGACATAAGGGTAGATGTCACCATCAATTGTCCTCTTAGGCTAAGTCTTCTATTGATTATAAAATTGAAGACTTTTTGACTTTGAGAGTGTGATGAGATAATAGCCAAGTCTAAGTGGCATGTAGGTGGAGATCCAACTTACACATGACGGAATTCTCCTCTTCTATGTAGGCATTCTAGAAGAATCTTTCCCATTTATGCACCTGCACACACTCCTCCACATGCCTTCCACACTCTCCAACTTGTAGCCTTATGGTGGTGAATACTATATTAATAATACAATTAAAATCCATGTGAGCATGAAGGCCCACTTTTATTTTCCACATCACTAGCCTATCGACCATACCAAAGTATTTATCAAGAATACTTGTGGCATTTACAAGGTGTGCACCCTAAATCAAGTAAAACCATTATATTTAAAGATAGAATGCTGTTATTGGGGTAGCCGCCAAGCCGCTGCATCACCACGTCGTTATTCCATTGTGGGCGCCGCAATCTGCTTGGACAAGCTTCCACCTTATTACCATTGAGAAACCATCAAAATATGCAAAAAATTGATAATGAAAGATATCAATTTTTCATGTCACATCTTTCCCCCCCAGCAGATCCTCCATACTTGCCTTGGGGATCTGCTGGCCATGGTGCTTGAGGGTAAAATATCTTAGCCGCCGTCGGTACTCATTGGCACGTCCGGGAACCGCCTGGCCACTTGCATCCTCTAGAAGATAGGTGTTATTTTTGAACTTTTGCTTTATCCTGAAGGGGCCTTCCCAACGTCGAAGAAGCTTCTTATCGAGGGGTTTCTCCACATGGCCATCATACCTCTTTTCCTCCTGGATCAAATAAAACTATCCCCCCAGCCCCACATTGCCTGGAAGGGCTAAAGGCTCCATCAAAATGCATAGTGAAAGCAGTTGGTGGTGTCTCCAAATCTTCAGACACTTCTTCCTTTGCTCCTGTTCCTTCTTCCTCTTCCTTCCTGGTAAGCAAATCTGCAAGAGAGGCCCTAGTGGTGTTTTCTGTAATAAAAGTGAAAGAGAATTCTTGAAGCTCACAAATCCACTTTGCAAACTTCTCTCCTGTAGGATTGGGTTTACGAACCAAGAATTGTAAAGAAGGTTGAGATGCGAGGAAGAAAAAAGGGCGAGGTAACAAGTATGACTTGAACTTCTTTACTGCAAAAACAAGAGACAAACCACCTTTCTCCATTTCACCATACCTCTCCTTGGCATCAGTGAGTTGTCGGCTTGCATAATACACTGGTTGCATACACCCTTGCTCTCCCTTTTACAAGAGTATAGCACCCGCTGAATGTGATGAGACACTTGGGTTCACATAAAAGTCCTCCCCCCACCTAGGAGGAGGCTGCACAATTGGACTTTGACTCATGCATTCCTTGAGCAAACAAAAAAATTGAATTTGATCGGGCCCCCATTGGAAAGAAACATTCTTCTTTGTCAACAGATTTATAGGATACATCTTCTCAGAAAACATGTCAACAAAGCGTTGGTAGTACTTTGTTTTACCCAAAATCCCCCTTACCTCCCGTACATTTGTAGGTGGTGGGAGGGCCACAATTGCCTGCACCTTCTCAGGATCCATCTCTATGCCTTCTTCTGAGATAACATGTCCCAAGAGAACCACCTTCCTTCGTGCCAAGCGGCATTTTCCAGGATTAAGACACCCTTTTGCATCATCAATACTTTGCAAGGCCAACCTCAACTTTTCCAAGTGATCCATGCGGCTTGAATAAATGCAAAAATCATCCAGAAAGACCCTTATAAACTTTCCCAAGTAAGGTGCAAATACCTGACTCATGAAGCATTGAAAAGTTGCTGGTACATTGGTCAAGCCAAATGGCATCACCCTATAGGCATACACTCCCCAAGGGGTGATAAATGAGGTTTTCCTTTGATCTTCTTCACAAATCCAGATTTGAAAGTATCCAGAGTATCCATCACACACACTGAATACAACTCATGACCTGCAACTTGGTCCAAAATCTCATCCTGAAAGGGTAGAGGATAATAATCCCTCTTTGTGCATGCATTCAGAGGGCGAAAGTCCACACACACACGCCATTTTCCACCCTTTTTGGGAGTGACTACAACTGGGGAAATCCACTCTGAATTCTCTACTGGAAAAATAAATCCAGCTTCAAGCAAATTAGTTACCTCCTTCTTAAGCACCTCCGCTTGCACTACTCCCAAATGCCTTAGCCGCTGTACCACTGGCTTACTTTGGGGCTTGAGATCAATCTTGTGCTCTACTAGGGTAACTTGGCATACTTGTGAGTAGCTGTTTGCAAAAAGGTTAGGAAATCCATCCAACATTTTTAAGTAATCCTCCCTTTCAGTACGTGCTATGGACTCATCAAGAAGAAGTTCATTCTGTTGGTGAAGACTAGTGAGGTCCACATCTCCTTTCTTGCACATGGTTGAAGAAGCTTCCCCTTCCAAGGCTCGATTGTCTTCAGCATCCCCTCGATCCCTTCCCAGGGAAAGACCAAATGTAACTCCCTCCACCTCTCCTTCTGAGATGGAATCCTCGGAGCTACCACTTGTCTCCTCTTCATCGGATGACTCTGACTCTGAACTTTCGGAAGTTGAAGGTTCACCTCTTACCACTTTCTTGCGACGACTCTTGATGTTGTAGTGGACCTTCTTATTCTCACCTTGTAGAATAAGATCACCTGTCTCCCACTTTTGAATTGCCTTCACTTGGCGAAGCCATGGCCTACCCAATATCAATGGGTAAGCCCTAGCATTAGGCTTTGTAGGAATGACCAAAAAAGTTGTAGGCACAGAAATACCACATACATCCACTCCCAAATTCCTGACAATTCCTAAGTTTTTCACCCTAGTATTGTCAGCAAGTTTGATGCGATAGGGAGAGTTAGTAGAAGACAACTTTAAATCAACATCTTTCATTGTTTTTTCACTCATGACATTGATTGATGCACCTCCATCAATGTATGCATTAGAAATTGTCTACCCCTCAATGATGACATCAATCTCACAGGCACGTCATCTCCTACATCAATATCCACCTTTTGAACCATAGGAGTCCCATTATCCCTCTTCTTCTTTTTCTTAGATTCCCTTGTGCTAGCCAGCTTACCCCATTCCTTTCTGAGCTTTGGAGAGAGTGCCAAAAGCTGCCCAAATGTGATTTGTGCTGTTTTCTCCCTAAGATCTGTTAAGAGGTCATAACTAAGAGATCCTTGTCCAAGAGGAAAGTCAGATTGTCCAATTTTTCTCCTAGACGACTTCTTCTTCTTCTTATTTTTCTCCTCTTCTTCAGATTTATCTTCTTGTTCTTCTTCTTCCTGGCTTCTAGTTTTACGACCCCTTTTTGCCATTAATGGCATCAATGTTTTCTCTTCTTCTGAGCATATTTCCTCTGAAAGTGCTAAACTTTTATCCTCACTTTTCCTCAACTTTGGACACTCAGTGCGATAGTGCCCCTTCTCTTGACATTCATAGCATGTGACACTACTTCTATCCCTAGGTTTATCCTCAGCTCGTGGAACCCTAGATGGCCTTGCATTGACTAAGTGTAACTTCAAATCAGCAAATTCTGCCATAAGTTGTGCAATGTTATGATCCAAGGATGGAGCTTGTACCTGAGATGTTGAGGCTATCTCTACTCGTGGTGGGGTTGGCACACTTGGAGAAGATTGGAATGTGGACTCAATATGAAGAGTGGCCTCCTTCTTCAAAGCAATACGAAGGGCCTCTTTAAAACTAGTGGGATCTTTGCTAAGAACTTTTCCATGCAAGCGGGGATCCAAAGCCCTGATAAACTTGCTCATCTTAAGGTGCTCCATTGCTAAAGAACTCTTTGAATCTTCCATAGAAGGTGAAGAAGAAAAAGCAATAACATGTAAAGCAGCTTGTTGATATTTGATGAATAAGGCTTCATAGCTCACTGAAAAGGCAGAAACTGACTCTCCATCCTTTTGGAAAATCTGATCCAACTGCAATAGTAAAGCATTTGGTGACTCCACTGTCCCAAATCTCTCCTTCATTGCTTTGGTCAACCTTTCCCAATCATTCTTGGACTCCTCTGGCAAAGCCTCATGCCAAGTTAAGGCCACACCCTCCAAGAAATCTGGAAGTATTTCTGCCCTCTCCTTCATAGACCAACCTATCAAGCGGCATGCTCGGTTAAACTCTCAGAGATAACTCCCCGGGTCTTCTTCTTTCGATCCTCGGAACACCGGAATGTTGAACATCTTGCACCAAAAGATGAGTAGCAACAAGGGAAATTTACTTGTTTCAAAATAACTTTCCTTTAATCGTGCGGGACCTTGAGGTTGAAATAGAATAATTCTAAGTAAAACTTGCCCGTCAACTCCACCAAAAGATCTGACATGAAGTTGGGGTTTGGACTTCGGTCACTTCTTAGAATCAAAAACACATTTGAATGAAACCTCACAGCCTCCTCACCTCCCTTTCTCTCCCTAGGTTAAGATAAAGATATACACATCAAAGGTGAGATCATAATTCATAGAAGGAAAGATGAAAGGCTCCGGAGAAGTAAGAATTTCTGCCAATCTTGCAGCTCCAAACAAGAGGGCGATTGTTTGTTGGGAGAAAATCTTCCGACTCAGGATTATGTGAACGGAAACATACGGGGAATATTGGTAAGGTTCATCCGTTCGAATTGGGCGATTTGGACGGAACATATTAAAGAAAATAAATATAACAATCACTTACAAGACGATAAGACACATGGGGTTTGCCTTTTGATAAGAGATTAGGAGAAATTAATCATGATTAAGAAGAAAGAATAGCCAAAAAGCAATAAAAACAGAGATACACAGAGGATTGCAGTTTTAAATCCATATAGGCTCTGTAACAGAGGATTATATAGATGCGTAGAGCTTGAAAAGAGCTTCGTGTCTATATAAAAACTCTCAAAAACAGACAACCGAGCGAAAAGTTATGAGCATTTTACTGCAAGACTATAAAACTGCCAAAATTCTATAAAAACAGAGATACACAGAGAATTGCAGTTTTAAATCCATATAGGCTATGCAAAAAAGGATTATATAAGTGCATAGAGCTTGAAGAGAGCTTCGCGCCCATATAAAACTTTCAAAAATGGACAACCGAGCAAAAAGTTATGAGCATTTTACTACAAGACTATAAAACTGCCAAAATTCGCCTAAAAATTAGCAACTTTGGGAGAAATTCTGATCATCAATGAAGTAAGGGATTAAGAAATTAGTTACACGAATGGAAAGAATATAGAAAGAGCTTCCTAGCCATATAATCAATTTAAGAAACCAACACCCGAGTGATGAGTAATTACCGGTTGAAATTTGGGTATTGGACCACAAAAACTGCACTTCTCTCTCTTTGCATGAAACCTCAATTTTAACACAGCCTCTTGCCTTTCATCTCCTTCATGATTCAAGTTAGAGGGTAAGGGTTAACATTGCTCAGCAGACAATCGTAAAGATTTACCTATGGTCTCCAAAGTCTTTCCACATGCTCATTACCGCTAAAACCATTGGTACCTCCAAAGGAGGGCGGCAATAAAGCAAGGGCTACCTTGAGAAGTCACAGGCCCGCCAAGATAATAACTCCTTATCCCACTTATCATGAATCATCAAAGAGGTCCAAAATATGGTTAAGCATGAGGAGCTAATGCTAAATGAGACATTCACATGTAAAGAGAGTGTTTGAATAAGGGTTTGAAAGATAAGAGAATGGCAATGACACAAAATGCTCAATTGAGGAGGCTCATTCCTTTGATTTGAAAGGGAGAGGAGGGCTCCTTTTATAGGTAGAGAATCACCCTCTCTTCCATTGTTACAAATTACAACATAAAAATCTTCAACCCTTCAGTGACATAAGGGTAGATGTCACCATCAATTGTCCTCTTAGGCTAAGTCTTCTATTGATTATTAAATTGAAGACTTTTTGACTTTGAGAGTGTGATGAGATAATAGCCAAGTCTAAGTGGCATGTAGGTGGAGATCCCACTTACACATGGCAGAATTCTCCTCTTCCATGTAGGCATTCTAGAAGAATCTTTCCCAATTATGCACCTACACACACTCCTCCACATGCCTTTCACACTCCCCAACTTGTAGCCTTATGGTGAATACTATATTAATAATATAATTAAAATCCATGTGAGCATGAAGGCCCACTTTTATTTTCCACATCACTAGCCTATCGACCATACCAAAGTATTTATCAAGCATACTTGTGGCATTTACAAGGTGTGCACCCTAAATCAAGTAAAACCATTATATTTGAAGATAGAATGTTGTTATTGGGATAGCCGCCAAGCCGCCGCATCACCACGTCGTTATTCCATTGTGGGCGCTGCAATCTTCTTGGACAAGCTTCCACCTTATTACCATTAAGAAACCATCAAAATATGCAAAAAATTGATAATGAAAGATATCAATTTTTCATGTCACACTACCATCATGCAAATGCGGTCATCACAAATATTCACAATTCTCCAATAATTTTGAACTAAAATTAGAACTATTGTAACACCATCATAGGTGTAGTATAAACAAAAAATGTTTGTTTTCAAAATTATACAACTCATGATCAATAAGAAATAGTAAAACACATTTGATCCTCTTCACACTCATCATCTATAAAGCCACTCTTTTCTTGATGTCGGTCTCCTTTCCACGTGCATTATAGCTCCTATCCGTGGTGGCCATTTCTTTAGCCATGGATTATGCATAGATTGGCAGGTAGATACATGAAAACATGAATTTTCTCGATGTCGGTCTCCCTTCCATGCATTATATCTCCTATTTGTTGGCCATTTCGTTATCCCCATGGATTCTACATAGATTGGAGGTTGCTACATGAAAACATGAATTTTATAATTTAATGAGTGGTCATTCCTTACATCATTCCAAAAAGATTCTAATTTGCAATCTACAATCCAAGAAACTAAATGACATACAAAATGTGTAGCCCCCAATGTAGGCACCAATACAAAATGTGTAGCCCTCAATGGCACTACAATACTTCAAATGTAAACAAACACACAAGCTAAAATAGAATCTATAAACATATTGTCTAAAAAAAGTGAGTGTAGCGAAGATGTGTCTAACTAGTCAAAAGGTCTAACAACTAGCCTCTTCTCACAGTCTTCATCCCCCTCATCCACTTGCCTATCCTCAACTCTTGCCCTCTTCCTAGCTACAACCTACACTAAGGCATACACTATAGAGGCATCCAAGTTTAAGGATAAACAATGCCTTCCAGAGGTCTGGCAAGCTCTCATGAGGGGAGCTATCCCACACCCCATGTCCAGCACTAAGGCATACACTATAGAGGCATCCAAGTTGAAGGATAAACAATGCCTTCCAAAGGTCTGGCAAGCTCTCATGAGGGGAGCTATCCCACACCCCATGTCCAGCACATGACCACCTACCACACATAACAACTTTTGGATGCATTAAAAAAAACTAGCAAAGTTCTCTAAGCTTCTTTGAACAGGTTATGATGACGATGGTACAGTAGTCTTGTGGACATCTAGTATATAATGTGTCCAAACATCATCTGATGGGATGATTTTATGCATGTTAAATAGATGCTAAATAACTATCTACAATAAACATGGCAGGCCTCCCTCCATAGAAAAATGCTTCACAAATAATAACTATGAAGCACACAACTACATATCATGACAATGTCTTAGGGTCCCATGTATTCATAAATAGGCCACTTACTTCAACATATTCATCTACAATACATTGCTTCAATGTTAGGGTCCTCATTGTCAAGAGCTCTCCAATGCATGTGGCATATCCAAAAGGGAGCTTATCGTTCATGACAACTTATCTAGCCGCCTCAAGGTCCTGCACTCTAATGTAGTGCTCCACCTAGGTAAGGTAAGGACCTTCAAGACAATACCACACGATTTACAATTGGCATGCATGAAGATTTTCAAACTTAGCAAAAGACATAATACATGTATAATGCTCAAATAAAGGACATAAAAGAAATACATACCATCTCCTTTCCCATGGATCTGTTGAGTAGCTCCTATACTAATGCTATGGATTGATGTGTCAGGGGTGATTTAGGGCATCCTCATCCTCAATAGCTATGCATAAAAAATGAATATAGCATTCCTCACCACACTGAATATATGCAACATACTTTAAAGTTCTTGTGTAGGATTACTATATGGCACGCACACAGTACGTTCTATTTTGTCTTTATTTATTGCCCCCTTTCCTCCTTTTATTTCTCTTGACTTCTCATGAGTTTCCATTGAGGCCCATTTCTTTGTAGCATTCAACTTGTACATGTCCCCCTCTCCACATGTCATGGGGTAAAGTCTATCCACCCAAGGAAAATTTCCCAACTCCCATTCGGAGAGACCATGCATGCTTGTAGGATACAAACAAGTCAACGCCTAGATATTTCTTTCCACCATGTGCATTGCTTTGCCATCTCAGAAATCCTTTTTTTCCCAACAAGTGAGAGAGATATCTAACATCAACAAAAAAGCAATTCAATAATTCAACCATAGTTTCATTCATGCATATTGGAACCATAATTCAAAGTAGAACCCATGTGACACTGTGTACACTTATATAACTTGACTTACTGCTTGTATAATCTTAACATTTGACTTCACAGTTGATGCATCACCTTGCATTGCATTCTTTGACTATGCCTTGGTATATCCTTCATTCTCAAAGTAGTGAACATGTGCTTTCTTCCCTCTAGTTTAATGTCATTCATGTAATATAAAAGGGATTAATCCCTTGGGGTCACTAATGGACACACATCCAAAAGAACTCCACATAGATTTTCCAACTTGTTTTCCAAAGAGGCAATGGAATTCCTCTTAATCTTATTTAGCAACACTTCCCTTGCTAAACTATCTTTATCACAACACAAACACACAATGTAATGTTTCAGCTGAGTCAATGGGAGAGAGTTATAGAAATACCTATGAGCTACAATGAATTGTTTTTGAGCTACTTTCCACACCAAAGGGGTCTCCCATGTTGGGAATGGACTAGACATTTGATGGTGTCCATGTGTGTACAAAATACACGTCTTCAATGGATACATTCAATGGGGTGGTTAGAATGAGTAGATGTGGTGGTTACCTGAGTTGTATCAACAATGAGTAGATGTGGTGGTTACCTAAGGTGTATCAATGTTGATTATTCCTTCCTTGAACTGGTAGGGCTAGTAAATGAAACTCATTGGAAGGGAAAGTTAAGGAGAATGTGCCCACCACTAGGACCAATTACATATGAGTAATTGGTCCAATTATCTCGTGTGTTTTCATTGTGGTGAAATGCCTGAGTGTGTTATGTCATGCCATGCATTAATATATTACTATATTCCTAATGAGAGATTTCACACAACAAGGTGTGCTTACATTTAGGGGTCCATGACCACCCTATCAACATAGGACTTTCAAGGGTATGAGTAAAGCAAGTAAATGGTATGGTATCAGCATAGGACTTTCAAGGGTATGAGTAAAGCAACTAAATGGTATGGTGTCAACACGTGCTAAACCCATACACTACTACCAAAAACATTGAGGTTGATGTTATAAACAACTTGGTGATGGGGATGCTGCTAATGGAAAATAATGATGAAAAATTGGAGGAATTAGATGGCACTCGCCTTTAAGAGGTACTGGGATAAATCACACTTTTAGCTCAAAGAAGAAGACTTCAAAGGGCTGTGCAATTCGTAATAATAGATATAGAGAGGGATGACACTCGTTTTGGACTCATTACTTGAGTTGAAGAAAAGGTGTAAGTATCCTTTCTTGCAAAGCACACTATTAAGCAATTAGGAGATGATAGGCCAACCCCATGTTTTTAAGATGTCCAGTATTAGACCTGGTTCTGGGGCTGATCTAGCTAATAGAATACATCAAGGAGGAATCCTTGGAGATTAATGGGTGCGTTTTGATCATGTGCATCATGTGAAACGTTGGTAAGCAATGGGAGCCCATGTTTATGATCCTTTCATTTGGGAACTTCTTACAATTCAAACATGTGAATTCAAATATGAGCATAAAGAGGCATGGTGTATTTTTGGAGAATGTTGAATGCATAGATATTGAAGAATGATTATTTAATACCAGAATTCAGAGGATTTATGGTAGATGAAGCTAGTGCTAATTGGCTTGCACTCAAAACTGTGTACATAACTACATCACCTATTTATGAATATTTAGGGTGGCCATTGCTTCTTTTTTTTTCATGGTAAGTAGAAAGGGTGACCTTGCATTGGCCATCCTTTTTTTAAAGGGAGAAAATGGTAGCTAATCAAAGGTTGCCATTTTAAAAAAAAGAACTAATGGTCTGAAAGAGTAGCCATGAAATCACCTTTTGAGTGGGTCAGAAGGGTGGTTTTTGACCACCCTTATTGCAACTTTTTCTTGTAGTTTTTAAAAATATTTGAGAATAATCCTTTACAAATCCTCTCAATCCTGCGCCTAAGATTAACATGTCAAAATTGTATTAAAACAAGGTAGAGACCAATTTGACTAAGCGATCCACTTTCATCATTATATCATGGCCCAGCCTACTATCAATTACAGTGATTTCAAAAAAATGTCTCACTTAATTTTTTATTGGCTTTATAGATTTTTGTGCTAAAACCATCTTTCTTTATTATTATTGAAGTTGTATACTATATATTAAGGAGTTTCTCTTAAGAATTCTCTTATGATACGGTAAGTTTTGGTGATTTGATTTAGGTTTTCAAGAGATATTTTTCTTAGATGATCTCACATCCATGGAATAATATCGCAAATACCATCTTTATCACAATAGAAAAGTTTTCTTGATTCTTCAACTTAGGTTTGAGTGGTTAATTGAAAAGCCAAATTTTCAATACTTTGATCTCAAACTTTTTCATCATGGAGCTTTTAAAAAAACACAATTACTTTATGTAAAATGCATGCTCATGTCATTATACACTTGAGTAGCTTAGTAATTTGTTGCATTACATGTCTCCTTGTATGTTAAACTATATAATGACATTTAACCCATATGTTATGGCTCAATGGCAAGCCTATAACACGTGCAAAAGTGAATATCATTTCATAAACTCAAATAAAATTACTCTCATTATAATCAAGATCTATTGATTACTTATTATAATCAAGATGTTGATGTGGTGAAATTCTTTTATTATGTTTATTTCTACCACTATTCTCAGGGGGGTCACTCTATTAACCCTGTATGTAGCACTTGCACTCAAGGGATATTAAACAAACCCTACTTACGGATTTTCAAATTTTAAAAACACCCCTTCCGTTCTGTACCAAACATTTCACCATTTCAATTAAAAATCCCCTCATGTATGTAATTTTTTTATAACTCCACAAGAGAAAAAAACCCTTTTGTTGACCTCACATGCTATCTTACATATTTTTTAGTGACCCCCCAACCCGCGTGTGGAGCCACTATTAGATATTTAAATGATACATATTGCATACCCTTTGTGGACGTTAAAGGAAATGATAATGATCTTTCATGCTCTCAATGCTCTCAAGATAGGGTAGAAAGTGCATAGGGTAAAAACTCAAAGGTAGGATGGTTTCATTTTAGCCTACTCTGCAATAGAAAAAGCTACAAAATAGGTTTAATTGGAGGTGGGTTTGGGGGAGGGAGAGAGAGAGAGAGAGAGACGATTCTTTTATAAAAAAAAGTTCTTAACGAGCCATGTGGTCCTCTTTCCCTTAAGAATGAAATCTTAGCTCAAACATTTTTCTTTATCGTAGTCTGTAGAGACCTAGCACAAAATGATACTCATCACTATAAAGGTCCAACATGGTAGGCCAAAAACATAGGCCAAAAAGGTTGTTCGTGTTTTCTAAACATTATGTAGGCAAAGTTCATCTCATGATGGTTGGAGCAAAGTCAAAAGGGCAAAGTTCATCTCTTGATGGTGCGGGCAAAGAGAGAGGGTTTCTTGGTGGTGGGAACCAAAATGATAAAGAGTAGGGGAACAATTACTTTTATTTGATCATGATAGGTAGCAATGCAAGAAAAATGATATTTTGCACATTTTTAAAGGCTAAGATTAAGAAAAACCTATTGAAATTTCGGCTAGCCTTGAAATTAATGGCTGTGATTTTGAAAAGTTTAGAAAAAAATTGTCCTTTAATTTATTTTTTAATGATAAGATTGAAAAAAGCAAGCCAAAAATTTGGTTTACTTTGAAAGTAATGGTTGAGATTTTGGAAACTTTAGTTACAAAATCAAGTGTAAATTTTTGAAAGGAAAAGCATGCCAAGATGTCTCCTTATTTTGACTTTTTGGATTAATTGTTTAACCTCTTTCTTGTGGTTTTCATTGGCCACGTCAAGACATCTCTTATATAAGTATTGTAAGGCCCGATACACACTGGAGGGTGCCTGCCAAAAGAAATTTTTGATGTAGCCAATAAGGTTTCAAAAAAAGGCTTGACAGGCACTCCTCCCCTTACACACTGCCAAGTTTGAATATTAGACTTCAATCCTAGTCGGCTGCCACCTATTGCCCAAGTTTTCAAAATTGTGGTGGGCATCCACACTTGAGGCTACCCAAAGATGGTGGGCACCCCATTTCCCAACCAAAAAAAAAAGCCTTTTCAGTTTTTTTGTTTTTCTTGTGAAACAACACTTTTTGGATGGGCAACTGTGAGTGTGTGACATGGGTGCCCATCCTTGGGGTTGTATTTTTGTATGCCCATGCTTTAGGCACTCAACGTGGGTGCCCCTCCAGTGTGTACCGGGCGTAGGTATACCTAATTTAAAAGTCATCTCCGATACACTCAAGTGATACCACATTTTTATGAGGAACTTGTAGGGCAACACATGTCTTGCCTTTTGTATACATGGAACTTTTTGAGCCGTATGTTGGATTACCAAATAAAGTACCCCCTTGAAGGTTTGGTGTGAAAGCACATAGTGCCAGAAGACAAACTGAGGGCAACGTCGTGAGTGTTGAATTTAGCGTTTTCCTATTTGATCGCTTTTCATCATAAAGCATATACTAGTGAGCAAATATTTTCCTCATGCATATTGAGCAGATGGCACGGCTTGTAAAGTTGGCGAGAAGGTTGCCCATGGAGACATTACACCCGCGAAAGCCATGCACAACATGAGCCCACATTTAGGAGACACCTTTTGCTCCTGTTACCATGTCTTTCTTTCACATCTTGCTTTTCGATGTGGGGATCCTCTGGGTAACTTTACACGCCGGCATAAGTATGAAACCACAAATAATGATGCTTTTTTTCATGGCTTATTTCAAGCATTTGTTGTTAACACCATTAAAATTTGGCTTTAAGCATTATAAAAAGACCATTTCCAAATTTTTCCAATGTTGAAAGTGTAGGTAAGATTGCTTGCTTTGAAAACTCATTAGTTCTATATGAACTAACTTTGGCACTTCTCCATATGATAAAACTTTGAATGTTAAGAAATTCTGTAACTTGAAATATTTTCTACAATTAAGAAGCATTAACATCAGAATATAGGGTCAACCTAGAACTAGAAAGGAATTTTATAATAATTGTATAGCTAAATAATTATTTCCCTATAGATAATTCTACTAATACTTATCAATGTGTTTTAATTAATGTGTTTCAAAATTGGCATTGAATGATATCTTGAGTTTGAATGAGTTTAGGCATGCGTAAGCAGCTTAGATATTAACTGTAGTTTGTGCACAACAAAACTAGGATTGGATCTTGATACCTAGCTCTATGATTGTAGCTCATGCAAGATCCATAATAGCTTTCATACTTCTTTTAGTTAACATGTAGATGGATCATGCTAAAGTTTCCCCTCGTCGTTGTTCTTACATACAAGTGTTACCCCAATGTGGGAGTTTGCAAGCATGGGTAGTAGTACCATTGATGATATCAGTCTTTTTGCAATATAGTAATGCGCAAAAAGAAACAATGGTACATTTAATGTAAGGCCTTAAACAATTCTTACATGAAAATTTTTATTTATTCCCTCTCATGCCTTGATATTATAACATATCACATATCATAACACATGGCATTGTAAAGAGATATTTCTAACAAAATACATTGTTGTTGATAAATAGACAGCTGAAAGGAGATTAGAAAAGTAGCATGATAAAAATATGTTCAATGGAAATTGAACACAATTGTGTACCATTGGTTTATGGACTTGAAAGAATATGTGATCTTTTAAAAAGGTGGTTTTTTTAAGAACACTCTTCTTAAGTTCTTTTAAAAAACACCTTTTTCAAAAGGGAATATTTTGAAGCTGCCAACTGTTTCTCATTAATAGGTAATATTATGAGCAATCAAATTGTAATAGTGTCCTTGGAGGTAGATACTTTTTAGAAGAGGTTTCTAAATTTTCATGGTTTCACTACAAGAGATATACCCTAGTATAAAACATTTTCTAACGACGTTTTAAATAAGATCTTATGGGCGCCTCGATATTATAAATGTGATGATAGACATCATTAGTATTATCATCGTTATATACTTTGGTATATGCATCAAAATGTGTGTCGGTGTGTTTGTCGATATCTGAGAATAAAATTGCTCACTATGTTTTATCAAAAATATTATTGAATACATTTGATTTGAGAATATAAAAGAAATTCTATAATTGTTAATCATGTACAAGGCCCATGGCTCCAAAGATGTCAATTTCTAATGTGATCTTTATATCTCCTATATCTTTAAACACGAGATTAAAACAGAATTCATTACCATCCATAGAAGGATTTGAGGTTGTACTATTAGTAAACTCACTACATAATGGTGAACCCTCTTCATCATACTATCAGTAAGTTCAATATATGATGAAGAGCCTCCTCATGTTGTATGAACCCTCTTCATCATACTATCAGTAAGTTCACTATATGATGAAGAGTCTCCTCATGTTGTATGAACTGATTCTCAATGCATCATCCTCCACAACATTTACATTATGATCATCTCTTTGGTTACGCTCCAAAGCATTAGGGACATTATCACCTTCTTCCATTTCTTCCTAAACATCTTTCTCTTCAAATATATGTTCGCTTTGAGGTGTAACTTGTATTACATATCACCATTTTGATTCTGACAAAGCTAGTTAGAAGAGGAACTCAAGCTCTCCCTCTCCCCCATATTCACTTTTTAGTATCAGATATTTGGTTTAGGTGAGAGATAAGGAAGCAAGCTCGAGGCAAGATCAAAGTAAGTAAGGAAGCAATACATGGGTAAGAGCATCATCATCTTTTCCCCTTCTTGTTTAGCTACGACACCCCCTCGGTAGCACCAAGATCTACACATCTTTGATTGAGGAGATATCTTCCTAGGCTTGGAGGTGCCTGTAAAGTGCATAGTACTTTGTACTCCAATTTTAAAACCAAAAATAGTATTTCGAGCTTTGTTTGGTCATTGCCAAGGTGTTTTCGTCGACAGTTTTGAGAAGTTCTGTTTGAGAATTGTCTCTAGTGGAGATCTGGTTATTGTAGTGCAATGGTGCATTTTGGGAGTGTCGATAGTGTTTGCACATGTATTGATGATCTTGGGTGTATGTACATGTATTCTGGTCACATCTGGTGACATACATGTTGTGTTGAAGCACCACTTTAATTGCTAACTTAGCTGCATACTCTACTTGTTTTTGCAGCTTTCTTTAGATGTCGTGATTGGTTGTTCGAAGCTTAGCGACCACTATCTCTAACTCGTCTCCTCTTCTCCGTAAACTTGTTGCTTCCCCCTCAAGTCTTGCAATGGTATTCTGCTGCTATTGTGAAAGCAAGTTTTGAGTGGCTTCTGCTTGTTACTTCTGTTGTTGGACTTGAGTGGATAGTATCTACACCTGTGCTTTCGCCTGATCAATTTTGGCAAGTCTTTCTTCATTATCCATCTTTTCCATGACACAATTTGTAATATTTTCAAGTGCTATGAGAATGCTCTAAGTGGCTGAGTTTGTCTGCCTCATTATGATCAACCCATCACTTAATGTGGTTGGTGTTTTGTGGATTTTCCTCTGTGTTGCTTCTTCTACTACTTGTTCACCGCTCAGGGATAGTCCACTCTTCGAGTTTCTTGCCTATGACCTCAAGCTGTTGCTTTTGCTACTCCTTGGTTGTTTGGGTTTCCTTTTTCTTCTTCAAGTTGTGTTGAGACCATTTTAATTTACTTATAAGGGACTCTGCTTTGGAGGCTTCGTGTTGTGCCGTCTTTAGCCAGTCTTGTTGTAGATTCGGCTGCAAGGCATTTGTGTTCTATCTATGCAGCCAGATTTTGTTCTATCTATGCAGCCAGATTTTGTTCTATCTATACAGCCAGATTTTGCTTGTCGACTTCCTCCACTTGTCTCTTCACGGATGCTTCTTCTTCCAGCTTCTAGTTCTAAGACTCCTCCTCTAGTCTCTTCCTCGAGTTGCTTGTTCTTCCTTCTGCTTTTGCACACTTTCATGGTTTGCAGTGGAGCTATCCTTCTCTAACTCACCAAGCTGTGCCAAGGCTTTTAAGTATCCTGCCATTTATGTGTGACCTCCTGATAGCTGCACAGCTCCTGCATGTTTTTAGCCACCACTGCTGCCCATTTCACCTTTTGGCCATGTTCCACTACTACTGCCAACAATATGTACTTGGTTCTTCTTATATTGGTATTTTTGGCAAGCAAACAGATCATGTCTAGGTAATATCTAAATTGTTTTTGCATGTCTTGATCATAATATGTGGCAACAGAGTATTACTTTTACTGACTTTTGAGAATTCTCTTTTTTTAGATGTTTTTTTTTAGTTTTATGCATTTCATTCAACATGGATTCAATGAGAGGTCCATATAATTTATGCATTTGGTTCCAGTCTACAAACAAATCAAATAAGGGGATTTTATCCAAGGCTTTGAGTCTTACTACTATTAACCACACTAGTTAACATCATCTTTTAAGCGTGGGTATGCTTTTTGTAATCCATCGTTATGTAACTGTGCTAAAGTGCTTCTTGAAAAAGATATATGGGATGACCGATCTTACGACTTGTGTAATGTCAATCACATACATAGAGCTAGGAAGTCAGTTTTGGGCCCCCGATTGTAAATGGGCAGCCGACCATTGTAGAAAGAGAGCTCGTGTATATAATTGATTTATGAAATATGAAAAGGGACAATCCCATTATCACAATTTAGTTTTACCTTCTCTCTCTCTCTCTCTCTCTCTCTTGCAGATATGGTGGTAAGCTCGGGGGGGTCACTATATGTAAAATATCCCTATTGCGTGCATTCAAGGCCTATATTTTAAATCCCTTATTTGTGAATTTTTTAATCTATATAATATCCCCTTTTCTTTATGAATCTGTAAATTTTTTTGAAAAAATTTTAAATCATACCCTTATGTAAATATATTTCTGTAAGTTTCATAAATTAAAATTATGCTTCTGTTGAACGCACGTGATATTTCACATTTTTTTGTGAGTGACCCCCCCGACGTGGTAAGCTTGTATTGGTTGATGCATGCTTGCTTGATTGTGGTGTGTGCATGTAGGTGATGATTCTTTTCTTACCTTCTCTTCTCCTTCTTCTTGAGATCACTCTTACGTACACATAGGCATTGAGTAGAGGTAGAGCTTTCCATAGCTCCCTTCCTCTTTGCTCTCTTCCTAGCTTGTGGAAGCTCCATTTGGGTGACACAAGTGGAGGTGGAGTGAGACCTTGCAGCCTCACATCAAGGAGTTAACCCTCATTAGGGTTGTTTTTTGGGGTCGTTGCTAGGGATGGGCATTTAGCTTAGGGTCCTCTACACTCTACCATGTGCTAAAGTCATTGTATAGCCCAATTGGAATGCAAATCCATCAGTGGTGGTGGGTGTATGTTTGAGATGTTTGTTTGTTTGTTTGATTGATTTTGATCTTGTCTACATCAATCATGGAGTTCAATGGAGCATAAGGAGCTTGGGAGTCTACATCGAAAAAGCGGGAGACACAAGTAACTGCCTAACTTTGCTCTTGAAGTTCATGAATTTTTGTTTTCTTCAACATTTGTCAAAACTTACATACATAGCTTAATCCCTCAATTAGTTTTAGGTAATTAGGTTTTGTTAAGCATTCTAGGTATCATTGGGTAGCTGGAGACTAGCTCTAGCCACTCACAAAAATAAAAACACAACAAATCATTAAGGAAGAACCCAAAAATCTCAGAAATTAGAGGAGGATAGGCACTTTTTCAACTTTGTATGTCTTTTGAGGAGTACGACCGTACGCTTCTCATAGCCATGCCCGTGTCTTCCTTACCCACGCCCATTCCTTCCTTCTAGGCATATCTTCCCAAATCCACCTCATTAATATGAGCATTAATATGAGCAGTGTGCATTCAAGGAGAGTAAATTGCATTTATAAGAATATAAAGAGCATTTATAGGAATATAAAGAGCATCAAAAAGGGGTACAAAAAGGGTGCTGGTGTACTGTCAGGGGAATATTAGTGGGTGGTTGTCAAGAGACACATCCACCTTGCACAATTAAGAGATCTACTTGGCCCAACAAGAATACAGCCATGCCTTCCCAAGAGTATGCCCATTCCTTCTGGAAGCGTATGCTCGTACCATTCGCTTAGCCACATCCATGTCTTTCTCAAGTGCACACCCTTTTCTTCTTCCAAGCGTATGCCCGTACCCTTTTCCTAGCCACGCCCGTGTCTTTCAGTAAGCATATGCCCGTACCCTTCTATAAGCATTGTTTTTTTCTTTCTCTAGTGCACAACCATTTGTTCTTCCAAGCGTACACACCCGTACCCTTTTCCTAGCCATGCGTGTGTCTTTTGGGAACCATACGCCCGTACCCTTTGCCTAGCCATGCCCATGTCTTTCAAGAAGCGTACACCCATACCGTTCTATAAGCCATGTCCGTGTCTTTATCAAGTGCCCGTACCCTTTGCCTAGCCATGCCCATGTCTTTTGGGAACCATACGCCCGTACCCTTTGCCTAGCCATGCCCATGTCTTTCAAGAAGCGTACACCCATACCCTTCTATAAGCCATGTCCGTGTCTTTATCAAGTGCATGGCCGTGCCTTGATCAGCCACGCCCATCCCACCCATACCTTAACTAGTGTGTGGCCGTACCTTCCCACCCAAAAAAAATAGAGCAACACTACCACTTCTCACATTCATTCATTTACATTCAGGGAAATTGGTGCGAAATAACCCTCTGCTTGATGACATAAATCCTCCTAACGCTCCCTTGCTTATAAGATCAGACCCTTTAGTCAACAAATCATGGATCCAAATGGTGTTGGTCTTTGATAGCACCAGTGAGAGTGAGGAGAACCCTAGCACGGGGGGCGCACTACCCCTGACTTAGAGATAGAAGGACTGGTGGCCCAAATCATAGATAGACCACCTACCTTGGAGCAAGACCCAAATTCCCCTACACATTCATAAAGAATCCTTGCTTTGAGACTCTGAAACTTTATCCTAGTGGGAAAATGCACAATCAAGAAATCCGCATCCCAGGGATAGAAGCATGGAACGCTAGCCTAAAAGAGAGCCCAGGCCACCTCTAGACCATAGACCAAAAATGTGGCAAAGTGAAAGTAACCCAACCCAAACTAATCCATCAGTCTGGGGGGCCATGCCAACCACTCGAATGGCAAACTCATACCAAGACCATAGGCCAGTGCCAAATCTTGGTTAGGAACTAGCTCTTCAAGGACCTGAAACATCCCATCAAAGAGAGAGAGCCGACTCGTCCCAATCCTATCAACTTGCTACACAAATATACCGAAAAAATACCCGCATCGTGGGACATACCTTTGAAACCATATGGGGCCTTACAAAGCACAAACCGGTCCTCCCTTGAGACAAGGACCCCCAATGGTAATTATCCACGCGGCCCCATCTCCGTCGCCTACCTTACCCCAACTAGTACCAGCGCTAGCCACCACGACAGGACTGACTCTTGAAATGTTGAGGGATAGCCATGGAAATAGGGAGGGAGTAGCTACCCCAACCACACTACCAACACCAAATTAACCAGCACAAGGGCCAAGACAAGAGTGAAACAAATCTGCCAACATCTCTAAGTTGATCACCAAGTTTGATGGAACTAGAGACACCATACCACATTTGGAAATGTTTATCTGCAAAGCATTTGGCCACGTGGACAACCAAGCCAAGGTGAGTGCCTTCAGCCTCACCCTAGATGGCAAAGCTATCCAATGGTTTAGATCCCTAAGGTAGAGGAGAAGGCCACCTTTTAAGCCTTTTAGATGGCAAAGCTATCCAATGGTTTAGATCCCTAAAGGTAGAGGATAAGGCCACCTTTTAAGCCTTGAAAGAGGCCTTCAAAGTTGGATACTTTTGCCAAGGAACCCGATGGAGCTCAGTTGAACAACTTCACAACGTAAAACAAAAGAATAAGGAAACCATTGTTGTGAATAGGTTGATCTACATCTATAACTTAGTGTGTATCAATGGGTTTAATACATTTATGCTCATGTTATGGGAAAAGGTGTAAACCATGGGTTATCTTGTAACCCATGGTTATTGACTAGCATTCAAGGCACCTTGAGAGGGGTAAGTGGGCAAGTGGGTGTGAGCTAGGCACCTCCCTTCACTTAGCCTATAAAAGCATGGTCTCTACACCTTATCTAGTGTATGCGAGCTCTAGCATTTTTGTATGCACTTTGTGTTTAATCCAATCTTAGTGTTATTTTATGAAACCTTGGCTCTTGTCACCATTTTGGCTTTCTATGAGTACTCTTTCACTTCCATGTGTTAAGTAGCTACATGACATGTCTTAAGTCTCTATTATTGCTACTTAATGAGTTTTCTTTAGCTTAATCATTTGTTGATGTATTACTTAGTGTTACTACAAGCTATCACTACATCTATTGGTGATCAGCTTGCTAACTAAGTGAATCTAAAAACCATATGGGACTACTTTAACTGGGTGAGGCATCTCCATTCCCACTGTAGTGATAGAGACAAGTCCTCTGATGAAAGGTTGATTGGGAGGTTCCTTGAAGGCCTTGACGATATACCCTTGCATAATTCCTTATGCACTCTAGTCCACACTTCCTTTAAGCAATGCTAAAGAAGTGCTATGTACTTTGAGGATAATTTCAAGGGAACGCGTTCTTTGAAAAGATGCAGGGGAGAAGAGATCTTGAGCTCTTGCAACAAGCACACACACACTCACAAAACCCTAAAAGAGAACACACAAAGGTGAGAGGCTGAAAATATTCTTCTTCTTCACTCAACACTCAACACACCATATACAAAGATAAGAGTACACTCATATGAAAAGGTACTCAACCAAATACATACTAGGGTTCTGTATAGTGTGAACCCAACTAAATGAGCTGGTGCTATGTGCCTATACATAGTAGGATCCTCCAAAATCTCTCCTGAGTCTACACTCAACTTGCCATTCTGATCCAATGGCACTGAGATAGGCTTACAGCCTGTCATACCATACTTGGACAACATGTCCAAGCCATACTGTCTCTATAGTAATCCAATACCATGTGTGGTGACCTAATCACCTCAATGCCCGAGAAATATCTGAGCTCCCCCAGATCCTTCATCTCAAACTTCTGTCTAAGCAAGATCTTTACATCAAAGATCTCTGCATCATGGTCCCCCGATCAGGTCATCTACATAGATGACAACAAGCACAACCCCTTTATCACACTGTGTCTCACATAGAGCAAGAAATCTGCATTGGCTACATGAAAGCCAATGGTGACAAGATATTTAGAAATCTTGTCAGACCATGCTCTTGGCGCCTGTTTTAAGCTATATAAGGCTTTCTTCAACCTGTAAACATACTCGGGGTGACTCACATCCTCATAACCAGGTGGCTGCAGCATATACACCTCTTCCTGCAAATCCCCAATGCAAGAATGCATTCTTTACATCCATTTGATGTAAAGACCATTGCTTTGACGTAGCCAGTGCTATCACAACTCTCACTATTGCCATCTTGGCAAGTGGGCTAAAAGTTTCCTCATAATCAATGCCATATGTTTGCGCATATCCTTTGGCTACCAATCTAGCCTTGTACCTGCTTATGCTTCCATCACTGTTATGTTTTACTTTGTACACCCACTTGCATCCAATGGCTTTCTTGCCTTCAGGCAATTGCACTAAATCCCAAGTCTCATTTCCATATAGTGCATCCATCTCCTCATCCATAGCTTTCTCCTAACACACATTTCCAACAACCTCATCAATGCATGTGGGCTCTACAACTTGCACAACTTTTGCCATGTATGCATAGTGATGTGCCACATAGCCATCACAAGTAAACCTCTGCACGCGATTCTTCACTCTCCCAGATCTTTGCAGCTTTGCCTTCGTGGCTTCCATAGCCTTCTTTACACCAGGTGTTCTCATAGCTGGTATCCCTAGCCTCATCTCAAGGCTCATCTCTGAGCCACTAGACTCTCCATCAACATGAGAATGCCCTGCAGAAATGTCGAGCATACTAAGAGGCTCAACCACTTTCTCTTTGCCTTTATGTGATGTACTATTCACATTTGCAGGACTGGTATTATGATGCAGCCTACCACTCCATGGTCTATCAACTGAACCACTAGATGAGGACTCTCCTGGTTCACTCAAAGACTGTGATTGCTGACTTGCATTCTGGGCAACCACATTTCCACTCACATCAGCCCCAATATCTTCTTTTTCAGCAGCATACTAGCTGCTCATCTCATCAAAAACAACACCCCTGCTTACCCTCAACTCACGTGTAGCACGGTTATAACACCTGTATCCCTTTTGCTCAAGGGAATACCCAATAAACACATATTTTTGAGCTTTTGGATCCAGCTTAGTTCTCAGCTCATCTGGCACATGCACATATGCAATGCATCCAAAGACTTTCAGATGAGACAAATCAGGTTTTCTACCAGTAAACCTCTCCTCTGGAGTTACATCATGTATGGCTGCAGTTGGAGTCCTGTTCATGATGTAAACTGTTGTAGGAACAGCCTCAGCCCAATAGCTATGCGGCATATTCTTCTCTTCCATCAATGTTCGTGCAATCTGAGCAATGTGCCTGTTCTTTTGCTCAGCGACTCCATTTTGCTGCGGAGTGTATCTGCATGTAAACTGTCTCCGAATACCATTCTTCTTCAAAAATTCAGAGAACTCATTGGAGAAGTACTCTCCCCCTCCATCTGACCTTAGGCACTTTACATATTTCCCTGTTTGCTTTTCAACCATAACTCTGAAATTCTGAAAGTGAGTGAACACCTCACCCTTCTCCTTCATGAAGTATACCCACACTTTCCTTGTGTGGTCATCAATAAATGTCACATAATACCTGCAGCCTCCCATAGACATGGTCTTCGTAGGACCCCATACATCTGAATGCACAACATCTAGTGCATTTCTGCTCACATTTCTGTTACGTAAAAATACATGCTTTGTTTGCTTTCCAAATGCCTTCACATATTCTCTGCATACCTTCAACTTTAAACTTTGGCAGTCCTGTCACAATCCCTCTGCATATTCACATGTCCAATTCTTTTATGCCAAATGTCTGTGTCTATAATAATTTCTGAACCAATTGCAAACATCGCAGCACTCACTTCAGGCATGTTTACATTCAATGTAAACATTCTGCCCACTCTGTTGCCTTTTGCAACCAACTTGCACTTGTCTTTAAAGTCTTCAACATAACAACCATCAAGGTTAAACCGAACCTGCAAACCCTGCTCAATCATCTGGCCAACTGAAACCAAATTCTTTGTTATCTTCGGAACATGAAGTACATATGCAAGAAGGTACTTCACTTTGCCATCCTGCATAGACAATGGCACATCTCCAACATGGGCAATTGGATGAGCAATGTCATCCCCTGTTTCCACAAAACCTGGTCTTTCAAGGTTTTTCATCTCCTTGAACCACTCCCCATGACTTGTCATATGGTTCGAAGCACCTGAATTAACATACCATACATCATCTTTATGTGCTGCTTCCTCGGGGGGATCACTATATGTAAAATATCCCTATCACGTGCGTTCAAGGCCTATATTTTAAATCCCTTATTTGTGAATTTTTTAATCTATATAATATCCCCTTTTCTTTATGAATCTGTAGATTTTTTTGAAAAAAATTTAAATCATACCCTTATGTAAATATATTTCTGTAAGTTTCATAAATTAAAATTATGCTTCTGTTGAATGCACGTGATATTCACATTTTTTTGTGAGTGACCTCCCCCCCCCCCCCCCCCCCGAGGCTGCTTCAGCATTTTCAGACATGGCATTAACGACGTGCTGCATAACAAACAACCTTTCATTATCCTCATTGTTTCTGCTCCAGGATGCATAGTTGTTTTGCTGCAAGGTCACCGCAAATGCATCACATAGACAAATACCAATGAAGAGAGCAAAGAAAGAGTATTTCCACAAAGAACCACTTAGTATATTGATCACTAAGCAAGTATACAAAGTATGGGCACTATACTCTCCACTTAGCTATGCCTAGCTCTCTAATGTGTGAGTAGTAGCCCTTGAATTTATAGACTCATGAGTTGGAGGCACCTAGAGCCCCTGATTCTCTCCATCTCCCTATGTTTTCTCACCTGTCTCACCTAAAAGGTGATTCCCCAATCAAAGGAAGATAACCACTAGACCTACACCCAGTTACTCTAGTAATTGAGCCTTCTAATCTTAGAAAAAACCACTCTAAGGTATCACTAAGGAAACACACTAAGAATGGATGCTAGATCACATATTTTCTAACACCCTCCCTTGATCGAGCATCCATACCACACAAGGTGTGCTTGGATCAACTCTATTACTAAGATAAGAAATCACTAAGATAACAAATTTCCCCACGGGCTATAAAATGTCATACAAATATAATGTCACCAACAAATGTAGTATGCTACCACTCATGCTTATTTGATGAAGAAGTCCACAAAGTTTTTGAATAGAAGCATGTTGCCACCCATGCCATCTTCAAGAGAAAACTATCACAAAGAAGCCACAAAGAAGTCATCAAGTCGATGTAGGTACCACCAAGGTAGTCTTCATCATGAATGAAGTCCCATCTAGAACATAGGAATGGAACCACCACCAAGATTTGATCTCCATCACGAAGTCGATGAAGTTTGCCACCAAGAATCACAAAGAAGACACCTAGTAGAAATGAACACACTTGTGCTCACACATGGGTGTGATGTCACCACAAAGAATTTCCACACATAGTGACTAAGGAAGTCCTTTATAGTGTTAGGACCATACAATGGAAATGTTTTTCTCACACATAGCTTGCAAAATAAAAAATTGAGGTGCTCTTGAAATCCACAAAGGAAATGACCATGAAATAAATGGAAGCATTAAGAACTCTCAATTGTTTCTTCTTTTCACCTTAGAGTATAAAGGTTAATGAGAACCTTCAGGTTAGAACTTAAAACCTTCTAAAAAAATGTATAGAATTAAATTGGGTCGGTGTGTAGAGTTGGCAGAAAAAAATAGCGACACTGATTTCGATGCTGATAGTACTGCGAGCTGCGCCAAATACCACCGCCAGATGTTCTGCTAATTAAGAACTCCTTAAGCCACTATTAGGAGTTAATCAGTCTACTGGTCGTCGTCTTCTTCTTCTGATGAGACCCCGTGCCCGCTACACCGTCTTCTTTTGTCATTGCTGAGCACTCAGCTCAGTTGGCGAGCTCCAATAGAGAGATCCTACCTCCTACGCTCACTCGCGTCTGACTGTGAGCTTTCAGATGCTATTACTTAAGTTATCCCACCAAAATCAGGCCAAGGCCTTACACAAAACCTCAACTCACTCATAGCTTTCATTGCAATTAGCTAGCTCACACAGAGCTATGCCTTCCTCAGCTCTCTGTTGCTGTCAGTCAATAGGCGATGATGACCACTTCTTCAGCTTTACAGAGGTTCTCATCACACTCAACGTGAGTACAAATGAGTAGTGAGACTCATAAATTTGTAGATTCCTCTCTTCTCTTTCTCTTTCTCTCTCTTGCACACATAATGGAAGAATCACACATAGTAATGATGTGTATACCTTGCTTGATGTTGGAGCTTCCTTTGGTTGAACTAAAGTAGCTTTGATGCTTTGAATCCTTCAATGTTGCCAATGTGCCTTCAAGATTAGATGGATGCCTTCTCTTCACACACAAAATTGTCTCACAAAGATGTTTCTCTTCTCTCTCTCATGATTGCCTCACACAAAGGTCACTCAAAAAAATTCTCTTTCTCTCTCACACACAGATTTTGATGAAGAAAGTGTTCAGAAAGACTTTGTAGAAATGAGACTCTCTCTCATAGAAATTTCTCACAAAGGGTGCTTCTCTCCTCCCTCTCTTGTGCCACTCAAGGAAGATTTTAGTGAGTTAAAGTACTCCTTTGAGCAACTCCACCTTGCACTCTTCTCTCAATTGAGTGACTCTCTCTCACAAGGATTTGATCACACCCACAATGGTGTGTCCTACTAAGTGATAATCCCTCCCTTAATCCCTTATTGTACCACTCACTAAGAGGATGAAAGAAATAGATGAGATAATTATTTCAATATAGGATCCACAAAGAGGTTATGCTCACATAGACACCTACACACATATGTGTAAACTGTTTTGACTCCTTTCTCTTCACTCCAATATGCCACTCAATAAAGTGATGAATCAGCCCCAAAATGCAACAAATGCAATGTTCACTTTCTTCTTCGCTCCAATGTGCCACTCAATGAAGTGATGAATCAACAACAAATGCATCAAAGAGTCACTCACAAAGAATACCACGCAATGTTAATAGAGAATTCTACCCACAATCACAAAGATGTATCTATCAACTCATGAAAGATTACACTCCCATCATGGAAAGGAGCTCTAATACCATGTTAAAAGACATGGTGTGAGATTAGTTATTGAATGAATCAAGCAATGCACAAGATCATCACATAAACAATCTCACACCATTAAAGCAACACCTGCCACCACGTAGATGTTAATGAAGTGTAACCAATGAGCAATGGAATGTACTCAAGGTCACCACAAATGCATCACATAGACAAATACCAATGAAGAGAGCAAAGAGAGAGTATTTACACAAAGGACCACTTAGTATATTGATCACTAATCAAGTACACAAAGTATTGGCACTATACTCTCCACTTAGCTATGTCTAGCTCTCTAATGTGTGAGTATAGTCCCTAAATTTATAGACTTGGGGAGGCACCTAGATCCCTAGATTCTCTCTATCTCCCTATGATTTCTCAACTAGCTCACCTAAAAGGTGATTCCCCAATCAAAGGAAGAAAACTACTAGACCTAAATCCATTTACTCTAGTAATTGAGCCTTCTAACCTTAGAACAAACAACTCTAAGGTATCACTAAGGAAACCACACTAAGAATGGATGCTAGATCACATATTTTATAACATAAAGGACCCCCCATGCAATGCTATCATTGTGCATGACCTCACCGAGTATCTAAGGGATGGCAATTACTCTTGTGAGTTCTTCCACCTTAACCCCTTTATGCATAGGGTGCGGAATCAACCATATTTACAAGGACTATCCATGTTGAGACCAGGCACAATGGGAAAATCCCATGAAGGTAATCCTAGCACCATCATTAATTTGCTAAGTGTAAGAGATGGCTTTATCCACACGGTCCCTCTTAATGCAGTACTAGAATGTAAAGTAGAAGAAGGGTTGCAGCTCACGTTGCTACAACTGAGGCATCAACCTCACTGTTAGTGGATAACATACTTCCTCACACACACAAGAGAAAGGTACATCAGGGGTGGAAGCATGAATAGGTGCTACACTTTTATTGGTTGTTGGAAGGTGTTTTTTGATAACTTGTTAATAATAACTCTTTTGATAGCAAAAAATTTAAAACCAAAAACAAAAAAATAAAAAAACTATTTTGTAAAAAACTAAGAATTTAAAGAACCACTCCCTAGATTTAAAGAGCATGATTGTTTGAAACAATTAGGCGCATGTCATGTCACTTGTGTGTGTGTGTGTGTGTGTGTGTGTGTGTTTGTTGCTGTGTCGTGCACTTGCTTCTGAGCTATTGGATAGCCCTGCTCAGGTTTTCACCACCTTCCTTCTCCAGTAAAAGAAAAACAGTGTGTACGCAGCCTCGCGCAACAATCCTGAGATGAGGAGTGAACTTGTGTGCATGTGCGGGCATCCTCTGCTATTGGAATAGCTCCTTAGCTAATGACCCTAAGGTAAGCTAATCAGGTGTCAGCAATGTGCCTCACCCCATTAAGATGCTCTCTCCTCTTGATGATGTCAACATAACATGCCCCTTTGTTTCTTCATTTATTGCCTTATCATTCAAGCATGGTTTGCTACTAATAGATTGGCTCAGGAACTACTATGTGGCTTGTCATTCAAGCTATTAATAGACTAGCTCTCTCAACTAATTATTTGCTTGCTGATTATGTCAGGTGGGTGCCACCTCTATACACCAAAATTAAGCATGAAAAAGTGTGCATCACATGACCTGACTTTTATGAATTATACGGGCTTATTTTCATTGGAGTGGATTGCCCACACTTGTTGGATATTCCAGAGAAAGACTGGCTATATGTCTTTATGGTGCTGCGATGAACAAGAGGCCAGAAGGTAAAGCTTCGAACCATTCGGCTGGAGCTTTACAACAAGTTCATGATGCTATATCAGATGGTGTACCAATAGCCACCTGTAAATGGTGAGGTTGTAGCATGGTTTGCAAATGCATTTGCTTTTAAAAACTATTGAATTGGCAACCGACAAGACTGCACACTAGGTTGCTTGGGCAGTGGTGGGTGAGAACTTAGTTAATCGTGTGCAAAAACACAAGGGGCTTCCAAACAAACTGGAAAAAGTGTCATCGCATATCACTGAGGGTAAAACAATTTAGCATGTCAAAGTATGTAGGTGGTTCATCCAAGGCACGTGAGGATAAATTTGATCAGCATGTTGAGTTGGCACAAGCTATGTTGGCCAGTGTGCAAATCAAAATGAAGAAAGTAGCATGTGAAATAGCAGATATCTCCAAGGATTTAGAGCAAGCATGAGTAGATCTGAAGGTTTCTTCAAAGACTGACACCTTTTGCAACACCAAGGGTTGCACGACAGAATTGCATACACTTGAAGCAAGCAGTGATGTGCCTGAGGAGAGGCATGTGAAGTTGCAGGAGGCTATCATAGATGCAAATATGTTAATAGTTTTTAATATGCTTGCTGTGCTAATAGTTGCCAACAAGTGTACTTTAATAGCTTTGTAATAGATGTTAGTATATATGTTAATAGCTATTAATCTTGCTATTAAATCCTAAACCCTAATTGCTTTTAATATAGTTAGCTAGTAATATTTGCTAATGGATATGATGATAGATGTTAATGGTTGTGGTAATAGTTGTTAGTAGATGTGGTAAGTCCTAATTCGACTAATAGCTACTAATAGTTGAGGGAATATCTGCTAATAGCTGTGCATAGGCTTTTAATATGCATGTTGTGCTAATAGTTGTGCAATAGATGTTATTAGCTTTTAATATACTTGTGCTAATAGCTACCAAAAGATGCGCTAATAGATGTGGGTATGCATGTTGTGCTAATAGGCTTTTAATATGCATGTTGTGCTAATAGCTACCCCTAGGTGTGCTAATGGCAATGGTAACTCTAAACCCTAATTATTTTTAAGTCCTAAACTCTAAACCTATGCTAATAGCTATTAATAGCGATGTTAATAACTTTTAATAACTATGCTAATAGCTTTTAATAGTTGTGCTAATAGCTTTTAATAGATGTTGTTAAGTCTTGAATTCTAAACATGTGTTAATAGTTGTTAATAGCTGTGCTAATAGCAACAACTAATAAGCATGCTAATAGCTATTGTTAAGTGCTATTAGCTTTTCTAATAGCTGTTATTAATAGTTGTGCTAATAGTTATAGTAATAAATATGGCACTTATGTTTAAATTTGTATTAATAGTTGATAACAGTTGCTAAATGTTCTCTATTGTTTTTTTAGCACCTTCACTTAGGAGGGTATCACTTAAAAGTGGCCCGACCAGGTCTATTACCACATGCCCATTTTTCCAAGGAGAGGAGTCTATTCCAATCAGGCAAATGATGAGGTAGGTGGTAGCGCTTCCCTGAAGAGATTCCAATGAGGGTGGTGAGGAAGTAGTTGGGGCTGAGGGGGTTGATGGGATTTTTGCAGTCTTGAAGGTGTGTCAGTGGTAGCATGGGGATGGGTGTGTCACACTAGACCTTTTGATTTCCTTGTCCCAAGTAATCTTCACTACAGATGTGACCATAGGTACCCATTGAAGTGTGGGTGACTGTGGTGTGACACGAGGTAGGGGCTTAGGTTGGAGAGGTTTGGGGATCCATATGGTATGATTGCCTTCATAGAAATGTTGGGCACGGAGAAGAGGTTTTAGGATCCACCAGAAGGTTGAGTACATGGGTTTAGGGTTCGTTCGGTCAAGGGTCGGAATGCCTTGAAGAGTGTTTAGGTTTGTGTCAATCTTGTACCCTATAGGCTTGAGGTTAGCGAACGGGGGGGCTACGCTGGGGAGATGAGGAGCTCTAGATGCGTGTTGGTGAGGGGGATGGTGGGACCTTTTGGGGATCCATAATTGAGATGCTCCCTCATAGTAGCCTTGTCCTGCAGAAGTTGCTTGGGCACCCAGTGGTGAGATAAGAACCTTGTGGAGATTTGTTAGTATGGTTAGCAGTGTTAGCTGGGCTAGTATGACCTAGTGGGGAAACAATTGGTGATTTGGCAATGTGAGAGTGAGTTGTCGATGCGTAGTGGTATTGTGGGTGTGAGAGGCATTGATGTGGTTAGCATAACGGGGTGGCCTCTTTTTTGGGAGAACGGAATGAGAAGGTTAAGGTATTGGGGTGATTGTGGGTGGTGCATTGGGGTGTGCTTGGCATGGGGAAGCAGCGGGCATTGGCTCTTCACCCATCATGAGAACAGTGACTTGTTGGTCAGAGGCCAGTTGTAGGGTCACTGTCCATGCATGCGATTTAATGTTGCATATGTTATGGCCCATCCACCCCTTGCCTAGGAGGATCTCTTCATGCATTGTCCCTCTAGGCATCACATAAAACTTTCCTTCCAAGGGATTATTTTTGATGTGGAATAAAAGTGTGACTGTGCCAATGCAATGAACATATTGTGAGGCAACTATTGTGACAATGGATGGGGTTACTTTTAGTGTAGGTTCCTCTAGGGAGTGCCATGTTTCATATGACATTAAATTGTAACTAGACCTTGTATCAACAAGAGCTAATGTTTGGACAAAGCTGGTCATGGTGGTCATTCCTAACCACATCCGAGCTAGCTTCACCTCCCAATCTTCTTCTTCTAAGTCGACCACTTGGGCCATATTGACCATGACATGTTTTTGCCTAAGCTTGGCTTGCCTTGCTTTGGCCTCTTCTTGCGTGGCTTTTTTCATATCCTCATGGTCTTTTTTTCTTTATTTTTTATTATGGATGGCTTTTAAGGTGGCCTCTGTGTGAGATGTCTGTAGTAGCGTTTAAGTTTGCTACCATTAAAGTAACCAGCCATCACAACACCATCAAGTGTTTCAATGCACACAACGCCTTGTGGTGTGATCTCAAAGACTAGGAAAGGTCCTAAACCTCGAAGATTAAACTTTTTCTTATGTGTTTTTGTGCTAAAGTCACCCTCATTCATTTGTTTGTCCTTGAGCTGGTCATCAAACCATTGTTTATGCCTTAGCTTCTCTACAATCATGCTGTAGACTACAAAGAGGCGAGTTTCATCAAGCTTTTCCAGCTCAAAGAGGCAACAACTTAGCGCGTTTTTTATGAGTTTTTTTTGCACTGCGACACGTAGACTTGGGACAAAGAACTCCATGGGCATGACCGCTTCAGTATCGTAGGTTAAATTGAAAGGGGTAGCATTGGTTACAGCCTTGTAAGAAGTTCTATAAGCCCAAAATGTAGCCGCCAACTTCTGTTCCCAATTGTTGCACGGCTGGTCTCCACCCACTGTTTTGGTGAGAATGGCATACAGGGTTTTGTTTGTGCTTTTGGCTTGGCCATTCGCTTGAGGATAGTGAGGGGAACTCTTGTAAGAGGAATTTGATTACCTCGTTGATGAAATGTGTTCCATTGTCACTGACAATCTTGAGAGGGCAACCAAAGTGTGTGATCACAGACTCATAGAGAAATTTAGCCATCGATGAGATCGAGCATCAGCCTTGCGGGTTACGCGAGCTTATACCCACTTGGTGCAGTAGTCCGTGGAAATAATTATATATCTGGCATGAGTGTATTTGGCTGTCAAACTGATAGGTCCAACAAAATCTATGCCCCACTTCTCGAAAGGTTTTAAAGACATGATGGGGTTTAGGGAATGTGATCCTTAAAAAACGAGGAATTGCTACATGTTGGCATTCATCACCATCATTTTACATTCTAAGCAGCGTTAGTCATTAAAATGGGACACCATAACCTAGCTATGAGAACCTTACAAGCAATGAGCATGTTCAAGGAGGAAGACATACTTGTCTTCCCAAACACAACGTCATAAGACTTTGTCTTTGCCTTGCTTGTAGAGTTGGCCCGCGATAAGTTGGTAGGGGACCGCCTTTTTGATTAAGCGACGAGTGCGCGGTCCTTATTGAGGAGGGGGTAAATTGGTAAGCCATTGGCTAAGAAGTGAGTCACTTCCTTGCCCCATTCAGAATTAAGCAAAGTTGGAAATAATAGGGCGTCTAGTAAATCGTCGTCTACTCCCACTGGTTGTTCACCATTGAGAATCCTTGACATGTGATGAAAAATAGGTAGAGGGAGAGGAGACACACACACAGGAGGAAACCCTAATGTATATTGCAAACCCTAACCATAGAGGAGACACACACACAGGAGGAAACCCTAATGTATATTGCAAACCCTAACCATAGAGGAAAGCCATCTCCCTTCTCAAACAAATCATAAAGCCATAATCCATAATCTACAACACACACTATGTGTTGTGTCCACACACTACTAACCCTAGCTAATGTCCACACAACTATGACCAGCTGGACGCGGTCATTTATGTCTCACACATGTTACTACCTAACATGCCAACACATAGTGGAACTGGCACAAGCTGACATCGAGCTTGAATTTCAACGGCCCCTCTCAAGCTCATGATGTACTGCCATAGATGAAGATATAGATGAGCTTGGACTATCAAAGCTCTCAACACTCCCCCTCAAGCTCATCCCATGAACTCCCAACATAGTACGGAAGTACTCAAACTTCTCCCTACTAAGTGGCTTTGTAAAGATGTCGGCCACTTGCTCTTCAGTTTTCACATACTACAAATCCATTGTACCATCCAATACTTTCTCTCTGACAAAATTATAGTGGACCTCTATGTGTTTGGTGTTGCCATATATATAGGCAGTGATGTGTGTGAACACACTTAGGACCGTCGGGGCACTTTTTCCCTCGACTTGTATATATGCCCACTATTCTAGGGCTAACTTATCTTTTGTACATTGACACAATCTAATACATTGTGTGTTGTGTGCATTCTTGCTTCTTCTTCTCCAAGCTTTGTGTGCTTTCCTGCAACCCTAATTCCAACAATTGTTATCAGAGTAGGCATCGGCTATGCCTCTAGCACCCTCCGACTCATGTTCTCCGATTGAGGTGAGCTTTCACGAGCGCTTGCAGGTCCCTATACTCTGCAGATAAGCCCGTAAAGCTTTGCGTTCTCAGAAATTGCATCTGAGGTCGTTTCGGGCTCCGTTTGTGCATAATAAGTTCTGTACAGGTGTTTTCGTCACTTCGTGCAGAAATTTTGACAATGCAGTTTTCTACAAAACAGGCATACGTATTCTATTGTGGACCGTGCTACATAGCACAAGTTGTTTTCTGTTCAGTCTTTACTTCATTACAGGTAGCTTTTGCATCAATTTCAGTCAGTTGCCATGGCACGATGTATGGTCAAGAGCCAAGCTTTGCCACATGTGTTTTGGCTTGAGGCTGTCATGTGTGCTGCATATGTACTCAACAGGTGTCCCACTAAGGCCTTGCGGTCTGTTACTCCATACAAAGCTTGGCATGGCAGGAAGCCTTCTATTGGTCACTTGCCTGTCTTTGGTTGCTTGGCCTATGCTTTAGTGCCTGTGCAACAACATAGAAAATTGGATGATAAGGTTGTTGAATGCATTTTTGTTGGTTACAGTGCTGAGAGCAAGGGTTACAGATTGTATCATCCGTAGTCAAAGTGTATCTTGATTAGTCAAGATGTTGTTTTTGTGGTGGAAGATGATGTGCAACCTTTGTTATCATGTACGAAAGAGACAGGTGTGAGCTCACGGATGTATTTGATACGTTGTTGCCTCTGTTTAGAGGTGGAAATTCAAATGTAAGTCCTAATGAGGCAAATATTCAGCCTATGCAGATTTCAAATGACATCATAGATCAGCCTATTTTTGATGCAGATTTACAGGATGTAATTTATGAGGATAGGGCTGAAAATGAGCAGGCTAGAGGTATGCCTAAATGGCTGGTGCAAACCTTGCGTGATAGTAAAATTGATACACCTATGTCTAGTCGTACTCGTTCAGGTTTTCAGCATGCCTCTTATGCATCAGATTGTTATGCTTTGGCTCTATCTAGTATGTGTGAAAAGGAAGAACCTCTTTCATTTGATGAGGCACAAAAATTGGAAAATTGGTTGGCTGCAATGCAAAGTGAATATGATGCTATAATGAAGAATGGTACATGGTCTTTGTGTGATTTGCCTATTGATAAAAAGGTCATTGGATGTAAGTGGGTTTTTAAGTTGAAACAAAAGCCAGATGGTAGTGTTGATCGCTATAAGGCTAGACTTGTTGTTGCAAAGGGTTATGCTCAAGAAAAGGGCATTGATTTTGATGAGACCTTTGCTCCCACTTGTTGTATGACTACCATTCGTAGCATTTGTGCATTGGCAGCTCATAATGGTTGGAATGTACATCAGTTGGATATAAAGACTGTGTTCTTGAATGGAGATTTGCATAAGGAGATGTATGTATCGCAGCCTCATGGTTTTGTTCAAAGAGGGCAGGAAAACAAAGTGTGCAGGTTGAAAAAGGCTTTATATGGTTTAAAGCAAGCTCCACGAGCTTGGTATGAAAAGATACATGCATATTTGACTGCACATGGTTTTCAGAATAGTCCAACAGAAAGCACTTTGTATGTTAAACATGTGGATGATGTACATGTAATCATTGCTCTCTATGTCGATGACATGCTGCTCAGAGGACCAAATGAGAGTCATATTGCTGATTTTAAGGCTGATTTGAATGCCTCTTTTGAGATGTCAGATTTGGGGCATTTGCATCATCATTTGGGGATACAATTTAAATAGTGTAATGGAGGTATTTGCTTTGTGTCAGACAAAGCATATTGAGACATTGTTGTAGGGATTTAGCCTTGAAGACTGTAAGCCTATTGCTACTCCAATGGAGACAGGTTTGAAGTTGAGTCTTCATGATGATGCTCGAGATCACTTTGATGTCACACTCTATCAGACAGCTATTGGTTGCCTCATTTATGTATGCATTACAAGGCCGGACATTCAGTTTGCAGTCTCACAGGTGAGCAGGTTTATGCATAGCCCAGGGTCTCAGCATTGGAAGGTAGTTAAACGCATCTTTTGCTACTTGAGTGACACCATACATCTTAGGTTGTTTTATCCCAAGGGGGATCGTTGCCGCCAGATTTACAAGCTTTTTCAGACTCAGATTGGGTTGGTTGCTATGACACAAGAGTGTCCACAAGTGGTTTTTGTTTCATGCTCGGTAGCTCATGCATATCTTGGTTGAGGAAGAAGCAACCTACTGTGGCCACTTCTAGTTTACAAAGCTAAGTACATGGTAGCTTTCACAGCTATAGTTGAGTGTGTGTGGCTCAGACGGCTTATGGCTAACTTGGGTGTTGGACAGGAGTCTGCCACCTATCTACACTGAAAGTCAGAGTGCATTGGCAGTTGCAAGAAACCTAGTTTTTCATGCTCGCACAAAGCACATTGAGGTGCATTATCACTATGTCAGGGAGAGACTCTTAGCTGGAGAGATTAGCTTGGCCTATGTGCCAGCACAGGACAACTTCACCGATCTTCAAAGGCGCCTCCCCATGAGAAGTTCGAAGCTTTTCGCAAAGCTTTGGGCTTGCTCCCCCTTGTGGACTGATCTACTTCGGGCATGGCACTTCCCTATGCATGAGTGCCAGCTCTTGTTTTCACACCATCACTCTGAGGGGGGATTTGTTTTGCCACATACATATAGGCAATGATGTGTAAGAACACACTTAGGACCGTCGGGGCACTTTTTCCCCCTTTAGGAGGTTTCCCCCCACCAGCTTGTATATGCACCCATTATTCTAGGACTAACTTATCTTTTGTACATTAACACAATCTACTACATTGTGTGTTGTGTGCATTATTGCTTCTTCTTCTCCAAGCTTTGTGTGCTTTCCTGCAACCCTAATTCCAACATTTGGTCCGCGCATGAAAAACTAGATTCTTGGCCAACTATATGCTGCTCATGTTGTCACAATGAATGACAACCTTGCTATCAAATAGGCTCACCCAAATCATCCAAGAGACTCTTTAACCATACTCCTTCACATGTAGCAATGGCTGCACCCCTGTATTCAGCCTCTGTATACTAGATAAAGCAACAGTAGTTTGCTTCTTGCTACTCCAACTCACCATTGCACTTCCAAATGTAAAGGCATAACCACTAGTAGACCTCCTGTCATACGAGCTACCTGCCCAATCTATGTCTGTGTAGCCATGTACATCCAAGCCTTTACCATGCTCATAAAGAAGACCATAATGTGCAGAGGTCTTTATATAGTGCATAATGCGCCTCACTGCATCCAAATGAGGTTTTTTGGGGCTTTGCATAAATTGGCTTACTAGCCCCACAACATAACTGGTGTGTGATAGTCATGTAAATAAGACTGCCAACCATCTTTCTATTCATAGATGGATCATCCAACTCTTCACCAAAATCAGCCCGCAGCTTCACATTCTACTCCAAAGGTGTACTCATTGGCTTACACCTTGTCATCCCATATTTTGCCAGCATATCCAATGCATATTTGGGTGTTGCACTAACCATGTCCCTGCATGGTCTTTGATCACTTCAATCCCAAGAAAATATCTCAATTCACCCAAGTCTTTCATATCAAACTGCCCACTCAATGCCTTCTTGACATGCATAACATTTGTAGCATGATCTTCTGTGACAAGCAAGTCATCCACATAGATGACAGGCAAGACAATCCCATGATCTATTTTCTTCACATAGAGTGAAGAATCTGCTGAAGAAACCTCGAATCCAAGGGAGATAAGATATCGGCTTATCTTATCACTCCAAGTGCGAAGTGCTTACTTCAAACCATATAATGCTTTCTTTAATCTGCATACATGAGTGGGATACCTCGGGTGTACATATCCTTCTAGTTGTGCCATATAAACTTCCTCTTGTAAATCACCATTTAAAAATGCATTTTTCACATCCATTTGATGCATTTCCCAACCATTTGCTGCAACCATAGAAATGACTACTCTCACTGTTCCCATCTTTGCAACTGGACTAAATGTTTCATCATAGTCCAAGCCTTGGGTTTGTGCATAACCCTTAGCTACCAACCGCGCTTTATGGTGCTCAATGGAACCATGTGATTTACATTTCACCTTGTAAACCCATTTGCAACCAATGACATTTTTTCCTTGTGGTGGTAAGGCAACCAAATCGTTGTAAGAGCCATAAGAGAATCCATAAACAAGATGAGAGGGAACGATGTGAGAGAGTACAAAAAGAAAATGAGGAGTTTGAGAATGAACACTCTCGACCACCACCTCACTTCTCAGGAAAGAATGGATATCTATACTATGTCCAAGCACAAGATAGTATCAAAGACCAAGTAAAACGATCAGATGGATTCCAACCAGGAGAAAAGCTAAAAATTGTTAGTAAAAATGGCAAAAAAACAAAGAGAACAAAACAAAAACTCAAGTCTCAAATAGATTCAAAAGAGAGTGTCAGAAGTGCAAAGATAAAGGTTGAACAAAAAACTCTGATGCAAGATTGCAAAAGAGAGCTCAAAGCTGCATGGTCTTCAATTAGTGATGACTCAAGTGGACAAGAACATGGTCTCAATGTTCACCCCAACTTCACATAGTACACTCTTAGTGATCCGAAGATTGTTCTTCAACAGCCCATGCGATAAAAGCCAAGCACACCATGGGTTTCATATGATGGTCCAGAAGATGCAAAAAAATTTAATATCGCTGTGCCAGGAGAAGAGCCTCGCTATGTGTGGATTGCCACAGACTTGTCCTTAGATGAGAAGTTATTAATTCAAACAATAAAGGAGTATCATCGCTTAGAGTTATAAAGACTTCAAAGGAGTTGATTCAAGCATATGTCAGCATACAATTCAATTGGCAAGAGGATGCAAAGCCTTCCAAGCAATGTCCTTATACTTACAATGAGAATTTTGCACGAAAGATAAAAGAAGAAATAGACAAGCTCTTAGAGGTAAAAATTATCTATGAGATTGAACACACTGAATGGGTCTCCCCTATTGTAGTGGTGCCCAAGAAAAATAGAAAACTTTGAGTATGTGTAAACCTCAAGAAGGTAAATGCAGTTACTGTACGTGATCATTACCCTCTTCCAATCACGGATCATGTTTTGGAACGTGTTGCAGGGAAAAAGGCATATAGTTTCCTGGATGGATTCTCCGGTTACAATCAAGTGTCCATTGATCCTAAGGATCAACACAAGACAGCCCAACACAAGACAGTTTTTGCTACTGAAGATGGCATCTTTGCCTATCGTGTTATGCCATTTAGTCTAACAAATGCACCTGCAACCTTTCAGCGGGGTTAATGAGTCATGTATTCAAGGAGTACCTTAGGCTATTTCTTGAGATCTTCATGGATGATTTATGTGTTCACTCACAAGAGCGTGATGATCATATAGAACACCTCAGACTTGTGTTTCAAAGGTGTCAAGTTTATCGTATATGCTTGAATTCTGACAAGTGCAAATTCATAGTAAGACAAGGGAAGATTTTGGGCCATATTGTTTCTCGCAATGGTATTTCAATGGATATGGATAAAATTGATGTCATTGTCTCATTACCTTGGCCTATCAACCCTAAAGGGGTACAAATATTCATGGGACATTGTGGCTATTATCATCGATTCATCTACATGTACGTTGTCCTAGCTAGCAGACATTATATGCTCTTCTTGTAGAGTTTGATTGGACTGATGAGTGAGGAATCCTTTGAAAAGTTGAAGCAAGCATTAGTGTCTACACCCATCTTACGGGCACCAGATTGGAACCAAATCTTTCATGTCCATATTGATGCTTCTAACTTTGCAATTGGATGTATTTTGGCTCAATTAGGAGAACATAATAAGGATTTCCCAATCTCATATGCTAGTCGTCGACAGTTGAACAATGCTGAGAAGAATTATACCACAACAAAAAGAGATAGGGTTGTCCATGATATATGCAGTGAAAACATTTCTCCATTACCTTTTGGCAAACAAATTTATATTTTTTGTGGACCATCAAGCACTACTATATTTGGTGAATAAGCCTTGTGCAACTGGAAGAATTGTGAGGTGGTTTGTCATCCTTCTTGAGTTTGATTTTGAAGTGGTAGTCTGAAAAGGAACAACTCATCTTAGGGCAGATCATTTGTCTCGAATCACCTCTGGAGAAGCTCTTGTGTGGGTGTGGATGATGATATGTTAGATTTACCACTTTTCCTTGTAGAGACAGCTCCTAAATGGTCTGAACCCATCTTAGAAATTTTGACAAGTGGGCAAATACAACTAGCGGGTCCTAATGTGGACCTATGGCGACCATTCAAGTTAATCTCAGGGAGATTATATCATCAAGGTAATGATGGAGTGTTGCGGCTTATACCTAACCCTGACCAATATGAGGAGATCTTGGAATGGGCACATGAGGATATTGGTGGAATCCATGCATCAGCTACTACTTGTGTGCGACGTATAACTCAGGATGGGCAATGGTGGTCTACCATGCATGCAGATGCTGAAAAATTTGTTCGTAACTGGGTTTCATGTCAAATTCAACAACCAATTCATAATGTCACATTATTCCAAATTTCAACTACACCAAGTTGGAGTAAGTAAGTATATTGTGGACTATCTTTAGCATGGTCATACTGATCGAACAATTCCTAAATATATCGAAAACGTGCTATTGAAGTTGAAGCGGCCAACTAGATGCTAATAGAGGGCCATCTCTACAAGAGGGGCAAGGATGGCAACTTGCACATGTGTGTATGTGAAGCTGACTACTTGAAAATCTTGACTCATGCACATGCAGATGTTGGGGGTGGACACTTTTCGGGCAATACAACAGCTAAGTTGATTAGGTGGTCTAGGCTTTGGTGGCCAACCTTACAAATGGATGCCAAAGAATATGTAAAAATGTTATGACGATTGTCAAAGGGCCAAACCTCCCATCACAAAGGACAATATGCCATTGCGGCCTATGTTAAGCACACGTGCTTTTGCCAAATGGGGTATTGATTTGGTCGGTCCCATCAAACCTCCAGCTCGTCACACACATGCCGAATATATAGTTGCATTCAAATTTAACTGGCATGCGCAGTCCAAGGTACCCTGTTATGTCACGCTTTCCAAGGTTTGAAATTACAATGTGGTGGTTCAATCAAGTGTGGATAACTTGCATTGACACCTAAACAAGCTTAATGTTGCATATCAACACCAACCAAGGTGCGTACATAGCAAATTTTTGGAATCCCCTTCTCTGTTTTTTGAGAAAAACCAGTAAACCCAAAAAAGACCAGTAGTAAAAGTGCTCTAATTCCTTTGATTCTTGTCCAAATTGAGAGACTAGGCATTCATTAGCTTAGCATTGATGTCTACTAACTCCATGTAAAAGGAATTAGACCAAGTGTTTAAGTTGAGGGAGTAATTAGTCAATTAATGACCCTCTATTTCACTAATCACAGTAGACAGCCTGTTTAATCAACTCATAATCAACTCCATAATGCATAATTGCTTTAACCAATCATATAGCAACCTCCTCAAGTGTGTGTATCACACAATTGCTAAGCAAGTTTTGAATTTAATCAATCAACCAAGTAGAATTTGGCCTCCACTTTTCAAAATGGTGAGAAAACTACTCTGTTTTTGCACATCTGTCTACGCCACCTCCTGTAGGAGTGATTTGAGAAGATTATAGTGGCTATTGAGAGCATAGGTGAGTTCCCAACACTCTTAGGCATGTACAGTTGAGAGAATAGGTGAGTTCCCAACACTCTTAGGCATGTATAGTTGTTGCTGGCAAAACTGATGGGAAATTTCATCTTGTGTTTGCTTGGTTGGCCAGCATGCATCCTATAGCAAATGCTAAGGCATCTATGTGGAGGTGGAAGATGAGATCCCAATTTGGGGATCTAAGGATTAGAGCAGTTGCCAAGGCTTTTTTGAGCGTGGTGTAGGCCCTTTGGCATTCTTCTATCCACTCGAAAACAATAAGGAGTAGGTATATTAGTAGAAAAATGAGATATTTAGGAGAAATGATGCATTTTTGACACCTCAGTAAGGTGGGAAACCCACTTGAGCTAGGCTTCCATCACCACCTTCATCAGAGAATGAGGATGCCGTGCCACTTAGATTCATGACTAGATCACAGACATGAAATGCCGAAATGCAGAGTGATGAGACACCTCGAACTAGGGATGCAAAGGCAAATCTAGTGGACAAGAATCTACATTCCAATAGAAAAAGGACCACTAGGAGGAAAAAGAACCACAACAAGCAAACTAAGAGTGCATCCACTAGTTCTCAAGAAGTCTCTAAACAAAACATGAAGGATCAAGCTTTTACATCCCAAGAAGTGCATGAGGAGCATAAACGCCAACCTAGGCCTAGTGCTAAACAAGATGAGGCTATTACAACCAAGGATAGTTCCAGGGGGTTCTTTTTTTGTAAGGTGAACGAGACTCTAGATGCCATCATTGATGCTCACAGAAGTCGCATTGCAGCTTTATCTGAGCTATCCAAGAAGCTTCAACAAGAATACCCAAACCCTCGTGATATGGAGAAGATCAATCTAGTTGTACATTAGCCACTCATTAGGGAAGCTCAATCAATACTTGAGGGTCCACCTCCACCTATCCCCCTCGAGGCCCCACTTCTCATAAGCCAACATTAGAAACCATACCAGAAGTGTCATCAACAAGTTGGGAAATGAAAAGTGAGCTGATCTCACAAGCGAGAAGTCAGCACCAATTGACATCCCATTGAAAGAAGGCATTCTGCCACCACCTAGTCTTGCCTTCCCATGCAATGATGAAGTTATTGATGCTAAAATGAGGACATGGCAAATGAGATGTGGGCAGCAGTTCATGAGAAAGTTAATGAGAGTATGTTCTCTATTACTTCACCTCCATTATCTGAAGTGGATTTTACCAGGGGCACAAAAAACAACTTTAGATGCCCAAGTATCCAGGAGAAAGTTCAAACAATTGTTTCTCCTAGAAGTAAGCATACAATGAAAACCTTAGCATCTTATTTGGGAGAATATGAAAACTGTTCTCAAACCTTGAGGATACCCTCCATGCATAGAAGGTTGGCAAAGGAGTATCGTGCAAGCTATTTTTTCAGCACCAGTGGCTTGTACCTTACCTTTGCTTGATTTGATAAAGCTTTGACCAAAGTTGTAGAATGATATTGCTACATGTTTGTCAGAGCAAGTATTGCTACAAAAGGGTCACCATCAATGTACTATACACCCTGAGACAAAGCATGTTATGCCAGTTCCTATCAACAAAGTAGGAAAATTTTATGAGGACGATCAGGGAAATTCTACCCTCCCATTAGAAGTGCGAAAAGTAGCTTCAACTACAATACTTGAAATAGTGGTACAAGAGTGGGCATTGTGACAAGGTCCATTTGGGAAAAGTGGGGCAAACTAGCTATTAGGAGAATAAGGATGCACTTGCAGCTAGCAGATGGAAGCTTAGAGCATCCCATTGGGCTCCTAGAGAACATATTGGTCACCACATGTGGGATTGAATATGAGCACACATTTACAGTAGTGGATTTTGGAAAGCATCCAAACTATGAGAAGTGATATTGGGTAGACCATTTATGCGACAATTTGAGATGATTCAAAATTGGGGATACAATTATTTGTACCTCCGGCGTGATTCTGTCATCACAAGGGTCAACCTAAAGAATCACTCATATCGTGACTAACGCAGTCTCCAATAGATAAGTTCGATTCTGCTTCATCTGAGGGCTCAAGAGTTACATTGTCCTCACAAATGGGCGAGAAGATCTATGGATGTGTGGAGCCTCATGTAAGGATTTCAACACCGAGAGACTTAAGGGTAATCAAAGTGTCTCAGATGAGGCATACATTCCACAACCCTTCCCCTACCACTTAATTGATCCCCTAGAATGGAGTCATGTCCTTGTTGTGCAACATTATCGACATAAACTTTACCTAAGCCAATTCAATTTTGGGACTCAGATGGATATGACATTATTCCTATACGAATGGTACAACCACGTGACCTTCTAGATGATTTGTACTATGGGGATGCATCCACAGCGTTGCATGTAGAGGAAGTCTCAGTGAAGGATTTAACACTCAAATATGCTAATGATGCTGATAAGGAAGATGGATGGGACTCTAATTTTGATGATGATGATGTGATAATCCCCAAGGAAGAGTTAGAAAAGGCATGCCTACTCTTGAGAGGAAGGGAGGTTCAAATAGAGATCCCTTGAAGCCGACCCAAACATAAATGCTGTAAGAGCCATAAGAGAATCCATAAACAAGATGAGAGCAAACGACGTGAGAGAATACAAAAAGAAAATGAGGAGTTTGAGAATGAACACTCTCAACCACCACCTCACTTCTCAGGAAAGAATGGATATCTATACTATGTCCAAGCACAAGATAGTATCAAAGACAAGTAAAATGATCAGATGGATTCCAACCAGGAGAAAAGCTAAAAACTGTTAGTAAAAATGGCAAAAAAACAAAGCAACCAAAACAAAAACTCAAGTCTCAAATAGATTCAAAAGAGAGTGTCAGAAGTGCAAAGAAAAAGGCTGAACAAAAAACTCTGATGCAAGATTGCAAAAGAGAGCTCAAAGCTGCATGGTCTTCAATTAGTGATGACTCAAGTGGACAAGAACACGGTCTCAATGTTCACCCCAACTTCACACAGTACACTCTTCAAGATCGGAAGATTGTTCTTCAATACCCCATGCAACAAAAGCCAAGCACAGCACGGGTTTCATATGATGGTCCAGAAGATGCAAAAAAAATTGATATCGCTGAGCCAGGAGAAGAGCCTCGCTATGTGTGGATTGCCACACACGTCCTTAGATGAGAAGTTATTAATTCAAACAATAAAGGAGTATCGTCGCTTGGAGTTATAAAGACCTCAAAGGAGTTGATTCAAGTATATGTCAGCATACAATTCAATTGCGAGAGGATGCAATGCCTTCCAAGCAACGTCCTTATACTTACAATGAGAATTTTACACGAAAGATAAAAGAAGAAATAGACAAGCTCTTAGAGGTAAAATTTATCTATGAGATTGAACACACTGAATGGGTCTCCCCTATTGTAGTGGTGCCTAAGAAAAATGAAAAACTTCGAGTATGTGTAAACCTCAAGAAGGTAAATGCAGCTACTGTACGTGATCATTACCCTCTTCCAATCACGGATCATGTTTTGGAACATGTTGCAGGGAAAAAGGCATATAGTTTCCTGGATGGATTCTCCGGTTACAATCAAGTGTCAATTGATCCTAAGGATCAACACAAGACAACCTTTGATACTGAAGATGGCATCTTTGCCTATCGTGTTATGCCATTTGGTCCAACAAATGCACCTGAGTCGTCATGTATTCAAGGAGTACCTTAGGCTATTTCTTGAGATCTTCATGGATGATTTATGTGTTCACTCACAAGAGCGTGATGATCATATAGAACACCTCAGACTTGTGTTTCAAAAGTGTCAAGTTTATCGTATATGCTTGAATTCTGACAAGTGCAAATTCATGGTAAGACAAGAGAAGATTTTGGACCATATTGTTTTTTACAATGGTATTTCAATGGATATGGATAAAATTGATGTCATTGTCTCATTACCTCGGTCTATCAACCCTAAAGGGGTACAAATATTCATGGGACATTGTGGCTATTATCGTCGATTCATCTACATGTACGCTGTCCTAGCCAGACCATTATATGCTCTTCTTGTAGAGTTTGATTGGACTGACGAGTGTGAGGAATCCTTTGAAAAGTTGAAGCAAGCATTAGTGTCTACACCCATCTTACGAGCACCAGATTGGAACCAAATCTTTCATGTCCATATTGATGCTTCTAACTTTGCAATTGGATGTATTTTGGCTCAATCGGGAGAACATAATAAGGATTTCCCAATCTCATATGCTAGTCGATAGTTGAACAATGCTGAGAAGAATTATACCACAACAAAAAGAGAAGGGTTGTCCATGATATATGCAGGGAAAAAGTTTCACCATTACCTTTTGGCAAACAAATTCCAATATGAGGAGATCTTGGAATGGGCACATGAGGGTATTGGTGGAATCCATGCATCAGCTACTACTTGTGTGCGATGTATAACTCAGGATGGGCAATGGTGGTCTACCATGCATGCGGATGCTGAAAAATTTGTTCGTAATTGGGCTTCATGTCAAATTCAACAACCAATTCATAATGTCACATTATTCCAAATTTCAACTACACCAAGTTGGAGTAAGTAAGTATATTGTGGACTATCTTCAGCATGGTCATACTGATCAAACAATTCCTAAATATCGAAAGCGTGCTATTGAAGTTGAAGCGGCCAACTAGATGCTAATAGAGGTCCATCTCTACAAGAGGGGCAAGGATGGCAACTTGCGCATGTGTGTATGTGAAGCTGACTACTTGAAAAGCTTGACTCATGCACATGCAAGTGTTGGGGGTGGACACTTTTTGGGCAATACAACAGCTAAGTTGATTAGGTGGTATGGGCTTTGGTGGCCAACCTTACAAATGGATGCCAAAGAATATGTAAAACATTGTGACGATTTTCAAAGGGCCAAACCTCCCATCACAAAGGACAATATGCCATTGCGGCCTATGTTAAGCACATGTGCTTTTGCCAAATGGGGTATTGATTTTGTCGGTCCCATTAAACCTCCAGCTTGTCACACACATGCCGAATATATTATAGTTGCAAGTGACTATTTGACCAAATGGGTAGAGGCAAAGGCTATAGTCAAAAATGATGCCAGAACCACAACCAAGTTCCTGTATGAGTACGTGTTTATACGCTGTGTCTTACCTATTTAAATCGTTAGTGATCAAGGTGTGCACTTTGTGAATGAGATCATAGAGTTTTTACTTCAAGAATTTATGGTAATTCACAAGCGTTCTGCACCCTATCATCCCCAGACCAATGGTCAAGCTGAGAGTACTAACAAGATTCTTGCATAGCACTCACAAAGATTGTTGAGGGACATAGGACTGATTGGGAGCAAAAGTTACACTCAGTTCTTTGGGCATATAGAATAGCCTATAAAACATCTATGGGCACAACCCCATTTGAGCTTGCTTTTGGGCTAGATGCAATTCTTCCCATTGAATTTCTTGTACCTACCCTATGAGTTGCTAAACAATTGGACTGGCCTAGTCATGAGCTTTCTCAATGCATTGATGAATTGGAAAAGCTTGATGAGACCCGCTTATTGGCGGTAATGGGGATGTATGCCGAGAAGAGGAGACAAAAGCAATGGTACGATCGAAATGTAACAACTAGCCGATTCAAAAAAGGGGACCTTGTGCTCTTGTACACAAGTGAGGGCCATGGCTGGCATGTTCCAACTACTCTAGTCACTACTCAAAGAAGGCTAGGCAAGAAGGAACTATCAATTTGGCTACCCCCAAAGATGCGTACAAACTTGTACCATCTAGCCTAGTTGCTAAACCTCCTAAAAAGCATATCTTTTCCAAGCCTAAGCCTCAGATTGTTACTCCCTGGGTCCCAAAGCATGTTCTTAAAGCACAAGGCTATTATGAGGGTGCAACAACACTTTGGCTTCCCAAATGCCATGGTTTGCTAGAGCCAGAAGAGTGTATCAATAAGATTCCCAAAGCCACTCTTGGTTTTTCATATCAATGGGTGTGCAAAGGAAATCAACACAACCTCTTCAAAGATAGGATAGGTGATTTTGTGATAGCACCTACGAATCTCCTTGTGTTGACCTTCCCCAAACATGTATTGAATCACCAGTTGTCCCAACTTCTCGTTGTTACACACTTCCACCATCAACTTGTGTACCTAAGCAAATCCAACTTTACATGAGTCTCCTTTGAGCATAGATTCTAGCATTTCACTGCCTAAATCTTCTTATCTTGCTCAAATTCCTCGACAATTGCTATCCTTCCCACCTCTTAAGAAGGACATACCCAAAACCAAAGATAAGGCATTAACACTACAATTGAAGCTCTTTGGTAGATCAGTGTTTGAATAGTCTCACTTGTACTAATGTGGTTCCTTATGCCTTTACAGGATTGTGTTCTTTTTGAGATGATCTTATCTCCATTATTTTTGATAGGGATTGTATTGATGGATATGAGTGTATAAAGTTTGAAGTTTCTAAATTTCATTGTTCTATGCCCAAATACCTCCTGATGGATACTTGGCGAGATACATATCCACCATGCATTGACCCTGATAGTACTCAACCTGAACATCGCGAGGGTTATAGTGCTCCTCCTTTTCAAACTCATTCTAGGTAGGTGAAATTTGCTGTGGGCATCACTTTGTCACTTTATTCTATCAACACCATCATCCATTTCCACATTGTCAAGAGTGTGCATGACTCGTATTAGTAGGAGAAGCTTCACCCATTTGTTGGCTATGCCGCACTTACTTTTGACGATATGGCACGGGCTTAATGAAACAAATTGTGGGAGCTACACCCCAACGATAGCCCTCCATAACATAGTGATTGAGAAGTTGCGAAGGTGGGCTTGCTGGCTCTTGGGTTTCATAAGGATTGAGAATTGCGAAGGTGGGCTTGTTGGCTCTTGGGTTTCATAAGTGGGAGTTTTGAGGATTTCTCCCTCATTCCCATCCTCAAAGAGTTCCATCAAGGTTATCTAACAAACTGGTGCAACTTTGGGTAATGGGAGTTGTGGTGGGAGAACTAGGGGTGGTAAGGGCATTTCAGGCATCCTAAGGATTCCCCTTTGGGCCACTTCTTGGGCAGGTTGAGGTGAGTTAGGATGTGCTGGAGATGGCAAAGCTAGCGGTTGCTTGGGATTGGGGGCAGTGCCTGAGGCATAGCTCGAGCTAGCGCAGCCTTATGGTGGTAGCCATTGAAGATTTCATGATTACCTCACTTTACACAGTATGTACAATAGAGGCTTGGTTAGGGTCTCAGATGAGGACACTCGGTGCCAGTATGGTTTTCTCGGCAAACCATGACCACTTGAGAAAGGTGGGACAGTAGATGCCTGCCCATCTCTTGAATCGTAAATTAAGCCAAAGACTTGCGACCATTCCCATTTCTTCAGTACAAAGAAGGGATACCCGCCTGATTTAGAGAAGTTTCCCCTAAGACTTGAAATTGTAGAAATAAGCTAGAAATTCTTTTTAATTTGTATTTGATGGATGGATCACCCAAGATACGAGATTCGTGATTTTCATTGAGGAAGTCTGGGTTTTGAATGAAAGGTCTTGTGAAACCAATACTAGAGATGTTTTCTTGTGAAATGGCTTTTCGTGAGATGAAAACAAACTCAATGGAAAAATCCTACTTGCATAGGAAATCTGTTTTTTTTTTAGTGTCTTACGCCGAAATGCTGGAGGAAGCATTTGGGTTTTTGTATTATCTAAGGAGAGTTTACGTTACAATAGTCGACGCGGGGAGTCAATGAAGGACATCTCCGCACAAAGCCTGCTAAGGTCTTGACCAACCTCGATACGGTTAAAAATGGTACGCTCCCAGTGCAATGGGAGAGGAATCGACGAAGCGATCTCTGAGTGAAGAGCTAGGAAACCTAAGGAGGATCCTAGAGAGGGTTCTGACCAGATGGTGCTGGGCTCGCGACGATTACCCAGGACACCTAGTTGTATGTCGATAGGGAGATTTCAAAAGGAGTTGGAGTTGGAGTGGTGTACTATGTATATATTTAAGTAAATTGGAAACTATGAGACTGGATCTCGTTGGTTGACTAGCTATTCTTCAATGGAGAGTCTAGATGACACTTGATTGTAAAACAATGGAACTGGATTATTTTTGAGTTATGATATTTTGTAATGTGATATTTGGTTACTTTTTCATGTTTTGAAAAAAGAGGAGTGTGTGCGTACGAGGTGTGCATGCATAACTATTTTCGAAAGCTAAAGTTAAGAATGGCATTTCAATTATGGGGGTGTGAGTAGCTGAATATTCCACCAACAAGTACAAGCTGGGCGACTAACCCATGGGATGGGGTTAGGCTGGAAACGGTGGAAGTTTTATAAATTAAATAATAAATGTTAATCTTAGTAGGAGTTTGTTTAGGATGTGATCAGTAGCTTAGAAACCTGGACAATCTGCTTTAAGAGATCAGATCAATGGATGTGCCTCTTTTGATGGGGAAAAAAGCATTGGTTTCTATGAATCAAGTGTAAATATTGTTCCTCCTTCAAGTCGGTCATCTATGCTTTTTGGGCAAGTAAAGACTCTTGACCCCGTTAGATAAACTTTTGTTAGAAGATTTTCTTAGAGGAATCACCTATGCTTTTTGGGCAAGGAAAGTTTTTCCGGGTTTGATTTTGGAGGAGCCACCGGACTAGTCCCTTGCTCGGACATTCATGGGAGGTGAGGCCCCTAGTGGGAAGCTCTGCCCTGTGCATGTAGTTTTGCTACTTTCGTTGGCTAGCACTCCGGAGTTTCGATGCGCAGAGAGGGTAGGGGTCTCACAGTAGAGCTTTGTTGAAAGCTTAAGGACTAAAGATGATTTTTTTTCTGGAATGTATGTCGTGGATCTATAGTAGAATAAAATACTTTGTTTGAAGGAATTATTTTTGAACTTCTTAAGTCTTAGAATCTCTGAACAAAGTCAAATAGAAAATTTAACAATGTATCATTTTGGCAGGATCATGAGCCATGCGCATCGTGGTAGGCAGCCAGATCCTCACATGGATGAGGATGAGCTTGACCCTGACATTCGTAAATCTCTACACAGATCTCAGCCAGGTCCCTTCAAGGGTGAAGGGGAACACTTAGGTGAGGCTGTAGAAAAGTGGATCGAAGCTATGGAGGAGTACTTCAATGTCACAGGTTACAATGATAAAAGTAAGATGGCTCTTGCCAAGCTGAAGATCGTAGAGACAACCATAGTAGCATGGAGGAACCACTCCAAGTCAAACCGCTTAGATCAGAACACCCAGATGTGGGATGATCTCAAGACCTACCTCAGAAAGAGATTTTGTCCTCGAGGCTTCTCGAAAACAAAAATGAATGAGTTTCTTGAGCTAACCCAGGGGAGATGAACTACGAAGAAATATCACCAGGCATTCGCTCTCCTCCTCAAATACTCGCCACCGCTGGATGAAGAACATTTGATGGCCAAGTTCATTCAGGGAATGAACAAACCCTTGGATACCTTGGTGAAGAATGCTAAGCCAGTTTTTATGGCCGAAGCTATGTGGATGGCAAAGGATTTTGCCAAGGCCTTTGTTGTCAATAGGGATTTCATTAACGTCTTCACAATTTCGTGATCACGTTAACAAAACCTGTTATTAACATATTAAAACTTGTGATCACATTGTATATTCACATGACCTGAGCAATGACCTGCCAAAACCTACTAGTCCCGTAACCCCACCGGTGTCTTGATTTTCTCGGTGGGCCCGCCGGGAAAACAAAAGAACCCCGGCGGGGTTCTGTCATGTTTATAAACATTGCCCGACACCCATCGTGCAACTTTTGGGGAGATAGTCCTTGTTTTGGGGGGGCGTGATATCTCTCCTCAAAGTACTTCCTCAAAGTACTTGTAGAGCTCTCGAGTTGCTATCTCTTGGGAAGAACATCCTTATCTTAGGGGTTGTCGTCTTTCCTTGTAGGCACTCCTAAGGCTATTGAGCCACTCGTCCTTAGTTCTTTTTGAATTGGGGGTAGGGTGTGGTTCGTAGCTAATACTTGCGGAGATTTAGGGACAAAGTTGGAGTCATTCAGCTTTGCATTTGAGCTACATAGGTAATCTACCTCATTTTGCTTTATGAATGGTTTGATGGAGCCAAGAGTCCTGCTTAGGGACTTGTATTGGTTCTTGATACTTGATATAGTTTAGAGCAGACAAGGGTCTATTGTCCTATACTAGAGTATTGGGCAAGTATAGATCTTTGGTTTTCTTTGTGAATGTTAGAGAAGGTCTATTGTCCTATACTAGAGTATTGGGCAAGCATAGATCTTTGATTGTGTAAAGTATCCTTAATTGGGTACAAAAGGCATCCTTCATTGGGGGTGCAATGTGCATGATAGTTTCAAAGTAGTTTTGTAGTCAGACCTTGCAAAATAGTTTCGAAGTAGTTTTGTGTTATGTGATGATCTTTTGTGTTTGTCAAGATAGTTTCGAAGTAGTTTGTCTACTGATGTATGTTTTGTAATACGTGAGTGACTTTGTTGTTTTTTCATTTGTGTATTCATTGTTATATCCTTGCTTGAATAGGTTATTTGAGATGGAGGACAATGTTGGATCCAGTGATACCTCCAATAGAGTCCAAATTCCAAATAGGAGGAAAAAAAAGGCACCTGGGATAGAGTGGTAATATGCAATTAACGTCGCTGATTGATTCATAGATTGGGAGTGTAAGCTATGTCACACAGTAAAATCAAGTGGGGCGCCTTGACTAAGAGAACACTTTTTAGGTGGAGCGAAGAAAAAGTCATATACCCACCCCTCTGCACCTGCAGTGGCCAAACGCATAAGAGAAGAAATTCAAAAGAAAGATTCAAGAAAACATTACACTCCTACCGTTAATGTATCAAGGCAGCAAGAACACTGTTGTTCTAATCATCAAACTCTAGCTACATCGCTTGCTTGTACTCCGAACGTCAATGTGCAACCAGAAAGTAATCTACCCAGTGCATCTTCCTACAAGCGGAACTTTGACGTAGGAAATATACCCATGCGTCAAACTTCATTACAAGGTCGGCTCGATGATGCACAACTTGCCCTTGCTGAAGCGATTTACTTTTCTGGGAGTACTATGATGATGGTGGACAGTGAGCATTGGAAGAGAGCATGGAAGAAAATTGGTGAGTTTGGACCAGGGTTTTCACCACCTACGTACCATGCTATGCGAAATGATCTATTAGAGAAATGTTATGCGCAAGTAAAAGAACATGTACAAAGAATAATTCTTAGCAATATAGAGCTTTCTGGATGTAGTATAGTAAGTGATGGATGGTCCAATGTACAAAGAAAACCATTAATTAATATAATGGTTATTTCACCTAGAGGTGAGACTTTCATCCATGCCATGGATTCTGCTGGTTCAATCAAAACTGGGGCTTACATTGCTCAAGTCATTGGCTCTGTGATAGAGGAAGTGGATGCCAAAAATTTAGTCCAAATCGTCATGGACAATGCAAAGAATTGCAAGAATGCATCCAAAATCCTAAAGCGGCACTATCCACATGTTTTTTCGGTAGGCTGTAGCCTGTAATACTCATAGTTTGAATCTTGTATTAAAAGATTGGTATAAAAGTGATGATACCAAATGGTTTGCCTCAATCGTCGACACTACTCGGCCAGCTTGTGAGATTCATTCTCAAGAGACAGAGAGATATTTTTCGACCTCGCATGTCAGTTATGTTAAAGCTTCCAGCGGAGACTAGGTTTTGCACTTACTTTTACACTTTTGAGTCTCTTCTTCGAAATAAAGATGCAGTTTGCAAAACATTTACATGCATGACATTTCATGAGATTGGGAGAGCACTCAACTTGAAAAAGTGAAAGAGAAAATCAAAGTCTTGAAGGCAGCGCTTACGAGAAGAACAGTGTGATGGATGCATACCATGTAATTATGCCTGTTATGTATGCCATACGAAGTCTTGATCAAAGAGCGCCTAATCTCGGGAAAGCATGGATGCAATGGTGGACTGTCTAGTGGAGTTTGGAGTGTCCTGAGAAATTAGAGCATTCAGTGGTGGAAAAGCAATGGCGTGTACCATTCTCCAGTAGACAAAGAAAAGTCCTATTGAAGTACTTCCATGCTAGATGGATTGGAGCGCATTCACCACTACACAGTGCTGCTTACATGCTAGATCCTGAATACTGGAATATGGATTTGATGTCCAATGTTGAGGTGGTTCAAGATTTTTATAAAGTGGTAAACACTTTTTATAATAATGTTGATGATCGTGTAAAGTGCATAAAGGAGATGACCTCATTTCGATTGAAAGAGGGTTTATTTTCTAACTCCCTTGTTCAACAAATGGCTAAAGAGCAGCCTGCATGGAAGTGGTGGATGATGAATGGTGGGTGGTGAGCACTATGCTTTATTGCGCAACCTTGCGATGATCGTGTAAAGTGCATAAAGGAGATGACCTCATGTCAATTGAAAGAGGGTTTATTTTCCAACTCCCTTGTTCAACAAATGGCTAAAGAGCAACCTGCATGGAAGTGGTGGATGATGAATGGTGGTGAGCACTATGCTTTATTGTTGCGCAACCTTGTGATGAAGGTTCTACGTTAGTGCTCTTCAAACTCAGGCTCAGAAAGAAACTGGAGCATGTACAAATATATTCACAATACTATTCGCAATCGACTTCTTGCAGATCGAGCAGATAAACTTGTTTACATGTATTGCAATGAAAAGATCTGGCGAGACATTGAAAGCGAAGAGTATGAAGAAGATATGCCCAGATGGATGTACGATTGTGATGATGTAGTAGACGAGAACTTTGATGTTGGACGTACATCGTGCACTAGCCTTGAGATAGAAGACAATTTGGACATTAACTTAGATGAGCTTAATTTAGCAGACGAGAGGGTAAACGGTGAAAGAATTTTGGAGCAAGATACTGACATAGAGGAAGAAGCCATTTCATTAATTTCATAAAAAATACTTGTACAAATGATTGTATTTGGAGAAATTATCAATACAAAAGTAGGATTTATGTCTTTCTTAGCTTTCATTTTGAAATAAATTGTGAATTACACTAGGAGTTGCATCTAAAGGTCCTGGTGGTTTATATTCGCTAGCCATGCCGAACACTGTATAAATACCTTGATTTATTGGGACACTACATAATGCACGTGAAAATACTTTGCATGTGCCTCACTAAACATATTAAGTGGTAGTAGTGTCCACAGGGCAGTATATACTGGCTGCTCGACCCATCGAATACTTTGTAACATACAGGACATTGGGGGGTGGAGGAACTAGTAGCCTCAGTAGAAACTCCCACAAGATCAGGATGTATCAAAGAATGAGAGATGTGGTTCCCTTGGCGCACAGGAGCTATACGCGAAGAGATGGTCTGTACATCTTGGCTGATCTTTGTGAGCTGCACTTGAATCCCTCTATTGGCCGAGGGAGGAGTTGACGCTTGAGATAATCGTACAGCTTCTTTCTCCTTCTCTGCTAGTTGTGCCCCTAAGCTTTCTTTGACCTTGTTTAACTCCAATCCAGCACCCTCCACCATGAGAGCAAGTTCCTCCCTTGTGAATGTCACTGTCTCTTCACGTATGTCGTGGGTGCTGACAGTGGCCTCTTTGGAGGCGAAGTCCACTGGAGTTTCTAGGATAAATTGTGCATATAGCATCTTAGCAAAATAGAGTGGAGCATCGGCGTTATGGAGAGGACCACCGTAAACCTCCAAGAAAATGTGCTCGGCATTAATTTTGATATCATTATGAGTGCAATGCGAAACCTTCCATCTTCCCTTCTTAATCTCGCCATCTAGACATGGCCATATTTCCTTGATTATCTCTGTGGTTACGCGTTTATTTATGTCTTTCCATTGGGCATAAGTAGGATTTGTCCATTTCAATAACCTGCATGCTGTTCTCGTAGCTTCGCGGGCTGTCAGTCTATGTGCAAGGGCCTTCATTCGCTCATATGCCTTCTCGGCTAACTCTTGATGCTCGTTTGCTTGTGCTTCTGCCATATCTGCATGAACGTAAATGACTTTAGGATTTTAATGAACTATAAAGATCAACGTAAGATAAATTGACCATTACCCTCAAAAACTTAAAGCTTAACACCACGAGATGAGATATGAATTGCAAAGACTCAATGAGAAATATCCACTTGACTCAAAGAATATTTCAAACAATGCGCGCACATCAAATTTTAAAGAGAAAACATAAACTTCAACACCACAAGAGGAGAGATATATTGCAAAGACTCAATGAGAAAATATTTCAAACAGTGCGCACATATCAAATTTTGAAGAGAGACAAACAAAGAGCCATTCTTGAAACTAAATCTCCTGATACTGTTAAATTACAAAATTGGGGTGAATGACACCGATAGCTCTACAAGAGGATTTTGTGCCCTCGTCGGGTCAGTATTTAGTGATCTAAAAAATTCCACTACTTGCAAAATAGATTTTCGCTCGTCGCGATTAGGTAGACACATCCAATTTTTGACTCTATAAATAATAGTATCCATGGTAACTTTGTCGTAGTAGGAACTATTGTCCATCCACCACTCTTGTACTTTCTGCCAAAAGTCATATAAAATTTGTAATAAATACCCTAAAGCAAAAACATCATATGCAGGAGTGTATGCATCTACCGAAAACGGATCATAAATTTCCGGGGCTATCCAGGGTTCTTGTGTCTACAAAATTGAGAGACATCCATTTTTTGGGCACTCTCAGCAGTAACCCCCAATCGATAATACCTACGCGTGGCTTCAAGTCTTTTGTAAAATCCAACACTACATTGAATGGATGTAGGTCGGTATGTACAATTCCTTCCAAATGTGCTGCCGCTAGGCCTTCCACTAGGGCATGCATAATATGTGGCATGGTTATTACTATTTGTTTTATTTTAGAAAGTTCTAGATGACTTAAAGTAATATTATCGGGCGGGGGTTTTCTCCATCCTCGATCCAAACGAAAAATTACTCTGGTGAACTCACTGAATCTAAAGGGGACCTTCAGAAGAGTATCACCAAGCGAGCCGCCATTATAGTATGAGAAAATAGTAATCCAAGGAGATTCTTTTGTGAAGGCAATACACCTGACAATTGATGGGTGTAGAACCTGCATGCCCTGCTCTGCCCCTGGAAGCTCTCAAACTTGGCGTTGCCTTCTCCTTTGTAGTGCTTTCCGCAAAAAGTAATGTGCTCTGGCAAAAATGATATACCTCAAACTGTATACTCTTTTACTGTGCCAAAAACACCAGAGCCTATTGTTCGCCCTTCGAGCAGAGCCTCGTGCAGGATGCCAATGAGGTGTGTGCACATAGAATTGTAGATTGTGCGATTAATGGCATCCGTCCCACTCGGATTTGGCTGGCTGGACGTTGCAGCGATGTCCTTGGCAATGTGCACTCTTTTGGGGAGTGACTCTGCATGCATCAAGCGCCTTCATGCGCTTGCTCTTGGCTCTTTGCTCGCTCCATACAACGTCCCATAACTGTAGACGATGCATATTAGCTTCAGGCGGGACAGCATCTCTAAGATCATTGCATGCTACACGCATGCTCCCCAAAATAGTTCGTGTTATATGTTGATGGTTGAAGTCTGCTATCTTTTGTCTATCAAGCAACTCAGCATTGCCTCTGTTGCATGACAAATGAAGATCAATACAAGGATGCAACAAAAAAGACACTTAGGGCTCTTGAAAAGAGTTCAAAGTTGTAGATGAATGTGGGAAGGGGCTTGACAATAATCCCACATGGGAACTTTTGGGAGTTCTAGAATTTTTGTATAAAAGGTGGCCCATTTGAGAGAGGGAGCACACTCTTTGGTCATTTGGTTGAGAGGCTCATAGAGAGAGCTTGCTCCATAGCTCCTTCTCAAGTGCTCTCCCAAGGCTCTCCATCTCCATTCATGCTTTAATCTTGTACTCTCTACTCTCTACATTTTCAATGATATGAGGTTTTTGTCTACACACTTGCTAATCTAGATTTCTTAATGATGTTTTGATTTGTGAGTTGTGCATGTGATGAAGCTTGTGCTTGAAATGATGTGTAGTTGAGGCTTGTGTGATAGCTCTTTGCATGTTAGGTTCTTTGCATAAGTTGTATCTTTGTGCTTAAGTGTAGCCTAATCTTGATGCTTTGATAATGTTAGATTGATGTGTTGATTGTGTTAGATTGATTGCTTGAGTGTTGAGAAGGATTGAGTAGGACTAGAGGTCATTAGTGTGTGGTTAACTCTTCTTCTCCCATTCGGGATAGCCTCTATGCGCTAACCGGGTTGCATTCACGGATTGACAAGTGTGTGGGTTGGAGTGTAGCCTCCGCTATGCTATGATGCCCCAAACAATGGCGCCGCTGCCGGGGAACGCACACCTAAGTTAGTGAAGGGTGTTAACCATTACTTCTTACTAAGTGCTCCATTGATTGCAAAATCGTGGATTAGGGTAGATTAGAGTAGAGTTTGCAAGGGCATTGAGTGTGTGATCTCAAGGGCGCCTTGTGTGTTTTCATTTTTTTGATGAGAAGCAAGAAAAAAATTTAAACCCCATTGCGGTTGAGTAATCCCGCCATTAATCAGAATTTAAGTACTTTCTATTTTTGTATTTTTGCAAGTTGGCAAGAGGTAGGTTGAAAGCATAGGAGGCGACCTTTCTTTTGATGTTTTGTTGTGTTGTTATCGTGTGGGGAGGCATTTCCATAATCGCAGCAAAGAAAAATAAATAGATATAGATATATATATATATATATATATATATATATATCTATATATTCACATATACATTGGCTGTGGGCGGCCAGTTGGAGTGGGCGGCCGGCTTATAGCGAGGAAGAGAACATTTATATACACACTATATTTATACTTCTGACGTGGCAGCTGCATTGAGCGCAGCTTGTATTGAGCGCTGCATTGAGCGCAGCCTGCAGACGAAGGCGTTGGAGTAGAAGTGGGAAGCATAGAAACGTTGACAGCAGAAGGCAGCTTATATATATATATATATATATTATACACTTACGTGAAAGGAAACGAAGGCCAGCTGGTCGCCTGGCTAAGCGAAGGGCGCGGCCTGCAGAGGCGCCTGCAGAGCTAAGGGAGTCGAGGCTGCCAAGTGAAAGCAAGGAGGCGAGGAGGTGGCAAGCAGCGGCTGCTGCTGCCGTAAAGCAAGCGCAGAAGGAAAAATTAAAAAAAATTAAAAAAAAAACAAACAAACGAAGGCTGCAGGGCGGCCGCGTGGAAAAGAAGGGGTCCGTCCAAAGAGGTGGCGTGGAAGGAAGTGCTGGCCGCCGACGAAGGCAAAGGCTTTGCTACAGCCGGTGTGAAAGGGTAGCTGCAGCTGTAGAAGGCGGCGGGCAGCGGAGGGAGAGCGGAAGAAGCGAAGGCAGTTGCTGTAGCAGACAGAAGGCGCAACTGGTGGCTGGCAGCTGGAGGCGACTAAGGCTGCAGCAGTGGAAGGCAGGCCGGCGAAGAAGAAAGAGGAGGGCCGAGGGGCTTGGGCTTCTCAACGCGGCAGCGTCCGCAGCAGCATAAGAAGCGTGGAAGGCGGCGAAGGGCAGTAGCCTGGAGTCGACGTGGAGGCTGCGTGAAGAAGGCCAAGCTGCAACCAGTAGAAGGTGCAAGAAGGCCGAGGCCGGCTCCAAACTGTGGAGGCGCCTGGCCGTTGAAGAGAAAGCGAAGGAGAGAAGGCTATGTGGAGGAGGGGCGGCGAGGAGAGAAGGCGGCAGTCGTGGAGGCATTGAAGTCGACCCGCATGGCTGCAGCGAGAAATCCGGAGCGAGCTGATAAGGTTAGTGGAATTTTTATTTTTTTTAATTTTTTTAATTTTTTTATTTTTTAAATTGTTAATTTTTTTGATTATTTCTTTGTTAATTGAAGAAAAAAATAAAAAAAGAAATTAAAAAAAACCATAAAACAATAAATTTTAAAAAAAAAGGGAGAGAAAAAAAAGAGAGAGAAAAAGCAAAAAAGGAGAGAAAAAAAAAGAATAAAAAATTTTTAAAAAAAACAAGAAAACAATTATTTTTTTTTCGTATTTTGAGTCCAATTTTCATTTCTTAATTTTGCATAAGTAAAGTAACTTGCATTTTTTTGAGAATTTCTGTAAATTGTGTGCATATTTAGTATTTTTAGTGTAATTCATATTTTGTGTAATTAGTACGAAATTTATTAGTTTAAAAAAACAAAAACAAAAAAATACAACAAAAAAATATTTTTCCTTTTTAAAAAAAAAGAAATAAAAAGAAAGAAAAAAAAAGAAAAAAAGAAAAAAAACCATAAAACAATAAATTTATTTTTTTTAAAGGAGAGAAAAAAAAGAAAAAAATAATTTTTATTTTTGTATTTTGAATCCATTGTTCATTTTTTAAATTTTTGTAAAATTTTGCAAAATTAAAGTAGCTTGCATTTATTTATTTTTTTTTTTAGAATTTTTGTAATTGCGTGCATAATTAGTAGATTCATATTTTGGTACGAAATTTATTAGTTTAAAAAAAAACAAAAAAACAAAACAAAACAAAACAAAAGGAAAAAAACAAAAGAAGACAAAAGAAAATTTTTTGATTTTTTAGGAGTCTACTTTTTTGCATAATTTGTAATTCTTCATTCTTTAATTTTTTGCATAATTAGTTTAACCTGCATTTTTTTAATTTTTGTAACTTTGTGCATAATTAATATTTTTTAGTGTGATTCATAATTTTGTGTATATTATTAAAAAAATAAAAAAAATAAAAATCATTAAATCATTAAAAAAAACATTTAAAAAACAAATAATAAAAAATAGGATAGATATTACACTACACATATTCTTTTTAGTTGCCTTTAGTGGTTAGGTAGGGTAAAATATATATATATATACATATATATATATATTTTTATCAAAAAAAAATCAAAACACAAAAACCAAAACCAAAACAAAACAAAAACACATTAAAAAAAAAACCCATTTTTTTTTTGACCTTATGCACTTGCGGTCGGGACGTCTTGTAGATTCTGCCATAGGGCCTAGGGCACCTTCTCGAGTACCTACGCAAGAAAGTGGAACCCAATCGGTAGGCAATTTGGCAGATATTGCTGAAACCCTTTCGGAATCCCAATCCGATACCCTTTCCTCTAGAACAACTAGTTCATTGTCCATGGACAATCTAGGGCCGACAAATAGTCATCCCGTAGCCCCAAATAGAACACCCTCAAGATCCTTTAATCCATTTGAAGCCGACACCATGGGGTTAACACTCAATGTGAGACTCCAATATGTCTACACAAATGCTCAAGGAGCTGAGATCTTTAGGGATCCACAACAACGGTATCTTGTTAAGATAGCCGACATATTCTCAGAACTTGAAAGAGCACCTCTAGTCAATGACCAGGGTAACATGTACATGGGTGGAGATGGTGTTCGCTACGAAGTCACCTACCATCCAGAAAAGGTAGACAAATTAGGGGAGCTCTCTAAAACCGAGTTCTTAGACTTATCAGAACTTTCCAGAGCAAGGGTGTCTAGAGATGATTGGCTCATCGAGCCTGACATGCCTGGACCATCCAATGCCCAGTCCTCAAAGCCATCCATAGGTGATTTACTTCTTGTAGATCTAAATTTGGAAAGGGATAGGAAAGGCAAGAGCAAACTGGATCAGGGGGCTGAATGCCAATGGGAGTTTGTACGACAAATTCCTGTGACTAAGGTCTTACAGGATGACCCACTTCAAGAGGTCTATAAGGACTCGTTAGAGGGATATTATGCCACAACTAAATTGCCACAGCTAGATCTTCCTCTAGCACTGGTAGTGGTAGTTGAGAAGCTGGCAGGACACATGAACAGAATAGTTGATAAATGGGCCAATGAATACCGAACCTTAGATTGGAAAGAGATTATGGAACTCACGTGGAAAGGACAACCATTATTCATGGAAGTGTTCTCAACAAATACAGCCAAACCAGGAGAGACAGCCTTTCTTGGAGAAACTGTTGCTCCTCCCCTACGAGAGTTCACTAGAGAGGGACCTTTAACATCTAAGTGGACCACTGCTAGTAGCCCAACTCTAGCACCAAGATATCGTCCTACACCAAATGTGCGACCACAGGTCACATCACACCAACATCTTTCTCATTATAACAATAGGAGGAGAGAGGAGCCAACTCGGCTTCCTATAAATGCACCTCCTGAAACGAGGGTGACAAGATCTTTGGAAGGGTTTGGTGAGGCTGGTAATAGGGTACCCACACCAATTTTGGAAACATGTGGACCATCTTTCCAAAGAGAGGAACAATTTCCACTAAGAGCGAGAGGCCGTAGGCCCTATGACGAGTATTCACGACAAGTAAGGCCATCAACTCTTCAGAAATTGGTTAAGAAGTATGAAGGGTCGGGAGATCCATACGACCATGTAGCAGCTTTTAGGCAAGCAGTTCGAGCTGAGCAAGTGGCTGACAAGCATACTCAAATAGAAGGGTTTGGACTCACTCTTGAGGGAAAAGCCCTTGCTTGGTTTCAGGCATTAGAAGCTTCAGACAAAACTTCTTTACGAGTTTTGGAAGAGAGATTCATTGCTGCTTTTTCTTTGATGGGAATTCAACATGACACGGTAGCACACATCTACTCTTTCAAGCAAGGCGAGAATGAGAGTGTTAGAGACTGTGTAAATAGAATGAAGCAGTACATTAATCGTTGCCCAGAAGATGAGAAGCCCGCCCAAAGTCGATTAATTTCTCTCTTCTTAAAAGGCCTCAAAAATTCAACACTGCATACACATCTCTATGCAAAGAAGCATACAAATTTCAATGAGTGTTGCCATGATGCTATGGATTTCACCGATAACTTCAAGTTCCAAGATGGTTCTGGCCCAGAGGTGAAACCTAGAAATCAATGGGGTGATGACCAAAGTTCAGGGTCTAGCGCGCTAGTAAATCCAGACCAGATAGCTAACCTAGTACTAAGGAGATTGGGACAGACCTATCGTCCACCCATGCAGCCAGAACAACAGCAGCAGAGAATGAGGAGTATACTTCCTACAGGTCCTCATCTTTGTGGAGCATGTGGCGGTGACCATAAAACAGAGGACTGTAATACCTTTTCTCCTCTAGTCACAAACCAACCCACAAAGAAGTGGTGCCAAGCCTGTGCTTGGAACTTTACCCATACCACACAGGAATGTACTCGCATTGCGAGAATGAGACAGGAACGTGAGCAGCCAAGGGGTGGAGTGGCTCCACAAATGTATCAACAGTATACTAGTTTTGAACGTAAGCCACCGATGACACAAGAACAAGCACGACCTGTTCTTGGTGCTCAACCTCCTGCACCAGGGACTGCTCCTGTGAGGATTGTTGACTATGACAATTCAAATATGTGTAGAGAATTGGTAAACCCCGGCTATGTGGAGGAAGAATATGTATCATATTCATCCAAAGAAAATATCTTTGAAAGTCCCGCATACCCAAGCCCAGCACTGGACGCTCAATCAGGGGAACAAAACTCTTTAATACGGTCCATTTGGGAAAAATGGGGCAAACCAGCTATTAGGAGTACGAGGATGCGCTTGCAGCTAGCAGATGGAAGCTTAGAACATCCCCTTGGTCTGCTTGAGAACATATTGGTCACCACATGTGGGATTGAATATGAGCACACCTTTGCAGTAGTGGATTTTGGAAAACATCCAAACTACGAAGTGATATTGGGTAGACCATTCATGCGACAATTTAAAATGATTCAAGATTGGGGATACAATTACTTGTACCTCCGACATGATTCTGTCATCACAAGGGTCAACCTAAGGAATCACTCATATCGTGATGTAACAAGGTCTCCAATAGATGAGTTTGATTCCGCTTCATCTGAGGGCTCAAGAGTTACATTGTCAGATGGGCGAGAAGATCTATGGATGTGTGGAGCCTCATGTAGGGATTTCAACACTGAGAGACTTAAGGGTAATCGAAGTGTATCAGACGAGGCATACATTCCACAACCCTTCCCTGAGCATTTAATTGATCCATTAGAATGGAGTCATGTCCTTGCAACATTATCGACATGTGCTTTACCGAAGCCAATTCAATTCTGTGACTCAGATGGATATGATATTGTTCCTATACGAATGGTACAACCACATAACCTTCGAGATGATTTGTACTATAGGAATGCATCCACAACAGCTATGCATGTCGAGGAAGTCTCAGTTGAGAATTTAACACTCAAATTTGTTAATGATGCTGATAAGAAAGAGACACAAGCTCCAAAACAAATGATGTGGATAATTGATGAGTACTCAAGTGAGGGCCATGGCTGGCATGTTCCAACTACTCTAGTTGCTGCTCAAAGAAGGCCAGGCAAGAAAGAATTATCAATGTGGCTACCCAAAGATGCGTACAAACTTGTACCATCTAGTCCAGTTGCCAAACCTCCTAAAAAGCACATCATTTCCAAGCCTAAACCTCGGATTGTTACTCGATGGGTCCCAAAAAATGTGCTCAAAGCACAAGGCTATTATGAGGGTGCAACAACAATTTGGCTTCCAAAATGCCATGGATTGCTAAAGGTAAAAGAGTGTTTCAGAAAGATTCCAAAAGCCACAATTGATTTTCCATACGAGTGGGTGCAAAAGAAATCAACACAAACTCTTCAAGAAAGGAAAGGTGGCTGTGATAGCACCTACAAATCTACTTGTGTTGATCTTCCTAAAACATGTATTGAAACACCGGTTGTCCCGATTTCTCCTTGTTACACAATTCCATCATCAACTGGTGTACCTAAGACACATCCAACTTCAAAGGAGTCACATTTGAGCATAGATTCTAGCATTTCAAAGCCTAAAACCTCTTATCTTGCTCAAATTCCAAGACAATTGATAAAATTCCCACCCAAGAAGGACATACTAAAAACCAAAGATAAGGCATTAACACTACAATTGAAGCTCTTTGGTAGATCAATGTTTGTATAGTGTGGTTCCTTACGCCTTTAGAGAATTATGTTCTTTTTGAGATGATCTCCACCACCAGCGCAAGGGTAAGTTCAACGACTCCATAATAAGATCGACAAGCCAGGGCACTTTTCTCCCACTGGGTTTTTCCCCTCGGCTATATTCGGTGTTTGGCACCAATGGCAAATTTTATTTTTTTCTTTTCTTTTCTTGTTTGTTAATAAAACTTTTTGCAGAAATCTCCGTAAAAAACAAGAGCATCAAACACGCCCCACTAGTCCACCTACCTTGCACACAAATTAGGAAGGGGGGAGACATGCTACGCTTACAAAGATCAAGGAGGAGCAATCTGCACAAAATCAGCAATTCATCAATGCAACCGAACAACATCAACAGGGCACTACAACAGGTGTATTCAACTCTTAATCTCTACTTCTTTTTGTGCTCTTATCTTTCGAATATATGGTTTGCATGTTCACACAATATTGGCTGGTTTGAGTTTTTGATTAGTTGTTAAAATATGGTGAGTGAGTTCTAGAGTCTTAGAAGACTTAGTAAAAGATATTTCTATCTAAAGACAGTGTAGGATATATACCAATGGAGTATGCCAAGTACTTATGTTTTCAAGGTATATTAGTTATCCCTAGTGGTAGTTACCTCTTAGATATGAGCTAGGTGCTAGGAGTAATAAAAATTTATAAAAAAATTATACCCTAAAAAAATATATATCCAAAGTAAATTGAGACATGATGTGTCTACAGCCATGTGAAATGCTTGGTAGGACCTGAGGTTGTCTTAGCACCTTGGGGCCGAGGCCTTGGTTTCCATGGGGTGAACACTGATGTCTAAGAACTTCAGAAGAAGAACTTTGAAGAATCTATCGCCTTGATAGATGTTGGTAGGACTCGGGGGTACACTATGGGCCCTCAAGACCGATGCTTTCATCTTCAAGGGGTACTCCTTAGGTCATAACAGAAAGAAAAAGGGTCTGTCGCCCTTGACTCTGATACCAACTGTGAGATCCTTGTCCCCACCATGCGACGGATTCGGGGTACTAGCAGCGGAAGTAGCACTTCATGCGCAGGGCAGGGACCCACACTTGGGGCCTTGTCCACGGATATCCAGACAAGAGACTAATCCGTCGGTTTTTCCAAAACCGAACCCAGAAAAACTTCCCTTACCCGGAAAGCACGGGCGATTCCACCAAGATAACTTTGTACTCTAACGTAGTCAAGATCATTACTGATCACGCTGATCCGACTGCACCTATAAAGATACTCGGTCGGATCAAGGAAGAAACTTGCACTTGGATCATTGGGATCAACGCTTTTTTTCCCATCAAGAGGCACAGCCGTTGATTCCTATCCATAGAACAATTACTATCTGGGATTTACTTTATCTATCGTAATAACAGAAATTGAGTCTCGATTTACGGATCCATCAGTCCAGCCTAACCCCATCCGATCCCATGGGTTAGCCAACCGCCCAACCACTGTAGTGATAGGATCCAATTTGGAATTTGGTTAGGTTTGTCCCGGGTACCAAGGAAAAGAGTTCCAAGGCCCCCTAGCCAAAAGTTCATGCAAACATAAAACTAGCCACACCACTTACACACCCAATATGAAATTGCCTTTTTCTTAGCATCAGCTAACTTTAAAACAATCCTTTAATGAAACCATAGTACCACTGATCACAATCTTCCAATTTATCCGGTTGATTCATAATTTCCCATCATTCCTTCATAAGAGTATCTATGGCATCATTGGCAACTAGAACGCTCACCACCTGTCCACACAGGGGCCTTTTCAATAGTTCCTAGCCCATAATACTCGACAATATAATCACTTATAAAAATCAAGATGGACTCTCGTTGAAGATCAGCAAGATCAACCAACAGATCCATATAAAGAGCCATGGACTCATCCATTGAAGACCAGCAAGGTCAATCAACCAGATCCATGACCCGTTTCACAAAACAACTCTTACTCCTTGTTTCAATATCTTCCTCGATGCACGCGTGGGTATCCTGGGCGACCCAGAGCCCGAGCACCGTATGGTCAGCACCCTCTAGGATCCTTCGCAGGTGACCTAGCGCTTCACTCATAGGCCGCTTCCTTGGTCCCTCATCCACCGTACCGGAAGCTTACCATTTTAATCGAACCGAGGCTGGTCAAGACCTCGGCCGACCTTGCTACACGAGACGTCCTCCATTGACTCTCCGTCAGCAGTTGCAACTTTATCAGTTAGGTCTCCACGACCTTAATCACAAGACGGTCAAAATGCTTTCCCAGCATTCTTGACATAAAACAGCCATTTACAAACGGTATTTACAACAGTTTACAAATACAGTTTCTATATTAACTCTCATTTTTCCACATTATCCCTCATTAATCCACATTACTTATTCCACATTCCATTTTTATATGTACTGATCCAATCACATCATTTTCCATCTCTTCACTTCAGATTCCTTCACATCACATATCATATATTCACATCCCTATCCACATCCACATCCATATCCATATCCACATCCATTTATATATGTACTCATCTAATCACATCATTTTCCATCTCTTCACTTCAGATTCCTTCACATCACATATCATATATTCACATCTATACATCCACATCTACATCCACATTCACATACATCCACATCCACATTTCCATACATCTACATCCACATTCACATACATCCACATCCATATTCCCATTCACATCTATACATCCACATCCACATTCCCATTCACATCTATACATCCACATCTACATCCACATACATACATACATCCACATCCACATTCCCATTCACATCTATACATCCACATCTACATCCACATATATACATACATCCACATCCACATCCACATTCCACATTCACATCTATACATCCACATCTACATCCACATTCACATACATCCACATCCACATCCACATTCCCATTCACATCTATACATCCACATTCACATCTATGCATATACATCCTCATGCATACATCCACATTCACATTCACATCTATACATCCACATCTACATTCACATCTATGCATATACATCTTCTTGCATACATCCATTTTCACATTCATACATCCACACTCCCATCTCCACATCCACACATCCACATACATACATCCATTTCCACATTCCCATTCATATAACCCCATATGCCTTCACATCTAATCTTTTACATCACATCCATTCTCGCCCTATCACAACCCATATACATCTTATCCTATCACATACACTTCTTACCTCATCCCATACACATCTTAATTCATCTTATCACCTCCTAACTTATTTCATAAGCATCTTATCACCTCTTATCACATCTTATACACTTCTTATCACATCCTATCACATCTCATTTCTATTTATAGAATACAAGAGAATTCTTATATTTGATATAAGATTTCTTTACACATTTATTTATGCATAAATTCCATTTAAGGAGATTAATACTTTCGAAGTAAAAAATCAATCTTTTATGCATCTTCCTATGCATAAATTCATTTTAAATGAAAATGACACTTTTGAATTAAAATTCAATCTTTCATGCATCTTCCTATGCATGAATTCAATTTAGATGAGAATGACACTTTTGAATTAAAATTCAATCTTTCATGCATCTTCCTATGCATGAATTCAATTTAGATGAGAATGACACTTTTAAATCAATCTTTTATGCATCTTCCTATGCATAAATTCAATTTGGTAGGAATTACACTTTTAGAATAAAAGAATTTCTCTTATGCATCTAAGTTATGCATAAAATTCCTTTATGATGAAAATCACACTTTTAGTATAAAAAGAATATCTTTTATGCATACTTCTATGCATGAAATCCAAATATGATAAAAGTAACACTTTTATAATAAAATAATCAACTCTTATGCATACTTAATATGCATGAAATTCAATTGTAATATAAGTAACACTTTTATAATAAAATAATCAGCTTTTATGCATACCTCTATGCATGAAATTCAATTGTGATAAAAGTAACACTTTTATGTTAAAATAATAATCTTTTATGCATACCTCTATGCATGAAAATAAAAATGATGAAAGTAACACTTTTTATTTAAAAATTTATCCATTATGCATACTTCTATGTATGAAAATAAAAATGATAAAAGTTACACTTTTGATATAAAAACTTATCCTTTATGCATAATATAAAAATTTAATTTCTCCATGATTACAATGAAATTCTTTCAATTAATCTAGGATGATAATTTCTAGAATATGGTAGGAAGTCCTCTTTTTATGCTTTGAATGAAATTATTTTATGCGTAATTTTTATAAAAATTTTGCCATAGCTCCGCTGCTATGACTGATAAATCTCAATTTTTCTAAGGGATAAAGCTTATCATTAAGAAAATAATTAGAATGGTCTCTAATTGGATCATCAATCCATAATGGATTGAATCATCAATATACATAAACTAAAAGCATAGAAAAAAGCCATTAATTTGGCCTCAAGCATACCTTAATATTGGGTTAAGGAAAAGCTTTATGAAAAGCTTGATTTGGAATTAGAATGGGTCATGAGTATGACCATTTCTTGAGTGAGAGAGAGAAATTACATAAAAACCATTAGAATTTAAACATAAATGGAAATTAACTTCAATAGCATTTATTAAATTATGTAACTCTGCACTACTATTCACCAATTAACTTCAATAGCATTTAAAAAACCATACCAATTAAGCTTCTCAAGCTTGAGAGGGGTTGAGAAGAGAGAAACATTGAGAAATTATAGAAAAGATCAATATTCACTAATTACCTTACAAATTACTTGATTCTTTGTTCACGGTAGAGGCCCCCAACCAATCAATTGGTTAAGTATGTTGATGGAGCCACTAATGGGGATTGAAGAAAGAGGGAGGCTCCAAAAACTAGTGAATTATTAATGAATTCACAGTTCTTGGCTTAGTTGGAGTAGAGTAACGATGCATAAACACTATATATTTTTCAACAAGGGGGAGGCTTCTATTTATAGGAAAAATTGAGCTCCTAACCAAACAAACTGATTCTAGAATTTTCCAAATCAGTTTGGTCAATTTTTGACCATTTTTAGGTCAGTTAAGCTAACTTTTTGGAACTAGACTTGAATGAGGAGAGAGGAGAGATGAAATATCTCAATTTTTATGAGTTTAAAACTCATTCAAGCATGTGAAATATGCACCTCCTTTAAAGAACTCCCCTTCCTTACATATGTGTCATAATGGAATCATTTTAATATTGCTCATAGTTTTTTTTTTACTAATAAACCTTGTACATTTTCAACTCTTCATCTTATGTGAAATATGCACCTCCTTTAAAGAACTCCCCTTCCTTACATATGTGTCATAATGGAATCATTTTAATATTGCTCATAGTTTTTTACTAATAAACCTTGTACATTTTCAACTCTTCATCTTATGTGAAATATGCACCTCCTTTAAAGAATTCCCCTTCCTTACATATGTGTCATAATGGAATCATTTTAATATTGCTCATAGTTTTTTACTAATAAACCTTGTACATTTTCAACTCTTCATCTTATGTGAGCATTTACTCATTTTTGGGTATCTTCTTTTACAAATTGGATTTATCTCCTCCTCCCTACACATGGATTGATGCTATTGGCCCATAGGAACCTAATTGGACCATAATCCAAAAATTTCTGAAAATCTAGACCCTTAGGCTAAGGTCCTTTATACCCATTTCCAATTAATTCCAATTGCATATTGGAAAGTTCTTTTTGAATTTCTGTTTCAGGGGAACTTATTTTAATAAGATGAGATAATTTTCTATTCAAAAATATTAAAATTCTAAATATTCTCTCTCTAGAATATTCTCTCTCTCTAGGTTAAAACAGTTAGGAACAAGTCTTTTATATTTCTGAAGAGGGATTGATAACAGGAGAAGATGCTGGACATTTTGAGAGGCTGGGGAGGAATCTTACATTCTCTCCCACTTGAAAAACGCGAGATGCCCTCATCTCGCAAACTGGGGATAATTTCGCAAGATGCACAAGTATGAGACTGAGAGAAATTTTTTTAATTAAGATTAATCACCAATTAAAAAAGTCTCAAAGAGAGTAAGATTCAAGACAAGAACAAGATTTAAACTTTATTCATTCTTGGAACATATACAGTAAAGATAGAAGAACTCTTTACACTTCCATAAGCCCGTCCATCATATGATCACAAAAGCAGCACTCACAAGCTGCGCATGTATAAGGTAACTTATCTATGGGAATAATTATGTTGGTTATTACCGCACCTATCTCAGTGGTATGAGGTGATCTAACAAAAGGACCTCTGAGAGGCAATCCAAAAATGGGGTAAAGGCATATCTTCTCATGAGGAAGAAAACACGCCAGTAAGAAGACCCGCTCAGAAAACCCAAGATGCCTTGATCTCATGACGCAGTAGTATCGGGGACCCAAACCCAAAGCTTTAATAACCATGGCTAAGCGGACATTGTTACGAAAGTGCTGCTGACCCCAGGGTGTTACCCTAGTTATGTCTTGATAGGTCCGCCATTTGGTCTGAGCTACAGAAGTTCCCAAGTCAGGGAAAAGTGAGCGCTCATACTGTTCTATAAAATCCTTCTTCACAGACTCACTTGCGTCTTGAAGGTGAGGAATCATTATGGATAAAACTAATTCTTGTTGCCAAGCCATGAAGGAGATTAAGAAAGAAAGGAGATCGATGGGAGTAAGATTACTATGAACGACAAGTAAAAGTTACGACTTATATAAAGGAAGGAGGTAGCGTAACTTAGAAGCTACGGTAACTTGCCACTGAAGTTTTACCGTCTTTCCATGATTTGGGTTTGGCACATTTTTCTATAGAAGGCATTCAAAACTTTGAGATGAGGAGACAAAAGAAGTTCGTAAGCTAAATCACCTACTTTCTTTGGTCCACAATATCTCGGAGATAACTTCTTATACTTCCCAAGAGATAAAGAACTTCTTTTGGGCCGTACTCGAATGAAGACCAAAACCTTGATATCCAAAACATCGATTCTCACTTCTGAACTCATTGTTCTGAATCCTTAAAACAGGTGGGACTCTTGAGAAGTATTCAGGGAAAAGGTTCTTCCTTTTTTAAACAGAATCTTTCTTTTATTTTAGAGAGAGAATAATTATAAGATCAGAAAGGGAGATTCTTACTTCTGTATACCTCGAAGGCTGGGGGATGAATCTTACATTCTACCCCACTTAAAAAGTGCGAGATGTCCTCATCTCGCAAGGTAGAGGACAACTCTTTTTCTTAAGATCCAATTTTATTCTGGGGTTCCTTGTATTCTGGTCAACCCAACAGTGTACTGGGATAAATATCCCTTAGAACTCATCATTAAATAATAATTCATTCAGATCATATCATTCATATCTTTAACATGATAAAGGTCCATTAGACCGAAAAATTTCCTTCTGAACATTCCTCCACGGGAATTTCAGTCAAGTAAGTTCTCAATTTGTCATCCCTTAAGTGTTAACTTGATCTAACGGTCAAGTGTTAACAGTAGCAATTTGACAGCACAATCCACTAACCTCATAGTGATTTGCTGAAATCATTATCATCATTTATCATCACTCACAGCAGGGACTCGTCCCATTCATCCTCATTGTAGTTTTGCTCAGGTTATTATATTTTAACTAAATTTCAGAAATCATCATTTTTCAATCAGAATCCAAATCAATTCATCTGTTCTCAAACAAAATTAAAATCATATCAACCACATTCGAAATCATCATCTGGATAGCATTAACGCTTATAATTTCAAGTCTTGGATTTACTCGTATATACTGCCGGTAAAGAGCTGCAGTTATATCCTCGGTATATACGGGTCGTCATAATACTTGGAACTATAAGGTAAATACCATCATGTCTAGGCCTCAAGCAAGTCAGGGTTCCATATAATTACGGTACTTCCATTTGAAGACCCAATTACTAATTTATGAATTTTGAGATTGAATATCAATTTGTATGAATTATATCACATAATTACAACCTTTTTGATTCTTGATAAATTTTTGATATATTTGGCTTCTCGGTTGATCCTTATTAACCAAAAAGCTCTGATACCAACTGTGAGATCCCTGTCCCCACCATGCGACGGATTCGGGGTACTAGCAGCGGAAGTAGCACTTCATGCGCAGGGCAGGGACCCACACTTGGGGCCTTGTCCACGGATATCCAGACAAGAGACTAATCCGTCGGTTTTTCCAAAACCGAACCCAGAAAAACTTCCCTTACCCGGAAAGCACGGGCGATTCCACCAAGATAACTTTGTACTCTAACGTAGTCAAGATCATTACTGATCACGCTGATCCGACTGCACCTATAAAGATACTCGGTCGGATCAAGGAAGAAACTTGCACTTGGATCATTGGGATCAACGCTTTTTTCCCCATCAAGAGGCACAGCCGTTGATTCCTATCCATAGAACAATTACTATCCGGGATTTACTTTATCTATCGTAATAACAGAAATTGAGTCTCGATTTACGGATCCATCAGTCCAGCCTAACCCCATCCGATCCCATGGGTTAGCCAACCGCCCAACCACTGTAGTGATAGGATCCAATTTGGAATTTGGTTAGGTTTGTCCCGGGTACCAAGGAAAAGAGTTCCAAGGCCCCCTAGCCAAAAGTTCATGCAAACATAAAACTAGCCACACCACTTACACACCCAATATGAAATTGCCTTTTTCTTAGCATCAGCTAACTTTAAAACAATCCTTTAATGAAACCATAGTACCACTGATCACAATCTTCCAATTTATCCGGTTGATTCATAATTTCCCATCATTCCTTCATAAGAGTATCTATGGCATCATTGGCAACTAGAACGCTCACCACCTGTCCACACAGGGGCCTTTTCAATAGTTCCTAGCCCATAATACTCGACAATATAATCACTTATAAAAATCAAGATGGACTCTCGTTGAAGATCAGCAAGATCAACCAACAGATCCATATAAAGAGCCATGGACTCATCCATTGAAGACCACCAAGGTCAATCAACCAGATCCATGACCCGTTTCACAAAACAACTCTTACTCCTTGTTTCAATATCTTCCTCGATGCACGCGTGGGTATCCTGGGCGACCCAGAGCCCGAGCACCGTATGGTCAGCACCCTCTAGGATCCTTCGCAGGTGACCTAGCGCTTCACTCATAGGCCGCTTCCTTGGTCCCTCATCCACCGTACCGGAAGCTTACCATTTTAATCGAACCGAGGCTGGTCAAGACCTCGGCCGACCTTGCTACACGAGACGTCCTCCATTGACTCTCCGTCAGCAGTTGCAACTTTATCAGTTAGGTCTCCACGACCTTAATCACAAGACGGTCAAAATGCTTTCCCAGCATTCTTGACATAAAACAGCCATTTACAAACGGTATTTACAACAGTTTACAAATACAGTTTCTATATTAACTCTCATTTTTCCACATTATCCCTCATTAATCCACATTACTTATTCCACATTCCATTTTTATATGTACTGATCCAATCACATCATTTTCCATCTCTTCACTTCAGATTCCTTCACATCACATATCATATATTCACATCCCTATCCACATCCACATCCATATCCATATCCACATCCATTTATATATGTACTCATCTAATCACATCATTTTCCATCTCTTCACTTCAGATTCCTTCACATCACATATCATATATTCACATCTATACATCCACATCTACATCCACATTCACATACATCCACATCCACATTTCCATACATCTACATCCACATTCACATACATCCACATCCATATTCCCATTCACATCTATACATCCACATCCACATTCCCATTCACATCTATACACCCACATCTACATCCACATACATACATACATCCACATCCACATTCCCATTCACATCTATACATCCACATCTACATCCACATATATACATACATCCACATCCACATTCCACATTCACATCTATACATCCACATCTACATCCACATTCACATACATCCACATCCACATCCACATTCCCATTCACATCTATACATCCACATTCACATCTATGCATATACATCCTCATGCATACATCCACATTCACATTCACATCTATACATCCACATCTACATTCACATCTATGCATATACATCTTCATGCATACATCCATTTTCACATTCATACATCCACACTCCCATCTCCACATCCACACATCCACATACATACATCCATTTCCACATTCCCATTCATATAACCCCATATGCCTTCACATCTAATCTTTTACATCACATCCATTCTCGCCCTATCACAACCCATATACATCTTATCCTATCACATACACTTCTTACCTCATCCCATACACATCTTAATTCATCTTATCACCTCCTAACTTATTTCATAAGCATCTTATCACCTCTTATCACATCTTATACACTTCTTATCACATCCTATCACATCTCATTTCTATTTATAGAATACATGAGAATTCTTATATTTGATATAAGATTTCTTTACACATTTATTTATGCATAAATTTCATTTAAGGAGATTAATACTTTCGAAGTAAAAAATCAATCTTTTATGCATCTTCCTATGCATAAATTCATTTTAAATGAAAATGACACTTTTGAATTAAAATTCAATCTTTCATGCATCTTCCTATGCATGAATTCAATTTAGATGAGAATGACACTTTTGAATCAATCTTTTATGCATCTTCCTATGCATAAATTCAATTTGGTAGGAATTACACTTTTAGAATAAAAGAATTTCTCTTATGCATCTAAGTTATGAATAAAATCCCTTTATGATGAAAATCACACTTTTAGTATAAAAAGAATATCTTTTATGCATACTTCTATGCATGAAATCCAAATATGATAAAAGTAACACTTTTATAATAAAATAATCAACTCTTATGCATACTTCTATGCATGAAATTCAATTGTGATATAAGTAACACTTTTATAATAAAATAATCAACTTTTATGCATACCTCTATGAATGAAGCTCAATTGTGATAAAAGTAACACTTTTATGTTAAAATAATAATCTTTTATGCATACCTCTATGCATGAAAATAAAAATGATGAAAGTAACACTTTTTATATAAAAATTTATCCATTATGCATACTTCTATGCATGAAAATAAAAATGATAAAAGTTACACTTTTGATATAAAAACTTATCCTTTATGCATAATATAAAAATTTAATTTCTCCATGATTACAATGAAATTCTTTCAATTAATCTAGGATGATAATTCCTAGAATATGGTAGGAAGTCCTCTTTCTATGCTATGAATGAAATTATTTTATGCGTAATTTTTATAAAAATTTTGCCATAGCTCCGCTGCTATGACTGATAAATCTCAATTTCTTAAGAGATAAAGCTTATCATTAAGAAAATCATTAGAATGGTCTCTAATTGGATCATCAATCCATAATGGATTGAATCATCAATATACATAAACTAAAAGCATAGAAAAAAGCCATTAATTTGGCCTCAAGCATAGCTTAATCTTGGGTTAAGGAAAAGCTTTATGAAAAGCTTGATTTGGATTGAGAATGGGTCATGAGTATGACCATTTCTTGAGTGAGAGAGAGAAATTACATAAAAACCATTAGAATTTAAACATAAATGGAAATTAACTTCAATAGCATTTATTAAATTATGTAACTCTTCACTACTATTCACCAATTAACTTCAATAGCATTTAAAAAACCATACCAATTAAGCTTCTCAAGCTTGAGAGGGGTTGAGAAGAGAGAAACATTGAGAAATTATAGAAAAGATCAATATTCACTAATTACCTTACAAATTACTTGATTCTTTGTTCACGGTAGAGGCCCCCAACCAATCAATTGGTTAAGTATGTTGATGGAGCCACTAATGGGGATTGAAGAAAGAGGGAAGCTCCAAAAACTAGTGAATTATTAATGAATTCACAGTTCTTGGCTTAGTTGGAGTAGAGTAACGATGCATAAACACTATATATTTTTAAACAAGGGGGAGGCTTCTATTTATAGGAAAAATTGAGCTCCTAACCAAACAAACTGATTCTAGAATTTTCCAAATCAGTTTGGTCAATTTTTGACCATTTTTAGGTCAGTTAAGCTAACTTTTTGGAACTAGACTTGAATGAGGAGAGAGGAGAGATGAAATATCTCAATTTTTATGAGTTTAAAACTCATTCAAGCATGTGAAATATGCACCTCCTTTAAAGAACTCCCCTTCCTTACATATGTGTCATAATGGAATCATTTTAATATTGCTCATAGTTTTTTTTTTACTAATAAACCTTGTACATTTTCAACTCTTCATCTTATGTGAAATATGCACCTCCTTTAAAGAACTCCCCTTCCTTACATATGTGTCATAATGGAATCATTTTAATATTGCTCATAGTTTTTTACTAATAAACCTTGTACATTTTCAACTCTTCATCTTATGTGAAATATGCACCTCCTTTAAAGAATTCCCCTTCCTTACATATGTGTCATAATGGAATCATTTTAATATTGCTCATAGTTTTTTACTAATAAACCTTGTACATTTTCAACTCTTCATCTTATGTGAGCATTTACTCATTTTTGGATACCCAAAATATCTCATATTTTTAATATTGCTCATAGTTTTTTACTAATAAACCTTGTACATTTTCAACTCTTCATCTTATGTGAGCATTTACTCATTTTTGGGTATCTTCTTTTACAAATTGGATTTATCTCCTCCCTACACATAGATTGATGCTATTGGTCCATAGGAACCTTAATTGGACCATAATCCAAAAATTTCTGAAAATCTAGACCCTTAGGCTAAGGTCCTTTATACCCATTTCCAATTAATTCCAATTGCATATTGGAAAGTTCTTTTTGAATTTCTGTTTCAGGGGAACTTATTTTAATAAGATGAGATAATTTTCTATTCAAAAATATTAAAATTCTAAATATTCTCTCTCTAGAATATTCTCTCTCTCTAGGTTAAAACAGTTAGGAACAAGTCTTTTATATTTCTGAAGAGGGATTGATAACAGGAGAAGATGCTGGACATTTTGAGAGGCTGGGGAGGAATCTTACATTCTCTCCCACTTGAAAAACGCGAGATGCCCTCATCTCGCAAACTGGGGGTAATTTCGCAAGATGCACAAGTATGAGACTGAGAGAAATTTTTTTAATTAAGATTAATCACCAATTAAAAAAGTCTCAAAGAGAGTAAGATTCAAGACAAGAACAAGATTTAAACTTTATTCATTCTTGGAGCATATACAGTAAAGATAGAAGAACTCTTTACACTTCCATAAGCCCGTCCATCATATGATCACAAAAGCAGCACTCACAAGTTGCGCATGTATAAGGTAACTCATCTATGGGAATAATTCTGTTGGTTATTGCCGCACCTATCTCAGTGGTATGAGGTGATCTAACAAAAGGACCTCTGAGAGGCAATCCAAAAACGGGGTAAAGGCATATCTTCTCATGAGGAAGAAAACACGCCAGTAAGAAGACCCGCTCAGAAAACCCAAGATGCCTTAATCTCATGACGCAGTAGTATCGGGGACCCAAACCCAAAGCTTCAATAACCATGGCTAAGCGGACATTGTTACGAAAGTGCTGCTGACCCCAGGGTGTTACCCTAGTTATGTCTTGATAGGTCCGCCATTTGGTCTGAGCTACAGAAGTTCCCAAGGGAGGGAAAAGTGAGCGCTCATACTGTTCTATAAAATCCTTCTTCACAGACTCACTTGCGTCTTGAAGGTGAGGAATCATTATGGAAAAAACTAATTCTTATTGCCAAGCCATGAAGGAGATTAAGAAAGAAAGGAGATCGATGGGAGTAAGATTACTGTGAACGACAAGTAAAAGTTACGACTTATATAAAGGAAGGAGCTAGCGTAACTTAGAAGCCAATGGTAACTTGCCACTGAAGTTTTACCGTCTTTCCATGATTTGGGTTTGGCACATTTTTCTATAGAAGGCATTCAGAACTTTGAGATGAGGAGATAAAAGAAGTTCGTAAGCTAAATCACCTACTTTCTTTGGTCCACAATATCTGGGAGATAACTTCTTATACTTCCCAAGAGATAAAGAACTTCTTTTGGGCCGTACTCGAATGAAGACCAAAACCTTGATATCCAAAACATCGATTCTCACTTCTGAACTCATTGTTCTGAATCCTTAAAACAGGTGGGACTCTTGAGAAGTATTCAGGAAAAAGGTTCTTCCTTTTTTAAACAGAATCTTTCTTTTATTTTAGAGAGAGAATAGTTATAAGATCAGAAAGGGAGATTCTTACTTCTGTATACCTCGAAGGCTGGGGGATGAATCTTACATTCTACCCCACTTAAAAAGTGCGAGATGTCCTCATCTCGCAAGGTAGAGGACAACTCTTTTTCTTAAGATCCAATTTTATTCTGGGGTTCCTTGTATTCTGGTCAACCCAACAGTGTACTGGGATAAATATCCCTTAGAACTCATCATTAAATAATAATTCATTCAGATCATATCATTCATATCTTTAACATGTTAGACCGAAAAATTTCCTTCTGAACATTCCTCCACGGGAATTTCAGTCAAGTAAGTTCTCAATTTGTCATCCCTTAAGTATTAACTTGATCTAACGGTCAAGTGTTAACAGTAGCAATTTGACAGCACAATCCACTAATCTCATAGTGATTTGCTGAAATCATTATCATCATTTATCATCACTCACAGCAGGGACTCGTCCCATTCATCCTCATTGTAGTTTTGCTCAGGTTATTATATTTTAACTAAATTTCAGAAATCATCATTTTTCAATCAGAATCCAAATCAATTCATCTGTTCTCAAACAAAATTAAAATCATATCAACCACATTCGAAATCATCATCTGGATAGCATTAACGCTTATAATTTCAAGTCTTGGATTTACTCGTATATACTGCCGATAAAGAGCTGCAGTTATATCCTCGGTATATACGGGTCATCATAATACTTGGAACTATAAGGTAAATACCATCATGTCTAGGCCTCAAGCAAGTCAGGGTTCCATATAATTGCGGTACTTCCATTTGAAGACCCAATTACTAATTTATGAATTTTCAGATTGAATATCAATTTGTATGAATTATATCACACAATTACAACCTTTTTGATTCTTGATAAATTTTTGATATATTTGGCTTCTCGGTTGATCCTTATTAACCAAAAAGCTCTGATACCAACTGTGAGATCCCTGTCCCCACCATGCGACGGATTCGGGGTACTAGCAGCGGAAGTAGCACTTCATGCGCGGGGCAGGGACCCACACTCGGGGCCTCGTCCACGGATATCCAGACAAGAGACTAATCCGTCGGTTTTTCCAAAATCGAACCCGAAAAAACTTCCCTTACCCGGAAAGCACGGGCGATTCCACCAAGATAACTTTGTACTCTAACGTAGTCAAGATCATTACTGATCACGCTGATCCGACTGCACCTATAAAGATACTCGGTCTGATCAAGGAAGAAACTTGCACTTGGATCATTGGGATCAACGCTTTTTTCCCCATCAAGAGGCACAGCCGTTGATTCCTATCCATAGAACAATTACTATCCGGGATTTACTTTATCTATCGTAATAACAGAAATTGAGTCTCGATTTACGGATCCATCAGTCTAGCCTAACCCCATCCGATCCCATGGGTTAGCCAACCACCCAACCACTGTAGTGATAGGATCCAATTTGGAATTTGGTTAGGTTTGTCCCGGGTACCAAGGAAAAGAGTTCCAAGGCCCCCTAGCCGGAAGTTCATGCAAACATAAAACTAGCCACACCACTTACACACCCAATATGAAATTGCCTTTTTCTTAGCATCAGCTAACTTTAAAACAATCCTTTAATGAAACCATAGTACCACTGATCACAATCTTCCAATTTATCCGGTTGATTCATAATTTCCCATCATTCCTTCATCAGAGTATCTATGGCATCATTGGCAACTAGAACGCTCACCACCTGTCCACACAGGGGCCTTTTCAATAGTTCCTAGCCCATAATACTCGACAATATAATCACTTATAAAAATCAAGATGGACTCTCGTTGAAGATCAGCAAGATCAACCAACAGATCCATATAAAGAGCCATGGACTCATCCATTGAAGACCAGCAAGGTCAATCAACCAGATCCATGACCCGTTTCACAAAACAACTCTTACTCCTTGTTCCAATATCTTCCTCGATGCACGCGTGGGTATCGTGGGCGACCCAGAGCCCGAGCACCGTATGGTCAGCACCCTCTAGGATCCTTCGCAGGTGACCTAGCGCTTCACTCATAGGCCGCTTCCTTGGTCCCTCATCCACCGTACCGGAAGCTCACCATTTTAATCGAACCGAGGCTGGTCAAGACCTCGGCCGACCTTGCTACGCGAGACGTCCTCCATTGACTCTCCGTCAGCAGTTGCAACTTTATCAGTTAGGTCTCCACGACCTTAATCACAAGACGGTCAAAATGCTTTCCCAGCATTCTTGACATAAAACAGCCATTTACAAATAGCATTTACAACAGTTTACAAATACAGTTTCTATATTAACTCTCATTTTTCCACATTATCCCTCATTAATCCACATTACTTATTCCACATTCCATTTATATATGTACTCATCCAATCACATCATTTTCCATCTCTTCACTTCAGATTCCTTCACATCACATATCATATATTCACATCCATATCCACATCCACATCCATATCCATATCCACATCCATTTATATATATACTCATCTAATCACATCATTTTCCATCTCTTCACTTCAGATTCCTTCACATCACATATCATATATTCACATCTATACATCCACATCTACATCCACATTCACATACATCCACATCCACATTTCCATACATCTACATCCACATTCACATACATCCACATCCATATTCCCATTCACATCTATACATCCACATCCACATTCCCATTCACATCTATACATCCACATCTACATCCACATCCACATTCCACATTCACATCTATACATCCACATCTACATCCACATTCACATACATCCACATCCACATTCCCATTCACATCTATACATCCACATTCACATCTATGCATATACATCCTCATGCATACATCCACATTCACATTCACATCTATACATCCACATCTACATTCACATATATGCATATACATCTTCATGCATACATCCATTTTCACATTCATACATCCACACTCCCATCTCCACATCCACACATCCACATACATACATCCATTTTCACATTCCCATTCATATAACCCCATATGCCTTCACATCTAATCTTTTGCATCACATCCATTCTCGCCCTATCACAACCCATATACATCTTATCCTATCACATACACTTCTTACCTCATCCCATACACATCTTAATTCATCTTATCACCTCCTAACTTATTTCATAAGCATCTTATCACCTCTTATCACATCTTATACACTTCTTATCACATCCTATCACATCTCATTTCTATTTATAGAATGCAAGAGAATTCTTATATGTGATATAAGATTTCTTTACACATTTATTTATGCATAAATTCCATTTAAGGAGATTAATACTTTCGAAGTAAAAAATCAATCTTTTATGCATCTTCCTATGCATAAATTCATTTTAAATGAAAATGACACTTTTGAATTAAAATTCAATCTTTCATGCATCTTCCTATGCATGAATTCAATTTAGATGAGAATGACACTTTTGAATCAATCTTTTATACATCTTCCTATGCATAAATTCAATTTGGTAGGAATTACACTTTTAGAATAATAGAATTTCTCTTATGCATCTAAGTTATGCATAAAATCCCTTTATGATGAAAATCACACTTTTAGTATAAAAAGAATATCTTTTATGCATACTTCTATGCATGAAATCCAAATATGATAAAAGTAACACTTTTATAATAAAATAATCAACTCTTATGCATACTTAATATGCATGAAATTCAATTGTGATATAAATAACACTTTTATAATAAAATAATCAACTTTTATGCATACCTCTATGCATGAAATTCAATTGTGATAAAAGTAACACTTTTATATTAAAATAATAATCTTTTATGCATACCTCTATGCATGAAAATAAAAATGATGAAAGTAACACTTTTTATTTAAAAATTTATCCATTATGCATACTTCTATGCATGAAAATAAAAATGATAAAAGTAACACTTTTGATATAAAAACTTATCCTTTATGCATAATATAAAAATTTAATTTCTCCATGATTACAATGAAATTCTTTCAATTAATCTAGGATGATAATTCCTAGAATATGGTAGGAAGTCCTCTTTTTATGCTTTGAATGAAATTATTTTATGCGTAATTTTTATAAAAATTTTGCCATAGCTCTGCTATGACTGATAAATCTCAATTTTTTTAAGGGATAAAGCTTATCATTAAGAAAATAATTAGAATGGTCTCTAATTGGATCATCAATCCATAATGGATTGAATCATCAATATACATAAACTAAAAGCATAGAAAAAAGCCATTAATTTGGCCTCAAGCATAGCTTAATCTTGGGTTAAGGAAAAGCTTTATGAAAAGCTTGATTTGGATTGAGAATGGGTCATGAGTATGACCATTTCTTGAGTGAGAGAGAGAAATTACATAAAAACCATTAGAATTTAAACATAAATGGAAATTAACTTCAATAGCATTTATTAAATTATGTAACTCTTCACTACTATTCACCAATTAACTTCAATAGCATTTAAAAAACCATACCAATTAAGCTTCTCAAGCTTGCGAGGGGTTGAGAAGAGAGAAACATTGAGAAATTATAGAAAAGATCAATATTCACTAATTACCTTACAAATTACTTGATTCTTTGTTCACGGTAGAGGCCCCCAACCAATCAATTGGTTAAGTATGTTGATGGAGCCACTAATGGGGATTGAAGAAAGAGGGAAGCTCCAAAAACTAGTGAATTATTAATGAATTCACAGTTCTTGGCTTAGTTGGAGTAGAGTAACGATGCATAAACACTATATATTTTTCAACAAGGGGGAGGCTTCTATTTATAGGAAAAATTGAGCTCCTAACCAAACAAACTGATTCTAGAATTTTCCAAATCAGTTTGGTCAATTTTTGACCATTTTTAGGTCAGTTAAGCTAACTCATTAGGACTTGTTTGGGGTCTTCTTGGGCCCTTTAATTTGCCCCAAGCCTAATGACAGTCATTAAGGAATGGTGCAATGGGAGAAGGCCATGTGGAGAAAAATGTTGGGTTTCCCTGCCCCTAATATGTAGGGGTCAAACTTGAATCATACGTTTTTTTTCTTAAGAAATTGGGCTGAAAATGCAAAATCTTTCAATAAAATCAGATTTCCCACCTTTTTTTAATAAAGACAGCTCAAACTGGCATAAATGACCCCACCTCAAAAAGTGGGCTAGGGCCAGAAACGCCCCCCCATCATTATCCCTCATTTAAAGCTACTTTTCCCTCTCCCCACTCCCTCTTCCTCTCTCTAAAACTAGCAATTCGGTTTTGAGTCTCTCTCTAACTAAAAGAATCTTTTTTGGCCTCCTCCCTCCCCATTCTGCCTTCCCCTTCCCTCCTAAAGTTAGATCTATCTTTCTGTGCCTTCTTGGCTATGGAAAGCTTGGAAAACAGTCCACTTTTTCCCCCATCAAGTCCATCCTCTCTTGCTTGCACACATTCTTCACTCTCCTCTTGCTAGCTTATACACATTCTTGACTCCTCTTGCCAGCTTATATGCTCTGCTAGCATTAGGTTGCAGAGATCTTCTTGGCTATGGAAAGCTTGGAAAACAGTCCTTTTTTCCCCATCAAGTCCATCCTCTCTTGCTTGCACACATTCTTCACTCTCCTCTTGCTAGCTTATACACATTCTTGACTCCTCTTGCCAGCTTATATGCTCTGCTAGCATTAGGTTGCAGAGATCTTCTCACACACCTACAACTTCATAGCATTTAGCTTAGTCGGTTAGCCAAGCACAATGAGTCGCCGACCTCGTTCAAGGGTGGAGTCCTTTAGCAGCAGCAACGAACAAGACGACACTGGCTTGTGGGTTACAAGCACCTTTGCAAAAGGAATGTGGGTGACGATGCGTCCAAGCACAAGGGGAGCCCACAAAGTCTCTCGCAGATACATAGGGTTAAAGTCACACCATTGGAAGGGTCGCATAGTGGATCTCAAGCAGGGGGCTGACGGAAGCAAGCAGGTGATGATCCAACACGTCTACAAGGCATCGCAACTCCGTGTTGACAATGCCAATCACAAACGCTTTCCTGCAAATTGTAAGTTTTATTTGTGCTTCTTGTTTTATGGGCTGCACTGAGACATGCTAATATCATTTCATGTTACGGAAGCTTGATTTTTTCAAGTGTGTTCTTGTAATGTTCTGTGCAGACATCTTTCCGTCGACATTTGTGGAATGGGAGCCTTTAGAGGCCCTTTCTGGAACCTTTGAGGCGCATCACTTTGAAATCGGCAAGCTACTATATACTGGTTGTTCAACATCAGAGCTTTTAGAGCGCTCAGTTTTCTTCTTTCATGCAGAGTATATTGTACCCACGTCAAGAGATGGTTCTGGGACTCTACGGAGGCTCCCTACACCAAGTCTCATGGACCATGATTGGCCAAAGCCCGACAATACTTTGGTTGCACTAACCAGACGTCGGATTGAGATTGATGTGTGCAATGCAATGAAGTGCACCTATCGGTCACATCGTGCGACTCTCACGTTCTTCATGCCTTTACATTTGTTTGTGTTTTTGTTCAAGGAGGTTGATGTTCACCGGACTCCTACAATGTGGATTGCAAAGGGAGGCACAGTAATGAGTGCCTTTTTGCCACCTTCGTGGGATTTGAAGGTTATTCAACATCAGGGTGACAAGATAAAGTGCATGGTGGTGTCGGAGAAGATGGTCGTTCGGTACCAGCTTGGAAAGCAACAACTCTCTATTATCTTTCCTTACAGACGTTGGAAGCTGACTGGAGGCGAATGGCAAGCACTCGATTCGGACATCAATGATGCAGAACAGCTTGATGTACATGTTAGCACGCAAGCTGATGTGTGGGATATCGTAGTAAATGCTGATTGGAATATGGCGAACCTAAGGGAGTACTTAGGCCTTAGGTTTGCACTGAAAGGTGACTTTTCATTTGTGATTGATAACACACCTCTACGTAAGAGGAAAGAGGCATCTTACTTTTGTAAAAGCATTCCCTTCCCCAGATGTATCCATATCAAGCAAGCTATGTAACAGATTTTGAGAGATTAATTCAAAACAATTTTGGCTACTCGCAATTTGCGTTCAATTTTGTGCACTTTTAAGTTTTGTCGCGTGTTTTTATTTTTTTGGAGGTTTTAAGTGAGTTTTTAAACATAAAAAATTTTTTAAAGACCTCTTTATAAGTCACTTTTGGCCACTTTGAGTTCATCTCCTCACTCTCGGCATCTTTGCGGTCCCCTCGCCTTCTTCGCTACTCAAGCATGGCCACCCCCGCCCAAGCTCTCCTATCTCAATTGCACAAGCTTGACCTCGATCACTTGATCGAGAAGCTTGCACCCATCTTTCAGACATCTATTGACATGGAAGGCACCGCCGAACTCCATAATGACGTGTTTGGGGCGTTCACTAGCTACATGGACACATACATGGCTGAATATTGTGTCAACTTTGAAGACGAGGAGGGAACTTGGGTGCCTGTGGATCTTATCAAGCATACCTACAAAGCGGACAAAAATTTCAGGTTTAGGCTTGCAAGATTCCTCAAAGGCCTTAGTAGCGCATATCTAAGGGAGGAGGAAGAAGATAACCTCGTAGGTCTTGGAATGGGCAACATTGGCACAAGTTTTTTGAGGTGGGACATGACTCTTGCCCTCCTGATCTTAGAGGGAACAGAGAAAAGCAAGGGAAAGAGGAAGGCCACTCCTCCAAAGAAAGCCACACCTTATCTCTTGATCAAGGAAGCTGACCCAAAGGAAGAGATTGTCACCCCAGTGCCAGAAGCATCTCTTGCACTTGTGACTCTGGCGGAAGAGCCGCAAGCTGAGGCTGTGAAACGGGACATCGAAGGGGACGATGTCATGGATGAAGTTCCAGAGCTCGAAGTGCAAACTCTACACCCCATCATAGTAGAAGGTGTAGAGTTCTTATTTTTGGATGACATCGCCCATGTCCTTGGGCTACACCAGGATGAAACTCTCTCAGTCATTGCTATGTACGCGGGCATGCGAGACACACAACAGCCGTCCAAAGATGATGACATCCACATTGACTTCAGTTCCGCAGATGTCACAAAGGTGCTTGCGCTCCCGGAAAATCATGTCTCAATAGAGTCCCTTGTGGCAGAGACTCTTGTACAAATATCCCAGTGCAAGGATTTCTACGAGAGTGTGCCAGAAACTAGCTTTGCCCCTCACAAGCCGCTTGCCATTTCGGATTCTGTCAGCCTCGGGAGCATCAATATTAGTGATGCAGACCTTGCGGATCATGATGATGCCACTGAGGTAGTACACCCAATTTCTTCCCTTCTTAATTTGTAATTTTTTGAAGTCAACTCATTCTTCTATCTACTTTGTAGACCGCAAGAGAAATGGACTGGTTCGCAAGCCGAAAGGGTGGAGCACGAAAGGAGGTGGAGGGGAAAGATGCTGCGCTATGGCACTACATCCCAAGCTTCAATGCCGAGATGCTTCGCGTAATTCACAACGACTTTTCAAATGATGCGCAAGCTGAATTTTTGAAGTGCAGAGCCCTAAGCGCCGTCCTGTCTGAAGCCCCTATAGCCCAAAATGCCCATAAATGTATTCTTGTAAATAGGGAAGCAGCTATCTATAGCTTTGGTGATAAAGGTGCAGGGTCTTTCCTAGGATTTTGTGGCCTTAGCCTTGGACAAGGCATCACTGATGCCAAAGAGATAGCCGAATGCATTGGTGACAAACCATCAGTAAAGACTCTCACCCACGAGGCTTTCACCAAGCTCATCAAGCGAGTTGGCTAGATCCAATGTAATCATTTGCCTTCTGTGAAAATCAAACAATTAATGACATCAAGATGTTTTTCGAGCTGATTTTAAGTTTTATCTTCTTGATGTGTTTATATGTTGTTGTCGTGTCCTGTCATGATGTTTCAATCAATTTTTGTGAACGCTCGTCTGTGAAAATCAAACAATTAATGACATCAAGATGTTTTTCGAGCTGATTTTAAGTTTTATCTTCTTGATGTGTTTATATGTTGTTGTCGTGTCCTGTTATGATGTTTCAATCAATTTTTGCGAACGCTCGTCTGCCACCGCCCGTCCGACTTTGGCTCGACTCGACGGGCCAATTTCTCCCGCGTATGGCCCCAGAAGGGTATATCAGCTGTGCGGGGTGCGCCGGGGCCGAGGGGGGGGCCGGTGGTCGCTCCGTGGAGCCTGTGTGCCACGGAGCGACTTTTGGCTGTTTGACCTGGGTCAAACAGCCAAAAGTCGCTCCGTGGCACACAGGCTCCACGGAGCGACCACCGGCCCCCCCCTCGGCCCCGGCGCACCCCCAGGTCAAACAGCCAAAAGTCGCTCCGTGGCACACAGGCTCCACGGAGCGACCACCGGCCCCCCCCCTCGGCCCCGGCGCACCCCGCACAGCTGATATACCCTTCTGGGGCCATACGCGGGAGAAATTGGCCCGTCGAGTCGAGCCAAAGTCGGACGGGCAGTGGCAGACGAGCGTTCACATGAGGTCGAATGTACATAGCGACAACAATTACATGCAAAAGACTACAATTACCTTGACAAGACAACAATCACTTGCAATAGAAAATAACTTTTTTGAAAATAGACATGGTTTTTCATTAATCAAATTGAGATTACAAAACACGGTTTGTTGCATTACAAGGCTTCCCCTATCTAGTGAAAGAGAGCTTCCTCTCCACGGATACGCCTAGCTAGATGAAGATCAGATGGCTTCAAAGTGACACGTTTTGCATGCACCATGCACAAAACCGCGTCTTGGAAAAGCGAAACCAAAATATCCTCGGCACCTTGTTGCAGAGCGCCTAGTGCCGCCGCTTGCACACGATTGACATCCCGGCGCTGGTCGTGGATAATCTCTTTGACGAGACGCCCAAAAGGTGCCTTTGGAATAATTGGTGTGCAGGTCTTTTGATATTTGCGAATTTCTCTAAGGGCAACTGTCCCTGGTCTCCACCTTTGCTTCTTCTGCGTTGTTGGGGGCGGTGGTGCTTGCGCGTGGCGAGTCCAAGCTGGCGTGTCATTTTTAAACTTCTGTCTCGCTGCTCTTGGAAGTTATCGGAAGGGAGTTTTGAGCATTTAGGAATGGTTTTCCCCTTCTTAGCCTTTGCAGGTGTTGGAGTTTTCTTTGTCTTTGCAGATGGAGTCTTCGGAGCTGCTCGCTGCTCTGCCTCCTTCCTTACTCGCTCCTCTTCATCTTTCCTGTCTTTTTCCTCACGAAGCCTCCGTGTGTTTGCTGCCCTGGCTTCTCGTTCAAGCTTCTGTCTCTTATTTTCTACTTCCTCAGCTGAGAGTTTTCTCTTTCCTTTACCAAGTGCACGAGCCAAGACTCTGTCTAGCATTGCATTGACAATCCTATTGCTCGGCAGGTGCTCCCTTTCTACTGTGTCTTCATTTCTCCTCTTTGTATATTCTGCTCGAAGACTTTGTATGGCCGCTTCCAAAATTGTGTCATCTTCGTATCCGGCCATTCGCAGGTCAGCAACAAATCCGTGAGCTTTTCTGTTAAGCCAATCCTCCTCCGCAGCAAAGAATGCTATTCTTCTCTTGTTGCTTGCGGCGGCCTGAGCTTCTTCTACAGCCTTCTTATCTGCCTCCGCCTTCCTAACTGCCTCGTCTTCTTCCTCATTCTTGGCAGCCTCATCCTCCTGTGCTTTCTTTGCTGCCTCGTCCTCTTGAGTTCTGACCGTCTCTTCGGCTTCTTTTCTTGCTCTCTCAGCTGCCTCCATGTCCTCTGCTTCTTTGTGTAATCTCTTCGCTTCTTGGGCTTCTTGGGCCTCTTGGGCCTCTCGCTCAAGCCTCACACGCTCAGCTTCCAGATCCACTTGGGCTTGTGGGTAAATGTTTGGGATTGCAGTTCTATGTGCCACCGGTAAGGGCCCAAGGTCTTTGAAAATGTCATCCTGCGTATTGGAGGGAGGATCATTTGGGGGCTCCATGTGTGTGAGATATTACTGCACGAGCGAGAGAGAGAGAGAGAGCGCGTGCGAGAGAGTCAAGGGGAGAGGAAGAGAGAGAGCTCACAAGTCAAGACTTTTAAAAATGACTATAAAACTCATTGATATTTATAGGAGGCCAAAATTACAAAAAAGTCAATTTACAAAATGAACGCGCCAAAAAGTGGCGAACAAGAATTATTGGGTGGGTAACCACACACGGCCATTTCTTAGTCGACCACTGTGCCATTGCCTCGCTCTTTCACGTGCCATTGACGCATTGCACCCTTCTCTTTCGCCTTGCACCTAACACCTTCATGATTTTGCGCCTCAAAGACAAATTTCCGGCTCGCTTTTGGGCCTTTCTCCCAGTAAGTGCACGGTAAAACCAATTGAACATTTCCTGAAACGCATTGCTGCGAACCTTGCCACCACCATGACCCGTGTTCTTAAAATAGGCCGCCTTGGCTTGGTAATGTGATCGTTCCATGCCTTGGTTGCTCCAGAGTGCAAGAGACCCATATTCATCTAGAAAGAAGGAACTGTGCGCATAGAGAATATGCATGTAGTGTGTTATATGAGTTTCCCCCCAAGCATCGATCATTTCTTCTGTGAATCTGTCAATCGAAGTCTTGAATGTAGCTATCTCTGCTTCATCAAGATACGGGCGCTCAAGAAGCCTCATCATCTCATCACAAGCTTCCCACACATGTGCACGCTTCAATCCTAGTGTCGCCTCATTGCCTCGATAGGTTGTTACATCACAAATCTGCTTCCATAATTCAAAATGTGTATGGCTTTGAGCCTCACCATAGTTTGAGAGCAGGTGTCTTGCTTTTGCACCACCCATACATATCTTATTAGGGTTATCTTGGGTACTTGATGGGTTTTTGCGATCCTTAGAGAGGGTGACAGCACCTGCGTGAAGCCCCACGGATGATAAAACAACTTCAAGCTCTTGGATGCCCTGTTCTCGCCGTGACTCTGGCTCCATGTTCCAAGCATAATTGATGTGGAGCATCAACAATTTGTCCAAAATTCTAAGTCTTGCGTGCAAGGTACACACATGTACTCGCGACAGTGGAATTGAAAGAATAGGGTTCCAAGTAGCATCCTCCTCTGCGCGAGATGGTGCCTTGCTTTGATTGCAGCTCATAATTCCATTGAGCCAGACGTGCATACCCTTCCCTTTTTGTAATTGATTTGAGCCCTTTGCACTTGCCTGCTTACGACCTTTCACCTTGGTTGCTTGTTTGGCCTTCCCCACTGCGACACTTGGCATCCTTGGATGACAACAAAAGATGCATGGAAACAAAGTGTTAGCACCGCTTTTAGTTCCCAACATGCATTTGAGGGTCTTGAGATCACCACCAAGGTGCCACTCTATTTCAAAGTGACCAGTGCCAGGCACATGCAAGACTTCACCATTTGATTGCCTGTGTATCACTCCTTGAATACCTGTACGGGTGAAGTACCACCTCAGACTGTCATGGTCCTCGTGCGGAAGGGTCCATGCCGCCTAACACCATATGTTCTTCTCAGACTGCACTCCAAAGTAATCTTGCTTGCGTCGCTTTGTGTGCAAGTTATTCTCCACATCACCTGTTTCATCTTCGCCGTCTAAGCTCTTTCGCTTCAATGCCCTGCTCATGAGTGTCAGACTTGTACGTTCCACCCTTTGGCCCTTTACAACCTGACATTCATCCAATTTGAGGACAAATATAGCCTTTCCATCCGTCTCCTCTAATGTCATATCATAAAACTGAATCATAGCTCGTTGAAGCGCCTCCACCTCGACGTAAACATTGTTAAACTTGTTGTAAGCAAAATCTTTTGAATTTGACATTGGCATGCTACCATCCACCCATCTGTAGCCGCCTAGCAAGTCGGCAATATTGTTGTTTGCTGACTTCCTTGCCATAACTATACTGTATGGTGTTGGAAGTATAGATCGTGTCATTCCTTTGCCTCGTAGACGTGCTGTGATGCAAGTATACAAAGCCCTGTATCCCTTATCACTGATACCTGCTGTGTCGCACACAGTGAGCATGTCAATGGGACTGACAATCTGCTCGAATTCCTTGAGAAAATACTTTTGAATCCTGTCACGCAACGCACCATTTACTGGATTGGTTATCATATTGATTACTTTCTGCTCTGGAATAATGTGCTCAAGGATAGACTCCTCAGTATTGGAACAACCTAATATTGCTTTAGCACATTCCCTGGACATCACATAGTTCAGAGTCAATGACATAACTATATGAAAAAGGAATGTAATGCTAGTTTTGAAGCTGTGATTACCTTGTTTGACGCACACGTCGCTTGCGAGCCCCCCCATCTTTGGAAAGAAGACTCAGAGGCTTGCGCTTTCGCTGCCTTGCATTATATCCCACGGGGAGGTGAGTGAAATGATCGACACGTCGGCGAAGGTTCCGAGTTGAGTTTCGAAGACGGAGATAGTTCTCTATAGCTCGAACACTCCTTTCCACACCTTTATCAAGCTTCATCTTCTGCTCTGCATCCTCCTTCTCTAGATCCTTGACTCGAGCCAGCATATGTTCTTTTGTGGCCATGAAAGTTGACGCACATTCTTCCTTTTCTGCCTTGCATAATTTTAGAAGCTTCCTGAGGTGATTTTGATTTGAGAGTTCCTGCAAGTGCAAAGAATAGAGCCTCTGACAGTACCCTAAGAAACCATTATAACCATCACCCAAGAAGCGTACGACCTGCGTGATATTACGAAAAGGGGGAGGTGCACCAGTCTGTGGATCAAGGGGATAAATGCTTCCATCAGTCCAAAGATCAATGGCTTTTGCACCTTGAAGTCGTAGCACCTCAGCAGGAATACATCCCTTCGTTCGATTACTTCGCATTGTGGCATACTCCTCGTCTAAGTCCACGTGCAAGCGAAACTTTGATTGCTTGTTGGTGATGTCCCGTAGAGCCATTGTACCTAGCAAATGGAGATGGAGATGTAGATGGATACAGAGATGGAAATGTGGATGGTGATGGAGATGGAGATGTAGATGGATACAGAGATGGAAATGTGGATGGTAATGGAGATGATGGAGATGGAGGATGGAGGTGGAGGATGGAAATGTGGATGGTGGAGGAGATGAAGATGGAGATGGTGATGGAGATGGAGGTGGAGGAGATGCAGATGGATATAGAGAAATGGAGGCCTTGAGGAGATAGATATGGAGAGCTTGCTAGTGATGGAGATGGAGAGCTTCAGCTTGCAAGGATGTGTAGATCTGTACCTTCACAGGAGGGGATGGTGAGCTCTTCCATGAGAGCTGGTGGAGAGGATGATAGATATGGAGAGCTTGCTAGTGATGGAGATGGAGAGCTTCAGCTTGCAAGGATGTGTAGATCTGTACCTTCACAAGAGGGGATGGTGAGCTCTTCCATGAGAGCTGGTGGAGAGGATGATGGAGTAGGAGGTCCAGATCTGCAGGCCATGGCTCCTAGAGAGAGAAAAAGAAGCCCTTACCCAAGTAAAACACCCTAAACGCGTTTTAGAGAGAGAGTGTAGAGAGAGAGTGGGATCTGCAGCACCTCCAAACAGGGAGGGAACAAAGTGACGAAAATTTTCAAACATTCTTTGTGAAAGGTACTTCACTACAAGAAAAAAAGGCATTTAGGTCCATATTCCTTCCCAAGGACAGAAGATCTAATGATTAGATTACCTTTAGGCCTATTTTCTTTTTTGTAGAAAAGGAAAAATGCATTTTCAGGCCTAGGCCACTAGCTTGGTCAAAGCTTGATTAGCATTTTAAGCATTTCACTAAGTGTCCAAATAAAAGGGCCCAAGAAGACCCCAAACAAGTCCTAATGTTTTTGGAACTAGACTTGAATGAGGAGAGAGGAGAGATGAAATATCTCAATTTTTATGAGTTTAAAACTCATTCAAGCATGTGAAATATGCACCTCCTTTAAAGAACTCCCCTTCCTTACATATGTGTCATAATGGAATCATTTTAATATTGCTCATAGTTTTTTTTTTACTAATAAACCTTGTACATTTTCAACTCTTCATCTTATGTGAAATATGCACCTCCTTTAAAGAACTCCCCTTCCTTACATATGTGTCATAATGGAATCATTTTAATATTGCTCATAGTTTTTTACTAATAAACCTTGTACATTTTCAACTCTTCATCTTATGTGAAATATGCACCTCCTTTAAAGAATTCCCCTTCCTTACATATGTGTCATAATGGAATCATTTTAATATTGCTCATAGTTTTTTACTAATAAACCTTGTACATTTTCAACTCTTCATCTTATGTGAGCATTTACTCATTTTTGGGTATCTTCTTTTACAAATTGGATTTATCTCCTCCTCCCTACACATGGATTGATGCTATTGGCCCATAGGAACCTAATTGGACCATAATCCAAAAATTTCTGAAAATCTAGGCCCTTAGGCTAAGGTCCTTTATACCCATTTCCAATTAATTCCAATTGCATATTGGAAAGTTCTTTTGAATTTCTGTTTCAGGGGAACTTATTTTAATAAGATGAGATAATTTTCTATTCAAAAATATTAAAATTCTAAATATTCTCTCTCTAGAATATTTTCTCTCTCTAGGTTAAAATAGTTAGGAACAAGTCTTTTATATTTCTGAAGAGGGATTGATAAGAGGAGAAGATGCTGGACATTTTGAGAGGCTAGGGAGGAATCTTACATTCTCTCCCACTTGAAAAACGCGAGATGCCCTCATCTCGCAAACTGGGGGTAATTTCGCAAGATGCACAAGTATGAGACTGAGAGAAATTTTTTTAATTAAGATTAATCACCAATTAAAAAAGTCTCAAAGAGAGTAAGATTCAAGACAAGAACAAGATTTAAACCTTATTCATTCTTGGAACATATACAGTAAAGATAGAAGAACTCTTTACACTTCCATAAGCCCGTCCATCATATGATCACAAAAGCAGCACTAACAAGCTGCGCATGTATAAGGTAACTCATCTATGGGAATAATTCTGTTGGTTATTGCCGCACCTATCTCAGTGGTATGAGGTGATCTAACAAAAGGACCTCTGAGAGGCAATCCAAAAACGGGGTAAAGGCATATCTTCTCATGAGGAAGAAAACACGCCAGTAAGAAGACCCGCTCAGAAAACCCAAGATGCCTTGATCTCATGACGCAGTAGTATCGGGGACCCAAACCCAAAGCTTCAATAACCATGGCTAAGCGGACATTGTTACGAAAGTGCTGCTGACCCTACGGTGTTATCCTAGTTTTGTCTTGATAGGTCTGCCATTTGGTCTGAGCTACAGAAGTTCCCAAGTGAGGGAAAAGTGAGCGCTCATACTGTTCTATAAAATCCTTCTTCACAGACTCACTTGCGTCTTGAAGGTGAGGAATCATTATGGATAAAACTAATTCTTGTTGCCAAGCCATGAAGGAGATTAAGAAAGAAAGGAGATCGATGGGAGTAAGATTACTGTGAACGACAAGTAAAAGTTACGACTTATATAAAGGAAGGAGCTAGCGTAACTTAGAAGCCAACGGTAACTTGCCACTGAAGTTTTACCGTCTTTCCATGATTTGGGTTTGGCACATTTTTCTATAGAAGGCATTCAGAACTTTGAGATGAGGAGATAAAAGAAGTTCGTAAGCTAAATCACCTACTTTCTTTGGTCCACAATATCTGGGAGATAACTTCTTATACTTCCCAAGAGATAAAGAACTTCTTTTGGGCCGTACTCGAATGAAGACCAAAACCTTGATATCCAAAACATCGATTCTCACTTCTGAACTCATTGTTCTGAATCCTTAAAACAGGTGGGACTCTTGAGAAGTATTCAGGGAAAAGGTTCTTCCTTTTTTAAACAAAATCTTTCTTTTATTTTAGAGAGAGAATAATTATAAGATCAGAAAGGGAGATTCTTACTTCTGTATACCTCCAAGGCTGGGGGATGAATCTTACATTCTACCCCACTTAAAAAGTGCGAGATGTCCTCATCTCGCAAGGTAGAGGACAACTCTTTTTCTTAAGATCCAATTTTATTCTGGGGTTCCTTGTATTCTGGTCAACCCAATAGTGTACTGGGATAAATATCCCTTAGAACTCATCATTAAATAATAATTCATTCAGATTATATCATTCATATCTTTAACATGATAAAGGTCCATTAGACCGAAAAATTTTCTTCTAAACATTCCTCCACGGGAATTTCAGTCAAGTAAGTTCTCAATTTGTCATCCCTTAAGTATTAACTTGATCTAACGGTCAAGTGTTAACAGTAGCAATTTGACAGCACAATCCACTAACCTCATAGTGATTTGCTGAAATCATTATCATCATTTATCATCACTCACAGCAGGGACTCGTCCCCTTCATCCTCAATGTAGTTTTGCTCAGGTTATTATATTTTAACTAAATTTCAGAAATCATCATTTTTCAATCAGAATCCAAATCAATTCATCTGTTCTCAAACAAAATTAAAATCATATCAACCACATTCGAAATCATCATGTGGATAGCATTAACAATTATAATTTCAAGTCTTGGATTTACTCGTATATACTGCCGGTAAAGAGCTGCAGTTATATCCTCGGTATATACGGGTCGTTATAATACTTGGAACTATAAGGTAAATACCATCATGTCTAGGCCTCAAGCAAGTCAGGGTTCCATATAATTGCAGTACTTCCATTTGAAGACCCAATTACTAATTTATGAATTTTCAGATTGAATATCAATTTGTATGAATTATATCACACAATTACAACCTTTTTGATTCTTGATAAATTTTTGATATATTTGGCTTCTCGGTTGATCCTTATTAACCAAAAAGCTTTGATACCAACTGTGAGATCCCTGTCCCCACCATGCGACGGATTCGGGGTACTAGCAGCGGAAGTAGCACTTCATGCGCGGGGCAGGGACCCACACTCGGGGCCTCGTCCACGGATATCCAGACAAGAGACTAATCCGTCAGTTTTTCCAAAACCGAACCCGGAAAAACTTTCCTTACCCGGAAAGCACGGGCGATTCCACCAAGATAACTTTGTACTCTAACGTAGTCAAGATCATTACTGATCACGCTGATCCGACTGCACCTATAAAGATACTCGGTCTGATCAAGGAAGAAACTTGCACTTGGATCATTGGGATCAACGCTTTTTTCCCCATCAAGAGGCACAGCCGTTGATTCCTATCCATAGAACAATTACTATCCGGGATTTACTTTATCTATCGTAATAACAGAAATTGAGTCTCGATTTACGGATCCATCAGTCCAGCCTAACCCCATCCGATCCCATGGGTTAGCCAACCGCCCAACCACTGTAGTGATAGGATCCAATTTGGAATTTGGTTAGGTTTGTCCCGGGTACCAAGGAAAAGAGTTCCAAGGCCCCCTAGCCGGAAGTTCATGCAAACATAAAACTAGCCACACCACTTACACACCCAATATGAAATTGCCTTTTTCTTAGCATCAGCTAACATTAAAACAATCCTTTAATGAAACCATAGTACCACTGATCACAATCTTCCAATTTATCCGGTTTGATTCATAATTTCCCATCATTCCTTCATCAGAGTATCTATGGCATCATTGGCAACTAGAACGCTCACCACCTGTCCACACAGGGGCCTTTTCAATAGTTCCTAGCCCATAATACTCGACAATATAATCACTTATAAAAATCAAGATGGACTCTCGTTGAAGATCAGCAAGATCAACCAACAGATCCATATAAAGAGCCATGGACTCATCCATTGAAGACCACCAAGGTCAATCAACCAGATCCATGCCCGGTTTCACAAAACAACTCTTACTCCTTGTTCCAATATCTTCCTCGATGCACGCGTGGGTATCCTGGGCGACCCAGAGCCCGAGCACCATATGGTCAGCACCCTCTAGGATCCTTCGCGCAGGTGACCTAGCGCTTCACTCATAGGCCGCTTCCTTGGTCCCTCATCCACCGTACCGGAAGCTCACCATTTTAATCGAACCGAGGCTGGTCAAGACCTCGGCCGACCTTGCTACGCAAGACGTCCTCCATTGACTCTCCGTCAGCAGTTGCAACTTTATCAGTTAGGTCTCCACGACCTTAATCACAAGACGGTCAAAATGCTTTCCCAGCATTCTTGACATAAAACAGCCATTTACAAACAGCATTTACAACAGTTTACAAATACAGTTTCTATATTAACTCTCATTTTTTCACATTATCCCTCATTAATCCACATTACTTATTCCACATTCCATTTATATATGTACTCATCCAATCACATCATTTTCCATCTCTTCACTTCAGATTCCTTCACATCACATATCATATATTCACATCCATATCCACATCCACATCCATATCCATATCCACATCCATTTATATATGTACTCATCTAATCACATCATTTTCCATCTCTTCACTTCAGATTCCTTCACATCACATATCATATATTCACATCTATACATCCACATCTACATCCACATTCACATACATCCACATCCACATTTCCATACATCTACATCCACATTCACATACATCCACATCCATATTCCCATTCACATCTATACATCCACATCCACATTCCCATTCACATCTATACATCCACATCTACATCCACATACATACATACATCCACATCCACATCCACATTCCCATTCACATCTATACATCCACATCTACATCCACATATATACATACATCCACATCCACATTCCACATTCACATCTATACATCCACATCTACATCCACATTCACATACATCCACATCCACATTCCCATTCACATCTATACATCCACATTCACATCTATTCATATACATCCTCATGCATACATCCACATTCACATTCACATCTATACATCCACATCTACATTCACATCTATGCATATACATCTTCATGCATACATCCATTTTCACATTCATACATCCACATTCCCATCTCCACATCCACACATCCACATACATACATCCATTTCCACATTCCCATTCATATAACCCCATATGCCTTCACATCTAATCTTTTACATCACATCCATTCTCGCCCTATCACAACTCATATACATCTTATCCTATCACATATACTTCTTACCTCATCCCATACACATCTTAATTCATCTTATCACCTCCTAACTTATTTCATAAGCATCTTATCACCTCTTATCACATCTTATACACTTCTTATCACATCCTATCACATCTCATTTCTATTTATAGAATACAAGAGAATTCTTATATTTGATATAAGATTTCTTTACACATTTATTTATGCATAAATTCCATTTAAGGAGATTAATACTTTCGAAGTAAAAAATCAATCTTTTATGCATCTTCCTATGCATAAATTCATTTTAAATGAGAATGACACTTTTGAATTAAAATTCAATCTTTCATGCATCTTCCTATGCATGAATTCAATTTAGATGAGAATGACACTTTTGAATCAATCTTTTATGCATCTTCCTATGCATAAATTCAATTTGGTAGGAATTACACTTTTAGAATAAAAGAATTTCTCTTATGCATCTAAGTTATGCATAAAATCCCTTTATGATGAAAATCACACTTTTAGTATAAAAAGAATATCTTTTATGCATACTTCTATGCATGAAATCCAAATATGATAAAAGTAACACTTTTATAATAAAATAATCAACTCTTATGCATACTTCTATGCATGAAATTCAATTGTGATATAAGTAACACTTTTATAATAAAATAATCAACTTTTATGCATACCTCTATGAATGAAGTTCAATTGTGATAAAAGTAACACTTTTATGTTAAAATAATAATCTTTTATGCATACCTCTATGCATGAAAATAAAAATGATGAAAGTAACACTTTTTATATAAAAATTTATCCATTATGCATACTTCTATGCATGAAAATAAAAATGATAAAAGTTACACTTTTGATATAAAAACTTATCCTTTATGCATAATATAAAAATTTAATTTCTCCATGATTACAATGAAATTCTTTCAATTAATCTAGGATGATAATTCCTAGAATATGGTAGGAAGTCCTCTTTCTATGCTATGAATGAAATTATTTTATGCGTAATTTTTATAAAAATTTTGCCATAGCTCCGCTGCTATGACTGATAAATCTCAATTTTTCTAAGAGATAAAGCTTATCATTAAGAAAATCATTAGAATGGTCTCTAATTGGATCATCAATCCATAATGGATTGAATCATCAATATACATAAACTAAAAGCATAGAAAAAAGCCATTAATTTGGCCTCAAGCATAGCTTAATCTTGGGTTAAGAAAAATCTTTATGAAAAGCTTGATTTGGATTGAGAATGGGTCATGAGTATGACCATTTCTTGAGTGAGAGAGAGAAATTACATAAAAACCATTAGAATTTAAACATAAATGGAAATTAACTTCAATAGCATTTATTAAATTATGTAACTCTTCACTACTATTCACCAATTAACTTCAATAGCATTTAAAAAACCATACCAATTAAGCTTCTCAAGCTTGAGAGGGGTTGAGAAGAGAGAAACATTGAGAAATTATAGAAAAGATCAATATTCACTAATTACCTTACAAATTACTTGATTCTTTGTTCAGGGTAGAGGCCCCCAACCAATCAATTGGTTAAGTATGTTGATGGAGCCACTAATGGGGATTGAAGAAAGAGGGAAGCTCCAAAAACTAGTGAATTATTAATGAATTCACAGTTCTTGGCTTAGTTGGAGTAGAGTAACGATGCATAAACACTATATATTTTTCAACAAGGGGGAGGCTTCTATTTATAGGAAAAATTGAGCTCCTAACCAAACAAACTGATTCTAGAATTTTCCAAATCAGTTTGGTCAATTTTTGACCATTTTTAGGTCAGTTAAGCTAACTTTTTGGAACTAGACTTGAATGAGGAGAGAGGAGAGATGAAATATCTCAATTTTTATGAGTTTAAAACTCATTCAAGCATGTGAAATATGCACCTCCTTTAAAGAACTCCCCTTCCTTACATATGTGTCATAATGGAATCATTTTAATATTGCTCATAGTTTTTTTTTTACTAATAAACCTTGTACATTTTCAACTCTTCATCTTATGTGAAATATGCACCTCCTTTAAAGAACTCCCCTTCCTTACATATGTGTCATAATGAAATCATTTTAATATTGCTCATAGTTTTTTACTAATATACCTTGTACATTTTCAACTCTTCATCTTATGTGAAATATGCACCTCCTTTAAAGAATTCCCCTTCCTTACATATGTGTCATAATGGAATCATTTTAATATTGCTCATAGTTTTTTACTAATAAACCTTGTACATTTTCAACTCTTCATCTTATGTGAGCATTTACTCATTTTTGGGTATCTTCTTTTACAAATTGGATTTATCTCCTCCTCCCTACACATGGATTGATGCTATTGGCCCATAGGAACCTAATTGGACCATAATCCAAAAATTTCTGAAAATCTAGACCCTTAGGCTAAGGTCCTTTATACCCATTTCCAATTAATTCCAATTGCATATTGGAAAGTTCTTTTTGAATTTCTGTTTCAGGGGAACTTATTTTAATAAGATGAGATAATTTTCTATTCAAAAATATTAAAATTCTAAATATTCTCTCTCTAGAATATTTTCTCTCTCTAGGTTAAAACAGTTAGGAACAAGTCTTTTATATTTCTGAAGAGGGATTGATAAGAGGAGAAGATGCTGGACATTTTGAGAGGCTGGGGAGGAATCTTACACATTTGAGTTGTAGCGGAATAGATGAGATGCTCGAAGGCGAAAGCAGTCATATCTTGTGAGACTGGGTGAGATTGGGAATACCGGATAAGTGTGGAACTTCCATCTATAAAACCAAATTCTTTGAGGACAATCAACCAGATCCAAATCCCAGATCAGAAAATAATTCTAACTCCTTGTTCAATTTTCTTCCTTGACGCATGCGTGGGTATCTTTGGCGACCCAGAGCCCGAGCACCGTATGGTCAGCACCCTCTAGGCTGCTTCGCAAGTCACTTAGCACTTCACTCATAGGCCACTTCCTTGGACTCTCATCCACCGTACCGGAAGCTCACCATTTAAGTCGAACTCATCAAGACCTCGATCGACCTTGCTATTCGAGACGTGCCCCGTTGACTCTCCGTCAGCTGTTGCAACTTTATCAATTAGGTCTCCACGACCTCATTCACAAGATGGTCAAAATGCTTTCCCAGCATTCTTGACATAAAACAATCATTTAAAAACAAGTTTCATAAATAGAGTTTCTAATGAACTCTCATCTTTTCACATTGTTCCACATCATTTCTCGTTATTCCACATTCTTCTACATCAATTCACATTGTTTATTCCACATCCAATCATATGTATTTCCATCATCCTTCATCCATTCTCATCCAATCACATCATATCACATCTCATCACATCTATCCTCATCACATCTCATCCATTCATATCTACCCATATCCACATCACATTACATCACATCCATTCACATCACATCTCATCCATTCACATCTACCTAGATCCTTATCACATCACATTCATCCACCTTACATCACACCACATCCATTCACATCACATCTCATCCATTCACATCTACCTAGATTCTTATCACATCATATTCATCCACCTTACATCTCATCCATCCATTTACATTACATCACATTCATTTATATTCATTCAGATTCACATCTCATCACATCACATCCATCCACATCACATCTCATCCATTCACGTCTTATCACATCATACTCACATCCATTTACATCTCATCATATCATATTCACATCGCATCACATCCATGTAGATATCACATCACATTCACATCCATTCACATCTCATCACATCCACTCACATCCATCACACCCATTCACATCCATCACATTCCTTGCATCCACATCACATCACATTCATTCCATCCACATTACATCACATCCACATCTCATTCTCATTCATTTACATCACATCACATCCTTTCACATATCATCACATCTCAATCTCATCTCATCACACTCACATTCACATCCACATCCACATCCATTTACATCATATCACATCCCATCCACATCTCTTCACATCCACATCCACATCCATTTAGATCACATCACATCCAACCCACATCTCATCACATCCACATCCACATCCATTTACATCACATCACATTCACATCTTATCACATGCACTCACATCGCATTTACATCACTCACATTCACATCTTATCACATCCACTCACATCCTATCACATCGCATTTACATCTTATCACATCGTATTCACATCTATTCATATTTAGTAACATTTTCTACTTTCGATACCAATGATGGGACTTTTCTAAATTTCTGTCAATTGCTTGGCCTAGATAAAGGTACTTTTTCTCGATGGATATTTTCATATTCTTTCTCAAATTTATCAAGTGAAATATATTCAATATTCTTCTTTTGAGTAAAAGATTCATGGGATTTACAAAAATCAATTCTACCCATATTTCCTAATAATACTCAAAATTCCACTTTCGATAAACTCATAATTTGAATTATACTAAAAATTACTTGGATCTCAAATATCATGGGAATTCCACTTTTTGCATAAAAATAAATTTACCAAAAAATCCTCTTTTACCATTTAATTACTTGGATCTTAATTATCATTGGAATTCCTCTTTTTGCATAAAAATAAATTTGCCAAAAATTTCTCTTTTACCATTTAATTACTTGCTCAATTATCATGGGAATTCCTCTTTTTGCATTAAAAAAACTTATTAAAAATTCCTCTTTTATCATTAATTACTTGAATCACAATTATCATGAGAATTTCTCTTTTTATATAAAAATAAATTTATCAAAATTTTACACTTTTCTCATAATCAATTATATATGCATAATTATAAAATTATTTCTCATGAATATGATGAAAATCATTCTTTTTGCATAGGATGTCCAATACTAGAATATGGTGGGAAGTCCTCTTTTAGCATTATGCATAAAAATAAGATATGTGTAAATTTCTAAAAATTTTGCCATAGCTTCACTGCTATTATAGATAATTTTTAATTTTCTAGAAAAGAATAAGACTTTGTAATACAATTATGATAGAAGAACTATCCTTAAACTTAAATCCAAATTATGGAATTAAAACATAAATTTACCATAATTTTATTAACATAAAAGCATAAAAATACTATTTTCTTAACCTCTAGCTTAACACGCTTAGAGTTTGGTTTTGAATTAAGAATTTATCAATGAGAAGCATTCTTTTTCTAAAGAATTAGCCATAGGAATGACTATTCTTTTGGGAGAGAGAGATATACATAAAAAACATTTTAAATAAGCATAAAGATTAGCTTTTTGGTGATTAATCATTAAAATTCTTAGGGAAAGCTTGATTTGCATTAAAAACAACTAATTAGAAACTTCTCAAGCTTGAGAGGGGTTGAGAAGTGAAATCATTTGAGAATATTAACAAAAAGCATGAAATTCCTTCTTACCTCTAGGTTTGGCTTGCTTCTTTATCTAGAAGTAAATCCCCCAGCCAATCAATTGGTTTAGTGAGTTGAGAAGAAAGCTCCAAGAGTTGTTGAAGAGAGAGAGAAGCTCCAATCTCTCCAAAAGTAGAGCATTTTAAAGGGATAATAGAAAATATGATTATTTTAATGTAATACTGTCATGGTATAGCTCATATATTTCTTTTACAAAAGACTAAGGGTCTATTTATAGGTAAGGGAGGCCACTAACCAAGTCCAACTAGGTTCTAGAGTTTTCTAGGTTCAGTTTGACTCAATTTGGACAAGATTTGGACTAGTTTGGTTCTTTTTTTGATTTGGTTTGATCCAGGAGAGAGGAGAGAGAAAAATATCACAATTTTTTTGAATTAAAAATCCTTCCACATGTGTGAAATAGGCGCCTACCGCAAGAGTCTCCCTCTCCTTACCAAGGTGTCAAAAATACATCATTATTCTAAAATATCTCATATTTTTAGTAATATCTCTTAATTTTTAACTAATAAACCTTATACTCAGTCAACTCTTCATCTTATGTGAGCATTTACTCATTTTTGGTTATTTTCTTTTTTTCTTTGGATTTATCTCATCTCCCAACACTTGGAATAATCTTATTGGCCCATAGGAACCTTAATTGGACCATAATCCAAAAACTTCTAAAAATTTAGACCCTTAGGCTAAGGTCCCTTATACCATTTTTAATTAATTCCTAATGCACATTGGAAAGTTCATTTTGAACTTGTGTTTCAGGGGAATCCAATTTAGACAGCAGGAGGATTTTTATATCCAAAGATATCTAAATTTTGGATTATCTCTCTCTAGATATTTTCTCTCTCTAGGTCTGTGCGCTTTTGCCACACAGGTCGTAGCTGGAGACTTGCCGGACACCGTATGCGAGCCACGAATGGCTGCAAGCATACAACCAGGGAAGGAAGCTCAAACAGAATGCAAAGGGTGTGTCACTCACCGCTCAACTGCCGCCTTGAAGGATTCCCGCGTCGCAGTGAAGAAGGAGCGGCCGTCGCCGCTCTACCGCCTCTCCGCCGCCGTGCCGCTACACAGTGCTCGATCACTCTCTCACTCTCTCTCTCTTTCTCACACACGCAGGAGAAGGAAACCAAAGAGATAAGGCAAGAGCGCTCTTGTATTCACAACACATGAGAATGAGGATTTTAGGGTTACATTTGACTCTTATAGGTGACTTGGCCGTTCACACTTGGGCGCCCATACATGGCCGACCGATCCTAACCCTTATCCTACTGATATTCAAGGTGCGCGTCTCATCGGCGACCTTCATCCTTAACATATGGTGCCGACAAGACTGGCCCATGACTCAGAATATTTAAATTAATGACGTAACATGCCCCCCTTCCTGATGTAGATTTCGTCCTCCGAAGCTATGGTATGACGTAAAACATAGTACGTCTCAATGTCCGTCATAGGTTAACATGCCCCCCTTCCTGATGTAGATTCCGTCCTCGGAAGCTATGGTATGGTAAGCTCGAGAGAGTTGTTGTGGTAGACCGTCTGCAAAACAGGGAAGTAGAGTGAAAGTATGCTAGAATTCAAAAGATATAAAGTGTATAAATTCAAGCATGTTAGACCACAATGGATGTTGCTATGAGAACTTAGTTTAAGGGTCACATGAGTGAGCTAGTGTAGCAAATTAACAGGAGTTTAAAATTATTAAAAGTAAATCAAGAGTTAGCAAGGTGTCAAAGGTTAATCAAGGTTTATACTGGCCTAAGTGAAGGAAAATAACCAAGCTTAATAAATAAACAGATGACCACACTGTGTCTATTCTAAGAACAAGTTAATACCACGAGCCTAGGGACACAAGAAACATCAGAGTTACAGGAGCCTTTTGTCTTTATTTTTTTTTATGCACGTGACAATTTTTACACATAATGGCGACCTTCCTAAGGCAAAACTAACATCGATCCTGGTACCATGTTTAACACAAAGCATTCTCCAAGAATCTATTAGTTCACCTTAGGCAAGGCTACCCCCTACCAACCAAGGCATCGGTCTGGAGTAGAATACTCCTCGCCTACCAAGTATCAATAAGGCGATAGGCCAACATTAAAGCACATCATAGACTTGCATTGCCATTTATTGTAGGCTTTTTTTTTAAATTTAAATTGCTTTTGATCTTCGCTCCTGAACTAAAATGTGTTCTTACATCCTTTTGACAAGGGGTAAAAGCTATGTCCTAGAGGTCAACACACACACAGCCAGGTGTCAAACATTAAGATGGTTTGATCCTAGACCTAAGACAATCGTATTCCAAGGTTAACTAAAGACGTCATGCATTCTTAGGAATATATCCAATAAGGTTAAGCTCATTAATGATTCACACTAGCACGTCAGGCAACTTCAAAAACTAAGTAGTACATTGACAATTTCCATGTGGTCATGCATTATAGTTCATGCAATTAATTGAACAGTAAAAAACGAAAGAGAGTGGGTATAGAAGAATTACACCTGAAATTGGAGATCTCCTTGATTTGATGAGACAGCTTGCAATTTGATTAGATATATTTTGATGAATGTTGCGGCAGTCTCAGGACTTGAAAGCGAACCCACCTCAAACTTTTTAACCTGTACAATCAACTAACAAGCACTATACCTCAAGAGGCATATCAGTGTGAAAAATTCAAGACTCATTTAAGGACTCCAAACTAGAAACAACTTGAAAACACTAACCTACCTACCAATCACCGCACTATACCTTGAGAGGCACATCAGTGTGAAAAATTCAAGACTCGTTTAAGGACTCCAAACTAGAAACAACTTGAAAACACTAACCTACCTACCAATCACCACACTACTACTGAGGATATGGTAAGAGGATGTTGTAGAGTCCTGGCTCTAGCCCTAAGGCTAAGCCTCTATCCGCATCATCCAAATAAATAAAGTCAACCTCAGTAGTGCCATGAGTTTCATCCGTCCATTCATCATTGTCAGATATTTCCTTTTCATTTTCCCATCCACATAAACTCATCAAGAATGTAACCATGCGAGGATAGTCATCTTGTGGAAAATGAAAGCATTGGGCTATCGGGGATATTTCCTCTACGGAGTAGGGGTTAATCATGGTCAATAAGCGAATTAGCCATTCTAATTCCTCAACATTTTCCTCTCTGGCTAGTACATCTATATGATCCCATTCAGTTTCAATAACATGATAACATATGTGAAATATCTGAGAAAGGTATAGATGATACCTCTCACCAAAGGTGGGAGTGGATGAAGTGTATGATGATCGTGCATCTACCATATCTGCAAACATAGATATAGCATCAGTAGGTTTATGACAGGTCAATCTAGTTCTTGATTGTATATACGGATATTCCTCCTCTTTTTGTGCTCTTGCTCTTTTTACTATTTTTTGTTTTTCTCTTTTCTTTTCTATGTATGAAGCTATATATATACATCCCCTTGAATTTGGCAATTACATGGTCAGGGGAGAAGGTTATAAGGAGGAAGCAATAGAATGTCGAGCGTGAGTACATGCTCCCCCTTTCCTTGGCTAGATCATATTATTTGCAATGATGTTGCAGCCTCTTGGAACCAATTTATCCAACGGGTCATAGGTTGTGATGTGGGCAGATAGCTTTTTATGACCCTTGTGGCCACATCCAATTGTAGAGATGGTAGTGTACGCTCCCATTGACGAATGGAGGAAATGGTTTTCGACGATACTATTACAAGGGGAGACGTAGACTCATCGGTTTTTTGTTGGGTGTTGACAAGAGTAGGTGTAGAGCATGTAGAAACTTCTATATGAGCGTGTACCTGGCATGAGGAGCTAGAAGCTTCATGTGGCTCCCCCCTTCCTGAGCTAGTAGGTGGTAATGATCGATATCGTTTGGGAATCCAAACTAACTCTGGAAGAAGTGGTGCAGAGCACTCTGTTACCTTTCCTTTACCACGGTCTTGAATTGTCATTGGGGTGGCAACAATTGGTTTGCAAGGTTTTACGGTTGATGTAGAGGGATTCAGCTTATGTTTAGGGACCCAAATCTGGTCATTCCCCTCGTAGTACCCTTGGGCTACTAATATTTTTTTAGGGATCCATCGCGATGTTACATTGCCCTTTCTCGGGTGGGTAGTTGCTTTCCTTTTACGAGGCTTCTTGGTGGCTGAACGAGATTGAGCAGGGGGAGTAGCTATTAACGAAGCTTTTGGGACCCATTTGTATATACTCTTTGGCATAGTAAGCGGAACCTTAGAGACCACCCTGCATGTTTCCACTCTTGGCGTTGATGCGTTAGAGGGGTGGCAAACAATCAAAGATGGTTTTGCCATTGGACTTTGTGATTTTTCATTATCTAGCATTTGAGTGGATGACTTAGGTGCGGGATTTTGAGTGGTCAGACCTAGTGTTGGTTCTTGCGTTGTGACTCGTCTGGTTGCCCAATCGATATTGCACTTGGTGGCCATCATCCATTTGCGCCCTAAGTTTACAGTCCCTTCCATGGTACCAGCAGGCATAACCAAAAAGCTTTGAATTATGGTCCCCTTGTCATAAGCAACCGGAGTGTGTAGAATTCATGAGACAGGGGTTTTCTTCTTGTTGATACCTTGAACTTGGATAGAACTCTTGGATAAAAGTGGTTTTCCAAGTTCACACCACACGCCATATGATAACAAATTGTGTTGAGCTCCTGTATCCAATAATGCATTATACAGCACCTCCCCGTAAGGACTCTGTAACTCAATTGGGTATCTTAGAGGTGGGTCAGATTCCAGTGAATCCTCCTCTGCCTTCTCGAAAAATACTTGCATAATTCCCAAGTTGGCTTCTCGTTGTCGCCTAGCACGCTGTTGACGTTCTTTGGCTTCGACTCTTGCTTGTATCTTTTTAAGCTCAGCTTGTTCTTTAGCTGCCTTCTTTTGATGGATTGCATGTAACTCCTCTTGGCTCAGGGGGTCGTAGTATCTTTTGAATTTACTCCCATTAAGGAATCCAATGGTTTCAACTCCGTCGAGAGTCTCCACTCTGATGGTACCTTGCGGGGTAATTTCACATACTCTATACAGTTCCTTACCAGCATATTTGAGCTTCTTCTTTTCGTTTTGTACTCCATACATCAGGACTTTATCCCCAACCTTGATGTCCTTGCCCTTTAGGTGGTGATCAAACCATTTTTTCCTTCTATCCTTCTCCACAAGGGCATTGTACACAGCCAATTGTCTTTCTTCGTTTAGCCGCTCAAGGATATATAGACGCTCTGCTAAGGGATTACCATCCCAACCCTCTTGAGTAGCAACACAAAGACTAGGAATGACAAATTCCCACGGCATGACTGCTTCTTGGCCATATACCATTTTGAATGGTGTGCAATTAATAGCCACTTTATACGCAATACGATAGGCCCATAAAGCTGTCGTAAGCTTTAGATCCCAATCCGTGCGATGAGCTTCAACTGTCTTTGTCAAAATAGAGATTAATGTCTTGTTTGTACTCTCGGCTTGGCCATTCGCTTGCGGATAGTAAGGAGTAGATTTATGATGGGATATCATGAAATTTGTTGTGAGCTCCTTAATCACTTCATTTATAAAATGCGTACCATTATCGCTCACAAGTTCAAAAGGACAACCGAATCGTGTGATTATTTTTTCAAAGAGGAACTTGGCTGTTGTCCTTGCATCTGCCTTACGTGTCGCCTTTGCTTCAGCCCATTTGGTCATATAGTCAGTGGCCACAATAATATAGCGAGATTGTGTGTTTCGAGCCGTTGGGCTAATTGGACCTACAAAGTCTAAACCCCACTTTTCAAATGGTTGGTTTACTTTGATCGGATGTAGGGGCATCTGATCTTTCCGCTGGGGTTTCTTATATCGTTGGCATTCATCGCATCCCTTCACAAAGAGTGATGCGTCTTAGAACATAGTGGGCCACCAATACCCTGAGTGTAAGATCTTTCGCGCAATTAAGTCTCCTGAGAAGTGACCACCGGCTACACCCGTATGTGCCTCTTGCAAAATGTATAGATACTCATCCTCTCGGGCACAACGCCTAAGAACGTCATCCTTTCCTCTTTTATAAAGAGTCCCTGCTATCAGGCAATAGGGTTCGCATTCTTTGATCAGCTTTCGAGCTAGATCTTTACGAAGCTCCTTGGTGGGTGGAAAGCCATTAACCAAAAAGTTAACAATCTTCTCACTCCATTCAGGCATTGTCTCCACCATGAATAGGGAAGTGTCAGGTAAGTCATCATCAACCCCCATAGGAGCCTCACCATTAGGTATGTAAGACAAATGATCAGCCATAACATGTTTTTTGCCAGGTCTCACAACAACAGTGAAAACAAACTCAAGAAGAATCAATAGCCATCGTGTGATTCTTCCTGTGGAGCATGGTTTGTTTACTAGATACAACAATGCTTGATGATCCACATAGAAAACAAACTTGGTGGCAAGGAGGTAATAACGAAATTTCCTTACTGCATATATCATTGCCAACCCTTCTCGCTCCGTAGTGGTGTAGTTCATCTTAGCATCATTCAACTGGCGACTGGCAAAGCTAATGGGGTAGTCTAGTTTGTGTCCTCCAGGTTGAGTTAACACACACCCAATAGCAAAATTTGATGCATCAATATGCACATGGAAGAGTAAATCCCAGTTAGGCATTCTCAAGATTGGAGCACTCGCCAAGGCCTTCTTTAATAGCTCATAGGCACGGTCACATTCTTCGGTCCAAATAAACTCGATGAGAAGCTTATACAATGGTCGAGCTATCTCGGCGAAGAAGAGAATAAACCTTCGATAATAACCAATGTGGCCCATAAAGTGTTGGACTCCCTTGTAGTTGGTGGGTGGGGGCAATTCCAGAATGATCTTGATTTTACTCTTGTCAGTGGAAATCCCATTTTTGGACACTATATGCCCTAAGATAACTCCGTGTTTAACCCAGAATTGGCATTTGAAAGGATTCAATGAGATGCGATATAATCTACACCTTTCAAATATTTTTCGTAAACACATCAAGTGCTCGTCCCAAGAGAAATGAACACAAAGATCATCTAAGAAAGCTTCACAGAAGTCCCTTAGATATTCCTTAAAGGCCGTGTTTATCAATCGTTGGAATGTTGCAGGTGCATTGGTCAAGCCAAAGGCCATGACGCGAAAGGCAAACACTCCAAACTCCGTGATAAATGCTGTTTTAGCTTGGTCCTCGACTGCAATTGTGATCTGATTGTAACCCGAGTACCCATCTAAAAAGCTATATGCCTCTTTGCCTGTCACTCTTTCAAGCACATGTTCAGAATATGGCAAGGGGTAATGATCCCTTCTGGTGGCTGCATTAACCTTTTTGAGATCAACGCACACTCTGAGTTTCCCATTCTTCTTTGGTACGATGACTATCAGAGAAACCCATTCTGAGTGCTCAATAGGGTATATGAATCCACATTTTACAAGCTTTTCAATTTCTTCTTGTACAATCTTTCCGTACTTAGGATTCATTGGGTAGGGACGTTGCTGGACTGGTTTAGCAGTGCTAATCATTGGAATCGTGTGTTGCACCACCGAGGGTGGAACACCCTTCATATCATGATATGTCCAAGCAAATATGTCCTTGAATTCTTTAAGAAGCTTCGTAAGTGCAGCTTCTTCCGCCTTGGTGAGGTCTTGAGCAATAAAAACTGGTTTAGACTCCTCACCCGGATCTGCTAAGTCTATCTCCTTAACTACCGCAGGGCCATCGTAGACACCGCTACTCCCATTGGTAGGCGTTAGTTGGGCTTTTGTGTAGACCACTTTACGTTCCCCTGTGGTGAATGATTTGAAATGCTCGGGTGCGGGGTGTAAGTCTACTGGTTCTTATTGTGCCAGGCTTTTTTCTTTCAATTTCGCTTCCTTTTGTTGCTGAGCCAACTCTTGGTTTTGCCACCTTCTTACAGTACGACTTAGTTTCGGCTTCTCTTCAATTTCTAATTGGGCGACGTCATGAGGTTGCGGAATACACCACATGAAACTTTGGAGGTATTGTCCCCAATTATCCGCTAACTTTCGATGAGCATCAATGGCTCCTACATAACTAAGCCATTCTGCAGTGGATCTTTCCTTGTTTATTGCAGTGCGTACATTAGCTCGATAGCGTTGGCGCTTATGTCTCGTTTTCTTCTTACCAAGTTTTTGATTTTTGTTTCTATCAGATTCGAACTCACTTGGTCGACCTTCACTTGTGTCTCCCTCACTTTCGGATGAACTGCAGGAGGTTACTGTCCTAGGCCTTGAGCACCTTGCTTCCACATTTGGGTGAATATTTGATTCATTCCCCCCATCAGGCTCAGAGTTAGTTTCTTCTTGAGATTCATACTCAGAGTTACATGGGTCAGAGTCTTCGCTACTTTCAGTGTCAAGTGGAGTTTGTCGCTTTCTTGCCATCAGGAGTCAAGTGCATAACACCTATCATGTTTATTGGCACTAACGATGGCATATCTTGCCCCTCAGGTGTTACCCAACTTGTGCCTCTATTTCCCCATGTGTCTATGGTTTCCGCTAGGTGTACCCAATCCACGTTATCCGACTCAGTCATACCCGGTAGAACATCCATATAAGGAGAATCTTTCCCATCATCAGTCTCTTTTTTACATATATAGCAATACCTTAATGGGGCGGAGTGAACAGTGGTATCCAATCGATTATCGATGATAACCTTGCTTCCTAAAGGATGAGCACGACCATTCTCAAGATCAACTTGAATGACAGAGTCCTGGAATTGTAGGTAGACATGGTTTTTCGACCAATCATGCACCATTTGTGCTTCCCTCATGAAAGGACGTCCTAAGATCATTTGATATGACATAGGATGCTTGGAGAAATCCATTCCAATGAAGGTATGTTTTACCTTGTATCCCAGGACCTTGATCTTAAGGTCCCTTAACATTCCAATAGGTTTAGCTATGGTTCCGTTTGCCATCTTAACCACTATGTTTGTGACTTCAAGGTGAGGTCTTCCCATAGATTCCCAACAGTTTTTAGTCACAATGCTCACGCTAGCACCACCATCAAGGATTCCCTTTAGAGTTAATCCCTTGGTAGTAATGGGGAGGGTTGCATTAGATTCGTCCCCTTTAAAGTACTATCCCAACTTGTTAACAGGTATTTCCACGACCGAGTTTTCATCTAGGTTGGGTTGTAGATCCCAATGTTCCTCCTCATCTTGAAGCGTGTCGGCTCTATCCATATTTGCAAATTGTGGTAGCCCCGCCTTTAGTTCTCCATTGAGAAATGCCCGAAGAGCTAAGAATAGCTCAGGATCTCCGTATAATTTGGATATGATCGTGGTTCTGATTTCAGAGGACATGAAATCCATTAGCTTGGACACATTCAACGGTACTTTTCGAGATATAGCCCCTTGACTAGGGACTGGTGAAGATGGAATCACTTCCTCTTCGATGGGGTCAGGCATTCCCTCACTAAACATTCTTTCAAGCAAAAAGGGTGTTTGCCCACTTCCTGATGTCCTATCCTCACTTTCTTCCCGAATGATACTAGGTATAGCTAACGGTTTATGGTTCCTGTGAGGCTGAACTTGCGTAGGAAACACTGTGTCTGGAATTTTGATTTTTCTCAGGTTTGGCTCCAGTTCTCTTTGTGTTTCTTCCACCAAACACTACTACATATTAGCCTAATACCGGGGCTTGTACCGGCGCTATTTAACGGGGTCTAAAAAAGCCTCGTCATCGGTATAAGCGCCGGTATAAGCGTCGGTATCGCAGCGTCGGTATACCTGTCGGGTATTAATACCGGCGCATATAACGGCGTCTATACCGACGCTAATCGGGGGTAATACCGACGCTTAAACTGGGGCAAATACCGACTTATATACCGACGGATAAACCGGCCTCTATACCGGATTATGTACCGAGGCATAAACCGGCGTCTATACCAATGTATATACCGACGCTGATACCGGGGCAAATACCGACGCTGTAGCAGAAATTTTTTTTGGGCAGAATAGTGCTGCCTGGCTGTTGCCTAGCTGCCTGCAATGAGCAGGATCAACAATAGCAAACAGACAGCACCATTCTGTCTACAATAGAGCACAAAAACAACCGTGCTCGTTTGCATATTTTCCTGATCGACAAACAAGAAATTAAATTAAACATTAATACTCAAGAATGTTTTGATCATATTTCATTAGTTTGAAGGTCATCTTACATCATGGTAATGCCTCCCAATTGACGGTCTCTCCTTCTTCTTCAAGCATCTCAAACAAGGCCACAAGGCCATGTTTGTGAGCGTACTTCTCCTCTCGCCTGCTTGGTGGGCGATTCATGGCCAACTCCTGCACACACGATTAACAATTATAACTTTTAAAAAATCAACATTTAGCCCACATACATACATTTAAATAAATAAAATTGCTACAAATACTTACGAATTCATGGCACATGGTTTCGTAACCACCACTCCCGAGATGAGAAGCCCCTACTGTTTGGAGTCTTGCCCTTGCCGCCTCTCTTTGTTGTTGAAACTTGTCTGGTGTCTCGGTGAGCTCCTGAGCAATGGCTGCCCACTCCCTGTCATCTAGCCAAACAGGTTTCTCCTTCCCCTCTCTGAATGTGTCCCTCGCCTCTGACCTACGATGCCCCATCAAAATGCGAGCTGTATACTGTATCCACTCATTAGAGACGACATTCATAGGGTCAGATGGCTAGAACTCTTGCTTTATCTTTGTGTTTATATAATTTTTCTTCCCCTTGTCTTGCTGATCCCATTTAGTCATGACAGAGTCATGAAACTGTATAGTGCACAATTGTCGAATGCGTGTCTTCATTGCCTTCCCTGCACTATCCATTATTGGTGCCCCATCCCTAATTATGTAAATCTTGCTGTTGTCATGGTCATGTGCACCCCAGGGAGTGGAAGGTGACCCTATGGGTGTGCTATCAACAGATGAGAGCGAAGGACGACGCTCACGTGGTGGTGGTGTCACAGCATCTGTGGCACTACCACCACAACAACCTCCCCCTGAAGACCTACTACGTGAGCGCCGTCTATGTGAAGAGGTGGTAGATCGAGCTGTAACAGGAGTGGAAGGCTGTGTGGTACGAGGTGTGGGAGCTGCTGTCGTACCCACGGGTGTGGGAACTGGCGTCGGGAATCCAGATGGTGAGGCAGATGTCCCTGCTCCAGAACCCCAATAACTCTGAGCCATGGCTCTCTGCTCTGGAGTCATGGACGAAAGAAAACCATATAACTGCTGGGGACTCATGCCCTGCGGTGTAGGATTAAATGAGAAATCTGGACTGTAGTCGTAGGGCGGTGAGTCACCCATGGCCTGTTGGACAAAAAACCATATGACAAACTTGTACGGAATGAAAATTACACGGTAAACAATGAATGAAAGAACCATAAGATAAACATTAACAATGATAAACAACATTGGTAAAACTATATCAACTTGCTCCTACAGTAGTGATTATGATGGTAAACATTAACAATGGTAAACAATGAATGGACCTTCAATGTCATAAAACCATTACAAATATGTCATAACTATTTGCATAATCATTAAGATACATCATTTTATAAATCATTATCTATTCTATCATCCTCATTAAGATCAGTAGCCCCAAAGAGATCTATGTCTATGCACATTTCAGCATCCTCATCATTAAAAGTCCCTTGATGAAGGATGTCTTCATCATCTATGTCTTCTTCCTCAACTTGTTTTTCAACTTCCTTGGTTTGCACCTCTTCATTTGGATCTTGCTCTAGTTCCTTCTCTTCATTTGCTTGCTCCTCTTCATTGTTGATATCGTCTTGTTCTTGCTGCTCTCCATTACCCTGTGCATCCACATCACCTTGCTGTAGCTCAAATTCTTCAAAAATTTGCTTACTGCGGGGGGCGACTTGAACCACAAACAGCCAGCGTGGATCTTTTGGATCCGCTTTAAAGACAACCTGCTCACAATGCTCTGGGCGCACAAAAGTATCTTGCTGATCGGTCCATACCTTTGTGGAGTCCACTTGGATGAGGCCACTCTTGTCTCTACGTACAGTTGCATGTGGCCCATTCATGATTACCTTGAACCACTTCACATCAAAGATAAACAACTCAAAACTTCTGAAGCCAACCTTCAATATATCTTGAATGGTTCCAAAGTAATCAAGCATTCCAGTAATTGTGTTATCATCACTTGCACTTGCACGACTTTCTTGAACAAACTGTGCTGTGACACCACAATCAAAGGTTGCTCTTCTTTGGTCTATTCGTTCTACTCGAAAATGACGTCCATGTGACCAAAATGCCCCATATTTGTGATACTACAAATAGCACAAAAGTTTGTTGATGGAGAATCAAACACAGAGACATGTAGAGAAAAAAATGAGAGACATGTAGAACTTAAACACTTACATGCCAATCGCATCCTTTTGTAAGCTCCTCCTCCTCCTCTGTTATAGGTAAACCAGCACGTTTGGCTTCTAAAATTGTAGCTTCTAGCCATCTACCTGTGGGAAAGTCCGGAAGAGCTTGCATACCTTCTGGATATGGGAGATTTCTTGTAGTGCGATTCCTTCTGAAACTTAAACGATCTTGTACTCGCTGTCGCTTGAGAGCTTCATATGTCTCAATCCACTTCTCCATTACATGAGAGTTCAAGATGCAAAATTTGTTGATTTTTTCTCTCAAAGTGTTATCCATCTTTCTCTTAATGCCTTGGCCTTGAGGTTCCTCACCAATGACTCGCATGTTGGACTCTTGAGACCATAGTCGAGGTATCTCTGGATCTGAGGAACTTAAATATTCAGTGATGTAAACAAGGGACTCTTGTATCAGCCACCCTTCTGACATACTACCCTCTGGGCGAGCCATTTGGCGAACAAATCCCTTTAATGTCTTCATAAACCTCTCCAAAAAGAACATCCATCTTGAATGGACTGTTCCAGCAACTGCAACCTCATCTACAACATGAACTAGCAGATGCATCTGGATTGTTAATAAACTTGTAGGGAAAAACTTCTCTACCATGCAGACTGCCTCTATGGAGTTTAAACGCGCTGTCTCCAAAGTGTCTCTCTTTATCTCTTTTGAAGAAATCCAGCGCACCAATGTGCCAATCTTATAGATAGTAGCTCTAATGTCTTCAGTGAGGCAATCTTTTATTGCTATGGGTAGCACAAATTGTAGAAACTTGTGCCAATCATGACTCTTGAGACCACTAAGATCATCATCCTTTGTAAATGCACTTTTCAAGCAATGCATACAACCTGTAGGAGTCCGAAACTCTGAAATTGTCCTCTTGACTTGTTGTTCCTCCATCTTGCTAAAAACCCATGGGGCTCTTGGAAGTAGCACCTTTCCATTGGGTCTAGTGCGAGCCCACAACTCTTGCATACAACCAATCTCTTCCAAGTCATCCCTTTGGCCTTTAGTATCCTTTTTTCCTGTCATGGTCTTCCACAGAATGTCAGCTACATTCTTGAAAATATGCATCGGATCAAGCAAATGGTTTATAAGGAGATCACCCCAATAGGGGAGTTGGTGAAAGATAGAGAGCCTCTTCATCCCAGGACATGCCAAGTTGCCACATTCCTCCCATTTGATCTTCCAATCGCTTGCCTTCAATGTACTTGGAGGAGGTCTTCCTAGATTACCATCCCGCAATTCATGATTTTCTGGCAGATACCTAACATGTCCTTGGTAGACATTCTTTCGTAATGCTTTTGAGTATCTTGAATCAAGTCGAGGACCACATACAGGACATGCATTGTAACCCGATATAGACAAACCTGAGCATTCTCCATAGCCAGGCCAATCATGCATTGTCCACATGAGAATACCTTGCACAGTTGTAAGTCTTTGGCCACTCTGCTGCTTTGACATGTCCTTCACTTCAATTCCGTTCCACAAGGTGCGTAACTCATCAATAAGTGGTGCCAAATATACATCCATGTTCTTCACCTTGTACTTTCCTGGAACTATTAATGAGAGCAACAGAGGACCTTTCTTTATTGCTAACCATGGCGGAAGATTATAATTCACAAGGCAAACAGGCCATGTGCTCCATGAAGAGCTCCTTAAACCAAAAGGGTTTACACCATCCATTGCTAGGCCAAGACGGAGGTTTCTAGGTTCTTCCTTAAAAGCCGGCCATTTCTCTTCAATGTGTCTCCATGCGGGTGAGTCTGCAGGCACACGCATCACTTCATCTGTGGATCGAGTTGTGGCATGCCATGTCATCAAGCTTGCTATTGATTTGCACCTGAACATGCTTTTTATCCTTGGAATGATTGGAAAGTGCCTGAGAACCTTTACCGGGACAGCTTCCCCCTGAACATCTTCTCTATATCTGTTAGAGCCACAATGGGGACATTCTTGCAAATGCTCATATTCATGGCGGAAGAGGCAACAATCATTGCGACAAGCATGAATATTATTGTAATCCATGCCTATGGATTTCAATAACTTCTTCGCATCTGCACGAGATGGAGGCATCTCGTTGCCAGGGGGCAATATTTGATCTTTCAAAAGCCTGCAAGTATGGCAATATCTGATCGTTACTATTAAGATTTTCTCAAATACAAGTTGATAATTTAACATTTCAACAGTAGGTGTAATCTCCAAAAAAAGACCTTACTTGAATAGTTCAGTGACACTTGTATTAGACCATCCAAAAACTGACTGCAAATTTAGCATCGTAAGAGATGCACGCAATACAGATATGTTGGCACCATTGTATAATGGAAGGCGTGCAAGTTTACGCATGGCCTCTTCCTCTGGTTCATAATTTGACCGTTGAGAATGTCGTGGTTGATGATCTTCATGTTCATGCTCCTCGAAGAGAGCTTCTTGTTGCTCAATGAAGGCATCCAACATTTCTTCCATTGGACCTTCTTCCATTTCCTGACCTTCTTCCATTCCCTCGGGTGCTGTTAATTGAGCTCCATCTGTCACTCCCTCCTGCGATATCCTCATCCTTTGTTGGGGACGAGAATTCACAGGCGCAATGTTATCAAGATGCGGCTGCACACTTGCTTGGTTGTACGATTGAAACCGTAAATTTTGCAAGCGCTCCATTGGAAATATTCCAGCGTCATGAACATGCTCGTTGCAAATCCTTCGTTTTCGAAAGATTTGGTACTTACATCGCATGCATGGACACGCTATTCTCTCTTCAAGATTGAGAGGCTCCATCTAGCAGGATAACATGTATATGCAGCTCGTTAAACACAAATCAGCTTATCTCCTCTCCATACAAAATTAAATAGAATTTGCACAAGGATGGAGAGAGAAGCTATCTCTATTCATAAATAGCTGTTTATATATAAAGGCCTTATGCAATAATCTAAATGCATATTATAAGTATAAGCTTGCATAATAAGGCTGCAAGACTTATGCATAAGCTCTATGCATAAGCCTTATGCATAAGCCTTATGCATAAGCTCTATGCATAAGCCATATGCATAAGTCTTATGCACACGCTCTATGCATAAGTCTTATGCATAAGCTATATGCACACGCTCTATGCACAAGTCTTATGCATAAGCCATAAGCTCGAACCTAATCCCAAAAACCCTAGGACTGAATTACGGTTTTGTAAATTCCGCCAGAGTCTCCTTTGTAATTGGAACCAAATCTCAATTGAAAATGCAACTTCTTAAAACTTGTACGCAATACTCTTTGCATCCCATAATGTCATGAAAGATCATATGCATTTGCAATATCCACACAATATGACAGAAAAGGGGCCCCATTGCCCAAATGCATCCACAAAGTCGATGGTGAGGATTGTTGAGGACGCGCGTTGAAGCTTGCCGATCTCTCGGCCAAGCTCTTCTCACCCCTTCACCGAGTTTTCCTCCAAGGTGAAGGTTGAGGCCATTTCTTCACACCGGTGTACCTAATCCCCCTTCGTACCGCTTTACCAAGCAATCACGGCACAAAGAGTTCAAGCCATTCTCCCCTTGGCCTCTCCAACCAATGCCAAGGTACCCTCACACATTGCTAGATTCTATAGAAACTTGAAGTGGTTGCAATGGTGAGTGTAGGTACAAAATGATGTGGATAATATCAAATGATAGAACAAGTTTGTTGGCTTACAAGTATTGAGCATGACTCATGCCCTTTTACAATTTAGAACTCAGCAATAAAGCATGGACTCATGCCTCAATCCATCATCCAAAAGCTCCAACACAAACCAACAATTCACAATGCCCTCACCATGGCATTTGCATAAGCATTTGTTAACCACAATCAAGGCATTTGCAATTGCATTTTAACAATCCCTTTCATATAAGCCATATGCATAAGTCTACCTGCGTACGCTCTATGCATAAGCCATATGCATAAGTCATATGCATAAGCCTTATGCATACGCTCTATGCATAAGTCTTATGCATACGCTCTATGCAAGACTTATGCATAAGCTCTATGCATAAGCTCTATGCATAAGCTCTATGCTATATGCCTTATGCACTATTATGCTAACCCTTAATCCCTTTCACATAAGCCTTATGCACACGCTCTATGCAATTACGCTCTATGCATAAGCCTTATGCACACGCTCTATGCATAAGCCTTATGCATAAGCTCTATGCATAAGCCATATGCATAAGTCTACCTGCGTACGCTCTATGCATAAGCCATATGCATAAGTCATATGCATAAGTCTTATGCATACGCTCTATGCATAAGTCTTATGCATACGCTCTATGCAAGACTTATGCATAAGCTCTATGCATAAGCTCTATGCTATATGCCTTATGCACTATTATGCTAACCCTTAATCCCTTTCACATAAGCCTTATGCACACGCTTTATGCAATTACGCTCTATGCATAAGCCTTATGCACACGCTCTATGCATAAGCCTTATGCATAAGCTCTATGCATAAGCCATATGCATAAGTCTTATGCGTACGCTCTATGCATAAGCCATATGCATAAACTCTATGCATAAGTCATATGCATAAGTCTTATGCATACGCTCTATGCATAAGTCTCTTGTATACGCTCTATGCAAGACTTATGCATAAGCTCTATGCATAAGCTCTATGCTATATGCCTTATGCACTATGCTAACCCTTAATCCCATCACCCAATGGTGTAATAAACATGATCTTGTTTTACGTACATGGATAATAGAGATTGCAAGCTTATTATAGGTTTTATGCATAGATATTAAATTAATCCTATGTGTTGTAAGCTTACAAGAACCCAAAACTAACCCTAAACCATAAAACAAGGATGTAAAAATTCATATAAAATAGCATAAACAAGAAAAATCAAAAGAGGATCTACCTCTTTTTTGCAAAGCTGAAAGAGAGCTCGAGGATTGGTGAAAGATTGGTGAGGTGAAAGAGCTGCAAAACAAAATATTAAACAAACTAATTAGTAAATTAAACACAAGAAAAAGAACTAATACAAAACCCTAAAATCTCTATGCATGCATTAGGAGATCTATGCATACATAGAGAGCTCTAGATCTCAACATGCATAGAGAGCCAAAAAAACACAAAACCCTAAAAATCTTAATTTTTCAATTAAAAACTAAAAGCAATTGCAATAACATGTTAGGAGAAGGAGAAGAGGAGAAAAGAAGAATGAAGGAGAAAAGAGGAGAGAGGAAAAAAGAGGAGAGAGAGGGAGAGAAAGCACCTCTTTCGCTTGATTACTTGCGCATCTTCTGCGAAAAACCAGAAAATAGGCTCTCGGCTGTGAAAAACTTACGAGCGCCGGTATATGCGACGGAATATGTGTTGGAATATTCGTCGGTATATGCTACGGAATATGCGTCGGTATCGGCGTCGGTATCGGCGTCGGTATAGGCGTCGGTATACGCGACGGGAAATGAAAATTTAAAAAAACCCCGCCATACTTGTCTCCTCCAACATGACGACGGACATACCGACGTTCGACATTTACGTCGGTATTTTGATGTCGGTATGTCCTCAACCTCTTGTAGTGAAACCCCTTAAGTGTTGCACTTGTTCAATCTCCTCATCTAGGTTTGGGTAAGTTCCAATCTTTTTCTTGAGGGTTTTTGGCCCACGTGGCTTGTCTTGGGGAGTCTCAGTCAGTTTGGGTGGTCGAGAGGGCATTAACTGACTTGGTTATGGGACCAAGGAAGTTTCCTTTTGTTTCCCCTTATTTATGTATTTGCTTGATTCTCCTTCGTTGAGCTCCCGAGTGGGTTCCTCCCTTAAGTTAGTGGCTTTGGTCCCCATGGTTTCTATTGAATCAGAATCATCTTCAGGATCATTCATATACACGGGGTCGTCTCCTGTCCCTATGTTAGTCTTTGAACTGGGCTTGGAGCTCGTATTAAGCGATCTCTTTCGTCGTGTTTTCTTTTTCTTTGCCTGAGCGATTGATGCAGTATCCCTCTCTTCAAGAATGTAGTTTTGATTTTGAAGCATTGACCGTGTAACTACATTCGCGGGTACAACGGGTGTGGTTCCTCGTGCTTGGTTGGTGACCTCAACCAAATTCAATGGCATAATCTTGGGTGCATTAGGATTATGTGGACATTGAGCGATCAAATGATCTATGCCACAACGATTACATGTAAGTACCAGCATTCCCGATGTGCTCCCTTGATTTGGTTGCATTTGAGTAGCGATCTTCTGTAGCCTATTAGGGCACTCCGCTGCATGATACGGTCCACCACACTCGTAGCATTGAAGAGGTGGTCTCCTTGCCATGGTATTAAGGTTTTGTCCTCTTGTGGCGAGAGCAACCGCTTGATATACAGGCTTGACTTGCCCAAAATGATCCTCCATGTAGTACTGGGGAATCATTTCAAACGTATCAATCCCATATGGAGCAGTGGGGTCTATCTCCTCTTCATAATCCCCACACGCACTATGTGACTCACAACCCATCTGGTTTATTGGGGTAATCCTTGGATGTGGAGGTTGTGGTCCTAGCACTGGTGGTGGTAACGGCACAGACTGGACTACATTCGGATTCCTTGGAACTATGTGCTGTGACGGTTGCTCGACAGGTTGTGCAGGCATTAGCGCGGGTACTTGAGGTGTGTTTGACCAGGGTAGTGGTGCCTGATTCTGAAGACACCTTTTTACCTCCAATCATCAAGTTGTCTTCTAACTGGATTGCATTGGCAGTGACTGCTTCCCACGTTGTAAGACCTCTAATGACTAGGCCATTGTAAATGTCCTCGTGGCGTAATCCTCGGATGAATCTATCGAGGAGTTGGTTGTTATTGAAGCGTTCATCGAGAGTGTAGTGAGAATTTAGATGCTGCAATCGACTTATAAAGTCTCTCACTGACTCCCCTTCCTCGCGTTCAGCTTTTTGGAGTTGAGATGCTACTCCCCAAAGCACACCCTCACGTATGTATTCTTTCAAGAACAATCTCTTGAGAGTGGGGTAGTGAGTGCGCTCTTCAACCCTTAAGGTTCGATACCAATCTCCGGCCTTCCCACTCAAGGTTAAGCCTAAAGCTTTACACTTATGCAGCTCATTGTGCTCTTCCAAGGAATCACACACATGCTCAAAAACTTCAATGTGCTTCCTAACATCCTCATTACCACTGAAGTTTTGAGTGAGCTTAGCCACTTGTACTGCCTTGCTTCTAGGTTCTCTCTCAGGCATACCTCGCATATTTTCCGCAATAGATCGTCCGATCGTCTGAGCAAACGCTGCGAGATCACCTAGGTGAGCCGGCATAGCTGGTGGAGGCACTTCTAGGATAGCCTGGCTGATAGGAGTTAGCGTTGGTCTGAGTATGTTGGCAAATGACGTAGGATATGATATGTGACTAGGCCTAGCTCCTCTTGGATAAGGGTTGTGATAAGGCGATCGTGGAGCATACGCCATTGGCATACTAAGAGGCGTAGGAGCTACATGAGCATGAGTAGCGATAGGTACATATGGTTGATAGGCACTGGCACGCACTGTTGTATGTACTGTTCCACTAGGTAGCGGCGTCGTACTAACTACAGCGGTAATAGGTGCACTTTCTGTCATGCTCATCATTGGGGTAGGCATTGTGGATTCCTTAATGGAAAGTTGAGCCAAGGTTGGAAAGCTAAAGTTACTGCTCGTGGGATTAACCTGCATTGAGACTCCAGGCGAAGCAACATACGAAGGGTCTATGGGCCTCATCGAGGGAGTCTCCAATTGTGATAGGGTTGGTTGTTTGGCCTTGCCTGTATCCAAAAATCTCATAGGGCCAGTGGAACCTAAGTTCACTTCCCTATTTTGCCTCTCAATTTGGATAATTCTATGAATAACCTCACATATCATTTGTTGTTGCTCCTCTAGATTAGTGGCGCTAGATGTAGATCGTAGGACTTCTAACCAACCTACATGGTATGTGTAACCCGTGTATAAGTCAGTTAGAGTCTCTGTGTGTAGATCATATTCCCAATTTTCATTGAGAAATATCCCATCCAGACTTGGTGTGCCAAACGGTTCTCTTGAAGTGGACGCAATGTCACTTCTTATGGATTGGCTTCTAGGGATCTCCACTTTAGGAAGAGCATCGGAAGGTGGTAGCTCAGTAGGGCCCTCATTAAACGAAGTGGGTAGAATATCCACATGGACACTCTTTGGGAGGGTAGGGTCCATATAAGATGTGAATGGCGAATCTACTACCCCTCCTTCCTCATTTACTTCGCTTGTCGCATGTTCAGAGCGCGTAGCTCTACTAAAGGTCTCTATTAGACGACTAAACATGCTAGATCCGGGTTGTGGGGCCCACACTGGCATGTTTTGGCTTGTCTGCTCAGCGTTCTTGGTAGGGTGTCCTTCCATGGCGTCTGAGTCAGAGGATGAGTGTTGCATGACGAATGAAGATCAATACAAGGATGCAACAAAAAAGACACTTAGGGCTCTTGAAAAGAGTTCCAAGTTGTAGATGAATATGGGAGAGGGCTTGACAATAATCCCACATGGGAACTTTTGGGAGTTCTAGAGTTTCTGTATAAAAGGTGTCCCATTTGAGAGCTAGAGAGGACTCTTTGGTCATTTGGTTGAGAGGCTCATAGAGAGAGCTTGCTCCATAGCTCCTTCTCATGTGCTCTCCCAAGGCTCTCCATCTTCATTCTTGCTTCAATCTTGTACTCTCTATTCTCTACATTTTCAATGATATGAGATTATGGTCTACACACTTGCTAATCTAGATTTCTTAATGATGTTTTGATGCTAAAATCTGATTTGTAGAGTGCATGTGATGAAGCTTGTGCATGAAATGATGTGTAGTTGAGGCTTGTGTGATAGCTCTTTACATGTTAGGTTCTTTGCATAAGTTGCATTTTTGTGCTTAAGTGTAGCCTAATCTTGATGCTTTGATTATGTTAGATTGATTGCTTGAGTGTTGAAGAAGGATTGAGTAGGACTAGAAGTCATTAGTGTGTGGTTAACTAATCTTCTCCCATTCGGGATAGCCTCTATGCGCTAACCAGGTTGCATTCACGGATTGACAAAGTGTGTGGGTTGGAGTGTAGCCTCCGCTATGCTATGATGTCCCAAACAATGGCGCCGCTGCCGGGGAATGCACACCTAAGTTAGTGAAGGGTGTTAACCATTACTTCTTACTAAGTTCTCCATTGATTGCAAAATCGTGGATTAGGGTAGATTAGAGTAGAGTTTGCAAGGGCATTGAGTGTGTGATCTCAAGGGCGCCTTGTGTGTTTTCGGTTTTTTGATTAGAAGCAAAAAAAAAAATATAACCCTATTGCGGTAGAGTAATCCCGCCATTAAGTAGGTTCAAGTGGTTTCTGTTTTTGTATTTTTTGACGTCGAGCGAAGGAGGAAGGAGATGGTGAAGGCAAACGGCTGTTGGAGCTGAAGCAAAGAAAATATATATATATATATATATATATATATATATATATATATATATATATTTTATTTACCTTGAAGTATGGCTGTTTGTGCCAGCAGCTCGAAGGACTGGAGGGCAGCGTTGGCCGGTTGAAAGGAGAGCAGAGGCGGCTTTTAAAAAAATAATTATATATATATATATAATTGTTTACATTGACGTGGCATTGTAGGGGATCGTCTGCATCGTGTGCTGCACTGGGGGGCGCCTACAGACGCAGTGGGCGCAGCCTGCAGACGGCGGCTGGAAGTAGGAAGCGCAGCCTGCAGACGGCGGCTGGAAGTGGGAAGCGAAGGAGTAGACGGCGGCTGGAAGAGGAAGCGAAGGAGTAGACGACGGCCTTGTGAAAGTGAAGGCTGCATTGAGCGTTGCATCGAAGGTATACACTGACGTGGAAGTGGAAGCAAAGGAGTAGACGGCCTTGTGAAAGCGAAGGCTACATTGAGCACTGCATCGAAGGGGGCTGAGCACTGCAGGAGAAGCAGAAGTCGACGACAGACCTGCGGGCGGTAGCTGTAGAAGGCACAGTGGACGGTGTGGCTGGTTTGAGAAGCAAAGGCGTGTGGGAGAGGCAGCCGGCAGCAAAAGGGCAGCTGGCAGAAGCCGGCCGGGTGGAAAAAGCTGAGCAAGACAAGCAGAAGTCGACAGTGTGAAGCGAAGGAGACTGAAGCGCCAGTAGGCGCAAGCGATGCGTGTAGACCTGCGGGTGGAGTCGAGGTGGAGGCGCAGAAGAGGGAGCGCAGTAGAGGGGCTGTTGTAGGCAGCAAAACAGGAGCAAAAAGGCAGCATTGAAGACGAGCGGCGTGGAGGGCGTCTGACTGAGGGAGAGCTGGCAGCATTGAAGAATCGGCGAGTGGGTGCGCCAGCGCAGAATCCGGGAGGCGGCAAAGATAAGGTTGGTGCTTTGTAATTTTTTTTTATTTTTTTTATTTTTTATTAATTTTTCATGTTTTTTGTATTTTTAAATAAAAAATAATAATAATAAATATAAAAAAACAACAACAAAAAATATATTTTTTTTTTAAAAGAGAAAAAGAGATAGAAAAAAAAGAAAGAAAAATAATTTAATTTTAAAAAAAAAAAGAAAAAGAGAAAGAAAAAAAAAAGGAGAAAAAAAAAGAAAAACAATTTTTATTTTTGTATTTTGAATCCATTGTTCATTTTTTTAAATTTCTGTAAAGTCTTGCATAATTAAAGTAGCTTGCATTTTTTATTTGTATTTTTTTTAGAATTTTGTAATTGCGTGCATAATTAGTAGATTTATATTTGGCACGAAATTTATTAAGTTTTTTTAAAAAAAAACAAACAAACAAACAAACCAAAAAAAAACAACAAAAGGAGAAGAAAACAAAAGAAAATTCAAAAAAAAATTCTATAAATTAAGTGTTTTTTAGGAGTCTACTTTTTTGCATATTTTGTAATTCTTCATTTTTTTTAATTTTTTGCATAATTAGTGTAACCTGCATTTTTTAATTTTTGTAACTTTGTGCATAATTAGTATTTTTTTAGTAAAATCATAATTTTTGTGTAAATTTAAAAAAAAAGTAAAATCATAAAATCATAAAATCATAAAAAAAATCATTTAAAAAAATAATAATAAAAAAATAGGATAGATAGTTACGCCACACATACTCATTTTAGTTGCATTTAGTGATTAGGTAGGTTAAAATATATATATATATATATATATTAAAAAAAACAAAAAAACAAAACAAAACAAAAACACATAAAAAACCAAAAAAAAAATTGACCTTATGCACTTGCAGTCGGGACGTCTTATAGATTCTGCCATAGGGCCTAGGGCACCTTCTAGAGTACCTACGCAGGAAAGTGGGACCCAATCGGTAGGCAATTTGGCAGATATTACTGAAACCCTTTCTGAATCCCAATCCGATACCCTTTCCTCCAGAACAACTAGTTCATTGTCCATGGACAATCTAGGGCCGACAAATAGTCAGTCCGTAGGCCCAAATAGGACACCCACAAGATCCTTTAATCCATTTGAAGCCGACACCATGGGGTTAACACTCAATGTGAGACTCCAATATGTCTACACAAATGCTCAAGGAGCTGAGATCTTTAGGGATCCACAACAACGGTATCTCGTTAAGATTGCAGACATTTTCTCAGAACTTGATAGAGCACCTCTAGTCAATGACCAGGGTAACATGTACATGGGTGGAGATGGTGTTCGCTACGAAGTCACCTACCATCCAGAAAATGTAGACAAATTAGGGGAGCTCTCTAAAACCGAGTTCTTAGACTTATCAAAACTTTCCAGAGCAAGGGAGTCTAGAGATGACTGGCTCATTGAGCCGGACATACCTGGACCCTCCAATGCCCAGTCCTCAAAACCATCCATAGATGATTTACTTCTTGTAGATCTAAATTTGGAAAGGGATAGGAAAGGCAAGTGTAAAATGGATCAGGGGGCTGAGAACCAATGGGAGTTTGTACGACAAATTCCAGTAATCAAAGGTCTTACAGGATGACCCACTTCAAGAGGTCTATAAGGACTCGTTAGAGGGATATTATGCCACAACTAGATTGCCACAGCTAGATCTTCCTCTAGCTCATGTGGTGGTAGTTGAGAAGCTTGCAGGACACATGAACAGAATAATTGATAAATGGGCCAATGAATACCGAACCTTAGATTGAAAAGAGATTCGGGAACTCACGTGGAAAGGACAACCATTATTCATGGAAGTGTTCTCAACAAATACAGCAAAACCAGGAGAGACAGCCTTTCTTGGAGAAACTGTTGCTCCTCCCCTACGAGAGTTCACTAGAGAGGGACCTTCAACATCTAAGTGGACCACTGCTAGTAGCCCAACTCTAGCACCAAGATATAGTCCTACACCAAATGTGCGACCACCGGTCACACCACAACAACATCTTTCTCACTATAACAATCGGAGGGTAGGGGAGCCAACTCGGCCTCCCATTAATGCACCTCCTAAAATGCGGGTGACAAGATCTTTGGAGGCGTTTGGTGAGGTTGGTAATAGGGTACCCACACCAATTTTGGAAACATGTGGACCATCTTTCCAAAGAGAGGAACAATTCCCACTGAGAGTGAGAGGGCCGTAGGCCCTATGATGAGTATTCAAGACAAGTAAGGCCATCAACTCTTCAGAAACTGGTAAAGAAGTATGAAGGGTCGGGAGATCCATACGACCATGTAGCAGCATTTAGGCAAGTAGTTCGAGCTGAGCAACTGGCTGATAAGCATACTCAAATTGAAGGATTTGGACTCACTCTTGAGGGAAAAGCCCTGGCTTGGTTTCAGGCATTAGAGGCTTCAGACAAATCTTCTTTACGAGTTTTGGAAGAGAAATTCATTGCTGCTTTTTCCTTGATGGGAATTCAACATGACACGGTAGCACACATCTACTCTTTCAAGCAAGGAGAGAATGAGAGTGTTAGAGACTGTGTAAATAGAATGAAGCAGTACATTAATCGTTGCCCAGAAGATGAGAAGCCCGCCCAAAGTCGATTAATTTCTCTCTTCTTAAAAGGACTCAAAAATTCAACACTGCATACACATCTCTATGCGAAGAAGCATACAAATTTCAATGGAGTGTTGCCATGATGCTATGGATTTCACCGATCACTTCAAATTCCAAGATGGTTCTAGCCCAGAGGTGAAACCTAGAGATCAGTGGGGTGATGACCAAAGTTTAGGGTCTAGCGCGCTAGTAAATCCAGACCAGATAGCTAACCTAGTACTAAGGAGATTGGGACAGACCTATCGTCCACCCTTGCAGCCACAACAACAGCAGCAGAGAATGAGGAGTGTACTTCCTACAGGTCCTCATCTTTGTGGAGCATGTGGCGGTAACCATAAAACAGAGGAATGTAATACCTTTTCTCCTCTAGTCACAAACCAACCCACAAAAAAGTGGTGCCAAGCCTATGCTTGGAACTTTACCCACACCACACAGGAATGTACTCGCATTGCGAGAATGAGACAGGAACGTGAGCAGCTAAGAGGTGGAGTGGCTCCACAAATGTATCAACAGTATACTAATTTTGAACGTAAGCCACCGATGGCACAAGAGCAAGCACGACCTGTTCTTGGTGCTCAACCTCCTGCTCCAAAGACTGCTCCTGTGAGGGTTATTGACTACGACAATTCAAATATGTGTAGAGACTTAGTAAACCCGGGCTATGTGGAGGAGGAATACGCATCATATTCATCCAAAGATCTCTTTGAAAGTCCCACATACTCTTTAATGTTGCTAGGCGGCTACCAACCTAGGACTCCAGGCCCCTCAGGTCAATGGCAGTCAAGGAAAGTAGAGGCCAAACCAATGGGCCCCTGTTATGAGTGCGGAGAACCCCATTGGGCTCGTGATTGTCCACATCGCTCAAGGCAAGCATCTCGATCCAATACAACAGTACAACAGTTTCCCACCAATTGAAAGATATTGTCTAGGGTGTTGTGTAGAACACTTTCCAAAGGATTGTTTGCTGAAACCACATGAGGAAGGCACCTCTCAACCAAAGGTCTCACTCAACCTTGTAGGGGCAGTTCCATCACCACCTTCATCTGAGAATGAGGATGTCGTGCCACTTAGAGTCATGACTAGATCACAGACACGAAACGCCGAAATACAAACTGATGAGACACCTCGAACTAGGGATGCAAAGACAAATCTAGTGGACAAGACTCTACAGTCCAATAGAAAAAAAACCACTCGGAGGAAGAAGAACCGAAACAAGCAAACTACAAGTGCATCCACTGGTTCTCAAGATGCCTCTAAACAAAACATGAGGGATAAAACTTTTACATCCCAAGAAGTGCATGAGGAACATCAACCTCAACCTGGGCCTAGTACTACACAAAATGAGGCTAGTACGACTGAGGATAGTTCTGGGGGTTCTGTTTTTGTGGATAAAGTGAATGAGACTCTAGAGGCCATCATTGATGCTCATAGAAGTCGCATTGCAGCTTTATCTGAGCTACCCAAGAAGCTTCAAGAATACCCCAACCCTCGTGAGGAGAAGATCAATCTAGCTGTACATCAGCAACTCATTAGGGAAGCTCAGTCAATACTTGAGGGACCACCACCACCTATTCCTCGGGGCCCAACCTCTCTTAAGCCAACATTAGAAACCATACCGGAAGTGTCATCAAGTCGGGAAATGAAAAGTCTCATTTCACAAGCTCATAGCGAAAGGTCTGCACCAATTGACACCCAATTGAAAGGAGGTAATCTGCCACCACCTAGCCTTGTCTTCCCATGCAATGATGAAGTTATTGATGCTAATGAGGACATGGCAAATGAGATGTGGGCCGCAGTTCATGAGAAAGTTAATGAGAACATGTCCTCTATTAGTTCGCCTCCATTCTCTGAGGTGGATTTTACCAGAGGCACGAAAAACAACTTTAGATGCCCAAGCATCCAGGAGGAAGTTCAAACAATTTATTCTCCTAGAAGTAAGCATATAATGAAAACCTTACCATCATATCTGGGAGAATATGAGAACTGTTCTCAAACCTTGAGGATACCCTCCATGCATAAAAGGTTGACAAAGGAGAAGGATATGAGTATGGTGCAAGCTATTTTGTCAGCACCAGTGGCTTGTACCTTACCTTTGCTTGATTTGATAAAAATTTGACCTGAGTTGTGGAATGATATTGCCACATGTTTGTCAGAGCAGGTATTGCTACAAAAGGGTCACCATGAGTGTACTATACACCCTGAGACAAAGCATGTTATGCCAGTTCCTATCAACAAAGTAGGAAAATTTTGTGAGGACGATCAGGGAAATGCTACCCTCCCATTAGAAGTGCGAAAAGTAGCTTCAACTGCAATACTTGATAGTGGTGCAGGAGTGGGCATTGTGACAAGGTCCATTTGGGAAAAGTGGGGCAAACCAGCTACTATTAGGAGTACCAGGATGCGCTTGCAGCTAGCAGATGGAAGCTTAGAACATCCCCTTGGGCTGCTTGAGAACATATTGGTCACCACATGTGGGATTGAATATGAGCACACCTTTGCAGTAGTGGATTTTGGAAAACATCCAAACTATGAAGTGATATTGGGTAGACCATTCATGTGACAATTTCAAATGATTCAAGATTGGGGATACAATTATTTGTACCTCCGACATGATTCTGTCATCACAAGGGTCAACCTAAGGAATCACTCATATTGTGATGTAACAAGGTCTCCAATAGATGAGTTTGATTCTGCTTCATCTGAGGGCTCAAGGGTTACATTGTCAGACGGACGAGAAGATCTGTGGATGTGTGGAGCCTCATGTAGGGATTTCAACACTGAGAGACTTAAGGGTAATCGAAGTGTATCAGATGAGGCATACATTCCACAACCCTTCCCTGAGCATTTAATTGATCCATTAGAATGGAGTCATGTCCTCGCAACATTATCGACATGTGCTTTACCGAAGCCAATTCAATTTTGTGACTCACATGGATATGACATTATTCCTATACGAATGGTACAACCACGTGCCCTTATAGATGATTTGTACTATAGGGATACATCCACAACAGCAATGCATGTCGAGGAAGTCTCAGTAGAGGACTTAACACTCGAATCTGCTAATGATGCTGATAAGGAAGATGGATGGGACTCTGATTTAAATAATGATGTGACAATCCCTGAGGAAGAGTTAGGAAAGGCACGTCTACTCTTGAGAGGAAGGGAGGTTCAAGTAGAGATCCCTCGAAGCCGACCTAAACGTAAATGTTGTAAGAGCCATAAGAGAATCAGTAGACAAGATGAGCGGGAACAACGTGAGAGACTACAAAAAGAAAAGGAGGAGTCTAAGAGTGAAAACTCTCGACCACCACCTCACTTCTCAGGAAAGAACGGATATCTATACTATGTCCAAGCACAAGATAGTATCAAAGACCAAGTAAAACGATCAGATGGATTCCAAGCAGGGGAAAAGCTAACAACTGTTAGCAAAAATCGTAAAAAAACGAAGAAACAAAAACCAAAACTCAAGTCTAAAACAGATTCAATAAAGAGTGTGGGAAGTGCAACAAAGACAACGGTTGAACAAAAAAATCCGATGCAAGATGGCAAAGGAGAGCTCAAAACCGCATGGTCTTCAATGAGTGAAGACTCAAGTGGACAAGAACAAGGTCTCAATGTTCCTCCCAATTTCACACAGTACACTCTTCAAGATCGGAAGATTGTTCTTCAACAGCCCATGCGACAAAAACCAAGCTTGCCAGGGATTTCATACGATGGTCCAGAAGATGCAAAAAAGATTGATATTGCTAAGCCAGAAGAAGAGCCTCGCTATGTGTGGATTGCCACAGACTAGTCCTTAGATGAGGAGAAGTTATTAATACAAACAATAAAGGAGTATCGCGATGTTTTTGCTTGGAGTTATAAAGACCTCAAAGGAGTTGATCCAAGCATATGTCAGCATACAATTCCATTGCGAGAGGATGCAAAACCCTCCAAGCAACGTCCTTATACTTACAATGAAAATTTTGCACGGAAGATAAAGGAAGAAATAGACAAGCTCTTAGAGGCAGAATTTATCTATGAGATTGAACACACTGAATGGGTCTCCCCTATTGTAGTGGTGCCCAAGAAAAATGGAAAACTTCGAGTATGTGTAAACCTCAAGAAGGTAAATGCAGCTACTGTGCGTGATCATTACCCACTTCCAATCACGAATCATGTTCTGGAACGAGTTGCAGGGAAAAAGGCATACAGTTTCTTGGATGGATTCTCCGGGTACAATCAAGTGTCAATTGATCCAAAGGATCAACACAAGACAGCCTTTGCTACTGAAGATGGCATCTTTGCCTATCGTGTTATGCCATTTGGTCTAACAAATGCACCAGCAACCTTTCAGAGGTTAATGAGTCATGTATTCAAGGAGTACCTTAGGCAATTTCTTGAGATTTTCATGGATGATTTATGTGTTCACTCACAAGAGCGTGATGATCATATAGAACACCTGAGACTTGTGTTTCAAAAGTGTCAACTTTATCGTATATGCTTGAATCCTGACAAGTGCAAATTCATGGTAAGACAAGGGAAAATTTTGGGCCATATTGTTTCTCGCAATGGGATTTCAACAGATATGGATAAAATTGATGTCATTGTCTCATTACCTCAGCCTATCAACCCTAAAGGGGTACAAACATTCATGGGACATTGTGGCTATTACCGTAGATTCATCTACATGTACGCTGTCCTAGCCAGACCATTATATGCTCTTCTTGTAAAGTTTAATTGGACTGATGAGTGTGAGGAATCCTTTGAAAAGTTGAAGCAAGCATTAGTGACTGCACCCATCTTACGGGCACCAGATTGGAACCAAATCTTTCATGTCCATATTGATGCTTCAAACTTTGCAATTGGATGTATTTTGGCTCAATCGGGAGAACATAATAAGGATTTCCCAATCTCATATGCTAGTCGACAGTTGAACAATGCTGAGAAGAATTACACCACAACAGAAAGAGAAGGATTGTCCATGATATATGTAGTGAAAAAGTTTCGCCATTACCTTTTGGCAAACAAATTCATATTTTTTATGGACCATCAAGCATTGCTATATTTGGTAAATAAACCTTGTGCAACTGGAAGGATTGTAAGGTGGTTTATCATCCTTCTTGAGTTTGATTTTGAAGTGGCAATTCGAAAAGGAACAACTCATCTAAGGGCAGATCATTTGTCTCGAAACACCTCTGGAGAAGGTCCTGTGGGTGTGGATAATGATATGTTAGATTCAACACTTTTCCTTGTAGAGACAGCTCCTAGATGGTCTAAATCCATTTTAGAAATTTTGACAAGTGGGCAGATACAACTAGCGGGTCCTAATGTGGACCTATGGCGACCGTTCAAGTTAATCTCAGGGAGATTATATCGTCAGGGTAATGATGGAGTGTTGCGGCTTATACCTAACCCCGACCAATATGAGGAAATCTTGGAATGGGCACATGCGGGTATCGATGGAATCCATGCATCAACAGCTACTACTTGTGTGCGATGTATATCTCAGGATGGACAATGGTGGCCTACCATGCATGCAGATGCTGAAACATTTATTCGTAACTGTGCTTCATGTAAAATTCAGAAGCCAATTCATAATGTCACATTATTCCAAATTTCAACTACACCAAGTTGGAGTAAGTATATTGTGGACTATCTTCAGCATGGTCATTTGGATCAAAAAATTCCTAAACATCGAAAGCATGCTATTAAAATTGAAGCAGCAAACTATATGCTGATAGAGGGCCAACTCTACAAGAGGGGCAAGGATGGCAACTTACGCATGTGTGTATGTGAAGCTGACTATTTGAAAATCTTAACCCATGCACATGCAGGTGTTGGGGGTGGACACTTTTCTGGAAATACCACAGCTAAGTTGATTAGGTGGTCTGGGCTTTGGTGGCCAACCTTACAAATGGATGCCGAAGAATATGTGAAACGTTGTGACGATTGTCAAAGGACCAAACCTCCCATCACAAAGGACAATATGCCATTGCGGCCTATGTTAAGCACACGTGCTTTTGCAAAATGGGGTATTGATTTTGTCGGTCCCATTAAACCTCCAGCTCGTAACACGCATGCTGAATATATTATAGTCACAACCGACTATTTGACCAAATGGGTAGAGGCAAAGGCAATAGTCAAAAATGATGCCAGAACAACAGCCAAGTTCTTGTATGAGTACGTGTTTACACGCTATGGCTTACCTATTGAGATCGTTAGTGATCAAGGTGTACACTTTGTAAATGAAGTCATAGAATTTTTACTTCAAGAATTTATGGTAATTCATAAGCGTTCTGCACCCTATCATCCCCAGACCAATGGACAAGCTAAGAGTACTAACAAGATTCTCTGCACAGCACTCACAAAGATTGTTGAGGGACATAGGACTGATTGGGAGCAAAAGTTGCACTCAGTTCTCTGGGCATATAGGACAGCCTATAAAACATCTGTGGGCACAACCCCATTTGAGCTTGCTTTTGGGCTAGACGCAATTCTTCCCATTGAATTTCTTGTACCTACTCTACGGGTAGCTAAACAATTGGATTGGACTGGTCATGAGCTTTCACAACGCGTTGACAAATTGGAAAAGCTTGATGAGACCCGCTTATTGGCGGTAATGGGGATGTATGCTGAGAAGAGGAGACAAAAGCAATGGTATGATAGAAATGTAACAACTGGCCGATTCAAAAAAGGAGACCTTGTGCTCTTGTACACACTTAAGAAGCATAAGAGAAAGCTCAAGAAACGTGGCCTAGGACCGTTTGTGATTAATGAGCTTACTCCAAGTGGTGCAGTGCGTTTAGAGACACTAGAAGGTGAGCAAATGCCTAACTTCATTAATGGAAGTCGTCTCAAGAAATACAATGAACCATTAACTGAAGCCATGCTTCAAACAGATGCATGCTGCACAAACATGAAAAGAAGCACTTGACCTACTTAAACGTCAGGCTCAAGAGGAGGCTAAAGCTAGAGTTGCAAAAGCCAAGGAGCGTCGCAAAGCTTCTATGTTGGCCATACAGTTGGCTACTGATGAACCTTATGTCGATCCATTGAATATTCAAGTGTGCCTTCATCTTCATGAGACTGCCTACTTTGTCTCTGCCTTAATTGACTCTGGTGCAGATTATAATGTTCTCTCGTTTGACACCTGGATAGCCTTGGGTCAACCACCACTTGTGCAAATTCTTGTTGACTTACGAAGCTTCTCAGGAGAGAAGATAACCCTATAGAGGGAAAATGTGTCATTATGATGATCATTTAGGATCACCAGATGTCAGTGCCCTTTTATGTGGCACATAAGTCAAAGGCAGTAGTAGAGGTTATTCTCAGTAGATCGTGGTTAAGTGCTACCAATTGCTCATTAGATTGGAAGAATAGACAATACAAGTTGCAAATTGATTCTGATTGCATCTTGGGATCTGCTACTCCACGAGCTTTATCGTGGAGTAGCTTTATCGTGTCAAAGGGGTAATGTTTCTACCTTACACAACCAACTCTCAAAATCTGCTCTTGAAGCTCCAAAACAAATGATGTGGATAATTGATGAGTACTCAAGTGAGGGCCATGGCTGGCATGTTCCAACTACTCTAGTTGCTGCTCAAAGAAGGCCGGGCAAGAAGGAATTATCAATGTGGCTACCCAAAGATGCGTACAAACTTGTACCATCGAGTCCAGTTGCTAAGCCTCTTAAGAAGCACATCATTTCCAAGCCTAAACCTCGGATTGTTACTCGATGGGTCCCAAAACATGTTCTTAAAGCACAAGGCTATTATGAGGGTGCAACAGCAATTTGGCTTCCAAAATGCCATGCTTTGCTAGGGGTAAAAGAGTGTTTCAGAAAGATTCCAAAAGCCACCCTTGATTTTCCATATCAGTGGGTGCAAAAGAAATCAACACAAACTCTTCAAGAAAGGAAAGGTGGCTGTGATAGCACCTACAAATCTACTTGTGTTGATCTTCCTAAAACATGTATTGAAACACCGGTTGTCCTGATTTCTCCTTGTTACACAATTCAACCATCAACTTGTGTACCTACGGCAAGTCCAAATGAGTCTCATTTGAGCATAGATTCTAGCATTTCAATGCCTAAATCCTCTAATCTTGCTCAAATTCCAAGACAATTGCTAAAGTTCCCACCTCTTAAAAAGGATATACCAAAAACTAAAGATAAGGCATTAACACTACAATTGAAGCTCTTTGGTAGATCAATGTTTGAATAATGTACTTCCTTATGCCTTTAGAAGATGTGTTCTTTTTGAGATAATCTTGTTTTTGATTGGAATTGTAATGATGGATATGAGTGTTCTAAATTTCATTGTTCTACGTCCACTCCTGATGGATATTTGGCGAGATACATGTCCACCATGCATTGACCCTGATAGTACTCGACCTGATCATCCGCGGGGGTTATAGTGCTCCTCCGTTTCAAACTCATTCTAGGTAATTCTATGCTCCCTTAGGTGAAAATTGCTGTGGGCATCACTTTGTCACGTTATTCTATCAACAGCATCACCCATTTCCACATTGTCAAGAGTGTGCACGGCTCGTATTAGGAGAAGCTTCACATATTTGTTGGATATGCCGCTCTTACTTTAGACGATATGGCACGGGCTTAATGAAGCAAATTGTGGGAATTACACCCCAACGCCATAATATTCTTAATGTGAGAATACCAGGGAGAGGACCAAATCAACGTAGATGAGGAGGTTCAAGCACAACAATGGAGAGATACAAGCTTAAATGACTTGCAACCACCGATCTTGCAAGCCCTCCTTCCCCAAGCCTCAACATGTCAATATTGGATCAATATGAGTACCTATATTGCGCAGTTCCAAAATCGACATTGTCTGCTTAACCTTCCCATAGAACCAATGCCATATTTTAGTGAGGAAGCACTCCTTCCTCTACCACCTTCTCTAGAGGCCAGTTTTTGTGAGGGGTTGTCCCTGCATCCTGAGGAAATTGATACCATCTTTCCAGCAGACGAGGACACGGATCCACCACCAGCGCAAGGGTAAGCTTAGTGACTCCATAATAAGATCGACAAGCCAGGGCACTTTTCTCCCATTGGGTTTTTCCCCTCGGCGGTGATTGGCACCAAAAGCAAATTTTATTCTTTTCTTTTCTTTTCTTGTTTGTTAATAAAAATTTTGCAGAGATCTCCGCAAAAAAAGAGCATCAAACACGCCCCAATAGTCCACCTACCGTGCACATAAATTAGGAAGGGGGGAGACATGCTACGCCTACAAAGATCAAGGAGGAGCAATCTGCACAAAATCAGCAATGCATCAATGCAAACGAACAACATCAACAGGGCACTACAACAGGTGTATTCAAATCTTAATCTTTATTTCTTTATGTGCTTTTATCTTTCGAATATATGGTTTGCATGTTCACACAATGTTGGCTGGTTTAAGTTTTTGATTAGTTGTTAAAATATAGTGAGTGAATTCTAGACTCTTAGAAGACTTAGTAAAAGATATTTCTATCTAAAGACAGTGTAGGATATATACTAATGGAATATGCCAAGTTCTTATGCTTTCAAGGTATATTAGTTATCCCTCGTAGCTACCTCTTAGATATGAGCTAGGTGCTAGGAGTAATAAAAATTTATAAAAAATTATACCCTAAAAAAATATATACAAAGTAAATTGAGACATCAGCCATGTGGAATGCTTGGTAGGACACCTGGGGTTGTCTTAGCACCTTGGGGCCGATGCCTTGGTTTCCATGGGGTGAACACTGATGTCTAAAAGCTTCAGAAAAAGACCTTTGAGGAATCTATCGCCTTGATAGATGTTGGTAGGACTCTCGGGTACACTATGGGCCCTCGAGACCGATGCCCTCATCTTCATGGGGTACTCCTTAGGTCATAAAAGAAAGAAAAAGGGTCTGTCGCCCTTGAGATACTTAGCGGTCTTTAGATTCTCTTGGCGGAGGTCTCTTGGCCATTGCTTGGGTCTCTTTGGGATGGAACCTTAATCTTTATCACCTTCTACACACACATCAAAAAAAAAAAAGAGAGAGTTCCAATCACCTTTGCTCATAGTGAGGAGTAGGTTTGCCACTTAGGATAACTTAAATACTTGTAGGACATTGAGACTGAGATCATAACCGGCAGTGTACAAAGCACACTTGCCTTTGCATAGCACTATCTACCACTTAAGTCTCACTTTGACTAGTCTTTACTCACCTATTTTAGTACTCATTAAAACTTTAATCAGCCTTGCACTTGTATGCTCACGTGTGAAATTATCATTGCTGGTTTTTCTTTTCTTTTCTTTTTTTCAATAAAAGACTTTACTTGTATCCATTGATTTTTTGTTGCAGCTCTTGCTACTACCGCGCTCGAGGACGTGCGCAAAATAGGAAGGTAGGAGTGTTGCATGACGAATGAAGATCAATACAAGGATGCAACAAAAAAGACACTTAGGGCTCTTGAAAAGGGTTCCAAGTTGTAGATGAATATGGGAGAGGGCTTGACAATAATCCCACATGGGAACTTTTGGGAGTTCTAGAGTTTTTGTATAAAAGGTGTCCCATTTGAGAGCTAGAGAGGACTCTTTGGTCATTTGGTTGAGAGGCTCATAGAGAGAGCTTGCTCCATAGCTCCTTCTCATGTGCTCTCCCAATGCTCTCCATCTCCATTCTTGCTTCAATCTTGTACTCTCTATTCTCTACATTTTCAATGATATGAGGTTATGGTCTACACACTTGCTAATCTAGATTTCTTAATGATGTTTTGGTGCTAAAATCTGATTTGTAGAGTGCATGTGATGAAGCTTGTGCATGAAATGATGTGTAGTTGAGGCTTGTGTGATAGCTCTTTGCATGTTAGGTTCTTTGCATAAGTTGCATTTTTGTGCTTAAGTGTAGCCTAATCTTGATGCTTTGATTATGTTAGATTGATTGCTTGAGTGTTGAAGAAGGATTGAGTATAGGACTAGAAGTCATTAGTGTGTGGTTAACTAATCTTCTCCAATTCAGGATAGCCTCTATGCGCTAACTGGGTTGCATTCACGGATTGACAAAGTGTGTGGGTTGGAGTGTAGCCTCCGCTATGCTATGATGTCCCAAACAATGAGTCACTAGCCGCTATTTGTGGATCTTGGGTTGCACGTTCCAGCGGAAGGCCAAGATGCTAACGTGGAGGGATGGTGTGAGCCTGCATAAACCGAAACGCTTTCTAGTGGCTCAGACTCTAGCACCCGACCAGAGCGTAGATGCATGTGACGTGGGTATCCTACGTGCGTTGGTAACTACCCTTGAAGTCCACACAAGTGGTTTCTTAGGTGTTTCACACCCCGTTTTTACTTGTTTTTGTATTGTTTTTAGATTGTTTTTAACTCGTTTTTAACCCCCTTACTTACGATCAAACTTAGACTAGGGCGTGTGATAGCTCGAAACGAGTGTATCGTTTAAAGGGTCCTAGTGTGCTTTACAGCACCGTGTTCGCCTATCTAGAGCTCCTGTAGTCCTCAAAACAGTCCGTTTCCCTTGGGGGGAAGAGGCAAAAGCCTATTTGCTTGTGGAGGAAAGGGTGAGGGCTTTATCCCACATGCTCACTTTACTCCCCTCCTTGGGGAGTGGGCTACATATAGGGCACGACTTCCCATAAGCTCTCACTTGAAAGAAAGCTATGGAGGCTCACTCTCCTATATATATATATCAAAAGACCGAGATCGAGACCGAGGCCGGGGCAGTGGGTCAATTGGGGTTTTTTCTTTTCAAATTTTTTTTTTCCAAATAAAAAATCTTTCCTCTCCACACGTTTGGTTTTTTCTTTAGAAATAAATTTTAATTTTTTTAATTTTTATTTTTTTATTTTTTAAATTATTATTTATTATTTTTTATTTTTTGAGATAAGTTTTCTGGGGTTTCTTTCTAGGTTTCAGCCTTGGCCGCGGCGCGGTTTGCACACAACACAGGTCTGGGGATTCACAAATCCCCCCTCGCACGCAGAAAACAAGATAACAGAACGTGCGCCCACACGCGGAGCGGAAAAATAACAGAAATGCAGAAGACAAATTGCAGAAACAGATTACAAAACACGGAAACACCTCAACAACAAGCACACAGTCGCTTTCCAACAGTGTAAATTAAACTTCACGTAGCAGCCCGAGCTGCAAACTGGAGCTTGGTGCAGGGCAACTCCCCGGCAGCACAACGGCGCCAAAAATGTGCGCTTTTGCCACACAGGTCGTAGCTGGGGACTTGCCGGACACCGTATGCGAGCCACAAATGGCTGCAAGCATACAACTAGGGAAGGAAGCTCAAACAGAATGCAAAGGGTGTGTCACTCACTGCTCAACTGCCGCCTTGAAGGATTCTCGCGTCGTAGTGAAGAAGGAGCCGTCGCCGCTCTATCGCCTCTCCGCCGCCGTGCCGCTACACAGTGCTCGATCGCTGTCTCACTCTCTCTCTCTCTCACACACACGCAGGAGAAGGAAACCAAAGAGATAAGGCAAGAGCGCTCTTGTATTCACAACACATGAGAATGAGGATTTTAGGGTTACATTTGACTCTTATAGGTGACTTGGCCGTTCACACTTGGGCGCCCATACATGGCCGGCCGATCCTAACCCTTATCCTACTGATATTCAAGGTGCACCTCTCATCGGCGAATCACCCAATCCCTTCATCCTTAACATATGGTGCCGACAAGCCTGGCCCATGACTCAGAATATTTAAATTAATGACGTAAAACATAGTACGTCTCAATGTCCATCATAGGTTAACAAGGTCAAAATAGGGTAAAACAAGATCTTTCTTTTATTTTAGAGATCTCATCACTCCACATCCTTTCACATTAGTCCCCATCTTTTCTCATCTTCCCACAAAATTTTTTTTTTCACATCATATCATTCCCACCAAATACATACTAGGGTTCTCTATAGAGTGAACCCAACTAAATGAGCTGACGCTATAACTATGCCAGTCCTCTAGAATGGCTATCACATAGCCTATCATCCCACTGGCCGCATATCACCCATGATCTCACAAACCATGCCAGTGGTGTAAGTGTGGGGCCTGTCCCCCAGGCCGATCATCAGTGTCCACCGCTGTCGTGCCATGGCACGTCTATGATGTGAAACCGTGCATGTGAGGCCGTCAAATACACATCCAGATGCATGAGGTTATGTGCCATGACGAATCATTATATGATGCCTGAGTATATATGTTCATATTGTAGATAAGGTTCAATAAGATGAGCTGAGGCTGAGCCAGGTTTTGAAGCCTTTGACAGTGTGGTGTGAATTGTGGAGGATTTTTTTTATGCTTATGGAGAATTTTGGAGCTAGCAGATATCTTGTGCCTTGATAGGACTGGATTTTGCTTGTGACATTAGCACTGAGACAGAGAACTTAATGGTGCATATTGGTCAGGATCTTGATCGTATGCTTTAAATGGCAAAATCATATGCACAATAAGGATGCTAAATGGAGCTAAGGCGTGAGAAAAACCTTTAGAAAGGTTATGGTGTAAAGGTAAAAAGGAGTTTGATTATATACATATATATATATATATATGGTCAACACTCCATAATAGGTGCATTGAGGACTTTAACCTTAATGCTAAGGTTATGCTTTGTAACCTTAGTGCTAAGGTTAACAAAGCGCAATTGGGGATTTTCTAGAAAACGCGCAGCTTTCTTTTAAATGGTATGGACAGCTGGACAAAGGTGGTGGGTGTGGGCACCGAGATCGCCGCGGGGGAAAGAGGAAAGACACCGGAGACAAACGGCGTGAACCAGAGTGGGAAAGGATTTCTGCAGCGTTGAAGGAACAGCGTCGGATAGACCAGAGCTTTTAATCCCTTGCATATATAAATTGCTTGTGCCTTGTAGGTGCTAGAATTAGAGTGTAATTCTAGTACTACATAATGATATAACTATGGAAAAATCCATTTTCAACATCAGCACCCAGCGATGCTGCTCCAGATTTTCCACCTTCGCGTAATCGGCGTGTAGCTTATGGTTGGTGAAGCGAATAAAGAGATCTACGCTTGTAAATCACAGTTAAGTGTTTTGTTAATTTATTTTCTTTAAAAGTTACTCTCATTCCATATGAATTGAGAGAATCGTTTAAACCATACATCAAAAGAAGTTTGGAAATGAATAGAAGGATTTTGGGGGAAAAGCTAAGGAATTTGGAGCTCGGAGAATTGTGAAAAATGCATTGAAGTTGAGGGTAATTTGCCTTACTTCCTTCTCATATGGATTTTGGAAATTATGAGTATGTCAAAGCTATGCCAAATGCTATATTTTGCTTGTGAGATGTTAGGACATTAAGGCAGGTTTTCAGGTGATAAAAAATACATCTCAAGATAAAGGTTTTGAGGGCACTGGATGTAAATATGTAGCTGGCTACATGAATATTGGGAAATTTGGAAAGCTTTGCTATGTATACATGTGAATGGTTCAAAGGATTTCATGCAATTCTGTGCAATCATCTGGATGATTTCAAGGATGTATTGAGGCAAGTTGACACATGTATTTGTCATTGGAAATAATAATATTCAATACTCCTTGGAAAAATTTGTGCGTGAAATTCCTTGTTGGATTTGACATTCACTCTCACAGCTAGAAGTTTCGTACTTTCCTGGCTGTACCGCACACTTCACGACAGCTTTTGGTGAACCCGATGTGAAACTGCTGGGGTGAGAGTGTGGTGAAATATACAGGGAAGCTATGGCTGAGAATCCTGAGGGCCAGGGGGTTCATTTTGACCCCGGAGTTATGCAGATTTTCCAAATGTTTTCCATGTACATGCAACAGCAACAAGCTGCTGAGAGGGGACAGATTTCCACGACCAAAGCCTTACAATCAATTGTGAAAAAGGTGGATCAATTTGATGGGAAGGACATTACAAAGTATCTGCGCAATTATATAAAGGAGATGGAGCTAAACAGGGTGACTGAGGAGGATATGGTTCGAAGTTTCGAGTTTGTATGCGTTCCTGAAATAAGAGAGCGTATAAAAGGATTGCAGACAGCACAGGGTGGCAGAAATTGGGAAGAGTTCAAGCTTGCTTTAAAGGATGAATACTTTATGGAGGATTCTGAGCGAGTGACCAAACGAACTTTTTTGGAATGGGTCACAAAACCTAAAATGGGAATTTCTGCCACAGAATTGCTAAGGGAGTTTGAGAAGCGTTATGCCCAGTTGTCAAGAATAGAGCGTGCAACTTTGGACAGAGAAAAGACAGAGCTCTTCTTGCAAGCAGCTGGGAAAGATCTCCAGGAGAAATTGAAAATCCTCCTTGAGGATAAAAATACAGAGCAAGGATTAAAGAGTGATTGGAATGATGTTGAGGATGCAGTCACTATGTTAGCAAAGCGGCAGCGGAGGAGGGATAAAATGGTGATGGGCTCTGCAACCCCCATAGCTGCTGTTACCCCTGAGAATTTATCCAAGCCAGCTGCCACAATTCCTAAGATAGATGGGCCGATGGATGAGCTTATCAAGGGTATGCGTGATTTAAAATTGAAGATGTCCAGGATCGAAGAAAAAGGTCTACCATTGGGGCAGGCTTCTATGCAAAGGCCTCAAAGCAAAGAAGGGTTTACATATAGATGCATATGGTGTGATGACCCAGAGCATGCAAAGAAGGATTGTACCAGCTATAAAGAAGCTCTTAAAAATCAACTTGTGTTCTTCAAAGATGGGAAAATCCATCTTACAGAGACTGGTCTTCCGCTGAGTACAAACTTTGGGAAAGGAGGGATGAAAAAGCTGGTAGAGGATATGGCTGCTAGTCATGCCATTTCTATGGTTGAGGCAGCAACCTATGGATTAAAGGTTGGTCAACAAAAGCAGGGATTTGAGAATGATGAGGATTATGAGAATGAGAATTTTTGGCCGTCAACAATGGAATTAATTGCATCAAAGAAAGTGTCAAAGCAAGCTTTGTATGAGGCAGGTGATTGTATACGTCTTGAGACTGGCTGGGAGGAGCCTGTGGATTCTTTATCCATTCATGCCTATATTGCCAAATGCCAAAATAACGAGGCACAGGTAGAGGAGAAGCGAAAAAGGAAAAATGAGGAAGGAGGGCCATCAAAAAGAGTTACACGTGGAAGTGAAAAGAAGGATCCTGGGCCATCACATATGCCTCCACAGCATAGCAGACCTCCACATGATGTTTCAATGGAAGAAGTGCCAGCAAAAATGAAGGAGAAGGGTAAAGGGAAAAGTCCACTCTACAAGCTTCAATCTGATATTGAGGTTGCAACAGATCTCAAAAAGGTGCTTGAAGAGAGAATTCTAAACAGCAGGGTGGAATTCACACTAGGGGAAGTCTTGGGGATTGCAAAGAAAGAATTTCATGATGAGATAATTGATATTATACGAAGAAAAAGGCAGTCCATAATTGAATCTATTCCATCACAAGGGGAAGCAAGCACTTCCAAGACTCATGGTGTACAGGTACAGAAAAAAGAAGAGAGAGAAAATGTGGTGGAATGTAATCACTCTGCTGATGGGGCACGACAAGTGCGCTTTGTGGAAGAGGATGATGAAAAAGAAGTTCTTACAAAGAGTCATTACTCCAGGAGTCATTGGGCAAGAGCAACCACTGAAACCCTTGTCAAGATAGGTGATTTGGAAGAGCCGTATGTCGCTCTAATTGATCATGGGTCTGAAATAAATCTTATGGCTAAAAATCTCTACAACAAATGTAAGTGGCCAATGGATGTGGATCATGGGTGGATGATTAAAGCAGCTAATAATTCATCTGGAGAGCTTTATGCGTATCCCCTCATTCTTGGGCAACCCTACATTACAGCTGTAAGGATGGAAACAAAGGTTTTGGATGATGGTTCAGCTTATGCAAGAATAAGGAGTAAAGATGGCAAAAAAGCTGTTCAGTTTTTGACAGTTTGCATTAATCATGAAAGGAATCGTGAATCTCTTCGGGCACAGTCACTCCCAAAGATAAACAGAGAGTTTATGAATTACAGGGAGATGAGGGATTTTGGCCAGGTGCCATTGTAAAGCGGGATTCCAATGGTACAAGGGGAAATGAGTTCTCGCAGGACTCAATCAATGTAAATAGTTTTTCAGCAAATTTTCAGGGATTCTCCAGCTATGGGTCACTGGTTTTTGTAAAAAGCAAGGATTTAAAGCGTGGCATGCAAAAACATATACAAAATGAACAAAAAAGTTTTGAGCAGTGTGGTCTTTTGGAGAAGAATGAGTTTATTTCAGGGGTGCTTGATGAGGTGTCATTTATAGATACTATGGATGTACTTTTTGATATGAGAAGAGCATGCTTACAGGGTGGAAATGAAATGATAAAGGTGTCATCTGTGGAGATGTATGATATAATCCAGGAATTTGAGGGGGTGGAATGTAAAAACATGAATTGTGAGATGGATGCTCATGTTGATACAAAGTACAAAACGGTTGCAAAGAAGGTGAAGCCAGTTGCCTTGCCCTTGCCACCAGGAAGCAAGGAGAAGATAGATGAAGCTTCTATGCAGCCAAATCTTAGAGATCCGAAGAAAATTGGGCATAAATTTACTCAAGAAACTCTGAAAGAGCTGAAGATTGGTGAGAGGGATTTTCTGTTGCCAGTTGAAAGGGAATGCTTTGAGGAGATGCTTGTAAAACATGGGAAAGCTTTTGCCTTTCAGCCGCATGAGATAGGTTGTGTTGATCCAAGTGTAACAGCACCAATGGTGATCTTTACTGTTCCACATGTGCCCTGGAACCTGCGGCCAATTCCAGTACCAAAGGCTCTCTTGCCAAAGTTGATGGAATTACTAAAGGAAAAGATCAAGATGGGAATCTTGGAGCCTTCATGTGCCCCATATTCCAACAGATGGTTTACTGTACCAAAGAAAAATGGGACATTGCGCTTTATTCAAGACATGCAACCTGTAAACAAAGTCACAATCAGGAATGTGGGAGCAGGTCCAATTGTGGATGAGTTTGCAGAAGCATTTGCAGGGAAAGCTATATACTCTATGGGTGATTTGTATTCGGGATATGATCAGTTCCAGCTGGATATACAAAGCAGGGACTTGACCACAATGAGAACTCCTTTGGGATTAGTAAGGATGTGTACCTTACCACAGGGAGCCACTAACTCAGTGGCACATATGATGAATGGAATGAATAAAGTCTTACGGGACTTCATACCACAAAAAACTATGCCATTTTTGGATGATGTGCCAATAAAGGGCTGTGATGAGAAAGACAAAGATGGGAATTTGGATTCAAAAGGGTGCCGCAAGTTTGTGGCAGATCATATAAAGGATTGTGACATGATTCTATCCAGGCTTGAAGAAGTGAATCTTACTTTATCTGGGCAGAAATCAGTGTTTGGGGTTGGTGAAGTACTAATAGTGGGACATCTTTGTAGTACTAGTGGACGCCGTCCTTGTCCAGCCAAAATAGATGCAATACAAAGAATGAAGGAAATATGCATTAATGTTACAGAGCTGAGGAGATTTCTTGGAGCATGTGTCTTTTATGTTATTTGGATCCCACATTATGCACATGTAGCAGATCCTCTTTATCAGCTTTTGAGGAAAAATCAAAAATTTTTGTGGAGTGCAGTACATATTAAAGCTATGCGGAAGCTGAAATATTTGCTCCAATCATCACCCATTTTGAGAAAGGCAGATTATGAGTGTGGCAGGCCTGTGATTGTTACAGTTGATACTAGTCCTACTGGGATTGGATGGGCAGTAGGGCAAGATGATGAGGATGATCATAGGTATGTAATTAGATTTGGAGCAAAGGTATTAAGCTTTCGGCAGCGAAAGTATCCACAGATCAAGAGAGAATTATGGGGGATTGTCACTGCTCTAAAATGTGAAAAAGAATATCTTATTGGGGCATCTGTACTTGTGGAGACTGATTGCTTGCCACTTCTTGGGATGATAGCAAGTTGTACCACTCCAGATATTGCTATGCTTAGGTGGATTGCTTATATCAAGTCACTAAATCCTGAGTTTGAGCATATTGCGGGAAAAGATAATCCAGTTGCAGATATGCTATCAAGAGCCAGGTATGAAGATGAGAAAGAGATGATTAGTGATATTGATGATGTGGGTACAAAGTTCTATACCACAGCATATGCAAAGGGGGATCATATTTGCTTATCAAATGCACTTGAGTCTTTTATTGAGGAAATATATGAAGGAGATTGGTTGCTTATTGGTCAATATTTGAGCACTCTAACAAGGCAAGAAAATTGGTCTGACTCAGAATTTAAGAGGATCCGCAGAAAAGCATATGGTTACTTTCTAAAGGATGGATATCTCTGGAAGCATCCTAAACAGAGAAATGCTATGCCACAGAGAGTCATATGTGATAAAGAGACTCAAGGAAAGCTTGTGAAAGAATTCCATGAGAGTCTCTGGGCTGGGCATAGAAGTGTGTGGGCCACCTTTACCAAAATAAAGGAAAAATATTGGTGGAGAGGAATGTACAAGGATATTTCCCAATATGTGGAAACATGCATAGTATGCCAAATGTACTCAAATGTGCGGCATCGTGATGGCTTGCAACCAACCTACCCACCTGCCATGCACTACAAATGGGTAGTGGATCTAGTTACAATGCCTTTGGGAATTTGGCAGATGCGGTATATAGCACTTGCAAGAGAAGATTTGACAAATCAAGTAGAAGGGCATGCTCTTAGAACAAAGAGTACGGAAACAGTATGCAAATTTCTCTTGGAAGATGTGATCTGCCGATATGGTTGTGTTGGGAAAATAACAGCTGATAGGGGTGAGCTAGATGTTAAAGAAGCAAGGGAATTCTTCTCTAGAATTGGTATCAAACTGTCTCTAACATGTGCTTACAATCCTGAAGGCAATGGGAAAAGTGAGCGAGGACATCCTCCAATCATTAAAGCTTTGGCTAAGGCATGCAGAGAAAGGATGAGAGAGTGGCCAAAGTTGCTACCATATGCCTTGTGGGCTGACCGTACAACTCATAGCTCAGTGACTGGATACATGCCTGCAGAATTAATGTATGGTCAGAAGCCAGTGATGCCAATCGAAGAAGTAATTCTAACTTGGAATGTATTGCCCTGGGTGGAAGGATTGAGTAGAGATGACCTCCTTGCATTGCGAATAAGACAGTTAGAGAGGAGGCCTGAAGATGTAGAGCTTGCTAAAGCTCGCTTGAAAGATGCAAGGCTGAAAAATAAAGAAAGATTTGATAGTAGACACAGACTCCGGCCAAAACCTATTGAAGAAGGTGATTGGGTTCTAATGTATGATAGTAGCCTTGACAACCAATTCACTGTTCAAAGAAAATTTGCAAAAAGATGGTTTGGCCCTTACATTGTTAAGCAAGTGCATGGGAATGCTACGTATACTCTGTGTGAACTTGATGGAACAGAAGTAAAGAATCTTGTGGCTGGCAAAAGAGTCAAGATATTTAAAAGAAGGCATGATGGTGATCCTTTTGATTCACAAGAGATTCAGGATGAGAGGTTTGACAATGGTAGTATGGATATGATTGAAGAGGAAGAAGATAATCTTCCTGGAACTACTGAAGATGAAGACGACATTCAGCTATATGTGGACCTTGATGATGATTTGGCACATACCAGAGGATGTGCAGGTTTAGAGGGGGTGGATGTCGTGCCATGGCACGTCTATGATGTGAAACCGTGCATGTGAGGCCGTCAAATACACATCCAGATGCATGAGGTTATGTGCCATGACGAATCATTATATGATGCCTGAGTATATATGTTCATATTGTAGATAAGGTTCAATAAGATGAGCTGAGGCTGAGCCAGGTTTTGAAGCCTTTGACAGTGTGGTGTGAATTGTGGAGGATTTTTTTTATGCTTATGGAGAATTTTGGAGCTAGCAGATATCTTGTGCCTTGATAGGACTGGATTTTGCTTGTGACATTAGCACTGAGACAGAGAACTTAATGGTGCATATTGGTCAGGATCTTGATCGTATGCTTTAAATGGCAAAATCATATGCACAATAAGGATGCTAAATGGAGCTAAGGCGTGAGAAAAACCTTTAGAAAGGTTATGGTGTAAAGGTAAACAGGAGTTTGATTATATACATATATATATATATATATGGTCAACACTCCATAATAGGTGCATTGAGGACTTTAACCTTAATGCTAAGGTTATGCTTTGTAACCTTAGTGCTAAGGTTAACAAAGCGCAATTGGGGATTTTCTAGAAAACGCGCAGCTTTCTTTTAAATGGTATGGACAGCTGGACAAAGGTGGTGGGTGTGGGCACCGAGATCGCCGCGGGGGAAAGAGGAAAGACACCGGAGACAAACGGCGTGAACCAGAGTGGGAAAGGATTTCTGCAGCGTTGAAGGAACAGCGTCGGATAGACCAGAGCTTTTAATCCCTTGCATATATAAATTGCTTGTGCCTTGTAGGTGCTAGAATTAGAGTGTAATTCTAGTACTACATAATGATATAACTATGGAAAAATCCATTTTCAACATCAGCACCCAGCGATGCTGCTCCAGATTTTCCACCTTCGCGTAATCGGCGTGTAGCTTATGGTTGGTGAAGCGAATAAAGAGATCTACGCTTGTAAATCACAGTTAAGTGTTTTGTTAATTTATTTTCTTTAAAAGTTACTCTCATTCCATATGAATTGAGAGAATCGTTTAAACCATACATCAAAAGAAGTTTGGAAATGAATAGAAGGATTTTGGGGGAAAAGCTAAGGAATTTGGAGCTCGGAGAATTGTGAAAAATGCATTGAAGTTGAGGGTAATTTGCCTTACTTCCTTCTCATATGGATTTTGGAAATTATGAGTATGTCAAAGCTATGCCAAATGCTATATTTTGCTTGTGAGATGTTAGGACATTAAGGCAAGTTTTCAGGTGATAAAAAATACATCTCAAGATAAAGGTTTTGAGGGCACTGGATGTAATGGATGTAGCTGGCTACATGAATATTGGGAAATTTGGAAAGCTTTGCTATGTATACATGTGAATGGTTCAAAGGATTTCATGCAATTGTGTGCAATCATCTGGATGATTTCAAGGATGTATTGAGGCAAGTTGACACATGTATTTGTCATTGGAAATAATAATATTCAATACTCCTTGGAAAAATTTGTGCGTGAAATTCCTTGTTGGATTTGACATTCACTCTCACAGCTAGAAGTTTCGTACTTTCCTGGCTGTACCGCACACTTCACGACACCGCCTCACTAGATGAGCTCGATATCTCAACATCAGTGACCCCACACTAATCAAGAGATCACCCTATCATTTGCATGAGGCTATGTGGTTCATAAATGTCTACTAGGAAAAAAGGGTGAGGGAAGGTCAACAATTACTGTAGCATGGGCCAGCTTTACTGAGGACCATGTTAAGGGCTGGAAGACAAAGGATTCTTGAGCACCAAATTGGAAAATGGAGGGCAATGAATCCGGGTTGGGAAACCTTTGCTAAACCAGACCTTCAAGAGCAAAAGCCCTTTGCTAGAGGTACTATGCCTTCAAATGAAGGCGATGACATATCTCAAGATTTAGGACCATCCAGTGTCGCGAGAGGTGCCAAATCGGAATGCTCTATTGACTGTGAGAATTTCAATAAGGCCTTGGGATTGGTTAGTTCACTCAATGATATGGTCATGCATGTAAAAAATGACCTACAGGATATTTCTTCTCACTTGGAGGAGGCAAGGGTTGAGAAGAAGAGCAGTAAGGCCATGTCGGATGCCATCAACAATATTCGACAAACTCTATTATCTGCCCACCAAGATCAATTGTTAGCCCTACCTAAATGTACGAATGATGTTGATTAAGCACGCATAAAGTTGGAAGCTACCATAGCTTCCTCCAAAGCTACACTTTAGCTTCTAGGTGTTCCGATTGAAAAAGACACTAGTCTTGACTTGCTAGACAAGGTCATTGCATTGGAGGTATGCGTACAGGCATTGTGTTTCACCTAAAGTATTATATTTTGATTTTTCTTATCTCTCTTCAGACCTAATTGGTGTGTTTCTTGTCATGTCTTCATTTAGATTGACCATGCATAGAATAGACCCGAACTATTCGATGCCTTGAAGGCCAATGCATGCTCATAAAAGAGATATCGCGTCACCTACTAAATGGAAATAATATTTCCACTGTGCCATCCCTACCTCAAGCAAATGTTTAGACTACTACCTCTCTATTACAATTGGATAATACATGTGTTGGGTGCGGGTTTTGCCATACAAACACCCTTATCATCTATTGTGCTTTGCAACAACTGGCCTGATGGATGATTGTTGTAGGGATTTTAATTGCCTACAACCCATCCCATCATCAAAAAAGTCCATGGTTGTGAGTGCTTATAATCAAGGAATACCTGCCTGCATAGGTAAATTCCTTGTTTGCAATATATTGACTTGTTTGATGGAGTTTTTTAGCACTAAAATACTACTACTTAGCAATGAAACAGTATTACTGCTGCTATTTAGTACTATCATACTGCTATCTAGCAGTATGATAGTGATATTTAGCCTAGATTTCTAGTTAAGAGTTGAAGAGTGCTAGTCAGTACGGTAGTGCTAGTTAGCACTATAGCACTCACATAGTGCTAGTTAGAAATGACATAGTGCTAGCTAGCAATGAGTGCTTGCTAACAATATCACAATGATAGTTAGCAGCATGAAAGTGCTAGTTAGTAGTATCATTGTTAGCGGCATGAAAGTGCTAGTTAGTAGTATCATAGTGCTAGCTATCAATGACTGCTTGATCACAATATCACAATGATAGTTATCAGCATGAAAGTGCTGGTTAGCAGAATGGTATTCCTTATTAGAAAACAATTATTTGCTTAGTAGTATGTAGTTAGCACCATGAAAGTGCTAGTTAGCATAATGATAGTCCTAGTTATCAAACAGTTTAAACTATTTGTGCTAGTTAGCAGCATAATACCGCTAGCTACTAGCAGTGCTAGTTAGCAGCATAATACCACTACTAGTAGTGCTAGTTAGTAGTATCATAGTGATTGTTAACAAAATGAGTGCTTGATAACAATATCACAATGATAGTTGTCAGCATGAAAGTTCTAGTTAGCAGAATGGTAGTCCTTGTTAGCAATATTGGTTAGTGGTATGTAGTTAGCACCATGAAAGTTCTAGTTAGTAGAATGATAGTCCTAGTTGTCAAACATTGTTAGTTAATAGTATATTAGCTCTACTTATCACACTGATCTAATGTAACCTTTTCTTTTTTCTTTATATTAATGATGTGATGTACTCTTTTTCTATATGCAGGAAAGTCTATTGTAGAAAAGTCAGGTCTTCATGCAAAACAGCTCGTAAAGTTGATTGTGTGCAGATGAAAGAGCAGGAGGGCACCAGCAAGGCCAAAGATGATGACAAGATACACATTGACCCCCAGAGGATGTGGAGATGAAGGAAACACATGCCTTCAAGGCTATGGAAGAAGAGCCCAATCTTGAAAAGGATCCTATGCAATTTGATGATGCTGTAAATGCAGAGGGAAAGGTCATTGTAGATGAGATCATTGCTCAAGCCACTAATGACTTAAATAACGTGGCAAAAGCAACCCTGATGAGGACATTACATTGGACAAGATGTTTCGTACGCATTATAGAAAATGTAAGGCCTCTAATGTCACTAAGGTTGCTGGAAAGCATAAAAGTTGATGAGTAGAACTGTTGTACTCATGCTGCGTAATGTGGCTAATGCAATGAAAAACCTTATTTTTCAATGTTTAATTGTGTGGTGGTTTTGATCATGGGCTTTGTACCGTTTTCAGTCTGTTTTCTTTTGCTTGATAACAATAGTGCTTCAATCATGTGATGATGAAGTTGTCTTATTCACGAGCACACTTGTGTTGAGGTAGATTAACATTATTTAATACATGTGTTGTGTTTTTTATAGGTGAGTCCTTGGTATTGTCCTTATTTGTGAAAGGACCATGGAAATTGAGGCCAAAGAAAATTTATAAGGGACCATGGCACTCCCTTATGATTGAGGAAAGGGCTATTCTAAAAATAAACACAGTTTGGCGCAGTAGTGAGATTCCCATACCATTGCCCCCCTCCAATTGGCCCTCTTATATGTTGCATGCACCTTCAGTGTGAAGAATCTCCCAAGGCCACTAGACCAGGAGCATCATGCACTTATCTTGGATATGAATGGGGTACTTGTGCATAAGGTCATTCATGGCACATAATTTTTTCCACATTGGCACACTGCATATTTGCAAGTCATGGATTGGACTGAGTGCAATCCAGATTTTGGCACCACATTTCTTATGCAAAAGGATGTTGAACTATTTATGTAGTGGGCTTGTAGATGGTTTCAGTTTTCATATGGAGTTCTCAACATCGTGTGAACCTTTTGCGATATTTCCAGATCTGCTTCCCAAACTTGGTCAAAAATACTAGTGGTTTTTTGGGGTAAAATGATTGTCAAAGGGACATCTTTGACTTTGATGGGGGAAAGCTAGTCTTCCTAAAAAACCTGTCAATGTTTTGGTGGAAGTATACAAATTTCAGCCCAACAAACACATTGCTGATGGATGATAGTTACTACAAGGTAGCATGTAACAAAAAGGGTGTCTACATTGTATTTCCCAAGTTTGAAAACATGTCGTTGTTGGAGCATGAAAGTTTTTAATTACGTCGTGTGGGTCCTTTGCTTATGGAATGGCTACGTCCACCCAATCGTCATCATGAAGTTGTAATTGGCGATGTGTTTAATTCTTGGAAGGACGACGAGAGCTCCTTTATTAGCTGGAATTAGTGGTTTTAATAATCAAACTGAAAAATCTTAGGATTACGCTAGGATTCGAGTAGCTAGTTAATTCCCTGATAAATTTCTCGATTGAGTGGATCAACGGCTGTGCTTGATCTTGATTAGGAAAAAAGCGTTGAAATTACTCAGATGATCAAATTATATCAGTGATAGTTTCCTTCTATCTGGTTTATTCAGGTGAAGGATAGTTTAGAATTGATCTCGTTAGAAAAATTCGTTAAGAAAATTCAAAAAGATGGAATCGTCCCCACTTTCCGGGCATGGGAAATTTTACCAGTTTTGGTTTTCGGAGTGACCACTAGCCTAGTCTCATGCCCGAACATTCGGGTGAGGCCGCGAGTGAGAAACCCTGCCCCACGCATGAGGGGGCTGCTTCCGCTCTCACCGGGAGTCCGGTGCACGGTGTTGAAAAATAGGTAGAGGGAGAGGAGACACACACACAAGAGCAAACCCTAATGTATATTGCAAACCCTAACCATAGAGGGAAGCCATCTCCCTTCTCACACAATGCATAAAGTCCTAATCCATAATACACACAACACTATGAGTTGTGTACACACACATCTAACCCTAGCTATGACCAGCTGGACGTGGTCATTTATGTCACACATGTTCCTACCTAACATGCCAGCACATAGCTATGACTAGCTGGACGCGGTCATTTATGTCACACATGTTCCTACCTAACATGCCAGCTATGCTATGTGCCAGCACATAGCATAGCTGGCACACACTAACATGGAGCTTGAATCTCAACAGCCCCTCTCAAACTCATGATGTACTACCATAGATGAAGATGTAGATGAGCTTGGGATATCAAGGCTCTCAACACTCCCCCTCAAGCTCATCCCATGTACTCCCAACATAGTACGGAAGTACTCAAACTTCTCCCTGCTAAGTGACTTTGTAAAGATGTCTGCCACCTACTCATCAGTCTTCACATACTATAGACATTAGGGGAAGGTTGAGGTCTATAGGGGCCCTTTAAGATGCCATGTGATTAAAAGGTTATTAAGGAAAAGGGCCAATCATGTGATGCCATGTATACAAAAATGTTGGGTGATTAAAGGTGGTCAAAAGATTCTCTAGAAGATGCCTTTTTGTACTTTTCATTCCCAAAAAGTGGGGGAAAAGTTTTTGAAATTTTGGACATCCATAACTTCTGCATATGAGCTCAAAATTTGTCGGAGATTAGAGATCCAGAAACTACTCGCTGAGCTCTTTCCATAGATATGTCACATGATATGGTTTTGCCCACTCAATTTTAAACTCAATTTTGGCCGAAAACTTTGAAATTCAAACTTCTAGCCATTTGAAGAATAAGAAGGTATCTAAAGTCAAAGAAACTTAACATTTTAACAAAAAGTCATTAAAATCATAATATGGCAGCTTAAAGGGCCCCTATAGACCTCAACCTTCCCCTAATGTCAACTGTACCATCCAGCACCTTCTCTCTGACAAAGTGATAATGGACCTCTATGTGTTTGGTCCTCGCATGAAATATTGGATTCTTAGCCAACTGTATACTGCTCATGTTGTCACAATGAATGACAACTTTGCCATCAATAGGCTCACCCAAATCTGCCAAGAGACTCTTTAACCAAATTCCTTCACAAGTAGCAATGGCTGCACCTCTGTATTCAGCCTCTGTACTAGATGAAGCAACTGTAGGTTGCTTCTTGCTACTCCAACTCACCACGGCACTTCCAAGTGTAAAGGCATAACCACTAGTAGACCTCCTGTCATATGAGCTACCTGCCCAATCAGCATTTGTGTAGCCATGTATATCCAAGCCTTTACCACTCTCATAAAGAAGACCATAATGTGCAGTGGTCTTTACATATCGCCGCATAATGCGTTTCACTGCATCCAAATGAGGTTTTCTGGGGCTCTGCATAAACTGGCTTAGTCCCACAACATAACTCAAATTCGGGCGTGTGATAGTCATGTAAATGAGACTACCAACCATCTTTCTGTACATAGATGGATCATCCAACTCCTCACCAAAATCAGCCCGTCAGCCCGCAACTTCACATTCTGCTCCTCCAAAGGTGTACTCATAGGCTTACACCCTGTCATGCCATATTTTGCCAACATATCCAATGCATATTGGCGTTGCACTAACCATGTACCTGCATGGTCTTTGATCACTTCAATTCCAAGAAAGTATCTCAACTCACCCAAGTCTTTCATGTCAAATTGCCCACTCAATGCTTTCTTGACATGCATCATATCTGTACCATGATCACTTGTGATAATCAAGTCATCCACATAGATGACAAGTAAAACAATCCCATGATCTATTTTCTTCACGTAGAGTGAAGAATCTGCTGTAGAAACCTGAAATCCAAGGGATATAAGATATTTGCTCATCTTATCACTCCAAGCACGAGGTGCTTGCTTCAAACCATATAATGCCTTTTTCAATCTGCATACATGAGTGGGATACTTTGGGTATACATAACCTTCTGGCTGTGCCATATACACTTCCTCTTGTAGATCACCATTTAGAAATGCATTTTTGACATCCATTTGATGCATTTCCCAACCATTAGCTGTAGCCATAGCAATGACTGCTCTCAATGTTCCCATCTTTGCCACTGGTCTCAATGTTCCCATCTTTGCCACTGGACTAAATGTTTCATCATAGTCCAAACCTTGGGTTTGTGCATAACCCTTAGCTACCAATCTTGCTTTATGTCGCTCAATGGAACCATCAGATTTTCATTTCACTTTGTAAACCCATTTACAACCAATGACATTTTTGTCCTATGGTAATGCAACCAAATCCCATGTGTCATTATGAACCAATGTGTCCATTTCAACATCCATTGCTTTCTCCCATACATGCTTTCCAATAGCTTCTGTATAGCATGTAGGTTCCACATGCTTCACCAAAGACGTCATATATGCATAATGCATAGCAAAATCACGGTATGTCAACCTGTCAACAACTGGATATCTGACCCTTTGGGATCTCCGCAATGCATGTGGATCACTCTGAACACCTGTCACTCTAGCATGTGGTGGCACATATCTATCCTACCTTGCACCAGGTGTGCGTAAAACAGGTATGCCAAGTTCCTCATCCAAACTCTCTGAACTTGATGACTCATAACCTGTAATTCCAATTCCTTCAACCTTCTTCTTTCCTTTATCCATAGCACTAGTCCCAGTGCTCACACTCTCATGCCTCAAACGTCCTGACCATGGATGTACAGTACTACTCTCAGCTTCTGCTCTGCTAGCCCAGACATAGAAGTAGAACTAGAACTTGCTTGTGGCAAGTTTACATGCACATCAGCATCAAGTGACTCAATGCTTTGTACCAACTAGCAAGCTCATCAAACAGCACATCACGTGAGATAACCACTTGTCTAGTTTGTGGATTGTAACATTTGTATGCCTTGCGATCCTGTGCATATCCAACAAACACACACTTTTTTGCCTTAGGATCCAACTTCCTCCTTCTTTCGTCAGGCACATGTACATAAGCTATGCATCCAAAAACTTTGAGGTGTCCAATGTCTGGCCTAAAACCTGTAAGCCATATCTCTGGCGTACTTCCATGTATGGCTGTTGTAGGTGTTTTATTCAGTATATACACCGTGGTAGCACAAGCTTCTACCCAATAATAATCTGGCATGCTCTTTTCATTGAGCATCTCCCTAGCCACTTCACAAATGACTCTATTCTTTCTCTCAGCTACACCATTTTGCTTAGGTGTATACCTGCAAGTCAATTGCCTTCTTATTCCATGCTTTCTCAAGAAATGCTCAAAAGCATTTGAGGTGTATTCACCACCTCCATCTATCCTCAAACACTTTATCCAAGAACCATATTGCTTCTCTGCAAAAGCTTTGAAATCCATAAACTTTTCCAACACTTCACTTTTCTCTCTGAGAAAGTATATCCATGTCATTCTGCTGAAGTCATCAATGAATGTCACATAATATAAACTGCCTTTGATAGATGGGTTTTGTGCAGGACCCCATACATCGCTGTGTACTATCTCAAGTGGCCGGCTACTCATATTTCCTTATCTAGGAAACCGCAACCTTGCCTGCTTTCCAAACTGACAGGCTTCACAAACATGCATATGCCCATCATACTTGAATCTAGGCAGCCCACTAACAATGCCTCTTGCCTGCATGTTCTTTAACCTTTGTATATTGACATGTCCAATCCTCTTATGCCACATATCAATGTCCTGTACCACATTTCTGCTTTTAGAGAACATGGCTGATTTTAACTCAGGAATTCCAGCATCCAGCTTAAACAAACTGCGCGACTCCTGCCATGTCAAGGGGACAGGGAAGTCAAGGACCCCGAGTTCAGAGACCAACCCCTTCATACCAGTCTAATCAGGGTCCGTCCTGCCCAAGGCAGGGAAACCCCAGCAGAACTCCAGCTCAGCCATCTGCCTCTGTCTAGAGTAATCTCAGAACTCCTTCCCAGAACTTGGGCAACCAAAGAGAAAGAGTTCCACCTCAGACTGGGCAGCAGCCAGAGCAGTCACAATTTCGGATGTAGTAGAAGAGGAAAGAGGGCAGATCTTTGTTGCAATTGAAAACCAAGGACCTAACCGTCAGTTCTCAGTCATCCATACTCCAGCAAAATATCAGGGTAAGCCTTTTAAGCTTTTGATTGATTCAGGTAGTTCTCATTCATTCATTTCCCCTGGATGCTTGCGTAAGCTAGTCTTAAAACAGAAATCAGGGAAACCTATGCAAGTTGAATTGGCCAGTGGGAAGACTCTTTTCACTCACCATGAAACAAATCTTATCCAGTTCAATCTAGATGGTAATGTAACCGACTGTCAATTCAAAGTCTTACTTCTGGGAGTTTTTGACGGTATCCTTGGAAGGGATTGGCTCCACAAAAATCAAGCTGACATACACTGTCACAATGGAATCATTTCCTTCCATGACCTTCACGGGAACAAAGTTCAAGGAACTGGAGTTTCCGGATCCCTAGACATTAAGTTAGTAAAAGCTTCTAGGTTGCTGAAAGGACTTAGAAAGAAGCAGCAAATTTATGTTGTCAAAATGAACCCAGTATACTCAAAGCTTACGGCTAAAGAACCAGAATGGCTAAATGAATTTGATGATCTATTCCGAGCAGAGCTAACTGAAATGCCTCCAATTCGGAAAGTAGATCATGTGATTGAATTGATCCCCAGAGCTCAGCCAATAGCCCTGCGCATATACAAAATGCCAGTTCCTGAAGCCATCGAACTCAAGGAACAGCTTAGACAGCTGTTAGAACAAGGGTTTGTAAGACCCAGTGTTTCACCTTGGGCAGTTCTCTTTCAGAAAAAGAAAGATGGAACGCTTAGATTCTGTGTGGACTACAGAGGTTTAAATCAGCTGACAGTTAAGAATAAGTATCCTATCCCAAGAATCGATGAGCTTTTGGATAGGCTAAATGGAGCCTAGATCTTCACAAAGATAGATCTCAAATCCGGGTATTACCAGATCATGATCAATGATCAAGATATACCGAAGATCTCAAATCCGAGTATTACCAGATCAGGATCAATGATCAAGATATACCGAAAACAGCCACCATCAATACTCGCTATGGGCATTATGAATTTACTATCATGCCATTCGGATTAACTAATGCCCCAGCTACATTCAATCGCCTAATGCAAGATTTTGTTCTAGTTTTGTTTGATGACATTCTGTTTTACTCAAGGAATGCAGCTGACCATGAGACTCATGTCCAAAAAGTTCTTGAGATTCTAAGAAAGCACCAACTCTTTGCCAAAAAGAGAAAATGCACTTTCTCTGCCGACCACGTTGAATACTTGGGCTTTCTAGTATCCAAAGATGAAATTTCTCCAGATTCCGTAAAAGTCCAAGCAGTTATAGATTGGCCTGAACCAAAGACAGTGAAAGAAGTCACAGGATTCTTGGGATTGACTGGTTGGTATAGAATTTTTATAGTCTATGCTGTAAAGTTGTGGAGACATTACCTACTACTGGGAAAAAGATTCACTTTGATGATAGACCATCAGAGTTTAAAGTGGATCTTCACTCAGAAGGACCTCAACATGCGCCAAAGAAGGTGGATGCAGACCTTAATCAAGTACCGCCCAAGCAAAGAAAATGTGATAGCAGATGCCCTCAGCAGAAAAGCCTCCTTGCTTGCAATTACTGTAATATCAAGTCCTTTGATTATTGAAGCAAGAGAGAAGATCATGCAGGATAGATTCTTTGGCCCTATTGCTGCCCTACTTATGCAGGAAAGCAAAACTCCACAGGAGTTGAACAGAGTTCAAGGGTACAGCCTGGATGATGGCATTATGTATTATAATCGCAGGCTATGCATTCCCAATGATGAGGGAACCAAGGATCAAATTCTGAATGAAGCCCATGACAGCCTTATAGTAGCAGGACATCCAGGTTTCATCAAAACCTACATGTCTATAAAGAAAAGCTTCTTTTGGCCTGGTCTGAAAAAGGATGTACTGAATCATGTACGTTAATGTCTGACATGCCAAAAAGTCAAAGCTGAAAGAGTAAAAATGCCTGGGAAGTTATTACTGGAGATTACCTTCAGTGCAATCAGGTTACAACTCCATTTTTGTCGTAGTGGACAGACTAACCAAAGTTGCCTATCTGATCCCAGTAAAAGAAACCTACACTGCAGTGGATGTGTGGCGAGAGTGTTCCTAAGAAATCTTTAGATTGCATGGCCTACCTAGGAGAATAATAAGTGATCGAGATCCCAAGTTTACTTCAAGGTTCTGGACTGCATTTTTCGAAGCAGTAGGAACTTTCTTGGATCTCAGCACAGCTTATCACCTTGAGACAAAGATATTTTTTTATATTAAAAGTGTGATTGTCATATGCATAAAAGATATTTTTTATATTAAAAGTGTGATTTTCATCATAAATGATTTTTATGCATAAACATATGAATAAAAGATATTTTTTATATTAAAAGTGTGATTTTTATCATAAATGATTTTAATGCATAAACATATGCATAAAAGATATTTTTTAATATTAAAAGTGTGATTTTCATCATAAATGATTTTTATGCATAAATGGGTGCATAAAAGATATTTTTTTAAAAGTGTGATTTTCATCATAAATGAATTTTTATGCATAAATGGATGCATAAAAGAAATTCTTTTATATTAAAAGAGTGATTTTTATCATAAATGATTTGTATGCATAAAGATATGCATAAAAGATATTTTTTTATATTAAAAGTGTGATTTTCATCATAAATAATTTTTATGCATAAATGGTTGCATAAAAGAAATTCTTTTATATTAAAAGAGTGATTTTCATCATAAATGATTTTTATGCATAAATATATAAATAAATATATTTTTTAAATATTAAAAGTGTGATTTTCATCATAAATTATTTTTATGCATAAATGGTTGCATAAAAGAAATTCTTTTATATTAAAAGAGTGATTTTTATCATAAATGATTTGTATACATAAACATATGCATAAAAGATATTTTTTTATATTAAAAGTGTGATTTTCATCATAAATGATTTTTATGCATAAATGGATGCATAAAAGAAATTCTTTTATACTAAAAGAGTGATTTTCATCATAAATGAATTGTATGCATAAACATATTTATAAAAGATATTTTTTTAAAATTAAAAGTGTTATTTTCATCATAAATGATTTTTATGCATAAATGGTTGCATAAAAGAAATTTTTTTATATTAAAAGAGTGATTTTCATCATAAATGATTTTTATGATGATAAAAGTGTGACTTTCATCAAAATTAGATTTTATGCATAAATAGATGCATATAAAATGATTATATTTAAATAAGGGTTCTCTTAATCCTCTGTTTAATTTCCGTGAAAATTAGAAAAATAAATAAGTTGATAATCTGCGAGAAGAAATCCTACCGTTTCATATTCACTAAGATGGTAATGAGAAAATTCAATTAAACTATCGAAGTCAGAGATCGAGATAAATGATTATTTTATTCCTCATAAGAAATTCATGTCTTAGAAATCTGCAAGCAAATATTTGTCGAACGAAATTTAGAAAAAGAGAAATTGAAATAGTACCTTTCGAGAAAGATAGTTTAGGAAGAACCTTTCCAAACCCAAACTCTGATTCAGACTATTGACCAAGACCTAATTCCTTTGTCAATTTCAATTAATGACGATGTGCCCAGCTTAGGAAAAATGTACTCAAATCCCCCATCGAATCTGAAACTAAGTTAAGACTTTTGATTTTGATATAAGGATCAAGTTAATAGAATTTGAGGAATTTTGTTTGGAATTCAGACCTGGATCTAGAAGTATTGGGATACGGATTTAAGATTATTCATGGTTTTCAAACAAAATCAAAACTAAAAACTTGCATAGAAACTTTGTTTTCTTAAAGGACTGTCTCACGCCAGAATGCTGGAGGGAGCATTTTGGCATATATGTTTATCTAAGGAAAGTTCGGTTGCAACAGCTGGCGAGGAGTGTTCGAGGGATAGCTCATGCGGCAAAAACCTACCCAGGTCTTGACCAGCCTGGGTATAGTGAAAAATGGTGTGCTTCCGATACGATGGGCGAGGGCCGACGAAGCGGTCCCTGAGTGAAGTACCAAGACACCTAAGGAGGATCCTGGAGGGTTCTGACTAGGTGATGCACGGGCTCGCGATGCTTAGGACACCCATACATATGTCAAGGAAGATATATATATGTATGTTGATGAAATGATTATTGTAATCTGTTATACTGGATCTCGTTGACCAGCTGGTCCCAACGGAGAGTCTAGAGTGGTACTATTTTTGTGAAACAAGGTATTGAATGGAAATTTTGAGTTATGAAATCTGTGATCATATCTGTTTTGTCAATGGATTATTTTTTTATATTAAAGTTTTAGAGGAGTGTGTGCGTATCTGTTTTCTAAAGCTAAAGTTAAGAAAGGCATTTCAATTATGGGTGGGTGTTTGGTTCTACTGATTCCAGTGGTAGGGTGGTGGCTAACCCATGGGCCCGATGGGGTTAGGCTGGAATCAGTGGAGTTTTAATAATCAAATTGAAAAATCTTAGGATAATGCTAGGATTCGAGTAGCTAGTTAATTCCCTGATAAATTTCTCAATTGAGTGGATCAACGGTTGTGCCTGATCTTGCTTAGGAAAAAAACGTTGAAATTACTCAGATGATCAAATTATATCAGTGATAGTTTTCTTCTATCTGGTTTTTTCAGGTGAAGGATAGTTTAGAATTGATCTCGTTAAGAAAATTCAAAAAGGCGGAATCGTCCCCGCTTTCCGAGCATGGGAAATTTTATCGGGTTTCGGTTTTCGGAGTGACCACCAGCCTAGTCTCGTGCCTGGCGAGGCCCTGAGTGAGAAACCCTAGGGGGCCATTTCCGCTATATCAGCTACCGGGAGTCCGGTGCGCGGAGGGGGCAGAGGGATCTCACATTCTTGCTAAAAATAGCAAATATTTCTAATTCTTAGCCCCAAAATTACTAAAAATGCTAAAATTATCCAATTTTGTGAAAAAATAAATAAATAGGAAAATCAAGCCCCAAAATTAGGATTTATTAATCACCATTTTTGACATCCTCAGGTGCCTCTAGCGGCTTTCATGAGCACAATTCTATCTAGCATCACTTTAGGTCACTGGTTCATTGTCCCTCTCTCTCCAAGAGTGCGAGGAACTCTCTTTTTATGACTACCAAGGAGGGGTTACGACCTTAGTAGATGGTCTCCATGAGGATGCACCCATGGGCAAAAAAATTATTCTCATGTGAAGATCCACCTTCACTGCCCCATTTGGAAAGCCAGTTTTTTCAATATAAAAACATAATTACAAGCATCAAGAAAAGAGTCCTTCCCTAAGCACAATTCTATCTAGCATCACTTGAGGTCATTAGTTCACTATCCTTGTCTCTTCAAGAGAGCCAGAGACCTCCATTTTTGTGACTACCAAGGGGGGGTCATGATCTTAGGTGATGTTCCCCACCATGATCTTAGGAGATGTTCCCCACCATGAGGATGCACCCATGGGCAAAAACTTATTCTCATGTGAAGATCCACCTTAGTTCCCCCTTTGGCTGGCTAGCTTATAAAATTTTAATATAACAATATAATTCCAAGCATCAAGAAAATATTCCTTCCCTATGCACAATTCTATCCAACATCACCCTATGTCATCGGTTCATTGCCCCTCTCTCTCCAAGAGTGCTAGAAACCTCCTTTTTGTGACTACCAAGGGGGGGGGTATGACCTTAGTAGATGGTCCCATGAGGATGCACCCATGGGAAAAAAATTTATTCTCATGTGCGAAGATTTACCTTAGCTGCTATTTGGCAAGATGACTTATAAACGTTTAACATAATAGCAAAATTCCAAGCATCAAGAAAAGACTCCTTCCTTGCGCACAATTCTACGTAGCACTATCCCTCTCTCTCCAAGGGTGCCACGAATCTTCCTTTTTTTGACTACTAAGGGAGGGTTATGACCTTAGTATATGGCTCCTATAAGGATGCACCCATGGGAAAAAACAATACTCTTATGTGTGAAGATTCATATTAGTTGCCACTTTGGCAACAAGAAGCCAACTTATAAACTTTTAATATAACAATGTAATTCCAAGCATCAAGAAAACAATCATTTTCAAAATAACATAGCAGCATTTGCTTTGGAAAAATCATTATGACAGAGAAACCCATACTTAATTTCATTACCATAGGCATTACCCTTTTAGGGCTTCCATCCTTTTTATTAGCAATCTAGTTTTCTTTACGATGGTGCCGGGGTAATCGCTTCTCTTCTGGGTCTGTATGATATTGCTTATTGTTAGAGATCATAGATCTAACCTCTTATTGTTTGGTTTTTCCACTCTCTCTTCATTTTTTTAATTCAAAAAACCAATCTAATTAGTGAAATTAGTGAAAATTAAGAGTTTTTAATGATTTATTGGATTTTCTTTGATAATTAAGCTAATAAAATAGATGCCAACACTCTAATCTACTCAAATACAACAAAACACTCATTGGAAGTGCAAAAATTAGCATCTAATATCTATGCAAAAAAAATACAAAAGAGAGTAGTAAAACATTCACTAAAATGCTTCTTGATGCTTAATGTAATGCAAAAGATGCATTCTAAGCCTAGATTAACCTTTGTGAATGCTAAATAATCCATTTAAATCAATCTAAACATTAAAAATCCAATAAATTAAGTAAAAACTTAAGCTATAACACATTCTTTTCAAAACAAAAAGGATAACAAAAAAAACCAAAATCACCATAAATTTGATAGGGATTATAGTCAAAGTCCATGTGGTGCCATTGCTCCTAGTCTTATTATAAACTTTTTCATTACTCTCCAATCTTGTAAATACAATAATGTTCTAGGGCATGGTAGATAGACACCCAAGTTTTCTCCCTTTCACTTGATTTGACCACTCTGACCTTAATCTTTTTTCTTTTATCTCTAGCTTCACCAAGCTAAGTTCTATTGTAGTTGTGAGTTGTGGCCCATAAATCTGCATCCAAAAGGTCATCCTCCATACATCTAGTCTTCTTCTTTTGTGTTTTGGTTTGCTCCTTTGGGCAGTGCTTGCTCGTGATTTGGATGACATTTTTGTTTTTATATATAAGTGTTAGCTTATGCATTTTTTATAGTGGTAAAAAACAAGCACAAGATAATGATTGTAGTTCCTAAATAGTCTCCCTCCCAAAATTTTCATCATCAGGACATGCTTAGTTTGAAACATTTACCACTTCCATTGTGGCGATTGTGGGCCTATGTTAGGGGTCACATAATGAGATTTCCTTATAAAAAAGGATGAGAGAAAAAGCTTATATTATTTCTGAGAATGCTACTGGGTGGAAGCACCTGTTACAAAATAACATGTCCATGGACATTGCTAACTAGCACAATTACCTCCCCTTTTTTAACATTACCTCCTCTTTTTGTTTGGCAACATTACCTCCTCTTTTTAAATGGTTATATGAAGAATTATTTTTTTGTTTTCTTTTGGGCCATTACGGTGGTTACATGGGGTGAAGTGTGCCATCCAAGGTGCCCCTCTCTCTCTCTCTCTCTCTCTCTCTCTCTCTCTCTCTCTCTCTCTCTCTCTCTCTCTCTCTCTCTCTCTCATCGAAGCTCTTGCATGCTATCTCTGTACTCGTGCAACTCTAGCTTGTGTGTCTTTGTTTGTGTTTTCTTGTCATAGCATCTCTCTCTCTCTCTCTCTCTCTCTCTCTCTCTCTCTCTCTCTCTCTCTGCCTCTCTCTTTATGCTTCTCTTCTTTTTTTTTCAATTTCTAGTTTCAATTTCTAGATAGTGCAATTCTTTATTTTTCTCCCTCTCTCTTGCCCTCTTCTTTGCAGGATTCTCACATTGCAAATCATGATCAACAATATGGTTGGATTGTTAGAGGAAACTTTTCATGCAATAATTAGACAGTATGAAGCTAAAAAAAAAAAAGAGCAATGGGCACAAGAGATAGGCTGAAGAAGTGAATGGTGGTGCAGTTGTTGATGAGAAAAGAAAACGCATGATGTGCAGTGAAATAGTGAAATGCTTCATGGATCAAATAGCAGGAATGGAACACAAGACCAAGTGGGACATATTCAATCAGATGGTTCAACATCCAATGATCTTGGCACTGTAAGACAAATCATCACGAGAGGAGGCTGAAGTCCAAACAGCCATTGTAGCTAATGTTTGCAACACATTGGCTAGTGTTAAACAACCAAAATCTAAGGAGGAGCTATTTCTAAGGAGAATCACATTGTCTATGTTGATGAAATCTGATGGGTCTACATCTCGCAATCTACAAGTTTCCAAGATCTCAAGGGTCATTAAGGTTCAAAGGAGCACCTTGTATTCAACAAGATCTCTTTCACACATAGTGAATCTCTTGATGATACTACTAGAATGTTCTCATTGGCTACTTGTTGGAAGCAACAACGTACTAGCCCCATTTCCCAAGAAATCAAGGAGCGTGTGTAGTCCTTTTGGGATAATGAGACACGAGTGTCCGTGAATAAGAGGGATGTCTGGCAAAAGAGGATTGGGAGAAAGACATTTATCAAGCATCCAATACACTTTCTAGATGAGACATAGGTATTCACTCAAACAATATTCTTGTCTGCACTTGAATGCTGCATTACCCACACTATTAGCATTAAAAATAGCATTGGGATATTGTTGGTCATTCTTGTCATTAATAATGTTTTGTTGATTAGTTACACATGTAGCATTGGTATGTTGCTAGTCATGCTAGTTACTTCAAATTTTATATGCTTCATAGCACTGCAACAAATAGCATTGATAAGGTGTTGCTCATCTACTAGTTTGATTTAGCAATGTTCTTATAGTGCTACAAGTACCATTGTGCACATTGGTGTGCCTAGCACAGTTTTGTTGTTAAGAAGCAATGTTCTTGTAGTGCTACAAGTACCATTGGTACCATTGTGCACATTGGTGCACCTAGCACAGTTTTGTTGTTAAGAAGCAATATCTACTAATGGTCTAGAGCTAGCTATCATTACTATACTAATAACTAGCACTAGCTAGTTGTATTATATTGAACTAGCACTCTTCTACTGTTAACTTATGTAGCATTGTTAAAATATTGGCTACACTATTATTTGCACTATATAGCAATGCTTGTACCATTGTGCTAGTCTTAACTAGCATAACCTAACACTATCATGTTGATAACTAGCACTATTAATACTGCCTTACTTATAACTAGCACTATTAATACTGCCTTACTTATAACTAGCACTATTATACTGCTACCATGCATTGGCTGGCAAGTTAATATTTCTAACTATAATTGCTAACACACATTTCTAGAAAGTAGCACTGCTAAGAGACTGCTAATTAGCATTGTTGGCAAACACTGCTAACACACACCACTTCTAGGATACACTGCTAACTAGAACTACTAACTACTAGCAGTATTACTTAGCACTAGTAACTACTAGCTCTATGCTAATAGTATTGGTGATGTGCTAATAGTATTACTATCTAGTAGCACTGCTAATAGCATTGCTAACATAACTGCTAACTAGCACTATTAATAGAAACTGCTAACTAGCACTATTGGCAAAGACTACTAACACACACCACTTCTAGCACTATTAATAGAAACTACCAAATAGCACTGTTAAATAAAACTGCTAACTAGCACTATTAATAGAAACTGCTAACTAGCACTATTAACTGCTTACTAGCACTATTGGCAAAGACTGCTAACACACACCACTTCTAGCACTATTAATAGAAACTACCAAATAGCACTGTTAATTAAAACTGCTAACATACATTGGTACCTAGTACTGCTAACTAGTACTAGTAAGCAACAATGCAGGTTGTAGTAGAAACAATCACTGCTAACACATGATACTAACTAGTATTAGTATGAAGTTGGTAATGAATTTCTTGTTTGGTTTTATGCAAGTGGAGTTATTTCAACAACGATTCAAGGCACAACATATGTACTGCAAAATTCGGCTTCGATCTTTTAAGTCCTTGAAGCCCTTTTTTGTAAGAAAATTGAAGGATTGGAATGCGTGTTGTTGTATCTATCATGTGCAGATGTGCTATTTGAAGGATTCCTTCAATCAAATGCGCTCTCTCCATAAATCTTCATGTCAGTGCAAGTGCAATGTTTGCAGTACTTTACACCCAGGTAGTGCATACATTGCATCTACTTACACACATACAAAAGTGCAATGTTTGCAGTGTTTACACCCAGGTAGTGCATACATTGCATCTACTTACACACATACAAAAGTGTCACAACACTTTGGGAGTCCATCCTATGCCCAAAACAAGCTGAAGTAATCTTTCACCAAAAGTGTCTCATAGGCAAATGTAGTAGCTACAGTGAAAAGAAATTACCATGTTGTCCGAGAGATGGCTGATCAAGAACATATCATTTCTGTGAAGGTATTCAAAAATGTGGAGATAGATAACAAGCAGGGGAGTAAGAAAAAAAGAAAATATCTTATATGCACAGAGATGAAATGCAATGAATTTGTCAAATTCTTAAAGAGTCGGCTACAGTTCTTCATCAAACACAACTATGTGTGTCGCTGGCAAGCCTCACAATTTAAGGAGTGCATTGAAAGATTCACTGATGATGTAGTTGTGTCAGTTGTGGATTTTGCTAAAAATTACTCTTTTAAGATGCAAAATGAGATCCAGTCTATGCATTGGCATTCCACCCAACTATGTGTGTTGCTGGCAAGCCTCACAATTTAAGGAGTGCATTGAGAGATTCACTGATGATATAGTTGTGTCAGTTGTGGATTTTGCTAAAAATTACTCTTTTAAGATGCAAAATGAGATCCAGTCTATGCATTGGCATTCCACCCAAGTGACAATATTTGTTCACATCACTTACTACCGAAAGGAGAGGGATGTATTGAAAATTACTCTTTTAAGATGCAAAATGAGATCCAGTCTATGCATTGGCATTCCACCCAAGTGACAATATTTGTTCACTTACTACCGAAAGGAGAGGGATGTATTGAAAACAATTCACTTCTTCATTTTAGATGACAAAGTGCATGACATAGTTTTTGTGCAACATTGTTTCAGCTTACATGCCAATTGGTTGAAGGATCAGGGGCTCACACCAAAGCGACATTGGGTTTGGTCAGATGGGGCTGCTTCCCAATTCAAGGCTGCTAGACCCTTCTACTTTGTTGCAAGGTATGCTTCAATGATGGGTATGGAGATGACTTGGAACTTCTTTGGCTCTAGGCATGGCAAGGGAGAACATGATGGAGCGGGTGCTGTTGTAAAGAGGGCATTGACGCATGAACGACTAAAGACAGATGGAACAATTTTAAAGTGTGCAGCAGATGTGGTGTCTTTCTTGAATGCCAACTTATATCATGGAGCTGAAGCTTGCTACCCATCTAAGCAAAGAGATGTAGCACGAGTGTTCTGGGAGGTGAAGGTAACTTAGATGTGGATAGAAAGAGTCAATGGAATTGTTCTAGTATTCTCAATACACACTTGCTACATGCTATCCATAGTCATAACCCACGTGATACAAGTGGACTTGTGAGTAGAACATTGTCTTGCTTTTGTGATGAGTGCATGCAAGGACTTTGGAAAATATGTGCTAATAAAGCACATGTTACATCTTGGGATTTTCATGTTTTAGAACCCTGTAAGACAGCCCATCTTAGGAGGAAGATGCCTGTGATGAAGATATCTATGAAGGTCACCATGATGTGCTGAGAGTGAGGCTCTGTGCATTGAAGACAACTTTGCAGAGTGAATGCTGAGTTTGGTAATGTTGAAGGTGTGGACTTCTATGTTCTCAAGTGCACTGCAGAAAAAGAAATGGCAAAAGTGAATCATGTTGATGCATGGGGAAATGAAATTGGTAAGGGGTCTTATTTTGTTAAGGGACACTAATATGAACAGACTAGTAGCTATTGCTACAGGATTCCAAGAAAAAATGCTCTAGAGGTCATGGTACTCTCGCATCTTGTGCGTTGTATTAAGATACCTATGGAGCCCATTATAGGAAAGCCTAGAATGTACACTGTACGAGGCAATCTACAATAGTATGCCATATGAACTTTAAGAATGGGCTCAACTCAAATGGGCAGACATTTTACTTATTTTTCTTGTACTGATAGCATTGCTATTTTTTATGTAATAACTTTTAAGGATTGCTAACCATTTCACACAGTTAACTAGCAATGTGTGTTGTACAATTAGAGGCCTCTTGTCTGGATGATGCCATCCTTGCATGTGTGTTCTAGGCATGCAGCAAAACTGGAAGCCTTGAAGTTTGCAGGTAGGTCCATTTTGTTATGGCATAACCTGGAAATGAGCATATGCTTCTTGTAGAGGTTATGTCTATTCATGCCAGCATAACCGTGAAACGTTTTAGCCCCCAAAATGCTTCATGTTGAAACGAGGTTTGAAACACTTAAGGTGAAAAGCTTTAGGGCTGAAACGTTTCATGTCAGAAAAGGGACCGAAATGTGTTTCGCGGTTACGGTTATTCATGCATATGGGAGCTGTGCAAGCATGGAAGATACCCAAGCAGTATTTGATGTAAGGCAGGAGTGGGATGTTGTGTTGTGGAGCGTTTTGATTAGCTGATCACTCTCAAACATAGGAATATGGTGCAAGCCTACAATGCTACGAGAAAATGCAATGGCTTGATATGAGATGGGGATGGGACACAGATAGCAATGGCTTGACATTATCATGGTTCAAACCTAAAGAGATATCTCAATGATATGCAATGTTAACAGTGATAATTATGAATATGTATTTATTAATAGCAAATATGCTAACTAGAATTTGTTAAGAACTATTAACTGCTAATAACTAGAATTTGTTAAGAACTATTAACTGCTACCTGTTGGTAGCACTGTTAATTAGTAGTGTTCAAACTGTTAAGCAATGTCAACAATGGTAAATAGTGTTGTGTTAACCATTAATATACTAATAATTGTTAAGCATTAATTAGCAATGTTAACCATTAATACTAATAACTGGCATATACCAATGGATGATAATGACAAAACATGGACCATGATTGTATTATAAGGTATTTGAAAGTATTACATCAATATCAGGCCAAGATATCCATGGCCATATGAGTAGGTTTCACCATTTTAGCTTCACGCATAAATGGCATAAGAGTCGGGTTACTTGGAAAAGTCCATTTTAGCTTCCTAAGATCATGTCATAAGAGTCGGGTTGCTTGGAAAAGTCCATCATAATGAATGTATGTCTCACCCAATGTTTCAACACCTTGATCTTAACATTGCATAACATCCCTATGGGTTTGGTAATAGTACCGTCAGCCATTTTAACCACAATGTTTGAGACTTCAGCCTGGGTTGGGCTATTTTTCCCAGCATTTTTTGGTTATTATACGGACTCTTGCACCACCATCAATGACTCCCATTACTATGATGCACTTGGTGGTGACTGGTAGTAATGTGTTGGATTTATCACCTTCAATGACTCTTGCACCACCATCAATAACTCCCATTACTATGATGCACTTGGTGGTGAGTGGTAGTAATGTGTTGGATTTATCACCTTCAAAGTATTGACCATATCTATTCAATGAAATTTTTACCATTGATTTGGTGTACTCATCCCCTATGTGGGTTCTTGGATTATCTATGACTTGAGTCAATGACATTCCATAGTAGAGTTGAGTCTTGTGGGTTGGTGGTAGTCCTATGTTGAATTATACATTTAAAAGAGATTTTAATTTTCTAAAGAGTTTGGGATTTCCACAAAAGCACGTAGTCATCATGGTCTTTGTTTTAGAAGCCATGAACTCCAACAATTTAGGAATGTTTAAGGGAGTACTCATCACCTCTCTACCATATGAGGGTGTTGGTGATATTGGAATTGCCATCTCTTGAACGGGTTCAAGGTTTTCATACTCAAACATTTTCATAAAGAGTTGAGAATCCATGGTGGATAGATTAGTTCTCACTAACCTCAAGGATGACACTAGGTATATCCAAGGATTTATGCATTTACAATCATTTTTAGGTAATTTGGATGCATAGTGTCAGACAACTTTACTTGTTTTGGCCTTGGTTCTAACTCCTCTTGAGTATGTGTGACCCTATCCTTGAGCTCATGAAGTTGTTCCAATTCTTTTATATATAGGGTCAGGATATGAACCAAGTTTTTCTTTGTTTGGTTTCTTGGGGGCTTAAATCCCTTCCTTTTTGGTCTCCTTAGTTTTTTTTTTATATTAGTGTCTCTAGTTTGCTCAAAACCAGCATGTGTGTCCATTGAATCATAATCCTCATCAATATCATTCATATAGAGTGGTTCATCAGGTGTTGCCAAGTTCACTCATTCCATTTTCTTCATTTTCCCACCTTTTATATATTTCTTTCTTTTATGGCCTTGTTCTTTTTGGATCTTGCTGACTCGGATGATAGCGGCTCAATGCGGAAGGAGTGTCAAAATGGCAAAAAATTCCAACGCTACACTTTTACACTCCATGAACATTGACTCCACATCAAATGTTTTAGAACAGTAAACAAGCATTTGAATGCTGCAAATAACAAAGCCTCAACATCAACACGATCCCATGTTGTTCCCTTCCCATCGATATTCACTTTACCATCACAAAGTTCTTTATTATCTTCAAGCTTCATATCTGTATCCACCTTCATACCAAACCAATTACCACTAGGGTAGAAAGCCACAACAAATCAATCCAGCACTTGATGTGAAGTATGTTTTTTGTTCTTTCTAAATTTTTAGCTTGGTAGGTGAAACAAAAAGAAAGCAGGTGGTTACCTATCGATGGATTCCAACTTGTATGCTTAAATCTCAAGGATACTATGAGGATAACACATGGATTTGTGTGTCGAAGAGGATGCACATGTCTATAGCCTCAACAATCAGACACATGAATTGACCAATCAATAGTCTTTGCCAACCCTAATGCCAGAGCAAACAAGAAAAAATAAATTGATATGCCTGAATTGCCAACATCTCATAATATTTGGATTCCAAAAGCTATTCAAAAGATGTAATATCCCTTAAGAAAAGGAGACTCTGATAAAACCTCCAGTTCCCATGAGGCCTCTACAAGTTCTTCAATGCCTCCTTAGTCTCCCTTTTAAAAGTACTTCAAGAGAATCTAGTACTTAAGCAAAGGCCTTCTACTCCATAAATTCTCACATCTCCAAGAACCCATAAGCTCCATCCAGTCTTATGAGAGCCCTTTACTACCATTAAAATTGGAAATTGAGATGCCATAATAAGTAACAAAGGGTGCTCCTAGACAACAAACACATATGGAGCACAGCTAGAAGGGATTTACCAAAAAACCTACAATACCTTCCGTGAGGTCAAGGTATGATAGAAAGCAAGAAGGGGATACTTATGTTAATATCATTAATTTTACCCTCCACATTTTTCTCCCCTACAAAGTTTATGTTCATATAAAGAGGGAGCCTGTTGGAAAAAGCTACCCCATGACAATATAGCTTGCACCAACATGTACAACAATATAGCACATATACACATACTAAATATCCGACTAACCATTAAAATTTTAAAAAACAAGATAATGAGAAAGAGAAGATTTCAAAACAAAATAATGACATACAACTCTGTTGTGACTACATGCTGTGAGCATGGACTTTTCATGGATTGACACGAGTCACCCTATCCTCCTGGACTTGGATTACCAAGAATGGTATTATCAAGGGTAGCTAAGTATTCCTCCTTTTTAGACCCACTCATGCTATTTTTATGCACCACTAGGGGAGAGATGTTGTGGAGCCACCTGTGTGGACATGTTCTACCTACAGATCCATCCCCTTGCACCATGCTTTACCTATGCGCATCACATGTGGTACGTAGCATCCTACTTATGTTAGCACAATAGAAATTATTTTAGGCGCTATGGGACATGACTATCATAGTCCATGGTAGGAGAGACACCACAATGACACGGTCAGGTGAGTGTATGTTACCCGATGGGAGGACCCTATCAAGATAGAACTGCACACGAATAACTTATAGAGCAGGGGAGGAGGGCAAGAACTTATGGACTTACACCGTCATTTATTCAAGTAATGTTTGTGACTCCTTTTCCCTTCTGGAGCATGGTGGGTGATGTTCTAGATATCTTAGCTCACAGTGGCTACTTAGCTATCTTACCTATAGTACCCATGCCATATCACAGTGAGAATGCACTCAGATCATTGCCTAGTATACCAGGGGGCACATATATATATGAAGTGAACCTAAGTGAGAGGAAAAATCAACTTAGTGATGGCGAATCGGAGCATGTTTACAAACTATGGTTATCTGACAATGAGCTTGCTAGATGAGCTTGATTTATAGGTTATTGAGGTGCAGTTGTGTAGACAAGATCCAGATTTACAACTTACAGTGGATGTACAACCTGAATATGGACCATTTTTCCACTTTCTCAGGTGTTTCCTAACTCACTCTCAACTTTGAAACTGTTCTTGCACATTATTACATGCATTCAAAGAGCTAAAAGACCTTATCACTAGGTGCAATTTTCTTTCAAAGAACTAAAAGACCTTATGATTGGGTGTAATTTTCTTTCAAAGAACTAAAAGACCTTATGATCGAGTGCAATTTTCTTTCTAAGTGCCACTTAGGGAAACCATAAAACCATATTCTTTCTTAGAATTAGTATTGTTCCTACTTACCCATGGTTGACCTTAAATTATCCAGATGGAGTAAGTGTACTCCCACCACTGAGATTTTAGTGACCTTCAGCTCACTAGGTGAAAAAATAAACCCAAAGAAGAAGAAAAAATGAATAATAATAATAACACAAAAAAGACCAAGAAGATACTCTATATAGGATCGTAGTAGGACTTTGGGTTACCAGTACCTTGAGACCGATGCCTTGATTCTTAGAGGGTAGGACCTTGTTTCATGAAAACTAATAAAAGAAATGCTAACTATTACCATCTTAGAATATTCTCGATGGTCCTTGAGACCGATGCCTTGATTCTCAGAGGGTAGGACCTTGTTTCATGAAAACTAATAAAAGAAATGCTAACTATTACCATCTTACTAGTGATAGTACCTTGAGACCGATGCCTTGATTCTTAGAGGGTAGGACCTTGTTTCATGAAAACTAATAAAAGAAATGCTAACTATTACCATCTTAGAATATTCTTGATGGTCCTTAGATTCTCTTGATAGAGGTCACCATTGCCTTGGTCTCCCCACGGGTTGGTGCCTTATTCCTTATATTATAATTACTAAACAAAAAAAAAACACCTTTCAACTTAGCATTGACTAAACCATAACTTAGCATTGATTGTACCATAACTAAATCGTAACCGTAGACATATGACTAAGACTAGTTTTGGTATAGATAGGCTTATTACTAACCTCTAAGTTAAATTAGCCTTATCTTTTCTCTTCATAACACAACTTGAAGTTTACCTAGTCATTAAAAAGAAAAAAAAACATGTATGCATAACCATGTTTCATCTTGTTATTGCAAAGAACTCTCTATTGGTTGATTTGTTTTTCATGTAGTTATCTAACACTTGGCCTTTGACTATCATCACCTTTCTATCAACAATTGACTCATCTTCACCAACATATTCCGAACGAAATCTGCATCAGGAAAGAGGGCATGCTAATCCTCATTGGGACATCTCTCTAGCATCAACGCCATCCATTCACACAGCCATCACTTCATTTTTTGTTGTTGAAATTAAAAATGCTAAAATTGTATATTTTACATGTGCGATTGTCGCTTGTCTATGAAAGGCATGCCACGAGATTAATTATGGAGATTACACGCTTAGATTAAAGCCCCCATGACCTTGGTTAGTTCCTACACTCTTTCTATGGTGCAAGGGCTTCCCACACCCCTTTGAATGCATCATTTTTATCTTTGGAATTTACCATGCACAGTGGCTTGATGGATGGATCATCATGATCCCAAGAGCTATCAACATGTGGAATGCCACTTGCTTCCCTTTTGCACCACCAGAGGATGTGGAAGGCACATGCGTAGGCAAACTTCCAAAGGATAATGAAGCTAGTGGAATATTCTCCTTGTAGCCCATTTGCACAAGCATATTGCCTCTTGGAATGAGATCTTCTAGTTTTTTTTGAGAAGGACTCAATCCTTTGCTAAGATTCACCACACTAGCATCCTTTTGCATAGGTGGTTCTTTAATGGATGCTTGTTTCTTGTGAGGAGATCCCTTCATCTTGAATTCATCTCTAATGGTGGATAACTCCCATTTGAAAGTATGCATGGTTCTTGTTAATGATCTCAATCAAGCTAGTTTATTGATTATCAAAGTCATCTAGCATAGAGTTCATCATCATCATCATCACTTGGATTTCATTTCCCATGACTGGTTTAACATATGCACTTGCATTTGCACCATCATCAACCTCATTAGCATTAGTAATGCCAATGGCTCACCATGAGCATGATAAAACCATCACCCACATTAGCCATATTAGCCATATTAGTCACGGTCATTGGTACTACATCACTTTGATCAACCATTGTGCTCTCCTTCAACTTTCTTCTCTTAGTCATTGGTACTACATCACTATGACCAACCATGATCTCCTTTAACTTCTTGGGCCTTCCCTTTGTCATTTGGTTGAAAGACACAAAAATTGGATATAGCTTGGCCAAATGGTATCAGAATTGATTAAGGGCTAGCTTGCCACATCCGTATTGATGAGGGGAACACTTTGATCACCCTAGATCAAACTTTAAACACCCCATATATCTCTTTGTTTTAGGGTTTTTCCCTAGAAGCCTCCTAAATGGCTCACTATCCAAATGATGTCGAGATGCAATGATTTTTATTCCATCATGAAGGGATGTGCAGTTATAGATCAAAAAAACTCGATCCCCTATTGACCATAGTTGATTATGAAAAAAAGACAACTACAAGTAGTAGACCATATTCTCGCCCTCCGATTGGAGTATTTAATAGCTCGAGAGGCAGCCCTTGTTGAGTAGAACAAGATAGTATGATCACCTTCCAAATGACAAGTAGGGTTTGCCTAGAAATTAGGGTTTCTATCCAAAACTATTAAGAGGCGTTTTGGCCAAAATTTGGCATAACCTTTGCACACACGGGGCAACCAAATCTCAATCTCCATTGTAATGCAACAATATGTAACTAAATTTGATCAATTTTTAACAATAACTTAGCATTTAATGCCCCAATGCAACACAAGTCAATGCTCACTGCATTATGATACGAGTCCACTACATTGCATCACTTGACTTTAATTGCATATTCATCATTTGACTTCCATAACCACGGTATTCCAAGTGTTTGTCGATGGAGAACTTTTAATTGCCAATCTCTTGGCCAAGTCTTTCCACCTCTTTACCAAGTTTGAAATTTTGAGGTGAAGGTTGGGGTCATGTCTTCACCTGCCAATATCTAGGATCCCCCTTATGCTCGAGCGCACTGACCCCGAGTGGCATAAAGCTCATGAGAGTCCAAAATAAACATAAAAAGGCTTCAATATTGATCAAGATTCATCCAAGAGCTTCAAACATTTAATCATTAACCCTAAAATACAGCTCATGAATGTCGATTTTGAACATTGTTTTGAGCTTGCTTCCATGGCCATGGTTGCTACCACGTGCACAACTTGCCATTTCTTTGTAGGCTCTTCCTGCTATGTTTTTACTTGATATAGAAGAAGAAAGTCATGGCCAAGAAACCCCTTATGGAAATCTTCCACACATCAATGAAACACTTGTTGGAGAAAATTCACTAAACACCATTGGTAAGAAGAGTATGTTGCCTTGTCATTGTGGATGCTGCCAAAACCAGGTTGCTATGAACCCCTACAACACACTGTTCAATGCCAAGCACTGATGCCTTCGCGAGCGAATTACATTGTGGCCTTTCATGGTTATCGCTGGCCCTCAAAGATAAGCCTATGAACTGGTGTTAATGGTAGGCCCTACTTGTGATCTTCTCTCTTCTTAGTAGTGATAGCTCATATGATACCCTCAAATATCTCTAAACCCTTGCAATCACTTGGAATTGGGGAAAAAATTAGGAGGAAACCTGTAGATCTATGTCTTTCATGAGAAAGACCTAAACCAAGCAGTGAGAAATATGGTAATGCTCTAATACCACTAAAAAAAGGGGGTACTTATTAACCGAAGTTTACACAATTAGGCTCAAGAGGAGTCTACACTCTCGCTCTCCTACTCTTAGAGGGAACACCACAGCCAAGAAACCCTGAAAGCTTTATTATGCTTAGCAAAGTGGTTAATATTTGATTAGTGACCATAGTTGGTATTTATACCTCCTACCTTTACCACTTATTAATTTTTCCCACACTTGGGCATCCTCCCAAACCCATGGCATTGGCCCCATTATTGTGGATAGCCCATAAGCACTTTCTTACACTCATATATGCACCCGCTTGCTCAAACAAACACGCTACACAATACTTTTTTTAAACATCTCTTAAGGTGATATATCTTTTTTTAAAGTGCTGCAAATAAGCATGTGGTATATTTGGCTGATAGATTCAAGAGAATGGTGAGGAATCAAAGCAAGGTGGATACGTACACAAGGACCAGAGAGTCAAGTATACTAGAGTTGAAGAAGCAGTCCTTTCATGGTTGTTTTCTAAAAGCAACCAAAATTACGAACCAAGTTTTATTTTTAAGATGTCGATAACTAGGCCTGCTGAACTGGAGTGGATTTGGTCAACTGGATGCACCAAACCAGTAATGGAGATTAGAGGAGGGCATGGATTTGATTTGTTTATATGCACATTATTCAAGGGTGGGCCACTATATATGCCCACTCATGTGTATGATCCCAAGTAAGGGGCATAAGATAAATTTACTAGAAGTGTCAATTGTTATGTATCTTAAAAAAAACTAATACTATTTGGAGATATAGTGTGAACACTGTTGCGGACAAAATAGGTAATATTTCCTAAAAACGAGAAACATTTGGCATCTTTCAAAGATTCCATAAAAAAAGTTTAAATTTTTAACTCTTTTTAAAAAGTGGTCTACGCATGCGTACAACACTGCCAAAAAATGATAATATTTTGGGCACTTTACATGTTTTTTACAAATATTGACATGAAAAAAAAAGACTTCATTTTGCTTACTTTTGGAGATCATAATTGAAAATCTGTCAATAAGTTTTCAAAAAACATGCCAAAATAGAGACAATGTTTATTATTTCCATCTTCAATCCATTAAAAAAATTATACAATTATAAAAAGGAGCTATTTTCTAAACATATAGCTTATGGAATAGTTATGGTTCCTCATAATCATTGCTACACCATCACTAGTTGTGCCTTTCCCTGATAAGGTAGATGAGGCATCCTCTTCTTCACTATCCATAAATACATATTTTTTCTTCCATGTGTACACTTGAAGCTTAGACTCCTTGGGTCATTTTCCCTGTTAGCATGATTAAGGATGTGCTACATAGTGCAACTATAAAAAACTGTTACGTACAAATGAATTTTAAAATATCATGAATAAGCTATTTAAAAGTCTAATTTTGAAAAATAATTACACACTCATTTTTAAAGAAGATGTGTCCTTGATATGACAAAAAGGGGTTAAACGGTAGTTTTAGTTATTAAATGAGTGTAGAAAGCATGAAAAAGCTCGCTTTAAGAAATAAAAGTTTATACTTTCCAAAATAGTTTTTTTTTTGTAAAATATCAGGTAGGGACTTAGGTTCAAATCCTACTAGTTACTACACATGGTAAGGATGTTTTAGCTACAACATTTGTGGCCAACTTAATGCTGAGTAAGAACTTCTCAGCTGAGAGTTGATGTTTTTCATCAACTTGATACAAAATATCAACTTTTATGAAAATTTGATATTTTGCATCAAGTTGATGTAAACCATCAAATTTATATGCAAAACATCAACTTTCTATGCAAAAAGATCAACTTTTTTACAATACTTGATGTTTTTTATCAATGTTATGAAAAACATCTTCTCACAAAACTTGATGTTTTGCATCAACTTTGATGCAAAACATCAAGTTTTGTGGAAAAGTTGATTTTTTGCAGCATCAACTCGATGTAAAATATCAACTTTTTCATAAAACTTGATGTTTTGCATCAACTTTGATGCAAAACATTAAGTTTTATAGAAAAGTTTATGTTTTGCATCAACTCGATGAAAAACATCAACTTTTAGGCTAAAAGTTGATGTTTTGCCATCAAGTTGATGCAAAACATCAACTTTTCCACACAACTCGATGTTTTGCATTAAAGTTGATGCAAAACATCAACTCTACCACAAAACTTGATGTTTTGCATCAAGTTTCAGATGCTCTAAGACGAAAGTTAGAGGATCGGAGGTCAATTTTCACAAATGGCCTATTTTAGTAATTCCATGTGCACTAGCATGCTGAGACAGTCTATTCCACAAATTTTGAGATACCAACAAAACTATGTTTTGATGTGATGTACAGACGTCACAAAGCGATTTGGTACATCAGTAAATCGCTTTGTGACATCTGCACATCGCCTTGAAACATAGTCGTGTTGATACTTAAAATTTATGGAATAGGCCTTCTGAGCATGTTACCGTAGACGGAATCACTAAAACAGGCTGCTTGTTGTGAAAATCAACCTCCGATACTCCAACTTTCTTCTCTAGAGCATCTGAAACTTGATGCAAAACATCAAGTTTTGTGGTAGAGCTGATATTTTGCATCAACTTAGATAAGCTCATTCCAAATAGTAGCTAGTAAAATTTAAAAAAAAATTAAAAAATCTTATAAATCATAGAATTAAAGAAAAAATATGCCTAGGAAGGTGATATAGGTAGAACATAGGTTTAGGGCTAAGGACCTGAATAACACATATGGTCGCAACCTTTGACTGTAAATTTGAGAGGTCATTATTAAAAATGCTTGTCTATGTAACCATGTAACCTTTGTATCATAAATAATATCGCTACATAGTAGATGCCAAAAATTCATGATAACAGAAGAGCTAGATGAAATAATCCATGATGACCTGTAACCCATTGGTTTTAATCTAGATGTGCCTGGCTCCATTGATTTGGAATACCAAGAGTTGATTGATTCGCTAATCTTGATTTTTGTTCTACAATTTAATTTTAAAGCTGAAGAACTATAAGCAAATACACGTGGTGGGACTATCTATGTTGAGGAGGGGGGTGCATGTGAGCCTGGACTTTGCCATGCCTATGTGTAGTAGTATGCTCTCCAGCATAGGGGACCTTGAATCTACCGTCATCGTCGTAAAAGCTCCAAGATCTTCTCTACCACCATTCCAGAAGCCCTAAGCTCCTCTCTTTTCTCTTTGTACACAAAGACAATCTCACGAGCAAAGATTGCATCTCTCAGCATCCTTCGCATGTCCTCCAAATAATTATAACCAGAGTTCATTCTACACTGCCCCTAGACAAACCATCTCTCAACATCCTTCATATGTACTCTAAATAATTATAACTAGAGCTCATTCCTACACTACTCTTAGATATACCATCACCTACATTCATGATAATGGCTATCTGGATCAAACATCAACATATGCATACTATGAATTTTTGCCACCACCACATATATACATGATATAGGCTACAATTTCTTCCCGCCATCCTTATCCATATTGCATAACAAAAATTTCCTTAATGAAAACAAATGCCTATGTGGGTCGAAATTTACAGCCATAGGCTATATGATGTCTCCCTCTAAGATTGTCCTACCGAAAAAATATTTTAATTTTGTACTCTTTTAACATGCTTAGGTTTACTCAAAGCCTCCATAGTGATCATCTTCTACATACATACATACATATATATATATATATATATATATATATATATATATATATATATATATATATATATATATATATGAATAGAATTCTACCTTGCACACCTATAAATTGACCTCTTTAAACTCTTAGCACTGGTTGTATATCCATGCCCGCTATCTGTTTATAAATAATAGAGCAAGTAATTATGTCATACAAACTGTTAAGGTAAGTATATACTAAAGGCTTTGCTATTTAGGTCTAGAAATATACTCAAGGATGTTTGTATAATTTTTTTTAAATTATGAAGCTTATATTGTTATGTATTCTAATATTTTTTGAGTGCTTGTCAAATAATGTGCATATTTATGCATATTGGTAGAATTTGTCCCAAGAAAGTCCATTAAAAAAAGTGTCTTACATTCATGAAATTTATAAAATAATTTTTTATTTGAAAAAGATTGATATTTCCTTAAGTTATGTAGACTCCTATGTCATTTTGTAAGTCAAGTTTATTTTTCTGTCACAAACAACAACAGTTTATAAATCTACGAAGGTCACACATGTTCTCAATCTTGAAGAAAATAGCAAATTTCATGTAATTTTTAAATTTATACATGGAATTCTAGATGTGTTTTCAACAAAATATGTTTTTAAGCCATTTTTGAGATTTCGCACATTTTGGGAGGGAATCTTTTTAGGTAACAGAATAGTATTTGAGAATTTGTGTCCTCTTGCTTCATATCACATGTTGCTAATATCATGATCTCTTACACAAACATTGTTGCGAGCAAAATAGGTAACTCACGAGGAGAGAATGCTAAATGAGATCGTTGAGAGGAAGGGATTGCATATACCAAATTTCTTTGGCTTCATGGTTGAGGAGGCAATTGGAGGGCAGTCCAAATTGTGTACAACAATGGTCTTGAAAATAGGATGAAGGGAAGGGAATGATCATGCCTCTTTGATTGGTAGTAGATCCTACACATACACACAACATACTATGTTGTCAAGGGTTTAGCACAAGCTGTATAGAAGATGGCGTCATGCAACAAAGCTCAAGATAATGCACTAACATAGTAGGTACAGTAGGTACATGTATATAAGAGCGTGGTAGGGGAATGACAAGGTTGCCCATGGAAATATTGTTTCCATGGGTTGTTGGTTAAGCTGGTGGAATGCAAGATTTCCTCATTAAAGGCTTCACCTAGTTGGAGTAAGCAACATTAGTTTTTAACCATTCAGCGAATCGAATCATCAATGCATTGAAGCACTTGTTTTTTTTCACATTTAGGTGGTTGACGAGAAACACTTAGATGTCTTACCCATGAACCAACCTAGAAGAGTTGAAGTATGCTAGCTCTCAAAGGGTTCAAGGGCACAATAAGTTTGTACAATGCTAGCTAGCTAGCTCTCAAAGGGTTCAAGGGCACAATAAGTTTGTACAATGCTAGCTAGCTAGCTCTCAAAGGGTTCAAGGGCACAATAAGTTTGTACAATGAAGCAATGACCAACCTTGCAAATGCACTCTTACAAAGCACGAAGAGAGCTTATTGAGAGGAACACGAGCATGAATGATGTATCTCCAAGTTCAATAGCAACAAACAAAATGGTTAAAGGAAAATTTTGCATAAACCCAATACAACATGTCTCCAATGTAGTAAGCAACAACAAGATAGTTGAATGCCCAATAACCATCACACTAGAAGATAATAATAGCTCCTATCAACCAGAATACGTGATACAAAATTAGTGTGAATCAGCCTCAAAGTGTTTGTGGGTTGACATTTGAAGTTCAAGGGTCAAGATTTAGAGGAGGTAAATCCATTTATTGACTTGAGTAAAGGCATCCAAAGGGTCAAGGAGGTCACGATTCATGATACCATTATACCATGTGGGCAATCAGATGCACATATAAATAATAGGGTTGCATGCCAAGCATGGTTAGAGGTGATCAAGTAGATAAGTGTAAGAAATTCATCAACAAGCAGTAGTGGACAATGAAGGGAGTTTGTGTGCTTATATCAAGCACTAGCGAACACTAGCGTGGACCACACATGGAGACTTTGCACAATGATCACAAATGCTCCAATGAGGTCATCGTCGATGTGGGGCTAGCTCAAAAGGGAATAAATCTAACAAAGATAGAGGTAGCCGCATTGACAAGGAAGGATTCATGTTAGAGATGTAAAACAATGCAGAGGAGCAAGTTGATGGATGACTGTAAAAAAACAAAGTACAGGAGTGGGGTGTCAGACGTTGAAGTAAAGAGGATCGACCATGCCTTGTAATTGTTTGTGGCTGAAGGAGTTTTCCCATCAATTGTGTGAGCTCTTGCCTTTGGATTAAATTAGGGTTTTGGTCCAACTTTTAGTGTCTCAATCTCTAAAAAGAAGCTTATTGTAGTTCCAAAAGCAAATTTTAGTGAGCCCCAATCCATCGCTTTAGCTAAGAGAGATCATTAAAAAAACATCATAGAATGCCTCCATAAATCCATGCACTTTGCAAGCCCTCCAAACGTAGAGAAACACACTTTGCCTCCTTGTAGCACACAAAGAAACGTGGCAAGTCAACCTTTGCCTTTCATTTTCCTAAGTATCTAGGTATGCTCCAGGGATCATCTCATGACACTGATCTTTTTGTGATTGTTTTTTAGCTACTCCAACCATGCAAGGAAAACATGGTCTTCTTTATATGCTCCACATAAGCTCCATCCTTAGAAGGATTGTCAAGACTTGGCCTTGGTCTTACATCATGCTAAGGGAGGATAGATATAATATCCTTCCACTACATACATAAGGCAAAGAATCCCATCCATATAAATCCATAAGAAGCACCCATGCAATGGATCCAATCAAAGCCTTGGCTCTAGTACCATTTGAAAAAATAGACAACATCAACACCAAGAATATATTGATGAAGAACAAGCAATTATATTGATCTTCTCTCTCCATGTACATTGGGCTTAGGCCCTTCAGTTTGGCAGATAAACCCCTCACAATGTGCCTGAGTTGACTTTCACACGTGACATGTGAATACAAGCCCTAAGAACTCTTATCTATAGGGAATTAGGGTAGCTAATCCTGGCCAACCAATGCCAATTTGAGTAGATCTAGTTGTGTCCATACTAGAACTAGTCTATCCTTTTATTTGTTAATGTCTCCCAATACTAGTTCTACACATATATATAAGTTTACGTCCACATACCTAAGCTTTGATAATGTATAGACGACCACAACCCCTATTCAAGCATACACGCAAGACATCAGACTATCTCCGAATTGTCTCTCGAAGGATCTCACATGGAGATGTTTGTCACACATCCAAGCACACTAAATTTAATGAAAAGTAGATATATTATGTAGATGTTACTTTTGATGCATATTGTATGAAAAAAGTTATGCTAGCCTTGTGTGTGCATGAGAGAGAGAGAGAGAGAGAGGGAGGGAGGGAGAGAGAGTGAGAGTGAGAGAGAGTGTGAGAGAGAGAGAGAGAAGGATTCCACAATCAACTCTTCAACGTAGATCCAACAATTTATTCCATAGACAAAAAAGAGTTGGACGTGTGGATGTGAACCGTAGGGATGCAAATATTTTGTAGCTGCCATAATTATATTTTTTACAAAAATTACCTACACACATAAGCGGACCCGCCCGTTGTTGCATCATCGACGTTGTGTCATGCTTGTAGATTCAAGCGTACACAACAAGCTAACCATTCATGCTGGTCGTGTCTACGTGCAATCAAACGGTATTTTTAAAACCCGCATTCTCTCTCTCCCTTTTTTTTGATTTTTTTATTTAAAAAAAATCCCACACATTGAAATAACCATTCTAGGTCTCCTTTTGTGAAATCCTGTATATGCTTGCATTTCTTTAGGTGAACTTCTTAAGGTTGCATAGTTTTGTGCTTATTGTAAAAGGTCCCCCCTCCCCTCTTTTTCAACTTTCAAGGTATGCTTACATATCTTTAGGTGAACCTCTTGAGGTTATATTTATAATGTGTGAAAGATGCTTCTCTACATAGTTAATGATGAGAGAGATTTTAGTAATAAAAACATTAAACCTGCTTATGTTCATTTCTCTTTTAAGGCATGCAACTTGTAGTTCAAGTTACCATGTGTGAACTTGTTTCACTTTTAATTTTTTGACACAATCATGCATGCATGCATAAGGTACCCAACATCATTTTTTAAGGAATTCGTGTATTGCATGGTGGTGGACAAAATCTTAGGTTAAATAGGTAAAGGCTAAAACATTCGGAAAGAGTGTAATAAGTGGAGAGAATGGGATTAGTGGGTGAGTAAATGCATGCATGGGGGTGATATATGATCCTGCCTCCTCATTGGTGTTCATCCATGGCTATGGTGAGTGACCTTGATCTTTCCTCCTCATTGGTATTTGTCTGCATGGCTGGTGAGCATGACACTTGAACCTACACGGCTGGCTAGGTAATTTGTGGCCTCTTCTCCTTTCTATTTGTGCTCATTGCATCCTTTCTCTTGTTGCTCTTGTTAGGGTTCTATTACCTACTCGTTGCATTCTTTCTACCATTTGTTTTAGTTAGGGTTTGTGGGTGGTTAGGGTTCTACCGTCTCCTCTTTACATCCTTTCTACCATCTATTTTAGTTAGGGTTTGTGGGTGCGTAGTGGTTATGATGTGGGCAGTAGGCTTGTAAGCTCAATGGTGCTTCTTGATTTTGCTCATTGCATGCTTGTGTTTTTAGGGTTGTGTTGGTGGTGTTGTTAGGGTTTGGGTGTGTGTGTGTGTGTGTTTGCTCGACTATAAAGGGCTTATGTGTGTCTACTCTGGATATAAGGATTTTTGTCTATTCTGTCTGCTTTGTTCATGGCTCCGAGACAGCCTCCCTTTGTGGGCCTCCCTTCGTGGACTTGACAAATGATGTCGCTCATTGTCCAAGACATCGGGGACACCTCCTGCTCCTACTCCTGGTTCCATCCTAGGGACCATGCAATCTTCTCATGTTCAAACTTCAGGGGAATCTGTGGCCACACTTGGTCTTGTTGCTATTCTACCACCTACTAGGCCCAACCATGGTTCTAGTGTCCAAACTCATAGATCAGAACATGGTCATATTGGTTATGGTCCCTCTAAACCATATGATAACTTAGGTTGATGCTAGTTTCCCTATGATAATAATGCCACCAAAGGGATCAAAGAGTTTGAGAATCACATGGTTTAAAAAAAAGTATGTTGTGTTTAGGTTTTTTTAAACCTAGTATCATGTTGTTATTAGTCTATTAGATGCATTGTGGCTTTGTATGACATGCGTTTGTACGTTTATTTAGTTCTCAGATGAATAGAGGGCTATGTCAGAGCCTATTATACATTATAAAGAGGCTAAAACCCAAAAAATATTAGAGTTGTCAATGTGTTGGTGTTGGTAGTAAGGACCTTAACATAGCATTTTGGGAACCACTCAAAGAGTTTATTCGGAATGAATTCATTAATGGGTTGTTTGAAGTTAGAGTAGGAGGAAACTTTAAGTCATGTACACTTTCAAATGGTTGTTAGAATCATGGCTTCATCTCATTAATTAGTGTCAGCAAGTTAATTAAAAAATAAATGGCTTGGGAATCCTCCTCGTGGTATTGTGATGTGTAAGACTCTCAAGCAAGTTCGGTTGTATACTTATGAGGGCATGTTCGGATATTGCATGAATGTAAGATTCCTCCCCAGCCCCTCAAGATGTCCAGTTTTTTCCCCTGTAATCAATCCCCTTTTCAGAATAATAAAAGATCTTGTTTCTACCTGTTTTGGCCTAGAGAGAGAAAATATTCTAGAGAGAAGTAATTCAGTTTTTAGATATCTTTGGATCGAAAAATATCCTTTCTTATTGAAATAAATTTTCCTGAAATAGAAGTTTAAAAAGAATTTCCTAAGGTGCATTAGAAATAAATTATAATCTACTCAAAAGACGACAGCCGCCTAAGGGTCTAGATTTTCTGAAAATTTTGGATTAAGGTTCTGAGGGACCAATAAGATTAAATTGAAGAAATAAAGAACCCCCCCAAAAAAAGAGAGTAAATGCTCACATAAGATGAAGAGTGGACTAAGGACCAAAGAAAATAGTTAAAAATTTGATTTTTGATACCTCGGAGTGGGGATTCCCCCTCATGAAGGAGGCACCTTTTTTCTCATCATTACTCTCTATTTTAAATCAATAAAATGAGATATTTCATCTCTCCTCTCTCCTAATTCAAGTCTAGTTCCAAAAAGTAAGCTGAACTGACCCAAAAATGGTCAAGAATTGACCAAATTGATTTGGAAAATTCTAGAATCAGTTTGCTTGGTTTGAGGATCACTTTTTCCTATAAATAGAAGCCTCTCCCTTTGAAAAAGCTTAATAGTGTTTATGCACTATTACTCTACTCCTACCCAGAGCCAATTACATTGAATTTTCTTGATAATTCAATTGTTTTTGAATTAATCCTCTCCAAAGAAATTGGTGGCCACTCTTGATCCAAAAAAGAGTAGAACCTTCAATCCCTCAAGCCAAAGGAAAGCTTACAAACTCGATGTAAGCTAAAATTTCTCCTTTTTAATTTCAAATCTATGGTTTTTTTATTTTCTTGTTTTTTATAATTGATTAAAGTAAATTTTGATGCCATGCCTTGATGAAAAGGCCATTTCCTTCTCTTCTTTACAATTCAACCTTTCTTTATCCTAGAATGATTAACAAATAAATTGATTAAACTTTTCTTATTGTTTACTCTCTTGAAATTGAAAAATTATGTAGATTAGAGTTGTTTATATCTTTTTGGGGTTAATTTAAATAGAAAATAGAATGTTAAAAATTGAGAAATGGTCACCCTTACAAAGGAGGTTATGGCAAAATTTTCTTAAATTTTGTGGAAAAGAAAGTTTATTTTTATGTTATTCTAAAAGAGTAATTCCCACCGTTTGTGCATTCTAAAAGAAATATTCTTATTTACTCCATGTACATATTCACCTATGAATATGTACATATTCACCTATGAATATGTATGGATATCACTGATATTAATTATTGAAATTAATTTCTATGCATAGAAAGATGCATAATGTAATTTTTTTAAGTATAAAAGTGTTATTTTCATTGAATTTAATTTCTATGCATAGAAAGATGCATATTGGATTTTTATTATTATAAAAGTGTTATTTTCATTGAATTTAATTTCTATGCAATTAAAGAGACATAATGGAAATTTTTTAAATTATAAAAGTGTTATTTTCATTGAATTTAAATTCTATGCATAGAAAGATGCATAATGAATTTTTTTAATTATAAAAGTGTTACTTTCATTGAATTTAATTTCTATGCATAGAAAGATGCATAATGAAAATTTTATAATTATAAAAGTGTTATTTTCATTGAATTGAATTTCTATGTATAGAAAGATGCATATTGGAATTTTTTTTAATTGTAAAAGCGTTATTCTTGTAAAAATTAATTTTTATGCATAAAGAAATTCTTTTTATTTTAAAAGTGTTATTCCAATTAAAATAGATTTTATGTATAAATAGATACAGACGTTGATTTTTTTGCATAAATAGATGCATAAAGAATTTTTATATCAAAATTAGATTCTCTTTAATTCTATGTTTAATTTCTTTGAGTATTTGATAAATAAATAAGTAAATACTTTGAGAGAGAAATTTCTATCATTTTATATTCACTCGGATTGTAAAGAGAAAATTTAAAAAATCTATCGAAGTCGAAATATTCAGATAAATGATTAATTTATTGGTCATCGAAATTCGTAATTAATTTAGAAATCAGTTAAGTGAATATTCAATGAATGACATTCAGTAAAATAGTAACTGAAATATCACCCCCTTTTGAGAAAGATAGTTCAAGAAAAAACTTCTCAGACTTGAATCCTGAAATCAGACTATGACCAAGACCAAACTCTTCGTCGTTAGTTTCAAGGAAAGAAGATGTGATCAGTTTCAGGAAAATACACTCAAATCTCCCCCAAACCTAAAACTAAGTTTGAGACCCTTTGAATTGATTTGTGGATCAAGTTACAGAATTCGAGAAATTTTGTTATGGAATTCAGACTTACGATCAAGAAGTTTTGGGGATACTGATTTAAGATACTCATTGTATTCAAAAGAAAATCAAACTGAAAACTTGCATAGAAACCCTGTTTTCTTAAAGGTCAGTCTTATGCCAGAATGCTGGTGGAGGGAGCATTTGGTATGTGTTTTTCTAAGGGAAGTTCGGTTGCAACAGCTGGCGGGGAGTGTTCAAAGGACAGCTCATGCGGCAAAGCCTGCAGGTCTTAGCCTCGGTATGGTTAAAATGGTGCGCTTCCGGTACGATGGACAAGGGCCGACAATGCGGTCCCTGAGTGAAGTACCAGGACACCTAAGGAGGATCTTGGAGGGTTCTGACCAGGCGATGCATGGGCTCGCGGTGCCTAGGACACCCATGCGTATGTCGTGGAAGATATGTATGATGGATAAATGATTATTGTAATCTGTTTACTAGATCTCATTGTTGCTAACGGAGAGTCCAGAGTGATTTTGTTTTTTTTTAGAAACAAGGGAATGGATGGAATTTTTGAGTTATGACATCTGTTAATTAATACATGTTTGTCAATGGATTGTTTTATAAGTTAAAGTTTTAAAGAGGAGTGTGTGCGTATCTATATTCGAAAGCAAAAGTTAAGAAAGGCATTCAATTATGGGTGGGGAGTAATTGTCTGGTTCTACCGATTCCAATGGTTGGGTGGTGTGGCTAACCCATGGGCCGGATGGGGTAGGCTGGAATCAGTGGAGTTTTAATAATGAAATTGAATAATAGGAATACGCTTAGAACTTGAGTAGGTAAATAAAAACCTAAAGATTTCTCAAATGATTAGATCAACGGCTGTGCCTGATTGCGGTTAGGAAAAAAGCATTGATTTCTTCAAGTTAAGTCTGTAATAGTTTTCCTTCTATTTGGTTTGATCAGGTGAAGGATAGTTTAGCCTCTTGACTCTGTTAGAGAATTCGTTAAGAAAATAAAAAAGGTGGAATTGTCCCTGTTTTTTGGGCAAGGAAAATTTTTCCGATTTCGATTTCGATTTTGGGATGACCACCAGATTATTCTCGTGTCCGGACATTCGAGGGTGAGGCCCTGAGTGGGAAACCCCGCCCGGCGCAAGAGGAAGCTACTTCCACTGCTATCAACCGGGAATCCGGTGCGTGGAGGGGGCAGAGGGATCTCACAATGAAGGATTTATAGAAACCACATTTTAAGTTTTTTTTCTGTATGTCTCTGCTGACAAAATCTCGAGGGGACGTGAGATGTATGCCCTCTATGGATAAGTTGATTTGAAGAACAAAGTTTGCTTGTCTCCGGTCAATGTCCTCAATTAGGTATATGTTTACATGAATAAAGTTTGCTTGCCTTTGGTCAATGTCTTTAATTAGGAATATGTTTACATGGATAATTACATTGCAAATAGGCTTGGTCACACTACAATCCAGTTTGTTGTGGATGATTTGCACCGAAAAATACTTCCTTCATGTTTACATGGATAGTTACATTGCAAATAGGCTTGGTCACACTGAAATCCAGTTTGTTGTGGGTGATTCGCACCCAAAAATGCTTCCTTCAGCCCATTGGATCATTCTAAAAGCTAGAAATAGAATAGCAAGAGATGGACATCAACAATTTGGAAAGTGATGAAGATACAAGACATTGATGAAATTTTCTTTATGGATAATGCTTCTTGTATGTACTTTTCGACTAATCAAGTCCTCGAAGAAGAGAAAGAAACAATCAATGATAAGTGATGAAGATACAAGACATTGATGAAATTTTCTTTATGGATAATGTTTCTTGTAGGTACTTTCTGACTAATCGAGTCCCCGAAGAAGAGAAAGTAACAATCAATGATGATGGCGAGCCATCTACATATTGGAAGGTGAGCTTTAAACATCGAGCTTCCCGATAAGTGGATGTCCATTTCGAACGCATCCTGAAAGATAAAGAAAGTTATTATCGATGGTCACAATTTTGTGCCTATCTCCATGCCTTCCAAGGCAAAGGATGTCATCATTTTTAAATGTAGTCATCATGTTTTGGTTTTTAGATATTGTTACTAGCTCTATGGGATGCCCCAAATATGTATATGTAATCGATTAAAGAATAAATGTAATTTTATGTATCTAGTTCTTGTTAAACAAAAATGCAAGTTTGATTTTCAATCTCTTTGGAAATTTCATAATTAATTTATTGCTATTATAATTCAGTAATTCTAATCTATGGTTTTTTTTGTACTGATTTTTATAACGGACTGTAATTTAATATAAATGTTAATTTTTATTATATAAATTTAATTTATGACATTTGTAGGATGATGTGAGTCAATGTAAATGTTGTTTTTATGTTTGGAGGTGTTAAAGTGTGGTAACCGTTTCTCCCAAGGTTCAATGTAGGTTTGAAGGGAAGGTAAAAACGTAGGTTATGTTTAATTAATGGGGATAGTACATTGAACAGAAGGTAAAACCTTAGGTTATGTTTAATTAATGGGGAGACGAAGTAGTTAATGCTGGGCACTTATGTTGTTGGCATAGATACTGCAGGTGACAGGCTACCATGTATAGATAGATACCAATCTGCTTATAAAAAAATTGGTGTTTCTTATCTATATATATCTTCGGGCGTTACTCTCCCATGACACGTGTCATCAAAGAATGGGGGGTGGCCAGAGATGGGTGAGAGATGCGGCGCATTTGTTTGAGCCGCCTCGCCATGCAGAGTTGCAGAGCCGCAGCCCGCCGCCTCTCTAGACTCCATTGATGGCGAAAAAGCTCTCCTCCTGCCTACTCCTACTCCTGCAACCTTAAACTCTGCCGCTTGCACCCTGCCATGGAGACTTGCAGAGCTACTCGCCCATGCAGAGTTGCAGAGCCACCTCTCTAGACTCAAAGGCAGCCACCCTTTGGAGAAATTGTTTGTTCATTGTTTGTTTTGAAGGTAGCCACCCTCCATTGCACAGGTGGTGAGTCCTCCATCTCTCTCTCTCTCATTCTCTGTATTCTATATGTGTTCTAGCTTTGCTTTCTCTCTCTGCACGTCCTGTGTGTGCTGGTTTTTCTGTGCGATTTTATTGTTATTGGTCTTTTCAATTTAATCGCTTTCTCTCCCTGCACGTTTTGTCTGTGCAAGTTTTTATGTGCAATAAACAATATACGAAGTTGAGATTTTGATGGTTCTACATGCCTTTCAATTCCTCCATTCTTCTTCTTCTTGCTCCTCTGTGTGTGAGCGATTTGTAGTAAGAGAGAGAGAGAGAGAGAGAGAGAGAGAGAGAGAGAGAGAGATGATTGCCATGCATAACTATTTGTGTGCGTGTGCGTGTGCGTGTGAAAGAGAGAGAGAGAGAGAGAGAGAGAGAGATGATTGCCATGCATAACGTGTGCATGTGCGTGTGTGTGTGTGTGTGTGTGTGTGTGTGTGTGTGTGTGTGTGTGTGTGTGTGTGTGAAAGAGAGAGAGATGATTGCCATGCATAACTGTGCGTGTGCGTGTGAAAGAGAGAGAGAGAGAGAGAGAGAGAGAGAGAGAGAGATAGTTTTATGATATTTTATGTGGCATTCATTAACTCTGTGTGTGTGTGTGTGTGTGTGTGTGAAGAGAGAGAGTGTGAATTAGTTTTATGTAGCATGCATTAACTCTATGTGCGTGCATGCACGCATGTGTGTGTGTGTGTGTGAGAGAGAGAGAGAGAGAGTGCGTGCGTGTATATGTATTTACATATACCCATGTGTTGTTTTTAATGAAAAATGAAATGAGTGAGAGATAGTAGAATTTGTCACACACGTGCACACACTCACCTACACACACACACACCTACGCACACACACACCTACACACACACACACACACACACACACACACCTACATGCACACACACACCGACACACACAAACACACACCTACACACACATGGCACAAACACCCTCACCTACACACAGAGACTAACACACACACACACACCTACACACACACACACCGACACACATGGTGCAAAAATGTTTTAATAATCTTAAATGTGCTCTATGTGTGTGTGTGTGTGTGTGTGTGTGTGTGTGTGTGGTGAGAGAGAGAGAGAGAGAGAGAGAGAGAGTGTTTGTGTGTTTTTTTCATTGAAGGTGAGAGACTTTTTAAATGTTTTAATAATATTAAATGTGCTATTTTATTTCGCATGCATTAACTGTGTGTGTGTGTGTGTGCGTGAGAGAGAGAGAGAGAGAGAGAGAGAGAGAGAGAGAGAGTATTTATTTACATATATCCATGTGTTGTTTTTAATGAAAAATGAAATGAGAGAGAGATAGTAGAATTTGTCACACACACATGCACACACTCACCTACACACACACACACCTACGCGCACACACACACACACACCTATGTGCACATGCACACAAACACGCACCTACAAACACATGGCACAAACACCCTCACCTACACACACACACCTACACACACACACCGACACACATGGTGCAAAAATGTTTTAATAATCTTAAATGTGCTATTATTTTTCATGCATTAACTATGTGTGTGTGTGTGTGTGTGTGTGTGTAGGTGAGTGTGTGCATGTACTCACACACAAACACACAAACACACACCCAAACATGACGTGCAGATGTGTACATACCACATACACACACATGTGTATATATATGCGGACACATACATGCATATGTGCACACACCCACCTACACACACACACCAACACACACACACACACACACACACACACACACACACCTACACACACACTAACCTACACACACACACCGACACACGGTGCAAAAATGTTTTAATAATCTTAAATGTGCTATTATTTTTCATGCACTAACTCTGTGTGTGTGTGTGTGTGTGTGTGTGTGTGTGTAGGTGAGTGTGTGCATGTACTCACACACAAACACACAAACACACACCCAAACATGGCGTGCAGATGTGTACATACCCACATACATGCACATGTGTATATATATGTAGACATAGACATGCATATGTGCACACACCCACATACACACACACACACACCCACACACACACACCCACACATTTAGGTACACATGTGTACATACAGATGAGAGTTAACCATGTCCTCCTCCTAATCAATAAACACAGTATTATCGTTCTCTTAGCAAAGGTCCATTTTATATTTCCTTTTATGTGTATTTGTGTGTTAAATAAAAAAATGTTTTTCTAAAATTTGGAAATGTCATTTGTGTTTGTGTGTGTATTGTTGTTGTTGTGTGTGTGTGTGAGTAAAACACACGTACACACACAAATGTTAATCACCTAAATGTATAGGTCCAAACATCCATTTACACACACAATATATTCGCATTAGTATATTTGACACACCTCTACGTATATAGTATTCATGCTTCTACTTATATAATTGTATGTATGATTGACAGACGGAAGAGGTGACTAGCATTGTTTTTGAGCACATGAGAAGCACTCTTTCCTTTGAGGAAAGGGTGAATTTGGTTGCCGAGTTTGAGCATCGTTATTTCCATGTTCCAAGTTGGTGGTCTAGGACATGGCCGGTTCATGCTGTTAATTGGAACGATGTTTTCCAAATTACAATACGATTAGATTCAGATAAATTAGATGAAAATATTGCGCTCATGATTATTCAAGAAAACCTGGGCTTGATTGATCGCTATGAAATAGACTATAATGTCCATGGTGATAGAGATCAAGCAAAACAAATATTTGATGAGGTCATCAAATGTATCCCAAAGCATAAGCTTCTTCAAAAATAAACATGGTTGTGTTATTATTTAGTAACCATTGGTGGTAGATTGTATAAGTATTTTTTATTGTTTCTTATTATCTCTATTATTGTTATTAATATATAGCTTGATTATGCTTCATGCAGAGAAATGTCATTAAATATCTTGAAGTTGACCTATGACAATAACAAATTGTTGGATACAATGTTCTTTGAGGAGATGCCACAATTGGGTCTTTTTTGGATGTCATTGTAGCCCAAAATGGAAAATTCTTGGCTTTGATGAGTGGGATGATATTAATCCTTGATACATTTATATAGTCTTAGATCCTTGATACATTTATATAGTCTTAGATCCTCACAGTCTAGATGACAATCTTAAGCTTCTTTTAATCAAAGAGGCATTGGGATTATTAGATGGCTTTTACATTGTGGGTAGTAGATGTAGGAGCTCCGAGGAAAAGTGCTTCATTTTTAGGGAAATATTGAAATGCATTCCATTGAAAAAGTTGGTAAAGATAATGTAATAAGATTTAAGATTATTGATGGATGGGTCTTCTCTCTCTCTCTCTCTCTCTCTCTCTCTCTCTCTCTCTCTCTCTCTCTCTCTCTCTCTCTCTCTCTCTCTCTCTCTCTTCTGTTCTGTATGTTTGATTGTTTGTGTGTCTCTGTTTCTCTCTAAACCAATGCTTATTATTCGCTTTACTTTTATTTGGTGTGAAATATAGTTAGGAGAGGATGAAAAAAATAGAGAGATCATAAATTTGTTATTTTATATATCTTTGTATGTCTGTGTAGAAGCAAGCACAAGGGCGATTGAATCAAAGTTGGTGCTTTTGAGTATAATTCTATCTTCAACTTGAGGTTAGTTCTTTTGATGCTATCACTGTCTCTCTCAATTTTTGTGTTGAAAAGAGATGCATAGAGAGAGAGAGAGAGAGAGAGTGGTGGAGAGAGAATTGTGTACATTAAGATACTTAAAAAAGAAGAAAAAAACCTTTCATAGAGAAATATATGTATCACTGTGTACTTTTTGTTGTTGTTGCGGTATACATATAGGATACTAGGGTTGGGTTTATGTTGGCAAAGATACATAGAGATAATTGTAGATCTTTAAGATTTTAATTTTGGATTTCAGCAAATGGAGCTTCAAAATGATAATAACCTCTCCAAAGATGTAGTAGCTATGGATGATTCTTGCAATGAAGAACTTTGTCTATGCCATATGAGTTGATGAATGTTCGAGCTGCAAAGCACCTTGCTCAGACAAGGTCTCCATTCGGACAAACAAGCTCTAAACGTCTTCAAACTATTGTGGATACATGCGACTGCATTGAGAAAACTTCGGTTTCTTGCAAGGAGTACTTAGATGCCCTTTGGGATGAGATTCGTGGAAGTGGCAACCAAAGGGGAGATATGTTGAGAGATGAGTTGACTCATCATCTCCATCGCGCCCATGACAGTAGTGGTCGCATGGATGCAAACCAACTAGGCATGATTTCTTTCATGGAGAACATGCAATCTGAAATTGGAGAATGTCTACGTGGATGTAATGGGCAATGTAGAGAACACATAGACTCAATATGCAATTATGAAAAAGATGTGCTGTGTTTTAGAAGCCAAGGTAGTTTCTTAGAGATTTTGTGAGAGGGATGGTGTTTTTTCATCAAGGGTCAAAATGTGTTCCGTCTTTTAAAAATGCAACTCTAGTTTGAGTTTGGTAGAATGGGTATACAAAGATCTTCATAGAGCTGAGGATTATGCATGCTTCTTCAAAGACCGTGCTATTCTTGCACCACGAAATTTAGAGGTTGATGAGATCAATGAACTAGCCTTGAGTTCGTTGTTGCTTGGTCTTGACAGAGAATACCTTAGTGCAGATTCTATTGTTTCTTGTGAGAATGATGCAATACTGTATCCAATTGAGCACTTGAACATTTTGAACTTAGGTGGTGGTTACCCTCCTCACCACTTACTTCTAAAGATTAATGCGCCCATCATTTTGCTCCACAATTTGGACCCTCGACGGCGACTTTGTAATGGTACCAGATTGATATGCAAGCAATTTAACTCAAAGGTGATAGAAGCATAAATCATTACATGTACAAACATTGGAGACAGAGTCTTTATTCCCAGGATAACATTTGTGCCTACTATGCTTCAATTGCCGTTTGACATGAGGAGGAGGTAATTTCCTGTCAGGTTAGCTTTTGGTATGTCAATAAATAAGTCCCAAGGACAAACATTGAGTGTATTGGGACTTTATCTGGCCACGCAAGTATTCACACATAAATAACTGTACGTCGCTATGTCACGTGTTAGATCATCCAATGCACTGAAAGTGTGTGTAAAGCATATTGTGGAATATGAAAGTGGCACAACAAGTTCAAATGAACTCTTCACAACCAAAAGTTGTCTACAAGGAGGTTTTGCAAATGGCATGTCAAAGAATTTAAATGTAAATGGCAGTTTGCAAATATAAGAGACTACATTTATACCTATCTTTGTGCAACGAAGGAAGTATTTGATTGGAGAATGTTTCTAAAGATGTGTAAGTGCAGTCTTTTGTTTGCTTTTGGATTACTTTTATATACAATGCCCTTATATTGTGTGTATGTGTGTGTGTGTGTATATATATATACACACAATATATATATATATATATATTTTGTGTGTGTGTGTGTGTGTGTGTGTGTGTGTGTGTATATATATATATATATATATAGAGAGAGAGAGAGAGAGAGAGAAAGAGAGAGAGTGTGTTATATTTGATATTAGGGATATATTGCTTAGGATGGATGTGGCAAGGAGATCATTTTCGTTCGTTTATGGTGATGGTAGACAAGATATTGAAGGTAAATGTTTTAGACGTTTGCTATAATTTAAGTATTATTGTTTTCCAAGATTTATTTAATATTCATGGCTGAATTGTAGACCCTCCATTTTGGGAAGGCCAAGCAACAGTTGACTAATTTATATTTTTATTGAAACATTCATTTGCAAGGGAATATCTTCACTTTTTAGAACCCAGATTATTGTTGGGTTTGTATGGTCGTGAGAGAGTTGGGCTCCTAGGAATTTACAATCTATGATTGTGGAAGGTTGCAGATTAGCTTCATGTACATGTAATGTTTGTGGATTATGAAAAGCCTAATAAGTTAGATTTTTGGTGCGCACTCGACAATACAAAATTTTTTGATTTGCTGTTTACAAGCCTGTTCAAGTGCCGTTCGCCTCAAATATTGATCCACCAAATGCGTTTTGTAAGCTTTTATCCTTATCCAACTTTTTTCTACGAGAGTTATATTTTCAATGCTAATATTTTTTATGGCATACATTTTGCCAGATGGAGGCACCAGATATAGGCTACCAAGGAGAGAGAATCCTATTGTCCGAAGATTGTTTTGAGGTTGTGTTTAGGTGTGTTAAGATACTCATCATTTTATGGGTTTGTAATACTAGAAGCTTCTATATGGATATATATGGCAATCACGATGTTTTTATATATTAGTTTGGCAAGTTGAGGGCGATGTATACATATATGTATGGATATTATGGGTGCGTGCGCATACACAGACACATATTTACATGTGTGTATGTGACATGCACACATGCATTCATAGGCGTGCACACTTACACATATCTTCCAGTTGTGGCATGTATGGTTTCAATGGATTTCATGTACACGTACTCATACATACATACATACATCTTTATGCGTGTTTGTGTGTAACTCGATGTGCCTAGCTTCTAAAAGGAAAGGGAGAGTGATTTTACACATATATCTTTTGTATGTACCTAAATGCAAATGCTTCTTGCCCGTCTCGGAGACGGGTCGCGACACTAGTTCCATCAACAAAGGGTTACATTGAGGTAGTCATGACATGTGAACGCCCAAGAGCTCCCTTTTATTAGAGTCAATGTCTATCTCTTTGTTAATAAGAGACCTATGCCAATGTGGAGCTATTTTGGGCAAGCATTTCTTTGAACCAGAATGCAGACTTTCTTGGATAACGCTTCAGAGTGTTGTCCACGTAGAAAATACCCACTCTTGTGCCCATCCCCAAATTGAACTCAAAGCCATCTATTAAAGACCATGCATACACACCCTTCACATTTGCACCCTCCCTGCAAAATGAGCACCACAAAATGTTAGTTTGACTTAGAGGTGAGTATAATCACAAGCCACCTCCTAATTAATAATGTTCATAATCATGGAAATCCTCATTAATAATGAGGTTTTTCCCCAACTTACCTTATTGCTTGACTTAGCTCATCATAGTATGTCTCAAAATAGTCTATCCTTGCATCATCCTCTAGGCTGTCTTCAGTAGTGTTGTAATCTATTCCCCAGCCTACAAAGGCAATTATAGCCACTAATCATGAGCCCATAACTTGGAATTTAAATTGAGGTTAATGATACTTATTGTGAAACTTCTCACAACGACAGGAGGTCATGAAGCATGATGCAGTGCACCTGTTTGTGTGATGTAGGTGGGAAAATTATCATAGCGCTCTCTGATATACTCAACAGCTTTCCTGATGCACCAAGGGACTGCATAGTCATGTGTTCCCTGGATGCAAGCTCTATGAATATCAGCACATTTGAGTGAGTACATGCCATAAACACATCAAATGTGGCTTAGCTTCACAGCCACCTTTCTTCTCTATCAGGTGAGGTCTTTATTACCTTTCCAATGGCTACCCCATCTCGTACTCCTGCGAGAATTAACGAAGCAAACAAGTCTTCAAGACACAGCTTACGCATGCTTTAACCCTATAAAACTTACAAAAGCAAGCAACCCTTGCTTTCATTGTCAGCAAAGGGCACAAATCATTGGTCCAAGCAAGCTAATCATGTACACATTCCATTTGCAATTTTAAAAGAAAATCAATGGGTGTCAAGGGTCATATCCACACATGCCTGTCACATTGACCTTCCAGTCAAGGTAGTAGCAGGTTCTGTTCTCGATAAGGTAGAAGTCAAAGTCATAGGCATACAAGGCTGTTATGATGTTGATGCCTATGAAGTCTAGAGACCCATTCACCTTCGCCATCTCCTCAGTTGTGAAGTTGGGCAGACGGGTTCCGACACGCTCGCGCATGGTTCTAGGGTAGTCTCCAAAGAAGATGGGATCCAAGAACCTGCCATCCAATACCATGTAGATCACTAGATACACATGATGCAATGATAACCCCTATTCTGTTTGCCATAGAACCTTGCATATGATGGGATGCAAGGAGCTACCCCGTAATCATGCAAATAAATGCAGTCTCCATGCTTATGATCATGTGATTCCCTGTCTAGACAGACCTCGTAGGACGTTGAAGTTCTAACTTAACCTGGTGCTACATATATAGTCCTTAAGAGGGGTATTTTGGGGTAGATCCTACTCGAACAATCTACAGTTTGTGCAGCTGCAGATGATAAGTGATGTACACTAAGAAGACTGATAGAGAATTGAGGTGGTTTACCATCCCAGTAGGAAATCCGTGGCCCTCTGGGCAGCTGCAACATCAGACGTAGAGTTTGTCAAAGGCTCTGACCATCTCAACCATAGAGCCAATCCGACCGTCCCATTTTGAGTTGGCTGCAAGACACTTTTCTGTTAACACATGTATGTATAAATGCACATAGAAGTCAAGAAAAGGGAAACCTTGTGAAGCACACAAGAAAGTGTATAAAAGGCTATGATTCTGTTGTCAAAGACTTGGATTCTGGAAAATGAAAAGTGGCAAGAACTGGAACAAACCCCAGGGGGAGGACAACAAAGTACCTGGTATTTGGTCCTATAAATGTCCACAGCCTCTGCATGTGCAAGCAGTAAATGATGGCCCACTATGTAGGGCTCCGTTCCCGAATCACCATCAGGGCAGTTGCCATAGTTCAGGCCCAGTTGCCCTATGATGTTAGGGGTGCACCTTCCTGGTGGGTTCTGGTTTGTGGAGTACCCAAGCCCTGCCCAGTCGTTGGCCTCATCGAAGGTAACCCAGGACTTGATCCTGTCCCCGAACGCCTTGAAGCAGGTCTCCGCATAATTTGCGAAGTCATCTCTGATGAGACAAAGGAGCCTTGTTACTTATAGCTAGTGCAGAACTCGAGGGGTTCACTATAAGTAAACCTTATTTTAAAAATCCCTTATTTGTGAATTTTTCATGAATAAAACATACCCTCTTTCTATTGAGTCTATGAATACCCCCTTTAAATGGTACCCCTTATTTGTGAATTTTTCATGAATAAAACATACCCTCTTTCTATTGAGTCTATGAATACCCCCTTTAAATGGTACCCTTCTGTATGTAAAAAATGTGGTAAAAAAGTATTTTAAAAATCCCTTTTGTTGAACTCACATGATACGCTTACATATTTATAAGTGACCCACACCCACACCCACAGCCACCCGCCCCCCCTCCCCCCACCTCCTGAGGTGCAGAAGACCAAAAAACATATCACTGGCACTTGGAGTACTACAAATGATGCGAGGTCAATGCCTCTAAATAGAGGAGAAGGCCCATAGACTCATCTAAGATATGTTGCACATGCTGCCTCTAGCTGATGCATAGCACTAATATTTGAGAGAACATGTACACAGGTTGATGGATGATTCATGATTCACAAAACATTGCACATCATGACCTCAAGGCCAGACGACTCTCAGACTGTAGACATGATGTGTAGGAGAAAATACAGTTTTTTTTCTCCCTTCGCTTTAGAAAGCCACAGTCATCAACACCTGCACATCGGCAATGCCGGTCATGGCATCTCAAATTCAAACTATATGTTGATCTCAATGTTATATTGTGAATTAATGGGCTTTGCCTCGAGTCTTCACCACCGAGGAGTGGGCAGGACAAGTACTCTTAAAACATTCAAATCAATGGCCGAGCTGCTTACATGAATTGCGCGTCCAAAGGTCCTCCATATCTGTCATCAAGTATTTTAGGATGATCTTGGGTCCACAGAGTCACCATGGGTATTAACCCTGACAAAAGAAAACCAGCCAATCATGTTGCAGCAGTAGTAAGGCCCTGGAAGTTGGCTACTAATAATTGGCTTCATCTCTGAGCTCACCTTGATTAAGAATGTCATCGATCACATTATTGTAATGGGAAATCGCCTTTTCGTTAATGTCTCCACTCCCATCTGCACAAATCACGAGAAGTACAAGAAGGTTTTGGACGGGAAAAGTAACGTCAGCATTGGGTTTTGCAGGAACGGTCACACAGAAGCTGGCAACTCGAAATTAAGAGGAAAAATTGGACATAGAGTGCGCCAGGATGCCACTCACTGGGGAAGATCCTTGACCAAGCTATTGACAATCTATATGAGTTCATCCCGAGTCCAGTAAGTAGTTGGTGATCACCCTTGGATAAAACATAGCTTTGTTTGATTAAATGCATTGCTAATCACTCTGCGGCTAGCTCAATGAGACGGTAGATTGTATTCTGCAGGAGCTTAATGACAGGATACCTTGTATTGGTTGTAGTTGTCACCGCATTGACCAGGTAAAGCACCATCACTTGTAGCGTCTGCCCCAACACAGCACACAATGTACAGTACAAAGATTCAGACTTCTCGGGACTTTGGAGATGGAGTGCGCAATTGATGGATACTTTTAATCATATAATTTCACCTTCTCTACGTGCATACACGTCCCAGATGTTCTCGGACTTGTTGTCCGTGAACTCAGCCCCTTCATGCTGCAGGAAAAATTAGGTTGTTAATTTTGAGCTTTGGTAGCAAGTTAAGCTAATCTTATCTCAGAGCTGTAATAATAATCGATGAGAGCTGCAAGCCCACCTTCAAGGAGGAAGTGATGGCTCCAAAGAGAAAGTCTTCTGGAAAGCTGGTACGTGAGACGCCGGTACTGTAGGGGAAGAGGACATCGCCATCGTCCTGAGAAGGCAGTGCGGCACTGTGTACTCCATGATCATGCAGGCTATGGAGTGCAAAGCAAAAGGGTTGATGGGCCAGCATGAAGAAGAGCGAGATGGAAAAGGCCCCAGTCATGGCGTCAAAACAATGCTGCAGTCTTTGATTGGCGGGCAGCTTTATTTCTTTGCCTCGTGCGCGCGCCGCGCCGTGTTGCCGCACGTGCCAATCTTGTCCGAGAATAGCGTGTCCTCCACTCACGCAGTGCGCACCTTTCTATTTTAATATAGTTTTGGAAAAGTACGACCAGGATTTCAAATTTCAACATTCCATTTCTTTGTCATTGAAATGTCAAGGTGATAGATTATGATGGGTTCGGACACAAACCATTGGCATTTCTCATTGCTGCAACTCGCGAGCTGCGGCTTAGACTGGTAAAAAACCGTCAAATCGGGAAAAACCGGTTACAATTTTGCCTGGCCTTGAATTTAAGGATTCAAAATTTTGAGTTTTTAAGTTATAAAACCTATGCATTTTTTCAATAAAAACTGGTTGGGCTTGACGGTCATCCCTTTTTTCACTGGCTAGAAAAAAGGCTTATTTCTGACACTTGTGTCAATATTAGACAAGATTAGAAAATATGTGTATAACTTCAATGGTCAAATTACCTTAGCTGAGGGCTCCAGAGTCTAGAGGTGATGACCAATCCAGTGTCTAGAAAACATTTTATAGACGTACTTGCCAAGTTATAGTCATTTTTCTCTAATTGTACCAAAAAGGGGCACGCTTCGGAGGGTGGTTGCAAGATCAGGGTGCCCAGTTTTGTCCACTCAGGCACCCTATAAACAGTAAAAAAACAGGCATTTGTTTACTTTTAATGGCTAATCTCTCCTAGTAAATGAAGGAATTTCGTTTCAAGTTCTTTTGTTGGAACATTATATTCAAAGTTGGAAATATAGTTGTATAATGTTATTAAGCATTAGATAGTCAAAAGTCCTCATTTTCTTAGGTACAAAGTCAATGTATACACCCTGTCCCAAATTTGAACTGATTCCATAAAATGCTAATATCTTTTACATATAAACTCATATGAGATTCCCACTTTGTACCTTAGATCTTCACATAATATGGAGCTTAACTTGATTTTTTGAGAAAATTTTAAGATATTTGTCTATTTTCTTTAAATATTTCAAGGTCTTTGAAGTGTTATAATATACGCCACTTTTTGTACCTACAATAGCTACCACTTAAAATCCTCAATCTTGTAGATCAAAAGAGTGGGTAGATACTGCGACATTAGTAGAATGTGGTGGTTAGTAAAAATTGCAAATCCAATGGTTGGATTTTTAATGATCTCTTTTTCAAAATTCTTCCAGACTATCAGAAGGCCTGTAAATATTAATAATCTAATTAGTAAAATTACATTTTTGATGTGAATCATCTAAAACCTATATGGACTAGTGTACTTGTAATGGTGCATCTATGGAAAAATAAATTGGATCACTCTAAGTATGGAAAGATCATTTGTTTATCATTTCATCATATTTTTTATTAATTTTGATTAATTAGACTAATTTATATTAATTTAAGTTATATTGCGTTAATTTAAGGGTAAGCGTATTTTCTATTATTTGCTTGATCTCATTTTAAGTACCTTGCTCCCCAAAATTTACTCTCCAAGCATTGTCCCAGTCCAGCATAAACTGGATAAAACTGGACACCCTGATCTTGCAACAACCCCGGATTGAGATAATAGATACAAATGGTCCAGTAAATTATGGGAAAGTTGCCTTACAGTTAAAATTAAGTAACAAAAAAAGGTCTCGAAGAGTAGAGTTACATGCCACATCATCACCGAATTTGGAGACTTCTTGAATATGCAAAATTGCCCATCATGCTATATATCATTGGAAAGGTCTCGAAGTATAGATTCCAAATGGCCACACTCCGCTCACTTCTAAGTTGATTTGTAAAAGAATCACATTACGTCCATTTTTGTAGAGAGAGAATGTGTAGCAATCCTTAAACAACCCAATTTGAGTCCAAGTTTCCCCTAATGGGACTAACTCTAAAGATCCAAAACTGCGATTTGGTGATGGGATTTGTTAGCGTTGTGGAAGCATCGAGAAAAACATTGTCCACCTTTTTTTAAACTGTGTCTATAATAGGGATGCCATCTCTTTTCTACATTTGTATATATCATTGGTCTTCAAAGACCACCTCTCCTAGCAACACATTTTCTTAGGTGTTGCTCCCAAGTGATATACAATACTGTGGAATATCATTAGAGTTGAGTTCATGTGATCCATCTAGATTGCGAGAAATTAGATGTTTAACAATATGAGCTTCGATGTTATGTCATGCCTTAGAGACAACTTGTTTGTACAAATTAAAATGGTGGCAGATGCAAAATCCAAATTGTGAGAAGTCCGTGCCAGATTAAACGAGATGGTGGACTCTAATGGTGACATCAGAGAAGAATTCAGCATGAAAGTCGCTTCTCTAGCAGAAGAAGGGAACGACCTCGAAGACGAGGTATAGCAGCTTGCTCAATTCATTCTGAACCATTAGGGCCAAAAACGTCTCAAAATGGACTGTGTAAGGAATTTCGCTAACTTGCTAATTAGTAGAATGTTGACGGTCAAAACGGCTCCAAATTTAGCCGTTTTGGATATTTAAAGCGTATCTATCTGATTGAATACGTATCTAAGTACATATTTTAAAATCTAAAAAAATATATCGTTTTGATGCTACTCTTTAATGGCTCGTCTCGAAATTTATCCTCTTTTAGTGACTGCGCGGCAAAATGACCATTCCCTCCAAACGCGCTCTTATCCATTCTCCAAAAAAATTTCACTCCTCTGCTTCTCTAAAAATTTCACAAGCTATATCTCATTCTCATTCTTCTGTGTCTCTCATGTTCTAATAGCTCTGCTTATATTTTTAGCTCTGTTAGTAATGAGTGATACATCTAATCGTAAGTTTCATTTGAATATCAAGCTCAACCAAGAGTATGCAACTACACGGAGTGTCTACCAAAGATCCCTTTCATGTGCAAATGAAGCTCAACATCTTCGCACAACGAAGGAAAGAAGCATATTGACCTATGGACAGATGGAAGTCTATATCCACCGGATCCCAAAATAGGAAGGTATCCTTCTTTTCACACACCACATGATTTGATTAGATTTGTTGGTGATGGGGTGGATGGCTTACTTGGTTATAGTTCAAGACTATCTCAATCACATTAATTATGCAGAATATACTACATATCTTCAAAATACTTCATCTTTGAATGCAACAAAAATTATAGAACTTGAAAACAAAATAGTGTCTTTGAAACAAGAAAATGATCAATTGAAAACCTTAAAAGAAACTCCAATAGGGTTAAGAGCACGAGTAAAACGAATGCGGGATGTAGTTAACTTAACAGAGAGATCTGGACAAAGAAAAAAAAGGTTAAAACTTGTAAGAGATCATGTTTCTAACCTTCTAGGATTTGACATGTCTGAAACTCAGGAAAGGGTAAGATTTTTGAATGAGCTTATGAATAGGTCGGATATCTTGAAACTTTTGGAACTTCCTGAAAATCAAACTCAAAAAAAACTAGTCTTTCAACATCTGTTAAAAGATATGGACTTATTAGTCCAGCCTTCCCAAATGCAAGAAGTTTGTGACACAGTGGGCGTGAGTAGAAAGGGATACAGAGCCATCTCTAAAACCTGGTTCAGGGTCCTTAAGTATTACAAAATCAAAGCTTTTGGGTTGCCTAGACCTCACAATGTTGGAAAATATAGAACTCTGTTAAATGAGGAAATTTCTAAACATTTCGGAGAGTATTTCCATATTGAGGGAACAATGCCATATGAGAGACAAAAAAAAATCATCTTTTGAATACAACGTTTATAATAATATTTGGATGAACATTAGAAAAGTCCAATCTTTTATGGTGAGATATTACAACATAAGAGAAATAGATTGTGAAGGAAAACTTGTATTTGTTTTAAAATTAGATGAAGCTCAGATCCAAAAATGTCAAAAAATGGAAAGAATATCTATATCCCTAATGAATAAAGCATTAGACTATAGTCAAGGTAAGCTTGATTCTCCATATCACAAAACTCAATCAGAAATGGAGCTATGGTGGATTGGATCAGCTCAGGTACCAGTAGAGAGTCATGAAACATTAAAGTGGCTCTTCTCACAAACAGACATTCCTTCAGTTATGCAGAGCCAAAATACAGATGAACACCTTCATGTAGACGACATAGGTGATTTCATTGTGGAATGGCATTTGAGTGCCGACCTCAAGGCGTTGAAGTGTATGTTTGGTGTATGTGGAGGAGCAAATACCAAATATCCATGTCTTTATTGCATGGCAAGCACACGGACAAGAGAATGGCTTGCAGAAAATGAGATTGGAAAACCACCATCCAGAAATAATGTGAATGTTATCGATTATCCAACTTCTATTAAAATATGGGATCCAATTCTACCAATACATTTAAAAAATGTGCATATATGTACATTGCATGCAGAGATAAGAATCTTGGACAAATTGCTCAGACTTCATCTGGACTATGCATATTCTATTAAGCCGACTAAACTTGCAGATGAGTGCATAGAAAAATGCGAAGCCTTGCTCTCTCAAATGGGTTTTCATGGTGGGGAAGTGCATCTTAAAAAAGATCCTGTTCTTTCTGGAGGTACAGGTGATGTTCTGCAAGATGTTTCAATGGGAGGAGCAAAAGCGAGAAGATTTTTGAGCAACCATGACACCAAACAAGTCAATGCAAGGTGGAACTGTTGGAAACAGCTATGTGTCATCACCACAAATGTCAAAAGTAGACCAGATATAGCCAACAGACGTATGGAAGTTTGGAAAAAACTCGACAATTTTTTTAAAGTCCTTAGACAACAAGTTGGTTCAAATACTTATGCAGATGATTTCAAAAAAGCAATAAAGCTTTTGATCAAAGCTATCATAGATGCCTGGGGAGAAAAAGACATAACTTATTACTTGGTGAGTGTTCAGACTTATCAAAACAGTTAAAATATAAGTGTAATTTCTTAAATGTACTAACAAAAAATTATCTTTGTAGCATATTCTTTACTTGCATGGACCATATTTTGCTACAGAAGGACCCCTTGCAACATGGAATACACAAGGAATGGAAAAGTCTCATTATCAAGCGAGAACTTCCTTTTTTAGATGTACCAGAAGAGGAGGAGGTGGTCAAAGAAGAAGCAATGCACTTAAAGAATTATTCAATTGGTTCTATAGGAGGCAATTACAAAGGATGAGATCAAAGACCCAGCAATCTGAAACTACACCAACACCTCAAGACAGAGACTAATGATTACTAACACATTTGTATCTCTAACAAAATATTTGCTGAAATATAATCGGTCCCTGCAAAATATTGTGTACATTAGTTTTTGATTCTCTTGGAACTATTTGGCATGTCACCTCTGTATCTCAAAAATTTTCTCCTTCTATAACCTCCAAGAAGATTGATATCTGACACCTCAGCCTGCAGCTGCATAGCTAGAGTAGCAAAGAAAGTATCCTGCTCTTGAGGCATTGAAACCTGCAGCATATCCAAAGATTCTAAGAGCAGCAGCTCTCTCCAGAAGCAAAACCTTGTTAGCATTTATTTGAAGGGGAGTGTATCCCATGAACCTTGACAACACCTTCAAGGCAAATATTGGCAACTCAGCATCTTCAGAGAAGTTCATGTGGAATGCACAGAACACAGCCTTATCCAATGTAGGCAAGTAGTGCATGAGAGCAGATGAAGGCCTTCTTGACCTAGTGTCTGTAGATTTCACTCTGTTGCCTCTAGCTCTTCCTAGAAAATCATCCTTATCAAGCAATTCAATCTGCAAGACAAAAACCTCAATTTAAAAAAATAACAATCACAATAACATTTTACAAAAGATTAAATGGAAGCTACCTTCTACAACTCATCCTCAATTACTACTTTGTCTTTCATCAAGTTGCATGAGCCAACCCTTTCCACTTTATCAGAATCTGCCTGAAGCTTGAAATCTCTGCCAAAAGACTCAATACCTAACTCAATAAGCCTGTTCTCAAAATCCTCATCTCTCAGGGAAGGTTTCCCCTCATCCACTTTTTTAAGGCACAAGGCAAGTGCATCAGTAGCAGGGATAAATGAGTGGTCAGATGTTTGCAAATCAAGTGCCAAAAACTCTTCCTTTGACTCTACTTCTGTATCAATAAAGTCTTTGGCCACTTCACAAGCTTCTGAAATTGCTGCAATACAGTAGTCTTCTCTGATATTGAAGAGACATTGAAGATAGGACAGAGGAATAAAATCTTTCTCATTGATATAGAAGAAAGGAAGGTTTGGAAGAGTAACAGAGGATTCAGATATGCTTGCTTCCTCTGAGGGCTCTTCAGTAATAGTGAAAGCCCTAAATTCTGCAACATCAAGATTGGCACTTTCTCTCTCCTCAGCTTGAACATCAATTTCTTCCTCTTCTAAAATCTCACTTTTCTCTAACTTTGAGACTGTGGTGACATTTAAGTTTTCTTCCTCATTCTCTGCATCAATTTCTGGTTGTTGCTCTTTATCCTGTATTTTTGCTTTCAAAAATAGGAAGAAAAGAAAGGAGACATCCTTGGGGACAAGGTTGCAATGCTTTTTATGGATTGGACAAGAAATGGATGAAGGGCATGTGAAAGAGGTTCTATTTGAAAATCTACTGAACCTCTTTGTAACTTTGGCTTTCTCCACTGACAGCTGTGTAAAATCTGTAAGGTGACAAAAATCATGGTCTCCGATACGAAAACAATGAGCTTCAATTGACATTTCAAATTATTTGTACTCATCTTCAAGAATGTCCTTAAGCTTCAACAAAACATCTGAAAGAGAAAACCTTGGATTGAATATCTCCACTGCATCAATGTATATCTTCATATCATGACCATCTTGCAAAATAGCATTCAAGAGTTTTTCACTTGGGCTTTCTTCAACAAGTTCATGTCGACCCGCAACACTTTTACTCATTGAGATATTTGAGAAAAATGCTTGAATAATTTTGATGAGCCCGAACGAAGCGAAAATGAAAGGTCCAAAAAAATTGAAATTCCTCTATCGCTTGGTGCGGGCTTTGGCAATTCCAAGGTCCCAAAAAAAATATTGAGTTTTGCAAAATAGGGCTAGGAAGACAGTACGGTGCACAGCTTGATTTGACGCAAATAAGTGATCCAAAAGCGGGGAAAAAAATATAAAGAGAGTTTTGAAGAATATTTGTAGCGTGATAAAAACACCTTAAATAGTGACCGTTTATGCCACGTGGCAAAAATGATTACATGACACGTGTACCCAACGGTCCTTTGTACGACAGATTCGAGGTATAAAAAGTTAATTTTGTTGAAAATATTCATATTTTTCACCGACATTGTATCAAGCGAGATCAGGCCACCTTATTTCCCCAAACCTACTTTTTCATTTCTTTCCCATATCAAGCCATTGCACCTTTCTAGGACATTCGGAATCCTTCAATCGCTTCGTTCCGTCCTTTTCTTGATTGCCCGAATCAAGCGATTAAGCTTATCCGACATTTTTGGATTTGCCTCATCGCTTCGTTCAGGACTCCTTCATTTGTAATTTCCTGAATCAAGCGATTATCCCTTTCCATTATCTTTGGATTCGCTCTATCCCTTCGTTCGGGCCACCTTATTTTTTTATCTTATTATACAAATCTCTTCATCGAGTCTCTTTTTTTAAGCTTCAATGGCAAGGACAAAACAGACTGCAAGGAAAGTCTACCCACCTTTGGAGACTGAAAAAGCTGAGGACAAACCAGGACCTTCCAAACAAGAAAAGCCTCTTCCAAAGCCTCGTGCGAGGGCGACAACAAGAAAGAGATTAAATTATCAGGTGAAGTCCTTAAGAGAGATAAGAGCAGCACAGAAATCTACTAGTCTTCTCATCCCTCGACTGCCATTTACTCGGGTTGTCAAGGACATATCAGAAAGGTTAGTTGGCAAAATGAGAAACACAAATCTTCAGAAAGTGCGATGGGAGACCCAGGCCCTCATGTGTCTTCAAGAGGCTGCTGAAGATTTTTTAATCGACTTTATGAATGATGGCTACATTGCTGCTGCATTTCCTCATAGGATCACTCTTATGAGCAAAGATTTTGTGCTTGTGTCCAGACTTAGATATAAGTTTGACAAAGCTTTGGAGCCCATTCCAAGTCAAGATATGAGAGCTTTTGAAATTCTTAATATCCCTCCAGCAAGGCAACCCAAACAATCAGTTGTTATTGAAGATATTTCTCATACTTATGATACAAGAAAAGCTCAGGATATCAAAGAAGAAGTTGAAAAAGAGAGAGAGCAGGAGAAGATTACAGAGGATGCCATTATTTCTCAGCAAGCTGAAATTCTCCATGCATCCAATTCAGAGCTTTATCAGAATGTGACAGGTCAAATGATAGTAGATGTGTCCATGCATGGAGAGGATGAGGTTTATTGTGACATTGCCCCTGAAGACACAAGTATGCTTGTGAATCACAATATTGAGATATCTGACACAGTCCTCTTTATCTGTCTGAGGTTTGTGTGGATTTGCTTTTGTTTTCTTGATGAATTTCTCAGACTCCATATTTTGTTGACATGTTTTGTTTATGTCTCCAGATGTCTTATGAGGGATCTTCATGAATCAATGGCTGTGCAAGTGACCATTCTTGATCCCCCTGTTACACAGTGCCTTTTCAATAGGCAAGGGGATCTTGCAAGTTTTCTCAAAAACTTTGATATGCTTACCTGCAATTACATTGTATACCCTTATGTTGAAGTGTAAGACATACTCAATTATCTTTTGCCTATAATAGACATTACAATATTCATAACTAATTGCAGTATTCATCTTATCACAGAGGCCATTGGAGTCTTATTATCTTCAATCTATTGGATAGAGATGTGATCTTTATGAATTCTTTGGCATCCATTCATGGGAGAAGTAAAATGTAAGAATCAACTTTTCCATGGTTTATGTTCCAGAACAATTTCTTGTATGTTTTCAATTATTTGGTTGACCCTCAATATTTTATGCTTGCAGTGCTGCCAAACTTATCTTGAGTTTTCTAGGTTCTACCTATGTAGACTACAAACTTGAAGATTTTAAGTACTACAATCAGGAAGATTTTAAGTACTACAATCAGGAAGTTCCTTTGCAGAAAGACTCAACATCTTGTGGATGGATGGTGCTTGCTAATGCTTGGAGATATCTTGAGTCAAGATTTAGAATGACAACACTTACTGTAAGTTCATGAATGAAAACCATTGATTGATTTAGTGAATACGTTTAGTGACCTATTTTCTTACTTTCTTATTTTCTTTTGTCTTAGTTGCATGAGTATCCAGATTCTTGGGTAAGTTGGGTAAGGGAGAAGGCAGTGTCCATGGTTTTGAGCAGATCCATCAATCCATATGATCCTGATTCCCCCTTTCCACCTAATAAAGGAGCCAAGGATACAACTTCAAAGAAAAGGAAAAGAGAGAAGAAGGAAAGCAATGTCAAGGATGACTCATCCAAAAAGGAAAAGACCTCTGCCAAAGAGAAGAAGAAGAGAAAGAAGAGCCCTACTAAGAGCAGATCTTCCAAGGGGAAAAAGAGCCATTCTAAAGAGAAGATCCATTCTAAAGGAAAGATCCCTCAGGCTACAGAGAAGAGCCCTACCCCTCCTGCTAAAGAGAAGAGCCCTAGCCCTCTTGCTAAACAGAAGACCCCTAGCCCTCCTGCCAAAGAGATGAGCTCTTCACCAGCTCAAGGGAAGACTCCTATCAAAGAGAAGATCCCTAGTCCTCCTGCCAAAGAGAAGATCCCTAGTCCTCCTATCAAAGAGAAGATCCCTAGTCCTCCTGCCAAAGAGAAGATCCCTAGTCCTCCTGCCAAAGAGAAGAGCTCTTCTCCAGCTCAAGAGAAGACACCTATCAAAGAGAAGACCCCTGTCAAAGAGAGGAGTGCTACTAAAGGTCTTCCGTTTCACTCACCAGTGAAATTTAAAATTCAGAAGCGTCGTTTATCCAACAAAGATAGTAAGAGGGCAAATGTTGGCTCTCCATTAAATTTCTTTTTCATGTTCCCCAAGAAGACTGCCAAGTCTCCAAGGCCAACCTCCAAAGAACCTTCTCCAAAACCAGACCCCACTGCCAAATCTCCCTCGCCAACACCTGAAGGTCTCAAAGAGGAGCCCAACTTACCACCATTAGAGGAATTCACTCTAAAGTCTTTCTCTCCAACACCTCAAGAGCTGAAAACTCCAGAACTTGAACCTCAATCAGCAAAATTTGATCGAAGCAAACAGAAGAGAGAAAGATTCTCTAAAGATGCAGGGTCATCTCATGCCAAAAGGAAAGTTGATTTTGTTGAGTGATTCCACAAATTGGCTTTTGTTTTGTTCATTTTGTCCATATGAACACACCCTTTTTGGGACAATATTATGTACTTAAATTCAGTATCAATAATTTGATATTCAACTGTTAAACCTTGTTCTGTGTTGCGAACAATATGTTAACCATTTTTGTGAAGAAGTCAAGATGAAATCTAGCAGAATATATTGATTACATTATTGGAGAAATCCTTTTCAACTATACAAACTTGCCCTTGCAAGTGGCTCAAATACAACTTTTTTTGGGGGGAGACATGTGATGCATGAGGTTACACTCTCCATCCTTGTACTGACAACAATATCATCTACTTTGAATCTATATTCAGGTGATATTTCGTCCAGAATCTCAAGCGACTCTCTTACATGTTGTAGTCGCCAGTTTGATGTTACTATGAGTTTCCTGGGATCTATGAATGGATGGACTATGATGTTAAATTCAAACTCTGGACAATTCTCTTCAGAATCCAAAGGGACCCAACTACCAAGCTTGCTTTTCCATCTCCTATAGTCATAGCCCAAAACTAGGGATTGGCGACACAGTTGGTATGAGATAGACAAAGAATTTGGGCTTACTCTACAACTGATATTGTCCCCCATATGAAAAGTTTCCTTGGTACTCCATCCTTCTCCAAGTACAGTGTCCAGATCAGTCAGAGATAGTCTTCTATTAAGCCACATCGTTCTTGTCCTCTCCAATTCCATTGTTTTAAAACATGCCACAAAGACATGTATAGGCAAGAACCATTGAATTTTTATCCTTCTTGAAATCCTTCCAGGAGACATAGCTTTAAGAATATCATCTTTGATTTTGGATTTGAAGCTTGTTATGGTATTTGGATCAGGAACTTCCCATTCTAGTGACATTAATGTGGGAATAGGTATGTCATATAATTCTCCATGAACACCTTCTCTTGATGGAACCCTGTATTCTGCAAAATACACAAATAAATCCACTGATTTGTAAAATGAAGGTGGTTTGTCTGCGTACATGACATCTGCAATCCCCTTGTGAATTGCTTTGAATGTGCCACTTAAGCTCTCAACAGGCTGCCACTCCACAGCTGTTGACGGAAAGGTAACTGAAATTAAACAAACAACAAATATATCAGAAAGAGAAATATTGTGTTGTATCAAATAGATAAAGTTTTGTTGAATTACAGTAAGAATGGAGAATTCGATGTTCATCCAAGTTCAACACCATGTCTTTGACCATGTAGACATGTTGAACTTTTGCAAGCCAGCCATTGTCGGTCACTTTGAATGCAAGAACACGACCTTTCCAATGGGATTTCACTTCATTTTGCTTGGTTCTTTTCACCCTGTGGGCACCTTTGCAAGAGGGAAGCATTGTTACCCAATCATTCACACGAAAAGACATGGGTTTCCAAACACCATCTTCTCTCGTGTTATGAAAATCACAAGAAGTTATATTATGAGAAGGACGACGTGAGGACGCCATAGAAGCTCACAGATGAGAGAAAAATAGTGAATCTTTTGAATAGTGAATCTTTTGAAAGTGCAAAGAAAGGAGAATAAACCATATGCCAAAATGAAGGGAAGGTGGAAAGTAGACGTTTGAAAAAATTTGGTGTTTTGTCATTAATAGCGTTGTTTTCAAGGCCTGAAAAGAGGATTTCGTATCTTCATGCTTGATTTTTTGAAATAAAAAATGAAACAAGATGTCACTATTTTGGACCCAAACTTTAATGTTAGCCATCGTAAACTCCAAGAGTAACTGCTTTGCCCCATTTCTTTCTTGCCTCTCCTTAGTACTGTGCACTTTTTTTTAACATGGCTATTCTTAGTACAAAGAAAAACATCTCAGTGGTTTCCCTCTTCCTCTTGGTGGTGGTGGTCTATTTAAACCAACAATCTTCACTTAAATGTCTTACTTCATTGCAATTACTACTCTGTTATAGTGCACACAATATTTCTCTTGGAAGGCACCTACAACATGTCTTACCTTTCCACACATAACACAATTCAGCTTTGGAATTTCATTCTTTATCTTTGCCATCTCAGTAGTAAAGTTGGCCACTTATTTTTTTACCATGCCTAGTTTCTTCTCTTCATCACCTGTGAGATTATTTAAAATCAATCTCCCTTTTTTTATCCTTCATGGCTTTTTTTCTTTTACTTATGTTTCCCTTTCTTTCCAAGCTTGTATTGCTTTTGCTTTTCCTAGATTTCATACCTTTGTTGGTTATGTTCTCCATCTCCACCTAACTCTTTCCACCACTAGCTTTTCCAATGTCCTTGTTTTGGCAAAGCATCCATATTCCTTCACCTTCTTCTATCCATTCATAAACTAAGATTTATGAGCCTTTACTTTGGAAGGATTTATAATTCTTCCACATAGCTCCTTCAGTTTCTCTTGAGATTCTTTATAGAGTCTTTTTCTCTTTAATCCTCATTACTTCTTACTTCTTTATAGAGTCTTTTTCTCTTTAATCCTCATTACTTCTTGAATCCTTTCATCATTTGTCTATGAATTTGTAGCTTGTAGGTATTTGTAATAACAATATCAAGCCTCCTTGGAATTTATTGACTATGTGAACTCTACTTCTTAATTTTTTTTAAGGCTAGACAACTTCTCAAAAACTTTTGGGAATTCTTCTTCTTCCTTTTCTTAACTATGTTAGGACACCTTGAAATTTCTTGACTATGGGAACTCATCTTCTGCCTTTTTCTTAAAACTAGCCCACTTTTGAAAAGCCTAAATGTGGATTCTTGGATCCACCTTTTTATCTCCTACTTAAGTATAGCATGTCCAACTTTATCTTAATTATTACCCTAGGCTCTGCTTTGATAGCTCAACTTCTCCTATGGTTAGCTTCCTAACTTTTGTCACTTGTGAATGTTTCATGTGCCCTTTTTGGTTAGCTTGATTCCACTTGGGTCTTTGTCTCATTGGCCCCTTTTTCTTATTCCTATGTGTTCTCTATTTCCACCATTTCTTTAAGAAGATTCTTTACGACGTATACCTAGGTCATTTGTACTTTCTACTTTGTACTTGTAGAGAGATTTATCTCTCTCTACTTTGAGCTAGACACTCCCTCTCACACTCTACATCCTTGTGTTCTGAGCATTGTGTGTGTGTGAGTTCAACTCCATTGTGAGCTAACAAAAATAGGTAGGAGTTCTTGGACGTACTTCCTTATATTATAGGTCTAATATAATCACTCAAAATTTTAAGCAATCTTTACTACTTTCTATTAAAGCTAGAAGCTTGGCCACATGACAACTGCTCACATTTTTGGTGATCCTACTGGGAAATACCTTTGCTAATGAGAAGGACTTTCTAGTAACACTAATTTATATTAAAGCTAGAAGCCCGACCACATGGCAAAAACTCACATTTGGTGAGGACCTGTTGGAGGCTGTTCTTTCCTTGATGGCCTTGGACACCTAGGCTATTCTTTCCCATTGCCTAGATAACCCTATTATATGCTTTGCTTACACAACATGCTATTCTTTTCTATGAAGCATATAAGTGTTTATACCTTTAAAGTGCTTTCATTAGGTACTCTTTTCTTATTTTTTCCCATGCACATGCACTTGACATCTGCAATGTCGCCACCAAAAGCCAACTCTCACAATAACAACACCCTTGTAGATGAGTATTAATATACATCACATATGGCTTTATCAAAAATGGTTCATGAAGTGCTTCATTAACACTAGGAGACTACATCTTTAGGTCTCTAGCTTCTTCTACATTAACACATGAACCAATCTCTGAACTTTTCTCTTCATCATTACATAGGTCCGATGGCGGACCTACATTAGGCAATAGAGGGAGATGGTCACCCTGTTTTTGGTGGCAGTCAACTAGGCAATAGCCAACTTTGATGAACCCCATCAAAAGTTATTTTTATTACCAAATTTATGGACAAAGTGCCCAAGTTTCAAGATATACTAATTTTCGGTGCTTTTTATAATGTCTGACGAAGGTAGATAACACTAGCCACCTAATTGGTGGTTAATGAGGCAAGTAAGTTTGACGTTTCTTCAACACATTTTTAAAGAAGCCAAAGTCATTTTATGACTTAATCAGTATCAACAAATCTATTCATTTGGGTCACTTTCTAATTTTGCGTGCCCAAGATAAATTTTTAGCCCTTCATGTAAATTTATTAATTTTTCCAATATAATGATCAAACTAAGTGTAATACCGCATCAAAGGGATGTATAATACTTACCATAGGACACGCATACATGCAATGTAGACTAAGGTAAATTACCCAAGTCTGGGTGCTCGAACACATAGTAAGTTATATAAGAGAATGGAAACTTCCATTGTATGAGATAACTTCTCTAATGAGAATGGACAGTTCTTGTTGTCTGTGATAGTACTAGCTTCTCATGTCACCATAGCTTCTTGTTATGAGGGGTTTATCCTTGGAGAGCTACAACAAAAATTGCAAGTGACAACGGTGGAATGTACTACAACACTAGCTAGCTACTTGAGCAAGTGGTTAGAGAGCCTCCCTTTAGAAGCTCTAAACAAGTAGACACTCTCATCCCCCATGTAAACAAGAAAGTATTCTCACTAGTTTTGGTTGACAGGCTTCTCTGTGTGGATACAATGGTTTAGCTTATTCCTCACTCCTGTGAATTTGCCTTATTTGGTGAAAAAGAGCTACAACACTCAAGATTCTCCATAAGGTATGGACGAGGACACCCTAAACCCTTGTTATGGCTCACCCTAACCCTCCTTGAAACACATCCAAAAAGAGATTACCTGGTGAACCGCAACTATCGTGGAGGATCTTTCCAATGGCCAAGTTCGTAACCCTTGAGGTCTCCAAGCTCTACAACTCCTTGCCGCGTCTCCTGCGAGCGTTGTCACACCGCCGCGTTGCACTACGGGTCCTCGTCCCTCCTCTCACCTCACTTCACTCACACACACTCACTAGCATGTATTAGGGAGAGAGATTAGTAAGAGGATTAGTAAGAGCAAGGCTCAATTGCATAATGGGAGAGTATGTTGTATTATGAGAGAAATTCACTTATATACATGCCATAAATGTTCACACTCACTTAAATTGTGGCCGACCGGGCACTTTAGGCTCATAAGAGGCCTAATGCTATTACAATGACTACTCTCATAATATATCCATGAAGTACATCACTTAGGACTTCATCCTATCTCGCTACCACACGCTCTTGAAGCGGGAATCATCATAAATACTCCGTCACACCATTACGGGCGCCCATCCAATTTGTAGCTTTGGACACTATTGCTTCATATCTTGAATGTATGACCCTTTGGTGTATCTACTGTGACTCCTTGATGTAAGATAATGGCGGTAGCTCTTGTTATCCTAGAATTGAATTAACAACCCTTTAACATCTAGACCTTTTTGTTCACTGACATGGGCCATCATCTTAGGGAACCCGTAACAGTTACCACTTCTCTCACCTCACCATGTTAGACGACCCCCTCTCACCCGTAACAGTTACCACTTCTCTCACCATGTTAGACGACCCCCTCAAACCATTATGAAGATCAAAAACCTCACCAAGACAACATGAATACCACTTCCCTCTCAACGACCCTTCAGGAAGTGGGCACCCACAAGAGTACCCTAGCTAACCAAGGCAAGTATAACACCAAAGCAAAGACCTAGTAGCCAAAAGCATCCTCGTAAGTAAAAATATGCCAAGCGGAGTAGCTTCAAGCAAAAGAGTTATACCCATAACCCGAGTCCTATTGGATCTTCAGTCAAAGCTATTATAGGCTCGAGGCTTCTTCCAGGGAAACCCTTCCATCTCAGTCCCAAAAACCTCATCATCCACACTAAAATCCCCTAGGTAGATTACATTAGAATTTGGATCATTTTAGTTTACAAGTTTTGGAAGAGTGAAAATCTTAATTTTCTTAGAAGGGTGAAAACCTTGATATTAGGAAAATTTTAGACTCAAAAAGAAGAGCCATATCATCACTTTAAAAAAGGGAATCATGGTGAACCTTGTGTATCTTACATTAAAATCCCCCCATGTGGTGACATAACATGGATGTCACAATCGTTGTTGGAATGTACCTTTTAGTAGGGAAGGCATACCTTGAGCATATCAACTCCAAATTTGTCAGAGGTGGTAGATTTAAAATCTACCTTTCAAAGGCTTTCCAACAGTGAGTCACAATCATTGGAATCTACCTTTTAGTGGGAAACGCATTACTTAAGCATGTCAGAGGTGGTAGATTCAGAATCTATTTTTCAAAGGCTTTCTCAAAGGCTTTCCAATGGTATGTCACATATGGAGATTTTGATGTAAGATATATAAGGTTTACCACACTCTCCTTTTTTTAAGAAACGTAATGCCATGGATCTTCTTAAAGGACCCTTAATTTTATTAGCCTTTTGCATCATTTTCTTGGTCGAAATCTTGGATTTCATTATAGTAGGCCGAGAGGTTGCTAGACCTAGGCGATTAGAAATGGGAGATAATGCTAAGACTCTAGCTTTGAGCTCCAAACTCATGGATTCAAGTGTTGTGTCTATGATTTTTGTTTATGCATTAGGGAATTGCATTCTATTAGGAAAAGCAAAAAGCACAAAAATTATCCATTAAAGAAACACATTCTTGCACAAACCCCTAGAATAGGATTAGAACCCTTCATTAGCTCCTAATTAGTCCAAAGGACCAAAGGAAAAACCAAGCACACACCTTAATTCTTCTATGTGGAGAAAAACATAAGTGCACAAGGTTCTCTAAAACAATGAGTTTACTGTGAGTGAACATCAAATCCATATATCAAATTTGTCATGAGCGAACTCACATAGTCGATGCATGAAACTTTATCTTGAGCAATGAAATTCATTTTACACCATGTAGTTTTTTTGAACATCTTTTCATGCCAAAAATCTATTGTGGTCATCATTTCTCATGCCAAATCTTGTTCTTGGCAATCAAGCTCCAATTAGTGACCAATCGATTGGTGTGAAGATGCATGTAAACCCATGGTACAACCAAGTGGATACCTTAACACATGTCCTTGAAATCATCTTGTCCTTGAAATCATCTTCAAGAAACCTCCGCGAATGAACATCACTCACATCGTGAGCCAAACTTGATCAAATGTGCTACGTTCAATAGATTTCAAATCTTCCATAAGCCAACCATCAAATCCAGATAATAACGATTAACCGGCTTGACTCCGTACTCAACTCAAAATTATCCCAAATCAAAATTGTCAACCGAGAAAATTTATCCTCCCCACATTGAAGTCTGTTCTCATTTGTCATCACTGTATTCAAGAACAAAAAAGCTCTGTGTATTGTTATTGTGCCTTGAAAGTTATAATATACATTTTTCCTTATTAGGAGAATAACACTCACTTTTACACAAAACGTTTTACAAAAGATTGTTGGCTTTTTTTGACATAGATTTGTATCTCCAATTTATTCTATAAAGAAAGAGGAATTGGTCAATTACTTGATTGGCTTTGTGAGAGGTTTGAGTGACAATGTGAACCACTTATTAATAGGCATGTTTTGAATAAGAAAAATGAAATCAAACTTTTGTCTTTTCGCTGTGATTTGATTCAACACTCTTCATTCAACACATCACGAGAGAGAGAGAGAGAGAGAGAGAGAGAGAGAGAGAGAGAGAAATGAATCAAAAATTGAACTCGCATCCCAAGGGTGGTCACTTATAGTTCTCTCCCATTGCACTATGTTTAGCATTATGCATTACAAGACATTGTATTTGTGTATCAAGTCAATCCCTTGATTTAGAGAACATTCATGGCCAATCAACAACAGGTAATTATAAGCCCGATTGTTGTTGTATATATATGAACTCTTTAAGAACATTCCCTTTATCAAAACTTACGATCATTTTTCACTCACATTACAAACACCATTATGCAAGTATATTTCAATACATTTGTGAATATTTTTTATATTATTATCCTCTTTTTGAACCTACTAGGTTACATATATTCTAGTGTATATAGGTGTACCCCTTGAGGTTATCATGGTAATGTGTGAGATGATAAAGATTATATCAATAAAAACACTAAATATGCTCGTGTTCATTTCTCTTTCGAGCCATGCAACTTGTAGTTACAAGTTACCATATTAGAACTTGTTTCCACGCAACATGCATGTGTAACATGTGCCAAATCACATACAAGAGTGAGTAATTTGACATCACTAGGAGGGCTTTTGTCGTTGGCTACCTTTTATCAAGAGGGTAGCTTTCTCCATAGATAATATATGCAAGTCTTTTCTCAAATCACATGTAACTTTTTACTAACCTCTTGAATACTTTTGCATACTTTTTATGACCAAATGTGACAAGACAACCATCATAAAGCAAGCGTGTTGGCTAACAAGTACATATCAACCATGTTTTTTTTTTTTCATCAAGAAAGAGTTACATGCATTAATGTGTTGGGTTGGTCGTGCCATATGAGGGGGCAACGCTTTCAAAAACCCCCATTTTTTTAACTTCCTTTTTTTTGGGCTTGGATAGAAATTATAAAGTATACTACTATTTATTCATCAACAAAGGGTTACATACACTGATGTGTGAGGTAAGTCATATGAGGGGGCAAGGTTTTCAAAAACTTCCATTTTTTCAATTTCTTTTCTTTTTTGGGCTTAGCTAGAAATTTGAAAGTATACTACTCACACACATTAGATGCCACGGCTTTGCAAAGGGAAGATTTGAACCCATCACCCAGGGACTCTCAAACTCCTTGCTTATCACTGCACTACCACACGACAAAGGGCTAAATGCATTTAATGGCAGGGCTTTTAAAAACCTCCCCTTTTTTTCTTGTGGTAATTGGTGTATTAAGGTGGTCCATGGACGAGGTGATGCATGCCAAGAGCAAAAACACATTCTACTTTCCCATAAGTTTATTGATAGCGGTGCCGCCGGACATAACCCACTACCTACGCCAACGTGGAGCTGTTTTGCGCAAGCATTTCTTTAAACCAGAGTGCAGACTTTCTTGCAGAACGCTTGAGAGTGTCGTCCACATAGAAAAGGCCCACTCTTATGCCCATCCCCAAATTGAATTCAAAGCCATCTATTAGAGACCATGCATACACACCCTTCACATTTGCACCCTCACTGCAAAATAAGCACCCCCAATTAACTTAATTAAGCACCCCCAACTAAACTTAATTAACTCTGAAGTCATGTAATCACAAGCTAGCCTCCAATTCATAATGATAAGAAAAGTGAAATTATTATGCTCACATCTGAAGGGAACTTACCTTATTGCTTGGCTTAGCTCATCATAGTATGTCTCAAAATACTCTACCCTTTCATCATCCTCCAGGGTGTTCTCAGAAGTGTTGAAGTATATTCCAACTCCTACAAAGGCAAGGAACCAGCAATCATGGGCCCATAACTTGGGATTATTAAGGTTGATACTTTCATGATTCATGTTAGCTTACACTGTGACAATTGAACCGAGCATGGTCACCTGTTTGTGTGATGTAGGTGGGAAAATTGTCATAGCGCTCTTTGATGTACTCAACAGCTTTCCTCATGCACCAAGGGACTGCATACTCATATGTACCCTGGATGCGAGTTCTATGAGTTAGTACATGCCACAAACACATCAAATGAGAGCCACCTACTCTATCAAGTGAGATCAAGTTGGGGCGTATATTACCTGTCCTATGGCTACCCCATCTCGTAATCCTGCGAGAGACGTTCAACATACATGTCATCAAGACACCTTATGCATGCTTCAAATCGGATGCCTAGAGTCATATCCACACATACCTGTTACATTGACCCTCCAGTCAAGGTAGTAGCAGGTTTTGTTCTCGGTAAGGTAGAAGTCAGTCTCAAAGGCATAGAAGGCTGTCTGGATGTTGATGCCTATGAAGTCTAGAGACCCATTCACCTTTGCTATCTCCTCTGTTGTGAAGTTGGGAAGACGGTTCCCAACAAGCTCGCGCATGCTATCAGGGTAGTCTCCAAAAAAGATGGGATCCAAGAACCTGCCATCACGTACCATGTACATCACTAGATAAATGAGAAGTGATGATTAGCCCTAAACCGGTAGCCATAGAATCTATGGCTAAGGAGCTGCCCCATAATCATGCAATGCTTGTTAAATGAATACAAACTGCTTTCTGTGGACCTTTCTGTGATGTGAGTTTCTTATCTAGAAAGTCGTGCTACACAAAGATACTTGAGAGAGGGGGACCTTTTGGAGTAGATCCAAGAAGCCACACCTTTGTACAGCAGATGATAATTGATGCACACTTTGCAAGACCCACTGATCCACTAAGAAAAATGAGAGATTGAATTGAGGTGGTTTACCATCCCAATAGGAAATCTGTCCCCCTCTGGGCAGCTGCAAGATCAGCCGTCGAGTTTGTCAAAGGCTCTAACCATCTGAGCCATAAAGCCAATCCAACTGCCCCATTTTGAGTTGGCTGCAAGACACCTTGATGTTAACATATGTATGTATAACTGCACATAGACATCGTGGAAAGGGTAACCTTTTTGAAGCACATGTAAGTGTAAAGGGCTGGAATTCCGTTCAAGGACTTGGAATATGAAAAGCAGCAAAAAGAAGCTCTGGAATGAACCCCAGGTTTGTCCAACTTCTAGGCCAGAGGGAGGGTAACTAAGCACCTGATATTTATTCCTGTAAATGTCCACAGCCTCTGCATGTGCAAGCAGCAAATGATGGGCCACTATGTAGGGCTCTGTTCCCGAATCGCCTTCAGGGCAGCTACCATAATTCATGCCCAGTTGCCCTACGACGTTGGCAGTGCACCTTCCTGGTGGGTTCTGGTCTGTGGAGTATCCAAGCCCCGCCCAGTCATTGGCCTCATCAAAAGTAACCCAGTACTTGATCCTGTCCCCGAACGCCTTGAAGCAAGTCTCAGCATAACTTGCAAAGTCGTCTCTGAACACCAGAGAGAATAAAAAAGAACCTGTTACTATTAGGGCATAACACCATGTCAATTCAGCAACAAAACCAAACGTGACTGCTAAACAGAGCGTTGTGCATGGGTCCCATCTGGCCAAGGCTTTTTTCAGGCGGAGCATAGCCAGGAAAGAAAGAGAGCATGGGAGTGCACAACATAGCACACTATGCTCATTTGCAGACACCCTCCCAGATGTCCCGGATAGGGTTTCAAATCTCTGTGACCCCTCTCACTTCCAGCTCCATGATCTAATCCATCCCCCTTTTATGGGCTCGTTTTCAAAGACATTATGGAGTGAAATGCAGTGGCCCCGACCCCTTTGGCGCCTGCAAATCAGTGGACGTCAGGAGTGGGAACCTACATGGGGTTGAATACCCCTGCGTAAGATTATCTCAAGCCATTTGAACTCATCCTATATATCAGTACAAGCTTGAGCTCAACCTTATATTTTCTAATGGGATGTTCCCCTTCTTCTCCACCGCGCACAGTGGGCAGGACAAGTACTCTTAAAACGTTCAGATAAATGGCCGATCTTCTTACATGAATTGCGAGTCCAAGGGTCCTCCGTATCTGTCATCGAGTACTTTAGGATGATCTTGGGTCCACAGGGTTACCATGGGTATTAACCCTGAAAAAAGAACAGCAGCCAAGTATGTTGTGTGACAGAAAAGGCAGAGCAGTAGTGATAAAAGGCCTTGGCTACTAGAATAAATGCATACTCAGTACCTTGATCCAGAACATCATCGATCACATCATTGTAATGGGCTATGGCCACTTCGTTTACGTCTCCACTCCCATCTGCAAGATTGGGGAGAAGCACAAGAACGTTTTCGGTGTGCATATTTTGAATCGAAAAATGGGCGGGAAAAGAATTTGGACATTAGAAATGTTAACAGTTGGAACTTGGGAGCGTTCACGGAAGGAAGGCAACTCCCGGAGGCAAAATCGGACACACAGTGCAGGCCACTCACTAGGAAAGATTCTGGACCAAGCTATTGAGAACCTATATGAGTTCATCCCGAGTCCTGTCAGTAGTCTGTGATCACCCTTCAAAAAGAGAGAAAAGAAAAACATACATTTGTTTGATTAACTGTACTGCTAATCATTCTGCAGCTAGTTTAAGTGTCTAGACGGTGGATTGTATTCTGCAGAAGATTAATGCTCTAGAGGATACCTTGTATTGGTTGTAGTTGTCACCGCACTGACCAGGGAGAGCTCCATCAATGGAAGAGTCTGCCCCAACAAAAAAACCCACAATGTACAATTAATTAAGATCAGACTTCTCATGATTACTTTGAGGATTATCAGATAAACTCACCTTCTTTACGTGCATATGCATCCCAGATGTTGTCGGTCTTGTCGTCTATGTATTCAGCCCCTTCATGCTGGTAAGATCGGGACACTGTGTTAATTTCGAGTTAAGCTAATCTTATGCGCTGGAAGAAGAATAATGCAGGCCTAAAAAGAGCATTATTTTTAATTAATGCTACGTGGGGTGCATGAGAGCTGCAAAACCACCTTCATGGAGGAAGTGATGGCTCCAAAGAGAAAGCCTTCTGGGAAGCTGGCACGTGTGACTCCGGTGCCATTGGGGAAGAGGACATCGCCATCGTTCTGAGGAGGCAATGTGGCAGCACGGACGCCATCATAGCAAAGGGCTTGATGGGCCAGAATGAAGAGGTAGATTAAAAAGGCGTCAGCCATGGCTGCGTATTCAGTAGTAAGCTCTGTTTTCTTTTTAAAGCGAAGGAGAGAGAGTACAAGAAGAAAGCTTCCACCGTAAGATTAAGGCGCCCAGGAACAGTGTTCACACTGCACAGACCTCCTTTTGCTTAATACGAATTTTTAAAGGTTTTTGTTGAGATTCCGTAGGTTTTAAGTAAAAATTATAACTCAAATGCCGTAAAATTTGCAGGTTTTAAAACCTTCTATTTCCAAATTTGAAGGTTAATTTTTAAAATTTATAACAGTTTTTCGTGAACACTGAGGTCCGGGAAGCGCACGCGCGGCGCGTGTTGCCACACACGCTACAATCTCCCCCGAGATTCGAGAATAGCGTGTCGCATCATGCATGGGCTTGCTGCCAGCTGGCCGTGCACGCGGCGCACATCCGTAGATTCTTACACTGCACACTGCTCTTTGTAGTGCACACGTGACTGACTAGCTACGAGATTCGTTTTTATGACAACATTCCCTTCTTCGAATAAAAAAGTATTTTCCCAAAAAAAATGGGAAACCTTTATCTGAAATTTGTGAAATTATTTATAAAGAAAAATCTTGAAATTTGAAGGTTTTTGTTCTATAACTTTTTAAAATCTCTAGGTATTTGTACCTTCAAGTTTTTAATAGTTTTTAATTTGAAGGTTTTTTTTTTTTAGCAGGTATAGGAAATTTGTAGAAATACTCACACACACCCCCAACCCCCGTATGGTGGAAGGCACCCCCCTCGGGTATGGCACAAGCCGGGGCCGAGGCCGCCCACATATCAAGTGCAAACTACACTAAACTTGGGTTTTTTTCGAAGAGTGTCTCAGGGGCTCGGCCGACCCCTTGAGTGCCACAGACTCCCATATTTACACCAACCACTCAAAATAAGTAGAGGTATTTATCAGTTTTTAGTTTAAATTATTGTCGTTCATTTTTCTAGGGTTATTCATGTATAAATAAAATTATTGTCTTATTGCTATGCCACCATTACTTTTTGAATGTGATCTCATAACTGACTTCCCAACCTCCACTCTAAATTTATTATAGTCCCTTATACTTGTTTCTTAGAGAAGGTATGTGTTTGGAATCCTAGTATATATCAATTTCAAATATTATACATAAACTTTTTACACCCTTCCAATATCAGATAACAAATTTTTTTCCCCTTTCTTATTGATCAAAAAATTTATACTTTATGAAAACCTTCTAATTTTCCAAGTCAATTTGTCATTCATATGACATTTTAAACCTTGGTTTTTCATGAACATTGGCTCCAAGGTTTGCTTTTTGCACGTCTTAGCACCCACACCTCCTTATGTGGAGAATTTGGATTCTAATCTACTTACTCCCACATATTAAATAGTGAAAAGGTGGGGGGTTAGAAAGTGATATATTTGGCTCTTGTATATAACTGCTGATAAGATTTTAATATAACTATTTTATGTTCCCCAAAAAAAAGGTGATGACATGTAGCTAAAGAGAATGTGGGGGAGAGAGAAAGCTTGAGTTCCTTGCAAGCACACACACACACACACACACACACACAAAAGCTGAATTTTCTTCTATCTTCTTCTCTTCTCTACAACCATATAACTAAAAGATAAGAGTACATACATAAAGGGAAAGTACTCTCCTACAACAACATACAAAGTAGTCGGTCTATAGTGTGAACACGACTATATGAGCTAGCGCTATAACTATGCCATAACTCTAGTACTCCAAAGTGGCTATCACATAGCATGTCAGCCATTGGCGGCATACCAACCATGCAGTGACATAAGTACGGAAGCTATCACCCAGGCGACTCATCAATGTTTGCCATAGCACTAGTTGAGCTCGATATCTCAACATTCCCCCTCGAGCTTGACTCCACACACTGCACTCCAAGTAAGCTCATGAATCTGTGGAGCTTCTCTATGCCCAATGCCTTCGTCAGTCACCTGATCCTCTGTGCTGACATATACCAAATCTACATTACCTACTACAATCTTCTCCCTCACAAAGTGATAGTGCACCTCAATGTGCTTCGTTCTAGCATAGTATACTAAGTTACTAGCCAATTGTATGCTACTGATGTTGTCACAAATAATGACACCTGTCCTATCCACGGGCTCACCCATATCACCAAGTAGCTTCTGAAACCAAGCTACCTCACAAGCTGCCATAGCAACACCCCTGTACTCTACCTCTATACTCGATATAAGACAACTGTTGGTTGCTTCTTACTGCTCCAACTCACAACAGCACTCCCAAATGAGAACATAAAACTACAAGTAGATCTCTTGTCTACAACACTATTAGCCCAATCAGCATCTATGTACCCATGTAGCTGTATCTCTATCCCAAATGAGAACATAAAACTACAAGTACTACTAGCCCAATCAGCATCTATGTACCCATGTAGCTGTATCTCTATACCAGCCTCATAGAAAAATCCATAATCAAATGTGGACTTTATGTACCTAAGAATCTGTCTAGCCACATCCAAGTGTGGTTTCCTAGGGGTCTACATAAACTGACTACAAGTCGAACAGCATAGCTCAAGTCTGGCCTAGTAATGGTCATGTAGATCAAGCAACCCACTATGCGCTTGTATGTAGTGGGGTCCTCCAAAAGCTCACCTGTATTTGCGGAAAGCTTTGTGTTCTGCTCCAATGGCACTGAAATAGGCTACATCCTGTCATACCATACATGGACAACATGTCCAAGCCATATTGCCTCTGTAATAACAAAATGCCATGAGGTGATTTCACCACCTCTATGCCCAAAAAATATCGTAGTTCACCCAAATCCTTCATCTCAAACTTTTGCTTCAAAAGCCTCTTGACATCCTATATGTCAATATCACTATCACTAGTGATAATCAAGTCATCCACATAGATGACTAATAGCATGATCCCTCTATCTGTCTTTTTCACATAAAGTGAAAAATCTGCATTGGATATATGAAATCCAATGGTAACAAGATACTCCCCGAACTTGTTTGACCATGCTCTGGGTGCCTGCTTCAAGCCATACAAGGCTTTGCGTAACCTACACACAAAATCTAGGTGTGCATCACTCTCATAACCTGGTGGCTGCATCATGTAAACTTCTTCTTGCAGATCACCATGCAAGAAGGCATTCTTTACATCCATCTGATGTAAGAAGGCATTCTTTACATCCATCTGATGTAAGAAGGCATTCTTACATCCATCTGATGTAAAGACCAACCCTTTGTTGCAGCCACCACAGCAATGACAGCTCTCACTGTTGCCATTCTTGCAAAACCGGGCTGAATGTCTCTTCATAGTCAATGCCATAAGTCTGAGCATAACCTTTGGCCACCAATCTTACCTTATACCTGCTCATTAAACCATCAGCATTATGCTTGATTTTATACACCCACTTACATCCAATTGTCTTCTTTTCCGTAAGCAAAGGTACTAACTCCCATGTTGCATTTGAAAGATCCATGCCCCCTCCGTGCAACGAATTCAGGGTTGCTAGCAGCGGAAGTAGCAATTCTTGCGCACGGGGCAGAGCCTCTCACTCGGGGCCTCGCCCACGGATATCCGGACAAGAGACTAATCCCTCGGTTCTTCCAAAACCAAACACAGAAAAACTTCCCTCGTCCAGAAAGCACGGGCGATTCCTCTAAGATATTTTTACTCTAACGTAGTCAAGGTTATCGCTAACCAAACTGATCCGACCGAACCTGTAAAGACACTCGGTCAGATCAAGGAAGAAACTTGCACTGGGATCATAAAAACCAATGCTTTTTTCCTCATTCAGAGGCACAGCCGTTGATTCTTTTCCATAGAACAATTTTTATCTGGGATTTACTTCATCTATCGTACCATAACAGAATTGAGTCTCAGTTTAGGGATCCATCAATCCAGCCTAACCCCATCCAGTCCTGTGGGTTAGCCAATCGACCAACCACTGTAGTGATGGAATCCATTTAAGAATTTGGTTAGGTTTTGTCCCGGGTACCAGGGAAAAGAGTTCCCAGGCCCCTTAGCCAGATATGCATGCAAACTTAAAACTAGTCGCACCACTTACACACCCAATATGAAATTACCTTTTTCACAGATTCAGCTGTCTTTAAAACAATCTTTTAATGAAACTATAGTATCATTGATCATAATCCTCCAAAATATCCGGTTGAATCCTAATTTCTAATTTTTTCCTTCATTGGTGTACCTATGGCATCATTGGCAACCAGAACGCTCACCACCTGTCCACTCAAGGGCCTTTTCGATAGTTCCTAGCTCATAGTACCGGCAATATATTCACTTATAAAAATCAAAATTGAATCTCCATTGAAGATCAGCAAGATCAACCAACAGATCCATATAAAAGAGCCATGGACTCATCTGTTGAGGACCAGCAAGGTCAATCAACCAGATCCATGTCCGAGTTCAGAAAATAACTCTTACTCCTTGATCCAATATCTTCCCCGACGCACGTGTGGGTATCTTCGGCAACCCAGAGCCTGAGCACCGTATGGTCAGCACCCTCTAGGATCCTTCGCAGGTCACCTAGCGCTTCACCCATAGGCTGCTTCCTTGGTCCCTCATCCACCATACCAGAAGCTCACCATTTAAATCGAACCAAGGCTGGTCAAGACCTCGGCTAACCTTGCTATGCGAGACGTCCTCCGTTGACTCTCCGTCAGCTGTTGCAACATTATCAGTTAGGTCTCCACGACCTCATTCACAAGACGGTCAAAATGCTTCCCTAGCATTCTTGACATAAAACAGTCATTTAAAAATAGGTCATAAATACAGTTTCTATAACGAACTCTTGTCTTTCCACATTGTTCCACATCAATCCACATTATTTAATCCACATCCATTTCATATGTATTCCCATTCTCATCCAATCACATCATTTTCATCTCATCACATCCATTTCATATGTATTCCCATTCTCATCCAATCACATCATTTTCATCTCATCACATCTTTCCTCATCTTATCACATCTTTCCTCATCCAATCACATCATTTTCATCTCATCACATCTTTCCTCATTTATTCTCATCAGATCTCATCCACTCGCATCTACCCATATCCACATATCATATCACATTTATTCACATCTCATCCATTCATATCTACCCCCGATCCACATCACATCCATTTCACCTCACATCTCATTCATTCACATCTCATCCATTCGTATCTACCCCGATCCACATCACATCCATTTCACCTCACATCTCATTCATTCACATCTATCCCGATTCCATTCACATCACATCTCATTCATTCACATCACATATCATCCATTCACATCTATCCCAATTTACATCACATCCATTTCACATCATATCTCATTCATTCACATCCCGATTCACATCACATCACATCTCATCCATTCACATCCCATATTATTCATTCACTTCCCAATTCACATGACATCACATCTCATTCATTTACATCCCGATTCACATCACATCTCATTCATTTACATCCCGATTCACATCACATCTCATTCACTCACATCGATCCATTTCACATCACATCACCTCCATCCATTCACATCCATCACATCACATTCATTCTCATCGCCTTCCCTTCGCATACATTCTATCCACATAACGTCACATCACATCTATCCACGTCATATCTCATTCATACACATCTTATCTCATTCATCCACATCCATCCAATCGTTCACATGTACAATTACCCACATTTATCCATACATTCATATCTATCACTTCACATCACATATATTCATGTCACATCACATCTCTTTAAATTGCATCACATTCTTTCACATACACATCCACATCCATTCTTTCACATACACATCCACATCCATTCTTTCACATACATATCTACATCCATTCTTTCACATACATCCACATCCATTCTTCACATACACATCCACATCCATTCTTCGTCACATACACATTCACATCCATTCTTCACATACACATCCACATCCATTCTTCACATACACATCCACATCCTTTTTCAACTATACCGAGGTTGGTCAAGACTTGGGCAGGCTTTGCCGCGTGAGCCGTCCTTTGAACACTCCTCGCCAGTTGATTGTAACCGAACTTCCCTTAGAAAAACATATACCAAATGCTCCCTCCACCATTCTGACGTAAGACAGTCCTTTAAGAAACCAGGGTTTTTATGCAAGTTTTTAGTTTGATTTTCTTTTGAATACAAGGAGTATTTCTTGAATCAGTATCCCCAAAACTTCTTGATCAAAATTTTGAATTTCATACCAGAATTCCTTGAATTCTATAATCTTGATCTATATATCAATTTGAAGGGTCTCAAACTTAGTTTCAGATTTGGCGGAGTTTTGAGTGTATTTTTCTAAATTGGTCACACCTTCTTTCCTCGAAACTGACAAAAGAGTTTGGTCTTGGTCATAGTCTGATTCAAGGTTCGAGTCGGATAAGATTTTTCCTGAATTATCTTTCTCGAAAAGGTTTGATAATTCAGTTACTATTTTACTGAATTTCTTTCTTTAAATATTCACTTAACTGATTTCTAAATTAGTTACGAATTCCAATGAGGAATAGATTAATCATTTATCTGAATATTTCGATCTCGATAGACTTCTTGAATTTTCTTTTTACAATCCGTGTGAATATAAAATGATAGAAATTTCTCTCTTAGAGTATTTAATTATTCATTTATCAAATACTCATAGAATTTAAGAGAATTCTAATTTTGATATAAAAATTCTTTATGCATCTATTTATGCATAAAAATCAACTTCAATGGGAATAACACTTTTATAATAAAAAAATCCTTTTATGCATCTATTTATGCATAAAATAAAATTTAATAGGAATAACACTTTTAAAATAAAAAGAATTTCTTTTATGCATCTATTTATGCATAAAAATAAATTTTTATAAGAATAACGCTTTTATAATAAAAAAATTTCTTTATGCATCTTTCTATGCATAAAAGTAAATTTTTATAAGAATAACACTTTTATAATAAATTTTAATAAGAATAACACTTTTATAATAAAAAAATTTCCTTTATGTATCTTTCTATGCATAGAATCTAATTTAATAAGAATAACACTTTTATAATTAAAAAATTCCTTTATGCATCTTTCTATCCATAGAATCAAATTTAATAAGAATAACACTTTTGTAATAAAAGAATTTCCTTTATGCATCTTTCTATGCATAGAATCAAATTTAATAAGAATAACACTTTTGTAATAAAAAAATTTTCTTTATGCATCTTTCTATGCATAGAATCAAATTTAATAAGAATAACACTTTTGTAATAAAAAAATTTCCTTTATGCATCTTTCTATACATAGAATCAAATTTAATAATTAATATTAGTGATATCCATGCATATTCATAGGTGAATATGTACATGGAGTAATTAGAATGTTTCTTTTAGATGTAAAAATGGTGGGAATTACTCTTTTGGAATAACATAAAAACAAACTTTCTTTTTCACAAAATTCTAGAAAATTTTACCATAACCTCCTTTGTATGGCTGACCATTTCTCATTTTTATCTTTCTTTATTTAACTTAATTAACCCAATTTAGAATTATAGAACTCTAATACACAATTTTCTAAATTCAAGAGAGTAAACAATAAGAAGAGTTTAACTAATCACTTAGTTAATCTTTCTAGGATTAAGAAAAGTTGGAATGTAAAGAAGAGAAGGGGGTGGCCTTTTCATCAAAGGCATAGTATTTGAATTTAATTCAATCATTTGCAAAACATAAAAATCAAGAAAACCATAGATTTTTCATTAAAATTTGTAAAAAAAAGTAAGAAAATTAGCTCACATGGAACTTGTAAGCTCTCCTTTGGCTTGAGGGATTGAGGGTTCTACTATTGTTTGAAGCAATAGTGGCCACCAATTCAATTTGGAGAGGATTAGGCCAAAAACAATTGAATTATTAAAAAATTCAATGTAGATGGCTCAGGACAGGAGTAGAGTAATAGTGCATAAACACCATTAAGCTTTTACAAAGGGGGAGGCTTCTATTTATAGGAAAAAGTGAGCCTCTAACCAAGCAAACTGATTCTAGAATTTTCCAGATCAGTTTGGTCAATTTTTGACCATTTTTGGGTCAGTTCAACTTACTTTTTGGATCTAGTTTTGAAATAGGAGAGAGGAGAGAGGAGAGATGAAAATATCTCATTTTATTGATTAAAAATTGGGGGTATTGGTGAGAAAAAGGCACCTACTTCATGAGGGAATATCCCCACACTGAGGTGTCAAAATTCAGTTTTTTTATTCTTTTCTTTGGTCCTTAGTCCACTCTTCATCTTATGTGAGCATTTACTCATTTTTGGGGGGTTTTTCTTTTATTCTTCAATTTATCTCCTCCCTACACTTGGATTGATCCTATTGGCCAATAGGAACCTTAATTTTTGGACCATAATCCAAAAATTTCTGAAAATCTGGACCCTTAGGCTAAGGTCTTTTATACCTATTTTCAATTAATTCCAATTGCACATTGGAAAGTTCTTTTTGAATTTCTGTTTCAGGGGAAATCATTTTAGACACTAGGAGGATTTTTATATATTCAAAAATATCTCAATTTTGAATTACCTCCCTCTAGACATTTTCTCTCTCCGGGCCAAAACAGGGTAAAATAGGATCTTTCTTTTATTTCAGAGAGGGGAATAATTATAAGATCATAAAGGAAGGTTCTTACACCTGTACACCTCAAAAGCTGGAGGGAGGAATCTTACAGCATTTAAATCCAATGTTGCCATCTCCTCACTGATGGCATCTTCCCATTTCTTATTTCCAAGTGCCTACTCTCAAAACAAGTGGGCTCCAAATTCTATATTGCTTTAACCATGTAAGCATAATGATGGGTTGTATAACCATCATATCTCAACCTGTCAATAGGATACCTAACCCTCGTAGACCTGCATACACCTGGATCACTGCTAGGTGTCCTCAAATCAGCCCTCATTCTCCTTACACCAAGAGTAACCACATATGGGATGCCAAGCTCCTCATCAAGGCTCTGTTCAGAGCTGCTAGAGTCACCGTCCACATATGAGTGACGTGCTGACAGATCAAGCACAAAAGGTTGATCTATCTTTTCCTTCCCTTTGCGTGATACATGTGTACCTACATCTCTCCTCAACCTGCCTGACCATGGGCTAACATGCAGCATCAGCACTTCTTACATCTGCATCTTCTATTGCCTTCACTGCTGGTGCATACTAGCTACTCATCTCATCAAAGACAATATCTCTGCTTACTTGCATCTCACGAGTGGTAGGGTTATAACATCTATAACCTTTCTACTCCATAGCGTAACCAATAAAGATGCATTTGTTGCCATATATATAGGCAGAGATGTGTGAACACACTTAGGACCGCCGGGACACTTTTTCCCTCCTTAAGAGGTTTTTTCCCCCGGCTTGTATAAATGCCCATCATTCTAGGGCTAACTTATCTTTGTACATTGACACAATCTAATACACTGTGTGTTGTGTGCATTCTTGCTTCTTCTTCTCCAAGCTTTGTGTGCTTTTCTGCAACCCTAATTCCAACAATTGGTATCAGAGCAGGCATCGGCTCCCAGGGCTACGCCGCTAGCACCCTCCGACTCACGTTCTCCGATTGAGGTGAGCTTTTACGAGCATTTGCATGTCCCTATACTCTGCAAATAAGCCCACAAGGCTTGGTGTTCTCAGAAATTGCATCTAAGGTCGTTTCGGGCTTCGTTTTTGCATTACAAGTTTTGTACAGGTGTTTTCGTCATTTTGTGCAAAAATTTCGACAATGCAGTTTTTTGCAAAACAGGCATACGTATTCTATTGTGGACCATGCTACATAGCACGAGTTGTTTTCTATTCAGTCTTTGCTTCATTACAGGTAGTTTTTGCATCAGTTTCAGTCAGTGGTCATGGCTGATAACAGCAATGATGTATTTCGCATGTTGTCTGCTGCTGATGACAAATTGGATGGAGACAACAACTACCCACTTTGGGAATACATGATGCAGCATGTTTTGGTTGCAAAAGGAGTGTGGAACATTGTGCAGGGTATGGATGTACGTCCAGGTTTTGTGGATGTAGGATCTGTTGAGGATGTTGCAGGTTCTAGCAGCTCTACTGTTGCTGCTGTTTTACCCACTACTGAACAAGCTCGTTGGGATGGTAAAGATGCGCAGGCTCATGCCTTGATTGCACTTTCTGTCAAACGTAACATCACTCCACATATTCGTTTAGCTAAAACAGCAAAACAAGCTTGGGATATTCGAGCTGGTTGTATGCAGGTCGTAAAACGAGACAAAAATCTCTTACCTGCGTAAAGAGCTAGAATCAAAGATTATGTAGGAAGATGATAACATGAATGTTTTTCTTGCTGAGATTAAAGATCTCAAGGAATAGTTGATTTCTGCAGGTGAGATTATTCCTGATCATTCTCTTGTGCAGACTGTTCTTGATGCTTTACCTGAGTCATATCAAACTTTTGCTTCCACGTGGGGAGACTTGTTACTGAGGACAGACCTGATGTTGTCAAATATAATACTTTAGTCAACAAGCTCTTGCAAGAAGCACAGTCCAGGCAAAATAGGGCTAGGCAGCGTGCAGTTGATTAGGCATTTGTTGCTGCCCAACAGAGAAGAAGTGGTTAAGGCAGCCCCTTCCACTGTTTCTTCTCCTATTAGTAGGTTTGCAACTTCTTCTCCTTCCACAGGTAGCAACAATAGGTCTGAGAAGGCTCTTTAATAAAGGCAAGAAAAAGATCAGGTGCAACTATTGTAAGGCAACTGATCATGTCATTAAGAATTGCCCTAAGCTAAAGGCTAAAGAGGCAAAGAAGAAAGAGTCAAATGCAGCCACAATAAGAATTGCCCTAAGCTAAAGGCTAAAGAGGCAAAGAAGAAAGAGTCAAATGCAACCACAATAAGAATTGACCTAAGCTAAAGAGGCAAAGAAGAAAGAGTCAAATGCAGCCACAATAGCGGATGCTTCTACAAATGCAGATTTTGCAAATGTTGTGCAAGATACAAAATGGGTGCTTAGCGTGTATTGCCAGTATGACCCATCTGTACATGATGCATGTTTGGCAGTTTCTGTTGACTCTGATGTATGGTATTTTGACAGTGGTGCTACAAAGCACATTACCTCGCATCGTGATATGTTCACTTGTCTTGAGGCTGTCTCTAATGGGAATACTGTCACATGCGCCAATAATGCTTCTTACCCAGTGAAGGGTGTTGGTAAAATTATGCAGCGCTTTCACACTTTTAGATGCTTTGTATGTGCCAGGGATAAAGAAGAATCTATTGTCTGTCTCTGTGCTTGCTAGACTTGGACTTGTAGTCAAATTTGTGGATGAGAGTGTACTGTTCATGATTTGACTTCTGGTGATACGATTATTGCATCTGGCACCTTGTTTCGTGGGCTGTATAGGCTCAATTCTTATGACAAGTGTGTGGAAGATTCAGCAAATGCAATTTCTGATGAAAAGGCAGTTTCAGATGCAAAACTATGGCATGCTCGTTTTGGTCATCTGAACTTTGCTAGTTTGCTGTGTTTGCAGAAATTTGATATGGTTGCTTCATTGCCCTCTCTTGAGGCACCATTAAAACATGTTTGTGAAGGCTGTATTTTGGGCAAAATGCAGCGTTCTGCGTTTCCAAAGGATGGGTCTGTGCGGGCCACTCGCAAATTGCAACTTGTACATAGTGATGTATGTGGGCCTATGCAAACTCCGGTAAACACTTGTACTTCGTGACTTTCATTGATGATTACTCAAGGCATGCATGGGTATATCCACTGAAGGCAAAGTCTGAAGTGTTTTTGTGCTTCAAACAGTTTTTGCTTATGGTTGAAAATGTATCCAATTGTACTGTGGGCACCCTTCGTCCTTCTGATCGAGGGGGGGATATGTCTAAAGAGTTTGATGCATTTCTGGCTAGTCGTGGGATAAAACACCAATGTACAGTGCCATATACCCCTCAACAAAATGGTGTTGCAGAGAGGAAAAATAGGTCACTTATGGAGATGGCACGATGTATGGTCAAGAGCCAAGCTTTGCCACATGCGTTTTGACTTGAGGCTGTCATGTGTGCTACATATGTACTCAACAGGTGTCCCACTAAGGCCTTGCAGTCTATTACTCCATACGAAGCTTGGCATGGCAGGAAGCCTTCTATTGGTCACTTGCGTGTCTTTGGTTGCTTGGCCTATGCTTTAGTGCCTGTGCAACAACGTAGAAAATTGGATGATAAGGCTGTCAAATGCATTTTTGTTGGTTACAGTGCTGAGAGCAAGGGTTACAGATTGTATCATCCGCAGTCAAAGTGTATCTTGATTACTCGAGATGTTTTTGTGGAAGATGCTGTGCAGCATTTGTTATCATGTACCAAAGAGACAGGTGTGAGCTCACGGGATGTGTTTGATATGTTTTTGCCTCTGTTTATAGGTGGGAATTCAAATGTAAGTCCTAAATAATGAGGCAAATATTCAGCCTATGCAGATTTCAAACGACATCATAGATCAGCCTATTTCTAATGCAGATTTACAAGATGTAATTTATGAGGATAGGGCTAAAAATGAGCAGGCTAGAGGTATGCCTAAATGGCTGGTGCCCTTGCGTGATAGTAAAATTGATGCATCTATATCTAGTCGTACTCGTTCAGGTTTTCAGCATGCCTCTTATGCATCAGATTGTTATGCTTTGGCTATGTCTAGTATGTGTGAAGAGGAAGAACCTCTTTCATTTGATGAGGCACAAAAATCAGAAAATTGGTTGGCTGCAATGCAAAGTGAATATGATGCTATAATGAAGAATGGTACATGGTCTTTGTGTGATTTGCCTATTGGTAAAAAGGTCATTGGATGTAAGTGGGTTTTTAAGTTGAAACGAAATCCAGATGGCAGTGTTGATCGCTATAAGACTAGACTTGTTGCAAAGGGTTATACTCAAGAAAAGGGCATTGATTTTGATGAGACCTTTGCTCCCACTTGTCGTATGACTACCATTCGTAGCATTTGTGCATTGGCAGCTCATAATGGTTGGAATGTACATCAGTTGGACATAAAGACTGCGTTCTTGAATGGAGATTTGCATGAGGAGGTGTATGTATCGCAGCCTCGTGGTTTTGTTTAAAGAGGGCAGGAAAACAAAGTGTGCAGGCTGAAAAAGGCTTTATATGGTTTAAAGTAAGCTCCACGAGCTTGGTATGAAAAGATACATGCATATTTGACTGCACATGGTTTTCAGAATAGTCCAACAGAAAGCACTTTGTATGTTAAACGTGTGGATGATGTACATCTAATCATTGCTCTCTATGTCGATGACATGCTGCTCACAGGACCAAATGAGAGTCATATTGCTGATTTTAAGGCTAATTTCAATGCCTCTTTTGAGATATCAGATTTGGGGCATTTGCATCATTATTTGGGGATACAATTTAAGTAGTGTGACGGAGGTATTGCTTTGTGTCAGACAAAGTATATTGAGACATTGTTTCAGAGATTTGGCCTTGAAGACTGCAGGCCTATTGCTACTCCAATGGAGACAGGTTTGAAGTTGAGTCTTCATGATGCTGGAGATCACTTTGATGTCACACTCTATCAGACAGCTATTGGTCTGGTCCCTCATCCACTGTACCGGAAGCTCACCATTTAATCAAACCGAGGCTGGTCAAGACCTCGGTCGACCTTGCTATGCAAGACGTCCTCCGATGACTCTCCGTCATCAGCAGTTGCAACTTTAACAGATAGGTCTCCACGACCTCATTCACAAGATGGTCAAAATGCTTCCCCAGCATTCTTGACATAAAACAGTCATTTAAAAACAGATTTCACAAACAAATACAATTCCAACAATATTTCTATCTTTTCTCATTACTCCGCATCCTTTCACATTAGACCCCATCTTTTTTTCATCTTACCACAATTTTATTTTCATCATGGATCCCTATCACATCACATCATTCCTACATCAAATCACATCCAATCGCATCATCCACACATCAATCCACATCATCCATACATTCATCCACATCAATCCACACGTCAATCCACATCATTCAAACATCCATGCACATCAATCCACATTATCCACACGTCAATCCACCTCATTTCATAAGCATTCCCATTCTCGTCTAATCACATCTTTTTCTATCTCATCACTTATTTTCTCATTTATCCACATCAGATCTCACCCACTTGCATCTACCCATATATCTCATAACTTCGCATACATTAACATCTATCCAGTTTACATCGCATTTATCACATTCATTTCACATCACATCTCATTCATTGACATCCTGATTCACAAGCTAGCACATTCATTCATGTCCCTTATCGTTCATTCACATTCCGATTCACATCACATCACATCCATTCACATCCCTTATTATTCATTCACATCCCGATTCTCACATCACATCACATCCATTCACATCCCTTATCATTCATTCACATCCCTATCATTCACATCCTGATTCACATCACATCACATCCATTCACATCCCTTATCATTCATTCACATCCTATATCATTCATTCACATCCCGATTCATATGCTATCACATTCATTCACATCCTATATCATTCATTCACATCCCGATTCATATGCTATCACATTCATTCACATCCTATATCATTCATTCACATACTATATCATTCATTCACATCCCTTATCATTCATATCTGTCCAATTTACTTCACATCTCATCGCTTCAATTCTCGTTCATATCCATCACATTTACATCCACATATATTCTCACACATACATCCACATCCATACTTATCACATATACATCCACATCTATCCTTTCACATACATCCACATCCATACTTATCACATACACATCCACATCTATCCTTTCACATACATCCACATCCATTCTTTAACATACATTCACTTCTATTCTTCACATACATCCACATCCATACTTATCACATACACATCCACATCTATCCTTTCACATACATCCACATACATATTTATCACATACACATCCCACATCTATCCTTTCACACATACACTCATCCACATCCATTCTTTTACATATATCCACTTCTATTCTTCACATACATCCACATCCATACTTATCACATACACATCCACATCTATCCTTTCACATACATCCACATCCATTCTTTAACATACATCCACTTCTATTCTTCACATCCATACTTATCACATACACATCCACATCTATCCTTTCACATACATCCACATCCATATTTATCACATACACATCCACATCTATCCTTTCACATACACTCATCCACATCCATTCTTTAACATACATCCACTTCTATTCTTCACATACATCCACATCCATACTTATCACATACACATCCACATCTATCCTTTCACATACACTCATCCACATCCATTCTTTAACACACATCCACTTCTATTCTTCACATACATCCACATCCATCCATCCATTCATTCCCATCTATCAGATTCACATTACTTCTCATCACATCTATTCACCTCACATTCGCGTCACTCCTATTCTCATCACATCTATCCATCCATTCATTCTCATTTATTTGATTCATATCACATATCATCACATCTATCTACCTCTCATTCTCATTACTTCAATTTTCATCACATCTATTCTCTATTCATTCTCATCTATCTGATTCACATCCCATCTTATCACATCCCTTCTTAGAATGTAAGAGAATCCTTTTTTTTAATAAAGATTCTTTACACATCTATTTATGCATAATTTCAATTTTAAGGAGAATAACACTTTCGAAATAAAAATAAATCTTTTATGCATCTTTCTATGCATAAATTCAATTTTAATGAGAATAACTCTTTTAAAATAAAAATAAATTTCTTTATGCATCATTCTATGCATAAAATCGAAATTGATGAGAATAACTCTTTTGAAATAAAAATAAATTCTTTATGCACCTATTTATGCATAAAATCAAAATTGATGAGAATAACTCTTTTGAAATAAAAATAAATTTCTTTATGCACCTTTCTATGCATAAAATCAAATTTGATGAGAATAACTCTTTTGAAATAAAAATAAATTTCTTTATGCACCTTTCTATGCATAAAATCAAAATTGATGAGAATAACTCTTTTGAAATAAAAATAAATTCTTTATGCACCTATTTATGCATAAAATCAAAATTGATGAGAATAACTCTTTTGAAATAAAAATAAATTTCTTTATGCGTCTTCGTATGCATAAAATGAAAATTGATGAAAATAACTCTTTTGAAATAAAAATAAATTTCTTTATGCATCTTCCTATGCATAAAATGAAAATTGATGAAAATAACTCTTTTGAAATAAAAATAAATTTCTTTATGCATCATTCTATGCATAAAATCAAAATTACACTTTTAGAATACACAATTGGTGGGGATTACTCTTTTTGAATAATAAAAGATAAAACTTACTTCACCAATTTTTAGAAAATTTTACCATAACCTCCTTTGTATGTTTGACCATTTTTCAAATTTTCCTAACTTAAAATTACTTAAAAATTATCCCCAATTGGTTTTAAGCACTCTAAACTAATCAAATTTCACTCTTAAAAGAGAAACAATATGAAAAGTTTAATTCTAACAATTAGATTACTTATCTAGGATAAAGAAGGGCTGAATTTAAGAATGAGAGAGGGGGAAAGCCTGTCCAAGAAGGCATAGCATCAGATTTTTTTATCATTTTAAAGATAACAAAAATTAGAAAACCATTAAAAGAATAAAGAAAAAGTAAGATTTCTAACTTACATAAATTTTTGAGAGCTTTCCTTTGGCTTGATGGTTTGAGGAATCTACTCTTGTTTGCAACAAGAGTGGCCACCAATTCTTTAGAAGAGGGAAAGGTCAAAAACTATGAATTATTTAGAAATTCATAGTTCTTGGCTCTGGGGTGGAGCAGAGTAATAGTGTATAAAACACTATTAAGCTTCAACAAAGGGGGAGGCTTCTATTTGTAGGAAAAAGTGAGCTCCTAACCAAGCAAACTGATTCTAGAATTTTCCAGATCAGTTTGGTCAATTTTTGATCATTTTTAGGTCAGTTTAGCTTACTTTTTGGAACTAGACTTGAATTAGGAGAGAGGAGAGATGAAATATCTCAATGTTTGATGATTTAAAACTCCATTACACATGTGAAGTAGGTGCCTCATTCATGAGGGGGAAAATTCCCATTTTGAGGTGTCAAAATTCATGTTTTTAGAATTCCTTTGGTCCTTAGTCCACTCTTCATCATATGTGAGTATTTACTCATTTTTGGGGGGATTTTCTTTATTTCTTCAATTTATCTTCTCCACACATTTGGATGAATCTGATTAGCCCCTCAAAACCTCAATTTAAATTTTTTCAAAAATCAGGACCCCTAGGATGAGGCCTCTTGAACAGATTATACTTGATTTCTAATGCACCTTCTAAAAATCTTTTTGAACTTCTGTTTCGGGGAAACTTATTTTAATAAGAAGAGATATTTTTCCATCCAAAAATATCCAAAATCTGAATAACCTCTCTCTAGAACATTTTCTCTCTCTAGGCCAAAACAGGTAGAAACAAGATCTTTTATATTTCTGAAGAGGGATTTGATTACAGGGGAAGATGCTGGACATCTTGAGAGGCTGGGGAGGAATCTTACATTCTACCCCACTTAAAAAACGCGAGATGTCCTCATCTCGCAAAACTAGAGGAGAATTCTTTTCCTTAAGATCCAATTGATTCTGGGTTCCTTATAGTCTAGAGAACCCAACAGAATCCTGGGATGAAGATCCCTTATATAAAATTCATCATCAGATAATAATTCACTCAGATCGTAACATTCAATCCTTATCAGAATAATGGTCCATTAGGTCGAGATTTCTATATGAACAGTCCGCCGCCATGGAAATTTTCAATTTTACAGAGTTTTAATTTGACACCCCTTAACTTGATCCACTGGGTCAAGTGTTAACAACACAGGAATCTGCCAGCACAATCCACTAATCTCATAGTGATTTGCTGAAGTCATTAACGTCATTCCAGCTACGAACATTATCACAGGGACTCGTCCCATTCATCCTTATTGTGGTTTAGCTTAGTTATTACAATTCAGCCACTAGAATTCAGAAATCTTCATTTTTCAATCAAAATCCTAATCAACTCATCAGTTCTCAATCAGAATTTAAAATCACATCAACCACATTCGAATTCATCATCTAGATAGTATTAATGCTTACAATTTCAAGTCTTAGATTTACTCATATATACTGCCAATAAAGAGTTACAGTTATACCCTCGGTATATACGTGTAGTCACGGTCCTTGGAACTATAAGGTAAATACCATCATGTCTCGGCCTCAAGCAAGTCAAGGATTCCATACAATTGCGGTACTTCCATCTGAAGACCCAATTACCAATTTACGAGTTTCAGTTTGAATATTAATTTGTATGAATTTTATCACACAATTACAACCTTTTACTGCTTCTTCATAAATTTTTTATCATTTTTGGCTTCTCAGTTGATCCTCATTAGCCATTTGCTCTGATACTAGCTATAAGATCCCTGACCCCACTGCGCAACGAATTTGGGCGTGCTAGCAGCGGAAGTAGCACTTCTTGCGTGGGGTAAGGTCCCACACTCGGGGCCTCGCCCACCATGGATATCTAGACAAGAGACTAATCCATCGGTTCTTCCAAAATCGAATTCAGAAAAACTTCCCTTGCCCAGAAAGCACGGGCGATACCTCCAGGATAACTTTTCTCTAACGTAGTCAAAAGCCTTAACAAATTGAACTCATCTGACCGAACCCATAAGTCCCATAGTCAGATCAGGGAAAAAGACTGTACTTGGATCATACAGACCAGCGCTTTTTTCCTCATTGAGAGGCACAGCCGTTGATTCTTTTCCATAGAACAATTTTTTTTCCAAGATTTACCTCATCTATCGTACTATACAAAAATTGAGTCTCGATTGACGGATCCATCAGTCCAGCCTAACCCCATCCAGTCCCATGGGTTGGCCAACCACTGTAGTGATGGGATCCATCAGTCCAGCCTAACCCCATCCAGTCCCATGGGTTAGCTAACCACCCAACCACTGTAGTGATGGAATCCAATTAGGAATTTTGTTAGGTTTTGTCCCAGGTACCAGGGAAAAGAGTTCCCAGGCCCCCTAGCCGGATATTCATGCAAACATAAAACTAGTCACACCACTTACACACCCAATATGAACTTGCCTTTTTCACAAATTCAACAATCTTTAAAACAATCATTTAATGAAGCCATAGTGTTACTGATCATAATCCTCTAATTATCCAGTTGAATCCTAGTTTCCAATTCCTTCCTTCATCATCGGTGTACCTATTACATCATTGGTGGCAACCAGAACGCTCACCACCTGTTCACTCAGGGGCCTTTTCAATAGTTCCTAGCTCATAGTACCCGACAATATAATCACATAAAAATATCCAGATGGAATCTCCGTTGAAGATCAGCAAGATCAACCAACAGATCCATATAAAAGAGCCATGGACTCATCTGTTGAGGACCAGCAAGGTCAATCAACCAGATCCATACCCGAATTCAGAAAACAACTCTTACTCCTTGTTCTAATATCTTCCCCGACGTACTCATGGGTATCTTCGGTGACCCAGAGCCCGAGCACCGTATGGTCAGCACCCTCTAGGATCCTTCGTAGGTCACCTAGCGCTTCACTCATAGGCCGCTTCCTTGGTCCCTCATCCACTGTATCGGAAGCTCACCATTTAATGAAACCGAGGCTGGTCAAGACCTCGGTCAACCTTGCTATTCGAGACGTCCTCCGATGACTCTCCGTCAGCAATTGTAACTTTAACAGATAGGTCTCCACGACCTCATTCACAAGACGGTCAAAATGCTTCCCCAGCATTCTTGACACAAAACAGTCATTTAAAAACAGATTTCACAAACAAATACAGTTCCAACAATATTTCTATCTTTTCTTATTACTCCGCATCCTTTCACATTAGACCCCATCTTTTTTTCATCTTACCACAATTTTATTTACGTCATCGATCTCTATCACATCACATCATTCCTACATCAAATCACATCCAATCACATCATCCACACATCAATCCACATCATCCATACATCCATCCACATCAATCCACACGTCAATCCACATCATTCAAACATCCATGCACATCAATCCACATTATCCACACATCAATCCACCTCGTTTCATAAGCATTCCCATTCTCGTCTAATCACATCTTTTTCTATCTCATCACTTATTTCCTCATTTATCCTCATCAGATCTCACCCACTTGCATCTACCCATATATCTCATAACTTCGCATACATTAACATCTATCCAGTTTACATCGCATTTATCACATTCATTTCACATCACATCTCATTCATTCACATCCTGATTCACATGCTAGCACATTCATTCATGTCCTTATTGTTCATTCACATTCTGATTCACATCACATCACATCCATTCACATCCCTTATTATTCACATCCCTTATTATTCATTCACATCCCGATTCTCACATCACATCACATCCATTCACATCCCTTATCATTCATTCACATCCCTTATTATTCACATCCTGATTCACATCACATCACATCCATTCACATCCCTTATCATTCATTCACATCCTATATCATTCATTCACATCCCGATTCATATGCTATCACATTCATTCACATCCTATATCATTCATTCACATCCCGATTCATATGCTATCACATTCATTCACATCCTATATCATTCATTCACATCCTATATCATTCATATCTATCCAATTTACTTCACATCTCATCGCTTCAATTCTCGTTCATATCCATCACATTTACATCCACATATATTCTCACACATACATCCATATCCATACTTATCACATATACATCCACATCTATCCTTTCACATACATCCACATCCATACTTATCACATACACATCCACATCTATCCTTTCACATACATCCATATCCATTCTTTAACATACATTCACTTCTATTCTTCACATACATCCACATCCATACTTATCACATACACATCCACATCTATCCTTTCACATACATCCACATCCATATTTATCACATACACATCCACATCTATCCTTTCACACATACACTCATCCACATCCATTCTTTTACATATATCCACTTCTATTCTTCACATACATCCACATCCATACTTATCACATACACATCCACATCTATCCTTTCACATACATCCACATCCATTCTTTAACATACATCCACTTCTATTCTTCACATCCATACTTATCACATACACATCCACATCTATCCTTTCACATACACTCATCCACATCCATTCTTTAACATACATCCACTTCTATTCTTCACATACATCCACATCCATCCATCCATTCATTCCCATCTATCAGATTCACATTACTTCTCATCACATATATTCACCTCACATTCTCGTCACTCCTATTTTCATCACATCTATCCATCCATTTATTCTCATTTATTTGATTCATATCACATATCATCACATCTATCTACCTCTCATTCTCATTACTTCAATTTTCATCACATCTATTCTCTATTCATTCTTATCTATTTGATTCACATCCCATCTCATCACATCCCTTCTTAGAATGCAAGAGAATCCTTTTTTTTATAAAGATTCTTTACACATCTATTTATGCATAATTTTAATTTTAAGGAGAATAACACTTTCGTAATAAAAATAAATCTTTTATGCATCTTTCTATGCATAAATTCAATTTTAATGAGAATAACTCTTTTGAAATAAAAATAAATTTCTTTATGTATCATTCTATGCATAAAATCAAAATTGATGAGAATAACTCTTTTGAAATAAAAATAAATTCTTTATGCACCTATTTATGCATAAAATCAAAATTGATGAGAATAACTCTTTTGAAATAAAAATAAATTTCTTTATGCACCTTTCTATACATAAAATCAAATTTGATGAGAATAACTCTTTTGAAATAAAAATAAATTTCTTTATGCACCTTTCTATGCATAGAATCAAAATTGATGAGAATAACTCTTTTGAAATAAAAATAAATTCTTTATGCACCTATTTATGCATAAAATCAAAATTGATGAGAATAACTCTTTTGAAATAAAAATAAATTTCTTTATGCGTCTTCGTATGTATAAAATAAAAATTGATGAAAATAACTCTTTTGAAATAAAAATAAATTTCTTTATGCATCTTCCTATGCATAAAATGAAAATTGATGAAAATAACTCTTTTGAAATAAAAATAAATTTCTTTATGCATCATTCTATGCATAAAATCAAAATTACACTTTTAGAATACACAATTGGTGGGGATTACTCTTTTTGAATAATAAAAGATAAAACTTACTTCACCAATTTTTAGAAAATTTCGCCATAACCTCCTTTGTATGGCTGACCATTTTTTAAATTTTCCTAACTTAAAATTACTATCCCCAATTGGTTTTAAGCACTCTAAACTAATCAAATTTCACTCTTAAAAGAGAAATAATATGAAAAGTTTAATTCTAACAATTAGATTACTTATCTAGGATAAAGAAGGGCTGAATTTAAGAATGAGAGAGGGGGAAAGCCTGTCCAAGAAGGCATAGCATCAGATTTTTTTATCATTTTAAAGATAACAAAAATTAGAAAACCATTAAAAGAATAAAGAAAAAGTAAGATTTCTAACTTACATAAATTTTTGAGAGCTTTCCTTTGGCTTGATGGTTTGAGGAATCTACTCTTGTTTGCAACAAGAGTGGCCACCAATTCTTTAGAAGAGGGAAAGGTCAAAAACTATGAATTATTTAGAAATTCATAGTTCTTGGCTCTGGGGTGGAGCAGAGTAATAGTGTATAAAACACTATTAAGCTTCAACAAAGGGGGAGGCTTCTATTTGTAGGAAAAAGTGAGCTCCTAACCAAGCAAACTGATTCTAGAATTTTCCAGATCAGTTTGGTCAATTTTTGATCATTTTTAGGTCAGTTTAGCTTACTTTTTGGAACTAGACTTGAATTAGGAGAGAGGAGAGATGAAATATCTCAATTTTTGATGATTTAAAACTCCATTACACATGTGAAGTAGGTGCCTCATTCATGAGGGGGGAAATTCCCATTTTGAGGTGTCAAAATTCATGTTTTTAGAATTCCTTTGGTCCTTAGTCCACTCTTCATCATATGTGAGTATTTACTCATTTTTGGGGGGATTTTCTTTATTTCTTCAATTTATATTCTCCACACATTTGGATGAATCTGATTAGCCCCTCAAAACCTCAATTTAAATTTTTTCAAAAATCAGGACCCCTAGGATGAGGCCTCTTGAACAGATTATACTTGATTTCTAATGCACCTTCTGAAAATCTTTTTGAACTTCTGTTTTGGGGGAACTTATTTTAATAAGAAGAGATATTTTTCCATCCAAAAATATCCAAAATTTGAATCATCTCTCTCTAGAATATTTTCTCTCTCTAAGCTAAAACAGGTAGAAACAAGATCTTTTATATTTCTGAAGAGGGATTTGATTACAGGGGAAGATGCTGGACATCTTGAGAGGCTGGGGAGGAATCGTACATTCTATCCCACTTAAAAAACGCGAGATGTCCTCATCTCGCAAAACTAGAGGAGAGTTCTTTTCCTTCAGATCCAACTGATTCTGGGTTTCTTATAGTCTGGAGAACCCAACAGAATCTTGGGATAAAGATCCCTTATATAAAACTCATCATCATGAGATAATAATTCACTCAGATTGTAACATTCAATCCTTATCACAATAATGGTCCATTAAATCAAGATTTTGTATCTGAACAGTCCACCGCCATGGAAATTTTTTATTTTACAGAGTTTTAATTTGACACCCCTTAACTTGATCCATTGGGTCAAGTGTTAACAACAGCAATCTGCCAGCACAATCCAAGCATCAAACAAATTTATCCTTCATGTAGGCTTAAGTTGCCAAGCTTATGTCTTAGAGAACTTCGTTCTTGTGCGATGATTATGGAACTTCTATTTGTCTTCTCAAATTAAACTATATATGTTTTGAATCATCACTTGAAATGATGTCATGTGTGCTAGGATCAATGTGTTTGGATATGTTCCCAACACATTTAGAGAATATTTTTCAGATTAGGTAACTTGGGGAATCAAACCTTACTACGCTTACTGCTTAGTTTGATAAAGAAGACATTAGACAAAATTTGAACTTAAAAAGGGCCTCTAAGAAATGCCATGTCAACTTTTTCTTAAAAAAATGGGCTGATGGTTAAACTTTTGTAAATGAAATCAAATTTTTTGGAGATTGTAGATTAGGAATCTACTCTTCAAGATCTTTCCAATGATATATAGCATTATGGGTGATTTTTCATATTCAAGAAGTTTGCAAATTGGTGAGGACATGGCATGTTACCTCTTCAAGATCTTTCCAATGATATATAGCATGCTGGGAAATTTTCCATATTCAAGAAGTTCCCAAATTGGTGATGCCATGGCATGTTACCAAGAAGTTCCCAAATTAGTAATGACATGGCATGTAACAGCCATGTCATCACCAATTTAGGAATTTCTTGAATATGCAGAATTGTCTAGCATGCTATATCATTGGAAAGATCTCGAAGAATAGATTCCTAATCTACAATCTCCAAAATTTTTTGACTTGATTTGTAAAAAATTAACATCAACCCTTTTTTTAAAGAAAAAATTGACATGGCATTTCTTAGAGGATCCTTTTTTAGTCTAAATTTTACCTAATGTAAGAAATGGATTGAAGTAGAGTTGCGAAAGATAGTTGATACAAGAGGATTAGATTCTAATTCAAATACTTGCACAGCTTGTTTTTAAGGTGATTTCTCCAATAACTTGTATTTTTTAATTAGAGATTACATTTGTTATCCATTTGTTTTCATTCTGATTCGAATATGCTAAGGCTAGAACAAAAACTGGATGAAAGAACAAAGGGCATGGATGATGAGGCCAGACAAAAGATCATATGAGAGTTAGAGGTGCTATATAGAGGAAAAGCATGAAAGTACGCGAGGCTTGCAAACTCTCACATTGGTGAGTGTTATTGGCATGCTTTGCTCTCTTGCCATGGCATGAGCTAATCAAACATGCCACATAGGAGAAATTGAACATAATTAGTGTTGGTCTCCTTAAAGATAAAGATAAGGCCTTTCTTGTGGGGATGTACTCGCGAGATAATTCCCAATCTCTTATATGCACCTTGGAGTACTTACCTAATGACAAAAGGAAGATAAGAGATTGGCTACACATGTTGGCTTCAAATCTCTCAATTGGGTGTTAGATTATAGGTAATGCAGATCAAGTGATGTTCCTAATGATAATTTGTACACATAGTATGTCATGACCAATCAAAGAAAGTACTTTAGAAAGGCTTTCAAGACTTATCAACAAGGAAGCATAAGATTCAACAATGACATTGAGCATTAGCTCGGTCTTCACAAGTCTACACAATGTGTTGTTTATAAGTTACCTTCTCTTTATTTGCTTCTTAACTTATTAAATATATCATTACAGAATCATTTCAAAATTAGCTTATGTAATAAGCATGTGGCTTAAAAAGCTTCTGAGCATGGGTTCACGTGAGAGTGTGCCTGTTGGGGTTCAACAACACAGAAGAAAGTGTAAACAGACACAATTGCTCAATAAAAGACATGTTGATTAGGCCAAAGCAGAAAACTCAGACATGGCAGAAATGCAATGCACAGACAGACGTCTGATAGACTAGGTCACACAAGAGATAGGAAAAGAACTCAAAATTCTGCTTGATTCACCCACATATTACATTGCTTTCCTTCTTTTCTACCTTGCCCAAAGACGTTATTCTTTCCAAAACGTTCTTCTTAAACAACCGTTACCTATCTTAACTTCCAAGATCCCAAGAAAGTTATCAGATGTTCCTACCACTAGAATATATGTCTGACTTACTAAATATCTGACTGCTTACAAATCCGACTTACTACATTCCGACTTCTTACATATCCGACTTACTACATTCCGACTTAAGGGAACTATGCCTTCAACAGTGCCTCCTCTTGTAGCCATATGGGCTTTTAATGACATTATGATGTTATGCCTCATTGAAAAAAGGCATTCCCCTCTCTTCTTTAGTAAATCCAACCATTCTTTATCCTAGATGAATGATTAATGGATAAAATCAAGTTTTTCATAATGTTTCTCTTTGATAAGTAGAAAATGTTTACATTAGAATGATTTAAATACTCTTGGTGAACTTCTAATTAATTTTAGAGAGTAAAAATTGAAAAATGGTCAGCCATACAAAGGAGGTTATGGCGAAATTTTTCAAAAATTTGGAAATAGTATTATTTTTTATTATTCTAAAAGAGTAATCCTTATGGTTTCTATATTCTAAAGTGTCATTTTCATACATAGAAGATGCATTTTGATTATTTGTATAAAAGAAATTTATTTTTATTATAAAAGTGTTACTTTTATCATTATTGATTTTTATGCATAAGAGGATGCATAAAAGAAATTTATTTTTATTATAAAAGTGTTACTTTTATCATTATTGATTTTCAAGCATAAAAGTATGCATAAAAGATTATTATTTTTATTATAAAAGTGTTACTTTTATCATTATTGATTTTCAAGCATAAAAGTATGCATAAAAGATTATTATTTTTATTATAAAAGTGTTACTTTTATCATTATTGATTTTTATGCATAAGAGGATGCATAAAAGAAATTTATTTTCATTATAAAAGGTTTACTTTTAAGATTTATTGATTTTTATGCATAAGAGGATGCATAAAAGAAATTTATTTTTATTATAAAAGTGTTACTTTTATCATTATTGATTTGTATGCATAAACATATGCATAAAAGATATTTTTTATATTAAAAGTGTGATTTTCATCATAAATGATTTTTATGCATAAATAGATGCATAAAAGAAATTCTTTTATATTAAACGAGTGATTTTCATCATAAATGATTTGTATGCATAAACATATGCATAAAAGATATTTTTATATTAAAAGTGTGATTTTCATCATAATGGAGTTTATGCATAAATTAGATGCATAAGAGAAATTCTTTAAAAGTGTAATTCCTACTAAATTGGATTTATGCATGGAAAGATGCATAAAGAATTTATTTTAATCCAAAAGTGTTATTCTCATCAATTTTGATTTAATGCATAAATAGATGTATAAAGAATTTTATTTTTAATTCAAAAGAGTTATTCTTATCAATATTGATTTTATGCATAGAAAGATGCATAAAAGATTTATTTTTATTTTGAAAGTATTATTTCCATTGAAATTTAATTTATGCATAGTTAGATGCATAAAAGATTTATTTTTATTTTGAAAGTGTTATTCTCATTAAAATGAAATTTATGCATAGTTAGATGCATAAAAGATTTATTTTTATTTTGAAAGTGTTATTCTCATTAAAATGGAATTTATGCATAGTAAAATGTATAAAAGGTTGAGCATCGTATGGTCAGCACCCTCCTCTAGGCTCCTTCGTACGTCACCTAGTGCTTCACTCATAGGCTGCTTCCTTGGTTCCTCGTCCACCGTCCGGAAGCTCACCATTTTAATTGAACTGAGGTTGGTCAAGACCTCGGTCGACCTTGCCACGTGAGACGTTCTTCATTGACTCTTCGTCAGCTGTTGCAACCTTTTCACTTAGGTCCTCTCACGACCTTAATCGACAAGATAGTCAAAATGCTTCCCCAGCATTCTTGACATAAAATAGTCTTTTAAAAATAGATTTCATATACAAATACAATTTCCAATGAACTCCCATCTTTCCACATCGTTCCACGTCATTTCTCATTATTCCACATTCTTCTACATTAATTCACATCGCATCATTCCTCATCCATTCATATCTATTCACATCATCCCACATCCATTCGCATCATTCCATATTCATCCCACACCCGCATCATTCCATATTCAATCACATCCATTCACATTGTCCTACATCCATTTACATCATTCCACATTCATTCACATCCACTCACATCCATTCACATCCATTCACATCCACTCACATCTATTCCCATCTATTCCCATCCATTCCCATCTATTCCCATCCATTCACATCCATTCACATCCATTCAGATCCATTCAGATCATAACACATCCATTCAGATCCATTCACATCCATTCAGATCATAACACATCCATTCAGATCCATTCAGATCATAACACATCCATTCAGATCATAACACATCCATTCACATCATAACACATCCATTCACATCCATTCACATCTATTCCCATCCATTCACATCCATTCACATCCATTCATATCTATTCACATCCATTCACATCTATTCACATCCATTCACATCTATTCACATCCATTCACATCCATTCATATCTATTCACATCTATCCAGATCATAACACATCTATCCAGATCATAACACATCCATTCCCATCCATTCACATCCATTCACATCCATTCCCATCCATTCACATCCATCATCCATTCACATCTATCCAGATCCACATCACATCACATCCATTTACGTCCATCCAACTTAGGTTGAAAATACAATTACTCTACTCTCGAATACTGATAGAACTTTTTCTAAGTTTCTGTCAATTGCTTGACTTAGTTAAAGGTAACTTTTTCTCGATTCTGTTAAATCTAAGTATCAGAGTGTTGTTGAAGGCTTAAAAAGCAAAAATGAATTTTATCAGAACTTTAAAATAAAAACTTAAAAAGAGCATTTACGTATTGTGTTTTCATTCCTTAAGCTTCGATGAATTGGATTCTATAGATGGACGTCCCATATTTAAATCTAAATTTCCATTGAATCTAAATTTTCATTCACTTTTAGGATCCTTGATCCTCTCAGGGATTCCAGATTCCTTTTCCAGGGAAACTAGGAATAAATCAGTTATACGTTCATTCAACTAAGCGTGTTTTTGGTTTTTTTCTGGGAAGTCCTTTTCCCATTTAGAAAGTACTCCAAGATTCTATTTTTTGAGAATCTAGACATGTACGTCAATTTCCAAAAGCTCAATGTATTCAATTTCCTTTTTCTGAATCAGAATTATCCAAGTTTTCTCAATGAATATTTTCGCATTCTTTCTCAAATTTCTCAAAATAAGATATACTCAATATTCTTCTTTTTGAATAAAAGATTCATGGGATTTACAAAATCAATTCTACCCATATTTCTTAAGAAAATGATAATACTCAGAATTCCACTTTTGATAAATACTCATATTTTGAATTATGCCAAAAATTCCTCTTTTAACATTTAATTGTTTGTATCTAGAATATTGTAAAGAAGTCCTCTTTTTACATCTAGGTTTTTATGCATGTAAAAACAAATATAACCAAAATTCCTCTTTTCTCTTAATTAAATAATTATGCATAAATTCTATAAAAGTATTTTCCATAAAAATGACAAAAATCATTCTTTTAGCATAAGAATATCTATATCTAAAATATGATAGGAATTCCTCTTTTTGCATTATTTAAAATTATGCATAAAAATAAGAATTATCTCTTTTCTGGGAAATTTTGCCAGAGCTTCGCTGCAATTACTGGAAATGTTTAATTTTCTAAATTGAATTGAAAACTTGTAATGCAAATATGATAGAAACTCCTCTTTTAAACTAAAATTGAATTATGTATACCTAGCATAATTATAACCATAATTATAAGCATAATTATGATTAATTCTCTAGATTAAACTAAAATAACCATTCTTCTTTCTAAAAAGGTTAGCATAACTCTTTTCCAATTTAGGATGAGTTAATATGATTTTTCCATATCATAAACAAGTTTAAAAGAATTAATCATCCTTTTTCCTAGATTAAAAATCATGAAAATAACTAATCTCTTTCTCTAGCTTGTCAAGCTTAGGGTTTGGCTTAAGATAAAGAGATTATGAATAAGAATCATCCTTCTACCAAGGATCTAGCCATAAGAATGACTAATCTTTTCAAAAGAGAGATTTTCTTAAAGAAAACATTAAGATTAAGCATAAAAATTAACATTAATCTAAATAGACATTATGAATCTTTGGAAAGCTTGATTTGAAGAAAAAGACATTGCTTAGAAAGCTTCTCAAGCTTTAGAGGGGTTGAGAAGAAGAAAATCATTGAGAGAATTGAAAAAAAAACCATGAAAATAGGGTTTACCTTTGATTTGGGCTTGATTCTTCGGCTAGAAGTGAAGCCCCCAAGCAAGTCCTTGGCCACCAAGAGAGGGAGGGTATTCTCCAAGAGAGGATGGAGAATAGAGAAGCTCCAAAGCGCTCAAGAGAGGAGGCAATTTAGATGGATAATAGAATTACTCTAAAATGAAGATAATATTGGCATGTAAATACCCAAAGATGAAAATACAAAGGAATGAGGGTCTATTTATAGGTGAGGGAGGCCACTAACCAAGTCCAACTAGGTTCTAGAGCCTTCCAGCTTCAATTTGACCCAATTTGAACAAGATTTGGATAAGTTTGGCACCCTTTTTGATCCAGTTTGCACTAGGAGAGAGGAGAGATGAAATATCTTGATTTCTTTGAATTAAAAAAGCCAAGTAATGATGATGACAAAGACGCCTACCTCAAGTGGCTTTCCCTCCTTTTTTTGAGGTGTCAAAATTGCATTATTTTACCAAAATATCTCATTTTTTAAACTAATATACCTTAATTTTTAACTAATAAACCCTGTACTCAGTCAACTCTTCATCTTCTCTGAGCATTTACTCATTTTTGGGCTATTTTCTTTTATTCATTGTATTTTTCTCATCCTAACACTTGGATTAATCCTATTGGTCCTCTAGAACCTTATTTGGACCTTAATCCAAAAATTTCTAAAAATGTGGACCCTTAGGCTAAGGTCCCATACACATATTCAATTAATTCCTAATGCACATTGGAAAGTTCATTTTGAACTTCTGTTTCAAGGGAATTCATCTTAGACATTAAGAGAAATTTTGCATCCAAAAATATCTCAAATTTGAATTATCTCTCTCTAGACATTTTCTCTCTCTAGGCCAAAACAAGATAAAACAAGATCTTTTTCCATTTCTAAGGGGGCAATGTTTACAAGAGATAGAAGGGGAGGTTCTTGCACCTTTACATCTCAAAAGTTGGAGGAATCTTACACTCCCTAGCCAAACTCTTCCCATTTTTTCTTCCAAATTTTCACACCCTCCTACCCACTTGCCACCCTACCCACCCATCACTCCCGAGCACTATGACTCCTTCAAGGCTGTTTCTCACACTCCCTAGAAGAAGAGATGGCACACAAGCCACTGATTCGAGAATTATGGCAAGCACCCTACCCAGCTCTCCCATCTAGGCGAGGCATTGATGAAGCGGGTTGATGGCCACGCTACCCACACCCTTATGAAGTACACTCATAAAGTGGAGCACAAGTTGCTCTACTACACAAAGCCCTGCTACCGTGCCATCACCAAGCCAGCAGTTGTCACCCACTTGGAGCAAATTAAGCTTGGTGGTTTGCCCACCATGTAGCCCTAGGGGACCCGACCTCCTCAACTGTCTCTATTTCATCGAGACTTACAATGCCAGCCACGCTACAAGGCAGGCGTTGGATTTAGAAGCGTTCCCCTTAGAGTGCATCTTAGTCTCGACTTGGTCCAAGACACGCTCTAACTCCCTAGACTCGAGCAACCCTACGTGCACCATAGCCACATCATGTGCCATGTGTGCAATACCTTCCAAGGCCCTACGACCAAAAACGGTGTGGAATGGCACAACATCACACATCAAGAGTTGGTGATGCCCGCCCGAGCTCTCTCGTTCCTCCTCACCACGTGTTAGGCAAACCATTTCAATAGGTGTAATCTCTCCACCCTTGCCTGCATCCATCAGGGTGTGCCACGTGAATTGGGCTATACCTACACAAAGAACTCCACACCGTCTATTCCAACCCATAGGGCAAGCTGGCTGCTTCCTCCCTCCTCACCAAGGCATATAGCATGCAGCCAACTAGGATGAGCTACACCAACCTGTCTATCTATAGGGAAGCACAACTATCCCTCCCCCCATCCCTGAGCCACAGCCTTCCCCTATCATGCTGATGTGTCGGGGGAGACCTACCTCTATAGCTTGTCCTCAATTATCTCTATTTCATCAAGACTTACAATGCCAGTCAGGCTATAGGGCAGGTGTTGGATTTAGAAGAAGGTGCTCCCCTTACAGTGCATCTTAGTCTCCACTTGGTTAGGACACGCTCCAACTCCCCAAACTTGAGCAGCCCTACATGCACCACAGCCACATCATGCACCATGTGTGCAATACCTTCCAAGGCCCTATAACCAAAGACAGTGTGGAATGGCACAACATCACACGTCAAGAGTTGGTGATGCCCGCCCGAGATAGGTGTAACCTCTCCACCCTTGCTCGCATCCATCAAGGTGTGCCAAGTGAACTAAGCTATACCTGCACAAAGAACTCCACACCATCTATTCCAACCCATAGGGCAAGCTGGCTACTTCCTCCCTCCTCACCAAGGTCTTATACCATGCAGCCAACTGGGATGAGCTACCCTGACCTGTCTATCTACAAGGAAGCATTACTATCCCTCCCCCCATCCCTGAGCCACAACCTTCCCTATCATGCTGATGTGTCGAGGGAGACCTACCTCTATAGCTCATCTGAACACACCACCATGAGGAGGATACTACCACCTACTAGCACCACAACACCAACAAAACACCAAATCAAAGTCGGAATCCACTCAGCTAATGTCGTCTGTCCTCCAACTGGCATAGTCGGACACCTCAACACCTTCTAAACCCCTCAAACTGATACAGCTGACTCCTCTAGTTGTCCTCCCAAGTCCGTCCTAACCTCTAATAGATCTTATATTCACTCCTAACTCTTCAGCTAACCAAAAACACTTACACTCAACTGATCAACTTTTGACTGTAAACTAAATCGGATAGTTGCCTATTGGCCCCAGTTAGAAATATGTCCACCAAGCTCCAAAAAGATCCTCCAGTATCATCAAAATTCAAATACTTGCTTCAGAACTTCACTGAATGCATTAGCTCTCCCCTGTTGACTTCTTTGCTGACTGAATTTCAAACTATCTACCTCAGCTAACTTAGCTGACTCATCCTTGAGTTAGATCTCAACACCCCAGTGTCCACTGACACCTCTAATCCCTTAAAAACCTCAAATCCCACCAAGACTCAACTCCACACACCTAAAGCTGACAACAACTTGACACCTTTTTGACCTGAGACAACCCTCAATTTTGACACAGACCACCATCCAACCCACAACCTATGAAACTAACTTCCGACTATGCTCAAATTGTCAGACCAGACTCCATAGGTGTCAAGCAAGAAAAAATATACTCTTCACAACATGAACTGACTAATCCAGACACACAACTGTCACCAGCTGACTCAGTCAGCTGATACTGCTGACTCCAAATTAAAGCTTTCTGATATAGACCTAATTCAACAAACCTCAAATCTTCATTCATACATGAATTTTCTCAACAATCTCAAATCAACCAACGTATACTAGAACCAACATACACCAGAGCATAAACAACTCATCAATCAAAACCATAGGGAACTTTCTGCATATAGATGATAATTGAGTTTGTCTTAACAACCCTGAGACATGGGGTTCACATAGTAAAGAGGAAGCACAAAGGAAACAAAGGGATCCACCACAAGATGATCCCAACAAAGATCTTCAAACTTGTATCTTCAATCCTCAGGTACCAGCAACAACCAATGAACACCGTATCCACACTTTGGAGGTCTCCATCTTCAACTCAACCCAATTCCCACATTGCCTTCTTCCCAAACAAAACAAACAACCGAGTAAGCTTCCATAGAGTTTCTACACAACAAGACCCCTTGGCTCTCTCATAATCCTTCACCTCTATCCTCTTCCCCGCAACTATGCGCTTACCTCCTAGCTCTCGAGCATCTTCTCTTCTCCTGCTCCCGCACATGCAAGATCTCTTTCTTCATTTAGCTGGGGGGCTGACACAGCTAGTTCTATTTAGAAGGTGGCCATGCAAACGCCACTATTTTCCTAAGGTTCTAAGCATAACCGACGTCTTTATTTTAGTTTTGAGGTTTGGGGTAGGCACATCTATTGGGCTCAAAGGTTTGGGCACAAAAAAACCTATCAACGCCCCCCTCTAAGTGCCACCATTGTGACATTCAGGAGAAAGAGGCACATCATAAAGCGATCAAAGAAGAAGAGGCACATCATAAAGCGATCAAAGAAGAAGAGCTTTGCTGGACTTCACAGTTCCTAAAAGAGACCCTCCTTCACTCCACACCCAGTACCCCAAGTGGCCAACCCTTCCCCTCACCCACCCTGAAAAAGGCATGTCTGCCTCACCCTCCACCTCATAGCACCACCCCACCATGGACACCTTCCCACGGCTAGTTCTATTCACAACAAGCCTTCTCTAAAGGAATCCAATCATCCCACGACGCTCTCTCAGAGTTTGCTGAAGGTTTCTCCAACCTCGTGAGGGGGCTCCTTACCTTCAGAGTGACTACATGCGTAGCACGGCAGCATGAGTAGGTCACAGCCTATAGTAGTCAGCCATGCTCCTGGGGCCAAAGCTGATTTGATCCAAAGCCAGCAGGATCTCCATGTGGCCCTCTTGGCCAACACCCAACTTTAAGCCTCCTTGGAGGACCAGGAGCGTAACCTTGCTGAAGCTTTGCATGCCATCACCCAACTATAGGCGCAGCTCCACATAGCTCACGAGGACACTTGGGCAGCCCATGATGCCTACTCCCTCACCAAGAAGGAAGCCCATGATATGCACCAACCAAATGGCCCAAACCGCCCATGATGGCCGCAACCAAATCCTTGCATCCTTCAAAGCATACAAGAATTTCATGGAGCAAACTAAAGGATGCGTAGCTATAGGGTTTAATGGACATTCTAGGGGAAGACATCCATTACCATAAAACGTAAAGTTGATGCTTTAATGGATGCTGCCACCGAGCCGCCTACCCTCTTCCTCCCACCCCAAAACCCCGCCCAGCTCCTGGAGCTCCACTTCCGAGAACTCCAACTCAACCTCCTCTAGCACGACCCTCTCATTGCCTTTACGCTCTCCTACCTAATCACCAAAATCTCTCCCTCCTCCATTAATCTCCTCGTCACCCTCTTCTTCTAAACCCAACTTTCCTTCAACAACCCCACCATCGTCTTCACCCTTCCCATTCATCCTTGCACTGTAAACCTCTCCAATTGCGCCAACCTCCTACGGTATGAACATGCCACTGATGCCTCCATTGGCCTTACAGTTCCCATTGGCCTCTGTATGTACCCCTACGCCTCTTTCAAATCCATTTTTGCCCTCGCCTACCTGGACCGACATGGCTGGACAATGGTTTACCTCACTTATATGGCCCTCCACCTGTCGCCCCCCATGACCTCGAACCCTACTCTCTAGATGGCCTCCTTGTGCTCTACACTTGAATTTACCACCAACTAGAGGTCATCATTTGCTGCCATTGCCATCCTCCAATTTGACGACTCCCACGTCGCCTTTCTCCCAGGACTTCACTTTCGACGAGGAGCACACCAAGACAAAGCCTTATTGTTCTCCAAATGCCCAGCCGCCGCCGCCCCTAAGGGAGATCCTACCCACCAATGAGAGCGACAATGATGGCAATGATCCCCCCACCAGCGGGGCGACCCCCTGCCCCCAACCTCACCCCCAAAGCAACCTCTTCATGGCCCCCCACTCCCACCCCCACACATGCTCCACCTCTTAATCGCCACCCAACCCACCCCCCACTGGTTCCCATGAATACTCTCTTGAACCCCCCACCCTACATGCGAAAATCCTCTCAGGCACTAACTTCCCCCCTCCAACCTCCTCCCCTTTTTCCCTCACCACATAACACACCTCCTCGTGTTCCCTCATCACCCCCCTTCACCAACACCACCAACACCACCTTCCTCCCTCTATCTGGGATTGGGCCTACCACTGCTCCCCAAGGACCACCCTTGTTCATCGACGTGTCCACCTACACTCCTAGTTGCCTCACTCAACACCACCCCCTCTACCTCAAAAACTCCGCCTCTGGAACCCCAACCATCTGACTTACCTTCCCCCACCCCTTGGAAGAAGGCAAGATCCCTCCCCGACCCCCACAAAAGCAAGATGAGGTGGATCCTCCCTTTAATCCCCTCAATTGGCACGATCCTCTGGATCACACAGAGTTCGAGCAAGTCATCCGCATCTTGCTGGGTTGATAGCTCTAACAAGCACCATTAATGAAGACTGATTGCATGGACATTCATGTCCTCTGGCTCTATATCAATGCCAAGCAGGATGCCTAGAAATGATAGCACCCGCATCGACAACGAGGCAGCTACATCCGGCCCCCAACTCTGACGCTTGACCCCTCACGTTTAATCTTATGGGCAAGCAGTCGGTTTGGCAGCGCTCCTTCCTCCTTAAGCCGCACATCTGGGCCGAATGCTGGAAAGCCCCTGCCATCTCTACATCAACCCCACCTATCTTCCCAGCCATCATCGATGGGCCTGGGACCTGTTTCGCACTGAACAGAAGTAGAACCCAAAGCTCCAATTCAACTTTCCTCGGTTTATCCCCCTACATCCTAAAGCCCATGCAATGAAGAAAGCATACTTACCAAATGCATGCCTTCACGGTCAAGTATGATCAGGTGCCCAATCCCACCACCTTCTGCTTTTTCAACCTCATCATCACTCTCTTGGCAGAATTCCCCACATGGCACCACTATCATGAAGGAGGCAAAGGCCTCGCCTTCGACATCAACAAAGGCCCTACACTTAAGTAACTCTTTGGCTACTACGAACGCATGCAGTGGATGCCCGCCAGCCTCCAAGCCTTTGAAGATATGATGGAGACCACCTTCTAGACAAGCTATAAATCTTTCCATCGACCCCCCGCCGCACCCCAAATCATGGTACGACTTTGTCCACACCTACTCTCTCTACTACCGCCACTAAGCTTCCTTGCCAATTCTAAGGATGGACCTGAATTAGGGAGGGGGGTATGTTAACCCCAACGGTTAACATTACTTAAAAGAGTGTTTACGCTTCATGTAATTCATTTTTATGCAAAACCACACTAAGAGCTTCATGTAAAAAGATATGGGATGACTAAGCTTACGACATGTGTAACATTGGCCATGAGTAAGCCTAGGTGTACATAGAGCTAGACAACTAATTTTGGGCCCTCAATTGTTAAATGGGTGGCCGGCCATTGTAAAAAAAGAGCTCATGTATATAAATGACTTATGAAATATGGAAATAATAGTACAATCCCATTATCACAATTGTGTCTTCTTCTTCTTCTCTCTTGCTCTCTTGCGGGTATGGCGGCGAGCTTGTGTGTTGATGCATGCTTGCTTGCTTGATTGTATGTGTGCGCTTGTAGGCGATGCATGCATGCATGCTTGCTTGCTTGATTGCTTGATTGTATGTGTGCGCTTGTAGGCGATGCATGCATGCTTGCTTGCTTGCTTGATTGTATGTGTGCGCTTGTAGGCGATGCTTCCTTTCTTCCCTCTTCTTTTTCTTGCTCTCTCTCTCTCTTTCTCTTTCCTCACACTTGAACACATCAAGGCATTGAGATAGGAGTTGAGCTCTCCATAGTTCCTTCTCTCATTGCTCCCTACCTAGCTCAAGGAAAGCTCCCCTTGAGTGACACAAAGTGGTGGTGGATTCAGACTCTAGCAGCTTCACATCAAGGAGTTAACCCATTTAAGGTTGGTTAAGTGCATGTTCCTGAACCAACCCTCGCATCTTCTCTCTTCTTCCTCTCTCATGCAAGGAGAATGCTCATTTAGGTGAACAAAAGTTGAATATAGAGCAACATTCATTGTGACAATTTAATGTGTATGGTTGAGAGGATTGATGGAGGATCTATGTGTCTTAAACAGACACACTCCAATTCTCATTGCTAGTCAAAGTGCAATGGTAGTAGCTAAGAATGTTGTCTTTCATACTTAGACCAAGCACATTGAAGTGCACTACCACCATGTCAGAGAGAGATTCCTTGGCAGATGAGATTAATATGATATATTGTAGTACACATGATAATGTGGCATATCTTTTCACTAAAGTCTTATCACGTGAAAAGTTTGCGGCCTTCCATAAACTTTTGGACCTTATCCCTTTCAAAGACTAATCTGAAATCTTTGCAAACCTCACATTTATACTTGAAAGGGATTTGTTAGATATTTATGGTGTTGAGATATCGAGCTCATCTAGTGAGACGATGTGGACACTGATGACCCGCCTGTGGGATAGGCCCCACACTTACACCACTGGCATGGTTGGTGAGATCATGGGTGATATGCGACCAGTGGGATGACAAGCTGTGTGACAACCATTCTAAAGACTGGCATAGTTATAGCGCCAGCTCATTTAGTTGGGTTCACTCTATAGAGAACCCTAGTATGTATTTGGTTGAGTACCTTTTCATATTGTGTGTACTCTTATCTTTGTATATGGTGTGTTGAGTGTTGTGTGAAGAAGAAGAAGATTTTCAGCCTCTCACCTTGTGTGTTCTCTTTTAGGGTTTTGTGAGTGTGTGTGCGCTTGCAAGAGCTCAAGCTCTCTTCTCCCCTGCATCTTTTTATGGTATCAAGGGCTGAGCTGCAAGCAAGAGAAGCACAGCAAGTAATACGAGGGTAAGAGCTTCATCTACTCTTCCCTATTTGTGTTGGCGACTAACCCTTATCGTCGAGAGCTCTACGGGAGGCACCAGCAAACAATCTCTAATTGAGGAGCTTTCTTCGCGGAAGTAAAGCTATAGGGCAACTATCTTGTCCTAATCTCTAATTGAGGAGCTTTCTTCGCGGAAGTAAAGCTATAGGGCAACTATCTTGTCCTATTGGACAGCAATTTTTCATGTCGAAAACGCGTTTCGGGCGTGTTAGGACCTCCGTTTTTCGAAAAGCAGGCAATTTCGAGCACTGCGGGTAAGTCATCGATTCTATGCAGAACTCTGTTTTAAGAACTGCAAGAAGACAGATTGGTTGTGCAGACATTGTGTGTGGTGCAAGGAGGTCAAACAGTTTCCATTGGGTGTATGTATGCACATTGAGGTCACTAGTTGTGACATTTGAGTGTAGTACAGTACCGCTGTAGAAAATACACTCAAATGTCATTGGTTGTGACATTTGAGTGTAGTACAATACCACTGTAGAAAATACAGCAGTTTGTGCAGGACAAACCAGAGTGCTGTTTTTAGTAAATTTGTGTCTGGCAAGATGTCAAATGATGGCATAAACCTGATTGTTGCTGAGAAGCTTGACAAGAACAACTTCCATGCTTGGAGGTTCAGGCTGACAAATTTCCTGATGGGAAAAGGTTACTGGGAATACATAGAAGGTGAGCATGAAGAGGCACCGGAGATACTAGAGATCAATCCGATTGCTGCAGATGTGAAAGAGTTCAAGGATTGGAACCAAGGAGCCAAAAAAGTTATGTATTGGCTCTCTATCAGTATACAAGACACCATGATTGGGCACATACAGGATGCCAAGTCTCCCAAGGAGGCGTGGGACACCTTGGTAAAACTCTATGAAATGAATATAAAGGCACGAAAGATACAGTTGAAGAATGAACTTCATACTGTGGAGAAAAAGAGTATGTCTGTGAATGACTATGCATTGAAGATCAAGGGTATTGTGGAATCCCTTGCATCTATTGGCGTTTCAATAGATGATGATGATAAGGTGGAAGTCTATCTACGTGGTCTTGGGCCACAATACAAGGCATTCAAGACGTCTATTCAGAATCGAAAAAACATTCCCAATTTCACAGATTTGGTGTCTATGTTGATTATAGAAGAGAAGAGCTTAGGTGAAGACCAACAGTCTTCACAAAACAAAAATAGTTTCAGAGCAACAGGCCTTCTACACAAGTTCAGGAAGAGGACAAGGTAGAGGAGGCCCTGGACACGGCCAAGGAGGTGGCCGAATAGGTAATCAGAATTATGGCCACCAGCAGTAGCATCAGTCCTAGAATTCACAACAACAACAACACGCAAGTGGAAGAGGCCAATTCAGAGGCAGGGGGAGTCAAAGAGGTCATGGAAATTGGCAAAGGCAGTATAATGATAAACGTGGATGCTTTTGTTGTGGTAAGCCTGGACATGTGCAGGCAGATTGTTATAAGAAGCAGGCTAACATGCAAAATGGGAAATTGCAGCAAAACAACTGTGCATCCTTGAGCAGAAACAATGAGGATAATGAAAGGTTGTTTGTTATGCATGTCGTTAATGCCATGTCTGAAAATGTTGAAGCAGCACATAAAGATGATGTATGGTACGTTGATTCAGGTGCTTCAAACCACATGACGTCATGGGGAGTGGTTCAAGGAGATGAAAAACCTTGAAAGACGAGGTTTTGTGGAAACAAGGGATAACATTGCTCATCCAATTGCCCATGTTGGAGATATGCCATTGTATATGCAGGATGACAAAGTGAAGTACCTTGTAGATGTATGTACTTCATGTTCCAAACATAACAAAGAATCTGGTTTCAGTTGACCAGATGATTGAGCAGGGTTTGCAAGTTTGGTTTAACCCTGATGGTTGTTATGTTGAAGACTTTAAAGACAAGTGCAGGTTGGTTGCAAAAGGCAACAGAGTGGGCAGAATGTTTACATTGAATGTAAACATGCCTGAAGTGAGTGCTGCGATGTTTGCAAATGGTTCAGGAATTGTTACAGACACAGACATTTGGCATAAAAGAATTGGACATGTGAATGTGCAGAGAATGAAGTCTATACAGACTAAAGGAATTGTGACAGGGCTGCCAAAGTTTAAAGTTGAAGGTATGCAGAAAATATGTGAAGCATGCCAATTTGGAAAGCAAACAAAGCATGTATTTCCATGTGACAGAAATGTGAGCAAAAATGCACTAGATGTTGTGCATTCAGATGTATGGGGTCCTACGAAGACTATGTCTATGGGAGGCTGCAGGTATTATGTGACATTTATTAATGACCACATAAGGAAAGTGTGGGTATACTTCATGAAGGAGAAGGGTGAGGTGTTCACTCATTTTCAGAATTTCAGAGTTATGGTTGAAAAACAAACAGGGAAATATGTAAAGTGCCTAAGGTTAGATGGAGGGCGAGAGTACTTCTCCAATGAGTACTCTGAATTTTTGAAGAAGAATGGTATTCTGAGACAATTTACATGCAGATACACTCTGCAGCAAAAATGGAGTTGCTGAGCAAAAAACAGGCACATTGCTGAGATTGCGCGAGCATTGATGGGAGAGAAGAATATGCCGCATAGCTATTGGGCTGGGCTGTTTCTACAGCAGTTTACATCATGAATAGGACTCCAACTGTAGCCATACATGATGTAACTCCAGAGGAGAGGTTTACTGGCAGAAAACCTAATTTGTCTCATCTGAAAGTTTTTGGATGCATTGCATATGTGCATGTGCCAGATAAGCTGAGAACTAAGCTGGATCCAAAAGCTGAAAAATGTGTGTTTATTGGGTATTCCCTTGAGCAAAAGGGATATAGGTGTTATAACCCTGCTACATGTGAGTTGAGGGTAAGCAGGGATGTTGTTTTTTATGAGATGAGCAGCTGGTATGCTGTTGAAAAAGAAGATGTTGGGGCTGATGTGAGTGGAAATGTGGTTGCACAGAAGTCCTCATCTAGTGGTTCAGTTGATAGACCATGGAATGGCAGGCTGCATCATAATACTAGTCCTGCAAATGTGATTAGTACATCACATAAAGGCAAAGAGAAAGTGGTTGAGCCCCTTAGTATGCCTGACATTTTTGCAGGGCATTCTCATGTTGATGGAGAGTCTAGTGGCTCAGAGATGAGCCTTGATGAGGATCTTAGGATACCAGCTATGAGAAACACCTGGTGTAAAGAAGGCTATGGAAGCCATGAATGCAAAGCTGCGAAGATCTGGGAGAGTGAAGAATCTTGTGCAGAGGTTTACCTATGATGGTTATGTGGCACATCACTATATGCATACATGGCAAAAGTTGTGTAGGTTGTAGAGCCCACATGCATTGATGAGGCTGTTGGAAATGTGTTTTGGGAGAAAGCTATGAATGAGGAGATGGATGCACTATATGGAAATAAGACTTGGGATTTAGTGCAATTGCTTGAAGGCAAGAAAGCCATTGGATGCAAGTGGGTGTACAAAGTAAAACAACACAGTGATGGAAGCATGAGTAAGTACAAGGCTAGATTGGTAGCCAAAGGATATGCACAGACATATGGCATTGATTATGAGGAAACTTTCAGTCCAGTTGCCAAGATGGCAACAGTGAGAGTTGTGATAGCAGTGGCTGCGTCAAAGCAATGGTCTTTACATTAGATGGATGTAAAGAATGCATTCTTGCATGGGGATTTGCAGGAAGAGGTGTATATGTTGCAACCACCTGGTTATGAGGATGTGAGTCACCCCAAGCATGTTTGTAGGTTGAAGAAAGCCTTGTATGGCTTAAAACAAGCACCAAGAGCATGGTCTAACAAGATTTCTGAATATCTTGTCATCTATTAGCTTTCATGTAGCCAATGTAGATTTCTCGCTGTATGTGAGACGTAGTGATAGAGGGGTTGTGCTTGTTGTCATCTATGTAGATGACCTGATCATTAATTACGGGGGACCATGATGCAGAGATCTTTGATGTAAAGATCTTGCTTAGACAATTTAAGATGAAGGATTTGGGGGAGCTCAGATATTTCTTGGGCATTGAGGTGATTATGGTATTGGATTACTACAGAGACAGTATGGCTTGGACATGTTGTCCAAGTATGGTATGACAGGCTGTAAGCCTATCTCAGTGCCATTGGATTAGAATGGCAAGTTGAGTGCATATTCAGGAGAGATTTTGGAGGATCCTACTATGTACAGGCGCATAGTAGGAAGCTTGATCTACACAACGATCACCACGCCAGATTTGAGCTATGCTATTGGGTTGGTGAGTTCGTTTATGTAGGTTCCTCGAAAGGCGCATTTGGATGCATTGAGACGTATACTAAGGTATGTGAGGTCTACTTTGCATTGTGGACTACTTTATGAAATTGGGACAGAGATATGTGTACATGGGTACACAGATGCTAATTGGGCTCGTAGTATCTTAGATAGAAGATCTACTAGTGGCTTCATGTTTTCTTTGGGGAGTGCTGTTGTGACTTGGAGCAACAAGAAGCAGCCTACGGTTGCTCTATCCAGTATAGAGGCTGAGTACAGAGGTGCTGCTATAGCAGCATGTGAGGTAGCTTGGTTGAGAAAGCTACTTGGTTGAGAAAGCTACTTGCAGATTTGGGTCTATCAGTAGATAGACAAGTTGTCATTTTCTGTGACAACATTAGCAGTATACAGTTGGCCAGGAACCCAGTTTTTCATGCTCGCACGAAGCATATAGAGGTCTACTACCATTTTGTCAGAGAGAAGGTTTTGGCAGCAGGAGACATTGACCTTGTTTATGTCAGCACACAGGATTATGTCGCTGACATCTTCACCAAAGCATTGGGTATAGAGAAGCTCCGTAGATTCACGGCTTCACTTGGTGTACATGAGATGGAGTTGAGCTCGAGGGGGGAGTGTTGAGATATCGAGCTCATCTAGTGAGGCGGTGGACACTGATGACCCGCCTAGGGGATAGGCCCCACACTTCACCACTGGCATGGTTTGTGAGATCATGGTGGGTGATATGCGGCCAGTGGGATGACAGGCTGTGTGACAGCCATTCTAGAGACTGGCATAGTTATAGCGCCAGCTCATTTAGTTGGGTTCACACTATAGAGAACCCTAGTATGTATTTGGTTGAGTACCTTTTTCATATTGTGTGTACTATTATCTTTGTATATGGTGTGTTGAGTGTTGTGTGTACTCTTATCTTTGTATATGGTGTGTTGAGTGTTGTGTGAAGAAGAAGAAGATTTTCAGCCTCTCACCTTGTGTGTTCTCTTTTAGGGTTTTGTGAGTGTGTGTGTGCTTGCAAGAGCTCAAGCTCTCTTCTCCCCTGCATCTTTTCATATGGTAGTGCTACAGTGAGGCCATGTATTGATGCCATGGTGGGCACTTTTGTCCCACCGAGGTTTTCCCCATGGCTATCTAGGTGTGGATGAACACCTAGATGGCCATGGAGACATGTGTCCACGTGTAAAAATTCCACAAGTGTGAGCTATAACAAACATGAGACATAACACGTGAGATGCGGGCTATAACATATGTGAGCAAAAGCTATAACATATGTGACATATGGGTCAATCAGACGTGAGCGTGAGTCTACGAGTAACTGAACCTGATATTATACCAGCCATTAAACTTACCTTAAAAACTTGTAAGGACAATTAAACTTTCCTTGAAGACTTGCCAATTAAACCTAATATTGTACCACACCTAATTAAACTTTCCTTAAAGACTTGTAAATAAGGACACACATTTTGTGTCATACAATCTATACTAGCATCAATTTTTAAGAAAAATCTTATTCTTTATAATTATTAGAGTATTAAGTATAATTATTACTCAATAATTACTCACTAATCCTAACTAAGTAAAATTACTCACCAACCCTTGAGGCATGGGGCCCCACACACACACTTCAAATCCATGTCCAAGTGTGCCTATTTGATAAAATATAAAAAATTATGGACTTTTTTCATAAAAATCCATGAGTCCATCCAGACATGAGCCGTGAATCCACAAGGCCCACAAGACATGAGTCGTGAGATGCGAGATGCCAGCTATGATGATAGCTCACCAGACCCACATGAACCATTTCATAAAAACTTTTGTGAGCCCGGCTCGACATGTGACATGTGAGATGTGAGGCATGAGACATGAACCATAAGTCTACCTCACCAGTCTACGTCACCAGTAGATATGAGATGTGAGCTGTGAACAATTTGACACAAAAATCCGTGACATGAGTTAGCTTACGGGTGATGAGAGCCCATAACTTTGTAGGAGTCAAGTTGTTCCAAAATTTGTGTGAGCCCACTAGGTATGATGCGTGAAGTGTAAAACATGAGATATACCAGGTGTGACCTAAGTTAACTCACCCAAAAAAGAATTTAAAAACCCCAAAAACTCAAACTAAAAAAATATTAAAAACCAACTTAAAAAAACATTCATTTTTGTAACTTTGGCATAACACACATGTGTGAATCTATTTAGACCTACTTTAAGAAGCGTTAAAAGACCAATTCACTTGAGAGAAATGATGTGAACTTGATTTGGACTAATTGTTAAAAACAGCAATTGAGTTGATTGTAGTAGTGCATCAAATCATACCTCTTCAAACCCACCAAGCCTATGGTCCCAAATGCACTCAACAGAGTGCTCTCGTGTTAAGTAGGCAAGACTCCTTTAGATCCACCTTAAAAGTGAGGAGTTTAAGCCAATTAAATGTGTGAGCCATCACACGCTCCTTCGAGCCTTAGATTCACAAGCTAGCTTTATAAAAAGGGCCATTAACTTTATGAAGAACAACATCGAACCACCTTATCTTTGGGCAAAGCATAAAGGAGCGGAGCAAGATGAGGAACCTCAAGATTCAATCCCTGAAGAAGTGCTTAAACCATGTTAGATGTTACAATGTTTCAAATTTTTAGCCAAGTAGCCCAACAACCATAGTTACAACAATCGGGACATGTCACTTTTGTACTACTACCATTAGGGACGACGAGCAATCCACAACAAAACAGTTAGCACACACAGTGCAAAGAGTCCCACCTTCTCAAGGAGCCCATTATAGAAGCTTCTTTACCATAGAACCAAGTTGCAATTCGAAACAAGGAATAAGAAACATGGGAAAGGTAAAGAGCCACAATGATAGGGACTATCTCAGACTAGGTTCCACAAGAATAATCGCATATGGTGTCCTTAGCCGCCTCCGCAAGCCTACAACCTCAAAGCCATAGGCTGATGTAGACTATTGATTAAAGATACGTGACGATAGGAGTGCTCCATGTTAACCAAAGTGGTTAACAAGATTAGAGAATTGCTCTTTTTCAAAGATTGGAGCTGAGGTAACACATGTCAATCTTTGATATACTTGCTCTTTACGAGTTAAGCTAGGTGCTAGACATTAATTTATACACTCAGTTTTTAAGGTAAGTTGTTGAAGTGCAAAACACAGGATGACATGAGGGTTTCATCTACAAAAAAAAAAGAATCGCATATGATCTAATGTGTGGGATTATACATGTCATATTGGGGAGGAGGAGATCGCCTCAAAGATTAAGTATATCAATAATTGCTAAAGGTTAAGTATATCAATAATTGCCATGGATTTTCCCAACTCATTCTCTATATTAAAGGGGAATTTATATTCTATATAGGTGAGCATTGGGTCTTGGATATATTTCTCTTGAGATGAGCATTGGGTCTTAAGATATATTTCTCTTGAGATGAGCATGGGTCTTAAGTTATATTTCTCTTTATTGTCTCCCTATGTATACAATCTCCCTCTTCTTACCTTGAAGTTATCCAACTCCCTCATTCACGATGCAAAGGAAAAGCGCACGAACAAAGAAGGGAGAAATCAAACTTAGGCTAGGTTCACAAGGTTCTATGTGCTTTGGAAACTTGCTCATTTTGTAAAAGGTGATTGGGAATCACGTAGATTGCATGTTGTAACTGGTCTCACCAAGTGCTCAATCACGTAGATTGCATGTTGTAACTGGTCTCACCAAGTGCTCAATATGTCACAACATTTGCTTACAAAAAAATGTTTATGAAAAGGTCTAGGCTCTAGGCAAGCCTAGTGATGACCACTTATTACCTAGCAAATTGTATAGGCAATGGGGTGTCCTATGAAAGATGCAAAGCAATTAAATTTACATTTGATGCTTGGTGTGTCAATGCAACAACAATATGCACGATCACATGGCAACTCAAGTGTATCAAGCAATAATGTTAACAATGATGGTGGCAATGACAAAGTTGAGGGTAAGAAAACTTACAAGCGTACATTTTTACCCACGTGGAAATTGCAATTTAAGTGGGCTTATCCATGAATAGGTGAAGATGGGAAAGAAAGAGTAAAGTGTAGTATATGCACCGAATGTCAAATGAAAACTATTTTTTCCCATGAAGGTTGTTCGACCATCCAAAAACAAGCTTTACAATTTCATAAATCATCAGAGGAACATAAGCAAGTCATTTTAAAGTAAAAGTGTTTGAAAATTGCATCAAAAGTCATTGAGAAACATGTTGAGTTGTTGATTGATGGGGAGGAAAATAGAATTATAAGTGTGATGTAGATTATGTACCATCATGTTGCAAAGAAAGATACATCACTAAAGGCTTTTGAAGATGATTGCTTATTTCACATGTATATGCAAACTCCTCATATGCCCCTTACCAATGAATACTCTTCTTATATAAATCCTAAAGCTAGTAAACAATTTCTTAAAGCCACATATAGTTTATATTGGGAGAGATTGACAGAAGAGATCAATGCTAGTCCTGTGTACTCAATTTTATTGGATGAGAGTTCAGATAGGAGATATGAGAAGCATTTGATTCTTTATATTTCCTTTTTAATAAATGGTGGGAAAGGGAAATGTGCAGCAAAATTTGTGAAACTCATAGGTGTGGAAGATGGCAAAGCAGACACATTATTTAAAAGAAGTATTGCATAGTATGCAACTAACATTTCAAAAAATGGTGGGGTTTCCCTCGGATGGTGCATCCACCATGGTGGGTGTAAATGCAGGTCTTGTTACAGAGCTTAGAGTGGAGGTTGGACATCTTATTGGTGTCCATTGTGTTGCCTATCGGGAAGCACTTGCAATCAAAGACACATGTGATCATTTTGTCGAATTTAAATGTGTGGATCAGTTTGCCAATAAAGTTAGTGAACGGTAAGGGGATTCATGTTTGAGAAGAGAAGAGTTGAGAAAGCTAATGGATGTGTTCTTGACAAGGCAATATGAAGTTTTAAAAATTCATGGCGTTCGATCAAGAGGCAAAGTCATGAGAAGGTAGTTTCTTTTTTTGCTCTAGTTATACAAGCTTTCATTTGAATGATTTATATAAATTCTAGGTTTTTTACTAACTTGATTATTGTTATATATAGGTTGGTGAAAATAATGCCAGTTTTGCCTACTATTTGGAAGAAGAAGTATCCCATCACGTATAAGAAAGCTGTTATCTTCCAATTGTAAATTGTTGTTCACTTATTGGCAGCCATGTTAAAAGAGGTGAACTAACTAAGTATGAAATTTCAAGAAGATAATGTGGACATAACAACTATAGGAAGAGATGCATATGCCCTAACAAGTCTATTGAGAGATAGATATTGTGATGAGAAAAGGTTTGGCTTAAACTCATAGTTTTTGTCTTCTTGGCGTTCAACTATTAAACATGGAATTCTTGCATACAAAGATAAAGAAGGAAGAACACACTATCATGCTCTTCAGTATGCATCTCTTCTTACAAGTGGGACAGGAGGTGGTGAAAATGACACAATATCATTGGCTTATAAGCCTTTGTTGAAAGGCTTAACACAACTTAGAGATGCGGTTTTTATGACCTTGCCTTGTTCAATGCTGCAAAACTACTCTCACCAAATAACTATAATAGAGAGGAAGGTATTCATCAACAATAAGCAAGGGAATTCCTCAAGAGATTTATTGACAAATTTGGAGTGGGGTTACTCCCTATCATTGATCAAAAGCAATGTGAGTTGGACTTATTTAGATTTGTTTCCACATTATATGAGTCTTATCCATCTTTGGGACTCATTGATGTATGGCAACAATGTGGATCCGAAATAAAATGGCAACAAATGTTTCCTGCACTATACAAGTTGTAGCAAATTGTTGTGACATTACCAGCTAGTTCAGCAATATGTGAGAGAGGTTTTTCTAAGCAAAACATGATCAAAAGCACAGGAAGATGTTGTTTGGCCTTGAAAACTCTTGATATGTTAATGTTCATCTCGCTTTAAGCTCCGCACAACATGGGAGATGGAATATTTGAGGTGTGGAAAAGTATGAAAGAAAGAAGACCTCATAACTTACATGAGTTGTAATGCTAATTTTCTTCAAATGATTAAAGGCATTCTCTCTCTACACCTTTATGTGTATTTATCACTTGAATAGTGTTGAATAGTGTCAATTATAAAATATTTAAAATTGTTATATAAGAAGTGTATATTGATAGAATAAGAATTATGAAATGTTGGAAGGGTATTTTTAAAAATGACCTTAAAAAAATAAAGTTTATTTCAACTCTTCTCTAAAGAAGGGTAACGTATATTTTAAGGTGGTTCTCGAGAGTCGTGAGGTCATGCCCGCTGCAAGCGGCGGCGGCATGTAAGGTGTGTGTATTGTTCTATCTAATTCCAGCCAAACTTTAAAAGAAGAAGAAGGGTATATGTAAGGTACCGGACATGCGTTCCATGCCCCCGTGTGAACCCAGCCTAGCCAATGGAATGAATTTCCACACTCCTTGTCACAGGGAAAAGTTTTGAGGTTTAGGTGACAGTCGTGCAGAAGGTTTTGCTTTACAGTTTTTTCTGTTTGCGCGTCCCCTACTCCTCGCGACGATCCATGCTTGGATATGATTGGATACAGTAGAGCTCGTCTGCCCACCTCCATGCGCCCAGATGGCATTCTCCAGTGCTCACCAGCAGTATGCTCGAAGGGGAGCTTGACAAGTGTTATCGCCCACAATCCATTTGTTGGATGGGTTCGTGTCACAGTCCAGAAGAAGTTTCTACATAGAAATGGTTTGAAAATCAGACACGGGCATTGCCCGACTACTAACCCCGATGGCTTTCTGTTCGTCACAAAACCCAGGAGGGACCTCTTGACAGTGAGGGCAGCAACTGAGCAGCCATCATCGTCATCACCACCACCGTCAGTTGATGCAGAGAAACATAAGGGCAACTTTTTCCCTGCTGTGTTTGGCATCCCTGGATCAATATGGAAACAGCTTGTGAACCCATTGAGCAATTTCGGATTCGGTCAAAGGAGTGTCTGGGAAGGAGGAGTTGGGCTGTTTATCATCTCTGGTTCCGTACTACTGTTTCTCACAGTGGGCTGGCTGAAAGGCTACCAGGTACGGTCCCGAACACAGAAATATCAGGCTGTCATTGAGTTCTCAAAAGCCAATGGGATATGTGTAGGGACGCCAGTGCGGATGCGGGGTGTTGATATCGGCAATGTGGTTAGTGTTAAACCAAGTCTTGAGAGCATCGATGTGGTGATCAAGGTCAGCACCTTGTTTCCCTCTCTCTATTTTTTTCAACTGCACATGTCATGTCATTCAAAGCACATTCAACATGGTATGGACTTATCTATAGAAGGAAGGATAATGCCCATTGCTGGCGGAGCCACTTAGGAAGCTGATAATGCCTAGTATTGCTAGTGGGGGACATGCTTCAGCTTATGAAAACCGTCGTTTGCATGATACCGAGCTTTCTTTGGGGCATCTATTAGAAGGAGTTGTTGGTTGTAATTCATGCTTTGACTATTTGGAAACACTATCTTCTTGGGGCTAATTTTATGGTCAAGACCGATAAAGCCTAAGGTACTTCTTGACGCAAACAAAGCTTTTGGAGGAGCATATGAGGATGTCAAACTTCTTGTTAATTGCCTCACATGGACACTTGTCTACCATGCATGAATTGTACCATATAAATGCTAATTTTGGGCATATATGGCTTGATTTAGTGACTAAGTCATCTCCTGTCCAGTTTTATACACTAGGGCCTTTGTTGTGGGTGTGCCCGCCCTTATCAGGTGTTTTATCATTTTTCCTCACTCCCCGCATTTTTTCCTATTTTTTCTGTGGCTTGGGAGGCAGTTCTGAGTTGGCAGGAGCACTGAGTAGCTGGCCAACTGACCCAACAGCAGTCGTGGACCCTTGTGCTGCTGGCCGACAGGGCATATACAGTCGTGGGCTTCATCCAGTGCTGGCCGACTGATGCTACAGTCGTGGAGGTCCTTTCAGCAGGCCGACTGCCTATCTGGGGGCATATAAATAGGCCCCCAGCCCCCATACCATACTTGTATCATATTCGGGATCTTCTTGTGTATATCAAAGCAGAGTTACACGCCTACATCTCTCTCTCTTGTGCTGTTTTGCTGCATGCGTTTTCTGCTCTTGTGTTCCTAGATCTGGGCATCATCTCCGCTGCGTATTCTGACATGGTATCAAAGCCCTAGGCTCTAGATAGGTCTTGGGATTTGTGTGAGCAAGAGGGGGCTGTTTTGTGGCTGATTGGTGGACTGTTCTGGACTGTTCGGGAAGAGGAGAAGTAGGGGAAGGCGGATTGATTTGCCGGACAGCCACTTGCAGGTATCAGTTCTTCTTTGTTCCCACTCACCCACCCTTTTCAGAGTACATCCCCACAATGGCAGATCTGTTTGAGATGGCCGAGAGACATGTGAAGATCCCGACACTCCCCACGTTCCCGATGGACCGTCAGCTGGACGGGAGCAACTACGTCATATGGAAGGTTATGATGGAATCTATTCTGGAGTCTTACGACCTCGCTGATTTCGTCGTTGTTGGGGTTCCACGGCCGGAAGTTGAGGAAGGGGAGTTACCGTCAACCCGAAAGGACCGGGAGGCCCAGACGCAGATGTGGGATCGTGTCAACGCCAGGGTCCGTTCGTTTATTTTCCTCAACTGCACATCGCAGGTAATCAATCATGTAAAGCATATGACGCTGGCCAGAGGTATATGGCAGCATTTGGCCTCACTTTACAACAGGGTATCGCCCATGAAGAGGATTTCCTTGGAAGTACAGATGCGGGTTATGAGCCCTGCAAAGTCGTCGACGATGCGGAAGCATATTAACAAGCTGCAAGCTCTTCAGTAGGAAGTTCTTCAGGCTGGGAAGGAGATATCGTGAGAGGACATGGCCATCACGTTGCTGTCACTTTGCCCTCTTCGTACTCAGCATTTTACTCCTCTTTGATTACCAGTGGTGGCAGGCTCAGCACCATCACGTGGGAGGAGCTTGTGCCCATGGTCCTGGACCAAGAGGAATGATTCACGAACCCTCCTCAGGGTGGAGGTTTGGAGGCCTTTACTGACCAACGGTCAAAAGGCCGTAACTCGGGCAAAGGGAAGGCTTCCTCGGAGAAGTCTTCTGAGAAGAAGTCCGACGCTGACCGCGAGAAGCTGAAGGCAGAGAGGACCTGTAATGATTGTGGCGAGAAAGGCCACTATTGGAGGCAGTGTCCCAAGCGGAAGACCGAGAAGGGTGAAGATTCCTCAACAGCAATCATGAAGACTCCGGCATTTGTGCACCTGGAGGTGGTGGACACCGAAGTTTCATTTTCTTCAGGCAGGGAGGAGATTGGAGGACTCTCTGCAACGGATACTCGGGAGTGGATTCTCGATAGTGGTGCTTCCAGGCACATGACTCCTTCCCGTTCCGGTTTACAGGATCTCTGCAGGCTTTCTGGTTATATTCTTGCCGGTGATACATCCACTATCCCAGTTCACAGTGAGGGCAGGATGGAGATAGTTCCCAATGGCAGAGGGGGGAAGCATTCCTCCCAGGTGTTGTATGTTCCGGCACTTGGTTTTCATCTGTTGTCAGTGCATCAGGTTTGCAAGACTGGCGTACGGGTGGAGTTTGATAAGCATTTTGTTGCTCTCCGGGACAAAGCAACAGGCCAAGTGGTTTGGGAAGGTGGAGTGGAGAATGGAGTTTACAGGCTTTCAGCACTCTCTCTCCCAGGTCCTCAGGATTGTGATGAGTGGCAATTTGGTAATGGCCACGTGTGTGTGGATACGCTGCAGGTACAGGCTTTCCGAGACCAGATGGTGGATAGCTTGCCAGTAGGTGGCAGCAGTTGGCAGGAACTTTCCAGTACTAATGTTGGTAGTTCTTGTGTTCGTCAGTGAGAGGAAGCTGAACAGGTCACTTATGCTCGGATGTCTCGTAGTGTTCGGGACATAGAACCTCCAGTAGTTGAGGATGTTCTTTCCACGGGGACCTTTCGGAAAGCCAGGTAGGTGACAGGTGCTTACTTGCAGAAGGAGGTGGTTACTCCAGGCTTTGTGGTTCCGGATTCAGAGGGGGTGGTTGACAGGTTTCAGTAGGCCTTGCGTGGTCTTCAGGAGGTTTCCAGGACTTGTTTGTGCACCGTAAGAGGTGTTGATCCTTGTGAGCAGTGTGATGTCTCTATGACTCAGAAGCTGTATGGTTCATTGATCTGGTTGATGGACACTAGATTGGACGGGCGACGGGAAACTTTACCTTGTACCTTTCTTTCCTTATGTGCCAATATCTGCTCTGGAATAAGAACCTCATCAAGTTCCTCAACTTCCGGCTGAGCCTCATCTGATACATTCTCAGGCACATCCCCACGGAAAGGTCTAAGGAGAGTCACATGAAATGCATTGTGAATCTTCCAGTGATCTGGTAGCTTCAAGCGATAGGCCACCTCACCAATCCTTTCCAATACCTAAAAAGGCCCATAATAGCGCATGCTCAACTTAGGGAATAAGCGCTCTTTACCCTTCATCTTCTTGAGCCGAGTCTTTTCGAATCGCAAAAGAACCCAATCACCCAATGCACACACTCTAAAGCACGTCTGTGACGGTCTGCTGCTTTCTTTTGCTTTTGCTGAGTTTTCTGGAGTGCCAACTTAACTCTCCGATAAGCTTCGTCCATACTCTCCACATACTGATCAGCCTCAAAGATCTTATCCTTTGTATGTAAAATAGGTGGTACCTTCTTCACTCCTTCCACAATCTCAAAACGTGCCTTGCCCGTCGAGGTATGGACAGTGTTGTTATATGCAAACTCCACCAAAGGAAGATACTTTTCCCATTGTTGCTTGTGCTCTGACACATAACACTTAAGAAGATCTAACACTGTAGAGTTAGCCTCTTCCGATTGACCATCTGTTTGTGGATGAAATGAAGATGAAAACTTGAGAGTTGTACCCATGTTGTCAAACAACTCTCTCCAGAATAAACTCGTCATCCGTGGATCACGGTCACTAATGATAGACATAGGCAAGCCATGATACTTGAAGATGTTCGCCATGAACAACTTCACCATATGATCAACTTTGATCGTCTTACGAACGGGAATGAAATGAGCCTGCTTACTGAACCTGCATATGATAGTCCAAATGCCATCATTCCCCGTTTGTGTACGTGGAAGATCAAATATAAAATCCATGGCAATGCTCTCCCATGGTCTATTTGGAATAGGTAAAGGCTGTAATAACCTTGGTGTCTTTTGACGGTCAAACTTTACCTTCTGACATACGATGCATTGCCTAACAAAAGCATCAACATCTCTTCTCAAGGTTGGCCAATAAAAGAAAGTCTCAACTGCTTTTACCGTGGCGTCAATACCTCTATGACCTGCATACGGTGGAGCATGACTTTTAATCATAACCTTGAGGCGCAATTGTCAGAATACGCAGCGGAGATGATGACCAGATCTGGGAACACAAGAGCAAAAATGCAGGCAAAAAATAGCACAAGAGAGAGAGAGATGTAGGCGTGTAACTCTGCTCTATATACACAAGAAGATCCCGAATATGATACAAATAAGGTATGGGGGTTGGGGGCCTATTTATATGCCCCCAAGTAGGCAGTCGGCCTGCTGAAGAGGCCTCCACGACTGCATCAACAGTCGGCCAGCAGCAGATCAAGCCCACGACTGCATACATCTAGTCGGCCGCCAGCATCACAGAGGTCCACGACTGATGTCCAGACAGTCGGCCAACTACTGATCCTCCAGCCGCCTCAGGGTTGCCTCCCAAGCCTCAGAAAAATGGAAAAAAATAAGGGAAAAATGCGGGGAGTGAGGAAAAATGATAAAACACCTGATAAGGGTGGGCACACCCACAACAAAGGCCCTGGTGTATAAAACTAGACAGGAGATGACTTCTAACACCCCCTCTCAGCTCCTGGCTGTGAAACCAACCACAGGGAGCTGGGGTGCCGCCAGAGCAAGTCCTGAGAGAGCGACTTCGTGAAGAGGTCGACTGTACTGTCCTCCGTCGAACAGAACTCTAGCAAGATGTCATCAGCAACGATCTGTTCACGAACAGAGTGCCTCTGGATGACCATGGGTTCCTCCAGTGGAAGCCCAAACCTGCAATGTAACCTCCTCCTGCTCCGTAAAACTGCTCCTGGGCCATAAGTAGATCCCCTCGTGTCTGGATCTCCTCCCCAAACCGAGTCACTCCAACCGTGGAGTCGGACTCCATCCAACAATTCCCCTCCTGTGTACAAGAGTCCCTGATCCTTCGCATGCCGCAGAAACCACAGGAAACGCAATCCTGCCTCCCAAAGAGACATCTGCAACCATGAGCTCAACTGCCTCATCAGGAATCTCCTGTCCAAACTGGTGTCCATCAACCAGATCCATGAACCATACAGCTTCTGAGTCATAGAGACATCACACTGCTCACAAGGATCAACACCTCTTACGGTAAACAAGTCCTGGAAACCTGATGAAACCTGTCAACCACCCCCTCTGAATCCGGAACCACAAAGCCTGGAGAAACCACCTCCTTCTGCCAGTAAGCACCTGTCACCTGCTTGGCTTTCCGAAAGGTCCCCGTGGAAAGAACATCCTCATCTACTGGAGGTTCTATGTCCTGAACGCTACGAGACATCAGAGCATAAGTGACCTGTTCAGCTTCCTCTGACTGACGAACACAAGAACTACCAACATCAGTACTGGAAAGTTCCTGCCAACTGCTGCCATCTACTGGCAAGCTATCCACCATCTGGTCCCGGAAAGCCTGTACTACCTGCAGCGTATCCACACTTAAGTGGCCATTACCAGACTGCCACTCATCACAATCCTGAGGACCTGGGAGAGAGAGTGCTGAAAGCCTGTAAACTCCATTCTCCACTCCGCCTTCCCAAACCACTTGGCCTGTTGCTTTGTCCCGAAGAGCAACAAAATACTCATCAAACTCCACCCGTACGCCAGTCTTGCAAACCTGATGCACTGACAACAGATGAAAACCAAGTGCCGGAACATACAACACCTGGGAGGAATGCTTCCCCCCTCTGCCATCGGGAACTATCTCCATCCTACCCTCACTGTGAACTGGGATAGTGGATGTATCACCGGTAAGAATATAACCAGAAAGCCTGCAGAGATCTTGTAAACCGGAACGGGAAGGAGTCATGTGCCTGGAAGCACCACTATCGAGAATCCACTCTCGAGTATCCGTTGCGGAGAGTCCTCCAATCTCCTCCCTGCCTGAAGAAAATGAAACTTCGGTGTCCACCACCTCCAGGTGCACAAAAGCCGGAGTCTTCATGATTGCTGTTGAGGAATCTTCACCCTTCTTGGTCTTCCGCTTGGGACACTGCCTCCAATAGTGGCCTTTCTCGCCACAATCATTACAGGTCCTCTCTGTGTTCAGTTTCTCGCGGTCAGCATCGGACTTCTTCTCAGAAGACTTCCTCGATGAAGCCTTCCCATTGCCCGAGTTACGGCCTTTCGACCGTTGGCCAGTTAAGGCCTCCGAACCTCCACCGTGAGGAGGGTTCGTGAATCATTCCTCCTGGTCCAGGACCATGGGCACAAGCTCCTCCCACGTGATGGTGCTGAGCCTGCCACCACTGGTAATCAAAGACGAGTAAAATGCTGAGTACGAAGAGGGCAAGTGCGACAGCAACGTTATGGCCATGTCCTCTGACGATATCTCCTTCCCAGCCTGAAGAACTTCCTGCTGAAGAGCGTGCAGCTTGTTAATATGCTCCCGCATCGTCGACGACTTTGCAGGGCTCATAACCCGTATCTGTACTTCCAAGGAAATCCTCTTCATGGGCGATACCCTGTTGTAAAGTGAGGCCAAATGCTGCCATATACCTCTGGCCAGCGTCATGTGCTTGACATGATTGATTACCTGTGGTGTGCAGTTGAGGAAAATAAACGAACGGACCCTGGCGTTGACACGATCCCACATCTGTGTCTGGGCCTCCCGGTCCTTTCGGATCGACGGTAACTCCCCTTCCTCTACTTCCGGCCGTGGAACACCAACAACGACGAAATTGGCGAGGTCGTAAGACTCCAGAACGGATTCCATCATCACCTTCCATATGCCGTTGTTGCTCCCGTCCAATTGACGGTCCACCGGGAACGTGGGGAGTATCGGGATCTCACATGTCTCGGCCATCTCAAACAAATCTGCCATAGCGGGGATGTACTCTGAAAAGGGGTGGGTGGGTGGGAACAAAGAAGAACTAAAACCTGCAAGTGGCTGTCCAGCAAATCAGCCCGCCTTCTTCTTGCACCTTCTCTTCCCGATCAGCCCAAAACAGTCCCCCAATCAGCCACAAAACAGTCCCCCTCTTGCTCACACAAATCCCAAGAACTATCTAGAGCCTAGGCTCTGATACCATGTCAGAATACGCAGCGGAGATGATGACCAGATCTGGGAACACGAGAGCAAAAACGCAGGCAGAAAAACAGCACAAGAGAGAGAGAGATGTAGGCGTGTACCTCTGCTCTATATACACAAGAAGATCCCGAATATGATACAAATAAGGTATGGGGTCTGGGGGCCTATTTATATGCCCCCAGGTAGGCAGTCGGCCTGCTGAAGAGGCCTCCACGACTGCATCAACAGTCGGCCAGCAGCAGATCAAGCCCACGACTGCATACATCCAGTCGGCCAGCATCAGAGAGGTCCACGACTGATGTCCAGGCAGTTGGCCAGCTACTAATCCTCCAGCCGCCTCAGGGCTGCCTCCCAAGCCTCAGAAAAATGGGAAAAAATAAGGGAAAAATGCGGGGAGTGAGGAAAAATGATAAAACACCTGATAAGGGCGGGCACACCCACAACAAAGGCCCTGGTGTATAAAACTAGACAGGAGATGACTTCTAACAGCAATTGCCTGGTAACATACAATTTACCATGCATCAACAAAAACCCATCTCTGAGAGTATAGTGCTCATGCCGCTGACCCTCAATTATCTGATCATACAACCTTTCAAAGTCCTCATCATGGGCATACTGCTCTTTCATTTCATCAAGCTCATGATGATAAGCAAGTGAAACTGCTGAGACCTGTGGCTTGCGTGACAAAGCATCTGCCACAACATTCTTTTTGCCTTCCACATGCACAATCTGGAAGTGGAACATAGACAAAAAGTTTGCCCATCACATATGCTTCTCTGAAAGCTTAGTTTGTGTGAGGAAATATCGCAAGGTCTGATGATCTGTCTGCACAGTGAAATCAGCCCCAAGCAAATAGTGTTTCCATGTAGAAAGAGCATGAATTACAGCCAACATCTCTTTCTCATAAACCTGTAAATGCTTCTCGGCATCCTGCAATATTCGACTCTCATAGGCTATCACATGTCCTTCCTGCATGAGAACTGCCCCAATGCTGTTTCCACATGCATCACATTGGACAACAAAAGCCTTTCGGAGGTCCGGTAATACCAATACTGGATCCGAAGTAAGCTTTTCTTTAAGCTTTTTAAAGGCTGTAATTTCCTGATCAGCCCATCTAAACGGAGTTGCCTTCTTTGTTAAGGCATGAAGGGGCGAAGCAATTTCAGCAAAATACCGTATGTACCGCTTGTAATAGGAACACAATCCCAAAAAGCTGCGTACATCATGCACGGTCCTCAAATCTAGCCAATTAAGAATTGCTTCCACCTTCGATGGATCCATACAAACTCCATGCTTAGACTTTTTGCCCCAAGAGTGTATCTCTTACAAGAAGAACTCACTCTTCTTGCCATTAATAACCAGCTTATGGTTCCGGAGTTCTACAAACACAATGGCCAAATGTCTTCTATGCTCCTCCTCAGTTTGTGAATGCACAATCATATCATCAAAGAATGTGCCCACAAACGCTCTATGAGGCCGGAAAATCCTATCCATCATTCTGTTAAATGTGGCAGGTGCATTTGTCAAACCAAAGGGCATAACCAAGAACTCATACAACCCAAACGTGGTTCGAAATGCTGTCTTATGCACAACAATTAAAAGACATATGTCCCTCTTCTGTACAGTAGAAACATTTCCGAGCATCCATCAAAGCCTGTCTCTCCTCAGGAGTTCTCTTGGGCATTGGCAACTTCTTATACCGCTTCTCTGTAGACCCTTTTGCATCACGCGAAGCATGCCCTGACTTTTCAGATTTCTTGCTCGAGTTCTTACTGCCTTTAAATCCAAATGAGACTCCAGTGAGTAACGCATTTGCTGTCATAGCATTCTCTATCATCTGTGACATATTTGTTACTCCAGTCTTTATGCAATAGTCACGCACTTCCTTGGTCAGCCCACAACAATACTTCTCCTGGCTCAGACAAAGGCACTGCACGATAAGAAGTAACTGGGAGTAAAGCTTCCCAAAACTTGTTATTATAATCTTCAAGATTTTCACACTTTGATGCATCCAACTTGTGCCATGCTGTCATTACATCCACCTCAAAAGTAGATGTGAGCCATACGGAAGAGAACACCTGTTTAAACTGTACCCAAGTAGATGGTGCTATGCCCTGCAAAAGAAGAGTAGACCACCACTGCAATGCATTGCCTTTGAGAAAAGTCGCAGCTTTTCTCACCTTAGAGGACTCCGTGTAATTACCACCAGAAAAAGCAGCATCAAACTGTTGTAAGAATGTAAGTGCCTTTAGCTTATCTTTGGCCCCACTGAATGTGTCAAATTTCACAGCAGCTCCCCCTTCCTTATAATCCTTCGCCTTACCCATAGGCGTTAGATTATCATAAGGAAGTGGCCTCACAAGATTGCTACCCCCACCCCAGCATTCATGCCTATCATAGGGTCAACATTACCAATTCCCACACCTGGCATGCCATACATTCCAGCCATGTTTCCAAACATACCATTATGCATACCGGGCTGCATGCCCCCATACATATTTCCTTGCATTCCAGGTTGCATGCCCCCAAACATGTTTCCTTGCATTCCGGACTGCATACCACCATACATATTCCCTTGCATACCAGGCTGAAAATTAGCTCCAAAAGTCCCTGGCATACCCATACCTCCCTGAGGATAACCCCCAGTCATGGATTGGAACACAGAGCCACCACCAAAATAACCTGGATGCATAGACTGCTGAGGAATAGATGGCTGTCCAAAAAAGGAACTCTGTGAGTTAGCACCAAAAGCATGTTGCATGTTCGGAAACTGTCCAAAAGATGGATCCTGTGGGAAGGCACCGCTATGACCCTAAGGTAGGTTCTTAGAACGCACTTTCTTCTTCTTCTTTTCAGGCTCAGAACGGGATCTCATAAATTCAGCAAACTTCTCACTTTGTGTGAGCTGCATAAACACATCCATTACACCGGCCAAACGATTTTTAAACTGAGCATCATCTTCCTCTTTACTAGGCATATCTTCTGGCTGTGTTACATCCTCATATTGTTCATCATTTGTAGCCTGTTCTCCTGCAAGAATATCCTGAGATTCATTTCTCTCAGGAGAGGTCTCTTGCTTTTCCTCTTCATTATAAAAATAGTCATCTTCTGTGTCTGACATGTTGCTGAATTTTTCAGCAATGACTTTCCTCGAGTCAACCATGAGCTCACCCCCTTAAGAAAGTTGATGATGGGTCCCGGCAACGGAACCTTGAAACCGGCCTCTGGTAAAAACCAAAGTGCGGTAGACTAGCAGTCACCCTTCCACTTGTAGTCCAAATAAATAACAAAATTAAATGGAGCTAGAATGCCCCAAAACTGAAATGAAATCGACACCTGTTGGCCCCAAAGCTTGGCGCCCCTTTCGGTATTTCTTTATTCGAATTCAATGAGATGTAAAACTGAGTACAACAAAGCTAGCCAGGAGAATAAACCTGTATGTCCAATCTGACAGCCCTCAAGACCTCTTAGCACAGAGGATTCACACAGATCTGTGTCCCACAAAAGCAACACACTGTGCTTCCCTCTGATCAACCAAGACCATTCAGCAGGGCAGCCTTGAGCACACATCTGGCATATTCCATGAACATGGTTCCACAACTCAGTTCAAATATACATCCACTGTCCAGTCTCTGTTTCCACCCTTTCAAACTGCCATACCCCTCCTCTCACAAGGGGCCAGATAACACAACTGTGCAGCAGACATAAGCCAGTGGAAAGAAAGAAAGATGGACAAGTTCAGAGCTTACCAAATCAATGCGTGGTTTTGCACCCGTGGGACTGATCGTACCAGTCTGTACTTGCCAAAGACTGTCTGTACTTTCCTCCCTGCAACCACCTGACTGATGCACCAACTATGCTTTGATAAAGCACCGCCTGCAGCTGGAAATGCACCGCCTACAATCTGTTCAGGACAGAATAGTACAGATGCCGGCTGTACCTGTCCGTACAGGTCAGTAAAACCATACTGTACCTGTCCGTACAGTCTCTGCGCCTGCAGGCTGCTGCCCGTATGAAGCACCTCCGCCGGTACCAGCTGTACGGGTCTGCACTGTACCCGATTGTACCAGCTGGACAGAGGTTTCCTTGTCGCATGTACCTGTCCATACAGGTCTGCAGCCGCCTGTACCGTACAGGTCAGTACCTGCACAGTAGCCGCCTACTGTCTGTTCCTGCCAACGTCGCCTGAACCTGTACCTGAAGTCGTACAGCAGCCACGTGGACTGTACCTGCAACTGTCGACTGCACCTGCTTGCAATAGAACTGCAGCCGCCTGACTGTACGGCCTATCCAGCAGTCCACTATGCAACCAGTCGACTCACGTTTCCCTTCTCCTCAATGCATGTAGCTTGCACGCTTCCCCAAAAGCAAGAGAGAGAGAGAGAGAGAGATGAGAGAGGTGTGTACCAAAAGTAGAGTTTCCTCCCTCCAAAAATATCCTAAGGCCCTTACTTTAATGTTTATTAAAGTTCCTAAGGGCCACTTAGGCCTAGGGGCCACCCATGGTTAGAACATTAAAAATATTAATGTTCTTGGTCCCCCTTCACACCTGAAGATGTCCACACATCATTCCCTTTGTCCGGGCACCCCAAATATGAATCATTAAATATTTATTTTGCTCAGCAACCACCATGCCCACACTTGTGCTGTTCCATTTTGGGAAAACAGAGGCTGGAATCGGAATCAGAGCGGTCGAAAACCCCCGGGGCAATTTTTTTTATTTTTTTATTTTTTTTAAAGGTGACGGGGCGACTCGCCCAGACCATCTCAGCGACTATCTCTTCAGTTGCACATGCAAATTCATTTTAGAACTTGAGTTATAAGCATCTCTTTCTATTTTCCAAAGAGGAAAAGAGAACTAACTCTTTCTATTTGTTGACAAAGGAAAGTTTCCCATGCAAAACTAAACATGTGTAAAAGTTTCCCATGCAAACTAATACATGTGTAAAAGTTTCCCATGCAACCTAACATGTGTAATCTTTTTCTATTTTGAACTAAGAAAGCTTGTTAGAAAGGAATTCACCTATAAAAGGAGGTGATTCCCTTCATTTTGGAAGTGGAGAGTTCATGTAAACTTGTGCATTTTTGAGAGCAGGAAGGCAAGAAGACTAGCTTCTTCTCTACCAAGTGTAGAGAACCATTTTTCAAGAGAGAAGGCTATCATGTGAAGACGGAGGTGCTACTCAAGAAGAGGCTTTGAAGAGTTGAAGAAGAGTTTACTGATTTTCTTCATCAAAGGACTTCACTCTTGTGAGCATCCTTGCCACAAGAAAAGATAACCGGTTGTGGTAGGCCATTGGGGTGGCACACAAACGGGTGAGTTTCTCCTACACGTGTGTGTGTGGTAGGCCACCACATACAAACTAGGAGATTCCAAAGGTTTTGTTTTCTATCTTGTTTGATGGCAGTACCATGCTGATTCAAATGAGCCCGTACACTTGTAAAATTTTGGAGGAATAATTCATATTCATGTGAAGGGGCCCGGCCGTTCCGGGTCTATGTTGTGTCGTCTCTCTCTCTCTCTCTCTCATTTATTCTTCCATCTATTTGGCTGGTATGGAGCAAGTTGGCCAGCAGAGATGAGAGAGAGAAAGCTCCAGAGGGATGCGCCTCTTCAAAAACAACCCCCCAATCCCTGCTTTAATAGAGTCAACTAACCATATTTGTAGCACTTTTCCCTTTTTGCCGAGAATAGTTGAGCTTGCCCAAAAATATCAACTTTTTAGCTTTTCTTGGCTTGTACTCCAAGTTTGAGCCCAAAATATTAACTTTATGCTTTTCTTGGCTTGTACTCCAAGTTTTAGCCCAAAATATCAACTTTTGTGCTTTTTCCAAGCTTGTTGACCAAGTTTCAAGTAGGCGCCTCCTTTTGTCTACCTGTAGATGCCCAAAGTAATAATATGTCCAGCCTGTCTTTGATGATATGTGAACACACCGACTTATAAACATTATAAGTCACTTTGATGAATAAAATCCCATGCTACTCATGCTGTGTGGCCATCTTTCAGGCCAAACTTTGCCGATAGATTCGTTCACACCTTGGTTCCACTCAGTGTGTAAAACACTGGTCAAGACTGGTGAAGGGACCAAATGGTGACAGGTGACCCAATTGAGCTACCTAAAGAAGTAAGGGCATCCAGTGGATGGTAATACTGCGTTCCGGTAAAACCACCCAAGCCTCCACCATGTCTGGAGAGACATCTCATCAAGAATAATGTTAGTAGGAAGTTATTGTTGCATGCGCGGAAGCCTTGCTCTACTGATCCACAGCCCTAAGCCTGCTTACGAACATTGATGCTAATTAACACAAGATTAAGACAGAGGAGAGAGAAGAAGTGAGAGATTAGGTGGTACAAAAAGGTAACTTGATGCTTGTACAAATGATGACCAACAAGATTATCAGCACAAGGGTAAAGGGATTGAGAGAATACAAGAGTAGTGGAAAGCATAAATTCATTATAGTGATAGGTCCTTTTTATAGGAGAGACCTCCTTTACAAAGGTAAAGCATATGCTGCCACACCACATATGCCATATGTCAAATATGATGCCAAGTGTCCCTTATACATACTAGCAGTTGTTCACACATTGGAACCACTTTATTTAAAGCCTAAATACAGTGCTAGTTTACACAACCACGTAGCACTTGTTTATTCCCACGTTAAAGACTATTAATATTTAACGTTCCTCCCCATAGTGAAAATGTGGCTAGAAAGCCCAGTCGTCTTTGACTAGGTTTTCCTTTCTTTTGGCTGTTGCTTCTTGTTGTTGGAGGTAGAAGTTGTCAGAATACGCAGCGGAGATGATGACCAGATCTGGGAACACGAGAGCAAAAAACGCATTCAGAAAAACAGCACAAGAGAGAGAGAGAGATGTAGGCGTGTAACTCTGCTCTGATATGCACAAGAAGATCCTGAATATGATACAAAGAGTGGTATGGGGCTGGGGGCCTATATATATGCCCCCACATCAGCAGTCGGCCTACTGTAGGGCAGCCGATTGGACACAGAAATCCTCCACGACTGATAAATACAGTCGGCCAGCATCACAATAGGTCGGCCAGCAACAGAGGAGTCCCACGACTCATACAGTGCAGTCGGCCATGTCACAGATGCAGTCGGCTAGGCTCTGGGTCCACCTGCCACTACTAGACTGCCTCCCAAGCCACAGAAAAAATGGGAAAAATAGGGGAAAAATAGGGGAAAAATACGGGGAGTGAGGAAAAATGATAAAACACCTGATAAGGGCGGGCACACCCACAACAAAGGCCCTGGTGTATAAATCTAGACAGGAGATGACTTCTAACACCCCCTCTCAGCTCCTAGCCGTGTAACCAACCACTAGGAGCTGGGGTGCCGCCTGAGCAAATCCTGAGAGAGCGACTTCGTGAAGAGGTCCACCGTACTGTCCTCCGTCGAACAGAACTCTAGCAAGATGTCATCAGCAACGATCTGTTCACGAACAGAGTGCCTCTGGATGACCATGGGTTCCTCCAGTGGAAGCCCAAACCACCCATGCAACCTCTGCATCTTCACCACCTCACAAACAGCATCACAAACAGCCCGGTACTCTGCCTCTGTTCTCGACAAGGCAAAAGATGACTGTCTCCAACTGCTCCGGACAACTGCTTTTGGGCCTGAAGTAGATCCCCTCGTGTCCGGATCTCCTCCTCAAACCGAGTCACTCCAACCGCGGAGTCGGACTCCATCCAACAATCCTCCTCCTGTGTACAAGAGTCCATGATCCTTCGCATGCCGCAGAAACTACAGGAAACGCAATCCTGCCTCCCAAAGAGTCATCCGCAACCACGAGCTCAACTGCCTCATCAGGAAGCTCCTGTCCAATCTGGTGTCCATCAACCAGATCAATGAACCATACAGCTTCTGAGTCACAGAGACATCACACTGCTCACAAGGATCAACACCTGTTACGGTGCACAAACAAGTCCTGGAAACCTGATGAAACCTGTCAACCACCCCCTCTGAATCCGGAACCACAAAGCCTGGAGAAACCACCTCCTTCTGCAAGTAATCACCTGCCACCTGCTAGGCTTTCCGAAAGGTCCCCGTGGAAAGAACTGTCAGAATACGCAGCGGAGATGATGACCAAATCTGGGAACACAAGAGCAAAAGCAAAAACGCAGGCAGAAAAACAGCACAAGAGAGAGAGAGATGTAGGCGTGTAACTCTGCTCTGATATACACAAGAAGATCCCGAATAATGATACAAATGCGGTATGGGGGCTGAGGACCTATATATACCTCCCTAGAGGGCAGTCGGCCAGCATAAAGAAAAGAGCCCACGACTGATAAAAAGGTCCACGACTGCATAAATGCAGTCGGCCAGCAATCTGGTGCCCAAAACTGATCAAAACCAGTCGGCCAGCAGCAAGAGTGCCCACGACTGATAAACATCCAGTCGGCCAGCACTGTACTGCTCTTGGCACCCTCTGGCAGCCCTCCCAAGCCTCAGAAAAAATGGGAAAAATAGGGGAAAAATACGGGGAGTGAGGAAAAATGATAAAACACCTGATAAGGGCGGGCACACCCACAACAAAGGCCCTGGTGTATAAATCTGGACAGGAGATGACTTCTAACACCCCCTCTCAGCTCCTGGCTGTGTAACCAACCACTGGGAGCTGGGGTGCCGCCTGAGCAAATCCTGAGAGCGACTTCGTGAGGAGGTCCACCGTACTGTCCTCCGTCGAACAGAACTCCAGCAAGATGTCATCAGCAACGATCTGTTCACGAACAAAGTGCCTTTGGATGACCATGGGTTCCTCCAGTGGAAGCCCAAACCTGCCATGCAACCTCCTCCTGCTCCGTAAAACTGCTCCTGGGCCATAAGTAGATCCCCTCGTGTCCGAATCTCCTCCCCAAACCGAGTCACTCCAACCGCGGAGTCGGACTCCATCCAACAATCCCCCTCCTGTGTACAAGAGTCCATGATCCTTCGCATGCCGCAGAAACCACAGGAAACGCAATCCTGCCTCCCAAAGAGACATCTGCAACCAAGAGCTCAACTGCCTCATCAGGAAGCTCCCGTCCAATCTGGTGTCCATCAACCAGATCAATGAACCATACAGCTTCTGAGTCAAAGAGACATCACACTGCTCACAAGGATCAACACCTGTTACGGTGCACAAGCAAGTCCTGGAAACCTGATGAAACTTGTCAACCACCACCTCTGAATCCGAAACCACAAAGCCTGGAGAAACCACCTCCTTCTGCAAGTAAGCACCTGCCACCTGCCTGGCTTTCCGAAAGGTCCCCGTGGAAAGAACATCCTCAACTACTGGAGGTTCTATGTCCCGAACACTACGAGACATCAGAGCATAAGTGACCTGTTCAGCTTCCTCTGACTCACGAACACAAGAACTACCAACCTCAGTACTGGAAAGTTCCTGCCAACTGCTGCCATCTACTGGCAAGCTATCCACCACCTGGTCCCGGAAAGCCTGTACCTGCAGCGTATCCACACTTGAGTAGCCATTACCAGATTGCCACTCATCACAATCCTGAGGACCTGGGAGAGAGAGTGCTGAAAGCCTGTAAACTCCATTCTCCACTCCACCTTCCCAAACCACTTGGCCTGTTGCTTTGTCCCGGAGAGCAACAAAATGCTCATCAAACTCCACCCGTACGCCAGTCTTGCAAACCTGATGCACTGACAACAGATGAAAACCAAGTGCCGGAACATACAACACCTGGGAGGAATGCTTCCCCCCTCTGCCATCGGGAACTATCTCCATCCTGCCCTCACTGTGAACTGGGATAGTGGACATATCCCCAGTAAGAATATGACCAGAAAGCCTGCAGAGATCCTGTAAACTGGAACGGGAAGGAGTCATGTGCCTGGAAGCACCACTATCGAGAATCCACTCCCAAGTATCCGTTGCGGAGAGTCCTCCAATCTCCTCCCTGCCTGAAGAAAATGAAGCATCGGTGTCCATCACCTCCAGGTGCACAAAAGCCGGAGTCTTCATGATTGCTGCTGAGGAGTCTTCACACTTCTCGGTCTTCCGCTTGGGACACTGTCTCCAGTAGTGGCCTTTCTCGCCACAATCATTACAGGTCCTCTCTGCCTTCAGTTTCTCGCGGTCACTAACGGACATCTTCTCAGAAGACTTCTCCGACGAAGCCTTCCCCTTGCCCGTGTTACGGCCTTTCGACCGTTGGCCAGTTAAGGCCTCCGAACCTCCACCCTGAGGAGGGTTCGTGAATCGTTCCTCCTGGTCCAGGACCATGGGCACAAGCTCCTCCCACGTGATGGTGCTGAGCCTGCCACTGGTAATCAAAGAGGAGTAAAATGCTGAGTACGAAGAGGGCAAGTGTGACAGCAACGTTATGGCCATGTCCTCTGACGATATCTCCTTCCCAGCCTGGAGAACTTCCTGCTGAAGAGCCTGCAGCTTGTTAATATGCTTCCGCATCGTCGACGACTTTGCAGGGCTCATAACCCGCATCTGTACTTCCAAGGAAATCCTCTTCATGGGCGATACCCTGTTGTAAAGTGAGGCCAAATGCTGCCATATACCTCTGGCCAGCGTCATATGCTTTACATGATTGATTACCTGCGGTGTGCAGTTGAGGAAAATAAACGAACGGACCCTGGCGTTGACGCGATCCCACATCTGCGTCTGGGCCTCCCGGTCCTTTCGGGTTGACGGTAACTCCCCTTCCTCTACTTCCGGCCGTGGAACACCAACAACGACGAAATCGGCGAGGTCGTAAGACTCCAAAACGGATTCCATCATCACCTTCCATATGCCGTAGTTGCTCCCGTCCAACTGACGGTCCACCGGGAACGTGGGGAGTGTCGGGATCTTCACATGTCTCTCGGCCATCTCAAACAAATCTGCCATAGCGGGGATGTACTCTGAAAAGGGTGGCTGGGTGGGAACAAAGAAGAACTAAAACCTGCAAGTGGCTGTCCAGCAAATCAGCCCGCCTTCCTCTTGCACCTTCTCTTCCTGATCAGCCCAAAACAGTCCACCAATCAGCCACAAAACAGTCCCCTCTTGCTCACACAAATCCCAAGACCTATCTAGAGCCTAGGGCTCTGATACCATGTCAGTATACGCAGCGAAGATGATGACCAAATCTGGGAACACAAGAGCAAAAGCAAAAACGCAGGCAGAAAAACAGCACAAGAGAGAGAGAGATGTAGGCGTGTAACTCTGCTCTGATATACACAAGAAGATCCCGAATAATGATACAAATGAGGTATGGGGGCTGAGGACCTATATATACCTCCCTAGAGGGCAGTCGGCCAGCATAAAGAAAAGAGCCCACGACTAATAAAAAGGTCCACGACTGCATAAATGCAGTCGGCCAGCAATCTGGTGCCCAAAACTGATCAAAACCAGTCGGCCAGCAGCAAGAGTGCCCACGACTGATAAACATCCAGTCGGCCAGCACTGTACTGCTCTTGGCACCCTCTGGCAGCCCTCCCAAGCCTCAGAAAAAATGGGAAAAATAGGGGAAAAATACGGGGAGTGAGGAAAAATGATAAAACACCTGATAAGGGCGGGCACACCCACAACAAAGGCCCTGGTGTATAAATCTGGACAGGAGATGACTTCTAACAAGAACATCCTCAACTACTGGAGGTTCTATGTCCCGAACACTACGAGACATCAGAGCATAAGTGACCTGTTCAGCTTCCTCTGACTGACGAACACAAGAACTACCAACATCAGTACTGGAAAGTTCCTGCCAACTGCTGCCATCTACTGGCAAGCTATCCACCACCTGGTCTCGGAAAGCCCGCACCTGCAGCATATCCACACTTAAGTGGCCATTACCAGACTGCCACTCATCACAATCCTGAGGACCTGGGAGAGAGAGTGCTGAAAGCCTGTAAACTCCGTTCTCCACTCCACCTTCCCAAACCACTTGGCCTGTTGCTTTGTCCCGGAGAGCAACAAAATGCTCATCAAACTCCACCCTTACGCCAGTCTTGCACACCTGATGCACTGACAACAGATGAAAACCAAGTGTCAGAACATACAACACCTGGGAGGAATGCTTCCCCCCTCTGCCATCGAGAACTATCTCCATCCTGCCCTCACTATGAACTGGGATAGTGGACGTATCCCCAGTAAGAATATGACGAGAAAGCCTGCAGAGATCCTGTAAACCGGAACGGGAAGGAGTCATGTGCCTGGAAGCACCACTATCGAGAATCCATTCCCGAGTATCCGTTGCGTAGAGTCCTCCAATCTCCTCCCTGTCTGAAGAAAATGAAGCATCGGTGTCCATCACCTCCAGGTGCACAAAAGCCGGAGTCTTCATGATTGCTGCTGAGGAGTCTTCACCCTTATCGGTCTTCCGCTTGGGACACTGCCTCCAATAGTGGCCTTTCTCGCCACAATCATTACAGGTCCGCCCTGCCTTCAGTTTCTCGCGGTCAGCGTCGGACTTCTCCGATGAAGCCTTCCCTTTGCCCGAGTTACGGCTTTTCGACCGTTGGCCAGTAAAGGCCTCCGAACCTCCACCCTGAGGAGGGTTCGTGAATCGTTCCTCCTGGTCCAGGACCATGGGCACAAGCTCCTCCCACGTGATGGTGTTGAGCCTGCCACTGGTAATCAAAGAGGAGTAAAATGCTGAGTACGAAGAGGGCAAGTGTGATAGCAACGTTATGGCCATGTCCTCTGACGATATCTCCTTCCCAGCCTGAAGAACTTCCTGCTGAAGAGCTTGCAGCTTGTTAATATGCTCCCGCATTGTCGACGACTTTGCAGGGCTCATAACCCGCATCTGTACTTCTTCATGGGCGATACCCTGTTGTAAAGTGAGGCCAAATGCTGCCATATACCTCTGGCCAGCGTCATGTGCTTGACATGATTGATTACCTGTGGTGTGCAGTTGAGGAAAATAAACGAACGGACCCTGGCGTTGACACGATCCCACATCTGTGTTTGGGCCTCCCGGTCCTTTCGGATCGACGGTTACTCCCCTTCCTCTACTTCCGGCCGTGGAACACCAACAACGACGAAATCGGCGAGGTCGTAGGACTCCAGAACAGATTCCATCATCACCTTCCATATGCCGTAGTTGCTCCCTTCCAACTGACGGTCCACCAGGAACGTGGGGAGTGTCGGGATCTTCACATGTCTCTTGGCCATCTCAAACAGATCTGCCATAGCGAGGATGTACTCTGAAAAGGCTGGGTGGGTGGGAACAAAGAAGAACTAAAACTTGCAAGTGGCTGTCCAGCAAATCAGCCCGCCTTCCTCTTGCACCTTCTCTTCCCGATCAGCCCAAAACAGTCCACCAATCAGCCACAAAACAGCCCCCCTCTTGCTCACACAAATCCCAAGACCTATCTAGAGCCTAGGGCTCTGATACCATGTCAGAATACGCAGCGGAGATGATGACCAGATCTGGGAACACGAGCAAAAAACGCAGGCAGAAAAACAGCACAAGAGAGAGAGAGATGTAGGCGTGTAACTCTGCTCTGATATACACAAGAAGATCCCGAATATGATACACAGAGTGGTATGGGACTGGGGGCCTATATATATGCCCCCACATCAGCAGTCGGCCTGCTGTAGGGCAGCCGACTGGACACAGAAATCCTCCACGACTGATAAATACAGTCGGCCAGCATCACAATAGGTCGGCCAGCAGCAGAGGAGTCCCACGACTCATACAGTGCAGTCGGCCATGTCACAGATGCAGTCGGCCACGCTCTGGGTCCACCTGCCACTACTAGACTGCCTCCCAAGCCACAGAAAAAATGGGAAAAATACGGGGAGTGAGGAAAAATGATAAAACACCTGATAAGGGCAGGCACACCCACAACAAAGGCCCTGGTGTATAAATCTAGACAGGAGATGACTTCTAACAGAAGTAGCAGAGTTTGCAGAGTCTTCATCAGCTTTCAGCTTTGCAAGCCTCTTCCGACACTCTTCGACGTAAGTGCCTTGGCTTGTGGCTTTAATGACACTTTTCTTTCTTCTTCTTAGTGTTGCCATGTGACGAGTCCACTTTACCTTGTCCCTAGAGAAGTAGGCTTGGTCTTCTCTGCTTGCATCACCCCTAGATATATTCTTCCTTGTCTACTCCTCATGGAGAAGTTATCCAACTATCTCCTCAAAGAATATAAGATTGCCTTCTCCTCTCATAATAGAGAGACTCAGAGAATTATGGAAACTTTGATAGGAATTAGGTAAGGAGTTAAGAATGGTGGTGACAAGTTTTCTGTTATTAACTACCTCTCTATATTCGGCAGCTCTTCTTTTAGGTATGTTACCTTAGTAAGGTGATCTGCGATGGAATCACCCTCGTTCATGGTCAAGTTTTCCAGCTCCCGCATCAAGTACATGACTTGTGCTTCATTACAAGACTGGAACATGGTCTCGAGGACCACCGAGGCAGCCCTTGCAGGGCTATAGGATCGGATGTGAGGAACAATGGATGGCTTGACTCTAAGAGCAATCATGGCCATTGCTTAAGCATCACGGGCATCCCACCATCTTTGATCTTCATTGGGTCTAGGTGGTGGTGCTGAAATGCCTGACACCACTTGTGCCATAGTTTGAGTCCCCCTTGATACTACCGGGGAGGTGCCAGGAGTTGGTGCTACAAGATGAGGCTCTTGCCCCGTGACAATCTCCCATAGCCCCCTAGGTATTAGCAAACTCTTCACCATGAAGCTCCATAGTGAGTAGTTGGGACCATCAAGCCGATCTTTAGTTGTCATGAAGCCATCAAATCCCGAAAGATCAGTGGTATTTGCTCTTTGCGACATCCTCACAATACGGGATTTCCCAAAGCTGGAGAGGGTACTAGGAACAAGAAAGCCCCCCTTGATGTGAGCTCTTGGGAAAGTAAGAAGGTGAGAGGTATGGGAGTGTGCACACAAGGCATTGGGATATGATGGGATTGAAGGTGCAATCGCCGGAGTATACCAAAAACGGGGTGTATACTTGAATGAGTTAACATAAGACTTTGGGGGTGATGCAAAGGAACATGAGTGCCTTAGATGGTATGCACAATTACAGGAGTCCCTATGGATGTTTCCACTTCACAAATCTTCCCCTTATGAACAAGAATCCCCAAATATGTAGCACAGAAGCTTTGAAGTTGTCAAAAATGGTGTATGCAAAAGAAAGCCCCAAAATGGTGTATGCAAAAGAAAGCCCCAAAATGGTGTATGCAAAAGAAAGCCCCAAAATACATGTACCTTTGTGAACAAGATGCAAGATGCTGGTGTGAGTTGATCCACTTCTTCTCTCTTTTCTCAAAAGCTCAAAACACAACAAGAGGCCCCTTCAATGATGACTCGATAGGGCAAGAAACTTTTGAATGATGACTTGACAGAGCTCGACTAGAGCTGTCTCAGAGCTGTGGGAGAGCTTATGCTGAAGCAATCTCAGAGTCAGACGTGGCTGAGCGGCGGGCGGCATTTGTTGGGCCAAGGCGGAGAGGTAGCAGAAACGGTCTGGGGGGGGGGGGGGGGGGGCATAGCTGCGGCACGAGGTTGAGTGGAGGTGAAGCATGTTGGATATTCAGTGCTTCAGTGTGTGAACAATCCCTATGAGTGTATGTGTGAACCTCTTAAAGGTGAATGTGTGCAAGTGTGTGTGAACAAGGGCTTATAGCAACTTAAGTGTTTGTGTGTGTAAGCAGTGATGTCACTGGTATAGCCAAGTGTCATTGCCCTAGTGAGTAGAGTATTGAGAAAGATATGGCATTCTTCCTATAAAAGCATTGTACCTTGTAAACTTCAAATCAATACATTGTACTGTGCACTCTTCAGCTTTCAGTTTATAACATCACACACACTCTCTCTCTCTTCTGCACCTACACTATAAAGGTCCATCATCCTCCATAGTGCTAGACTGTGAACCTCCACAATTGGTATCAGAGCTGGACTGTCTTCTTGCGCTCACTATGGAGCGCCGCCGCAAAATTCGGACGGACACTAGTGTTGGGCACACCGCTACCACCCAGCTCATCGGCAGCACTGCCACGCCAGCTTTCTTTCGCGGAGCGAGTGTGCAGAGGACCACCAATGCCGGGCATGCCGCTGCCACTGCTCTGCTCCGTCATTGCCCGTTGCCGTTTCTGCCCATGTGCTGCCACCTATTCACGTGGTCTACACCACTTGCCTCCAACCTGCTCTACTCCACTCTCATGTTGCTGCTGCCACCAATGCTTTGAGCTGAGCCCCCTCCTGCTACTCCTCTTTGCAGCCTTCTCACCTGCACTGTCTACTCACCACCTCCTCTATAGCCGGACTTCGGTGCCCATTACTCACTTTTCTTCCTTACTGAGTATATCTGCCACATTCAGAGTTATCATTAGCCTCTACATATACAATGGATCCTAAGTTTTGGGATAAATAATAACAATGGATCCTAAGTTCTAACAAAAGCAGTGTTGTTTTCAAGAAGTTCTCCAGACCTAACTTCCCTACTTGGTAGAAAAAGATTTATCTACGTCTTATGCGTGATGGTGTTTGGAACGTGGTCAACAGCACCGAGGAAAAATGTGAAGGCATTCAAGGTGCAGTTTGGCAAGACAAAAATGACAAGGTACTAACGCAGATTGGCCTTGGTCTTGCAAACAGTCTGATTCATCATGAAGACTTCAGCAAAACTGCAAAAGAAGTATGGGACAAGCTTGAAAACCTATTTGGCAATAAAATTAACAATTCCAAGGTTTTTCTCAAGCAAAGGTTCTTTGGCTTAAAAATGAGTGAAACTATAAATTTGGGGGAACATTTAAACAATTTAGGCTCTCTCATTCAACAATTAGCTAGGGTAAATGGTGAGCCAGATGAAGATGACAAGAAAGTTGTCCTCTTGTCCAACATTGAAGATTTGGTAAAATATGTTGACATCCTAACTTACCTTAGGGTGAATAGATAGACTTCTTTTGATGACATGATTGTAGCTTTGATAGATGTCATGTGCAAGACATGTGCATGCTCATTCCCATGGCTATTTCTTGAAGGGCAGCAGATAAAGAACCAGTTAGAACTAGATTTTGGAGCTAGAGCAGCTAAGCATGGGCAGGAAGACGGTGGGAATACCCAGGAGGCTGTTGGCTAGTTTTCATGAAGAGATATCTCTGTCGGCTGCAACAGATTTGGGGCTTTGTCCAGGGAACCTGGCCAACAGCAGGTCGGCCAGCCCACCAATGTCTTCAAGGCCTATAAATAGGCTTGGCTATGCTCCTTGACATTCACTCACTCCTCTAGGCAGTAGGGTCATAGAATAGGTTTGGATTAGGTGAACACCACCTTTTGATGGCAGCCTATGGCTTGCAAGACTTGTACATCTTTTTGTACTATATGAATATATTGAAACTTAGCTATCTCTCTCTCTTCTCTCCATCTCTCTTGCTTGCGTTTTGCATTAGGTTGTTCCAAGATAGTGTTTAGAGCTGAAAGAAGACTCCCAGAGCTTCCGCATGTTAAAGAGCAGCAAGACATAGCATTTGACCTTGACAAAGCCATATAAAAGGAAAAGGCAAAAGGGCTGTCAAATGCAACTTTTGCAAGAAGCTCGGACACACAGAAGACCGATGCTTCAAGAAGATGGCTAAGGAACAAGAAAAGGTACGTGTAAACTTAGTGGCAGAAGAAGATGAGGAAGCAGAGGCATCCACAACACTGGAACATGCAGCTACCGTGATGGACAATCTTTCTTTCAAAAAGGAAGGTTATGATTGGGTTTTTTAGTTTCTCTGCTTTGTATGAGTCAAAGGGTTCTCTGTCTGGGTTGTATGATAAATAATCTTGTGTGATTTTTAAGCCTTATTTTTATAAAATGCTCCACATTCTCTCTTCCTTACTTAAAAACAGGGGATTTTGCTTTGATGTGCTGATGTAAGTTTGTCTCTCTAAGCAAGATATGACCTCTAAGCCTTTTGCATTGAGCCATGCTACATGAGCCTCTGAGCTAGTAGCAAGGAACATGTCATGCTTCTTTGCTAGTATTGGAGGACAGGAACTATTGAAGGCCATCCTAGCATCTCCACCTTCTCACCAAAGGGGGGTTTGTTGGATATTTGGGGCTTCAATGTGAACACTCCCTATGAGTGTATGTGTGTGAACATCTCTTAAAGGTGAATGTGTGTGACCAAGGGCTTATAGCCACTTAAGTGTTTTGTGTGTAAACAGTGATGTCAGTTCTATAGCCAAGTGTCACTGCCCAGTGGGTAGAGTGTTGAGAAAGATATGGCATTTTGCCTATAAGAGCATTGTACCTTGTAAACTTCAAATCAATACAATCAATACATTGTACTATGCACTCTTCAGCTTTCATCTCTGTTTTGCACCTACACCATCTAGGTCCATTGTCCTCCATAGTACTGGATTGTGAACCTCCACAAAGAAGAGTTGCGATGCCAGCTGAGGTGGCGTGCATTACAGTCGTGCCGCCTGGAGCACTGGTGGAAGCGGGCTGACCACCGGTGGCGGTGGTTGGTTGTGCACTAGTGCCGCCCGTCTGGATGGCGGTGGCAGGCTTTGAATTGGCGGACCTTGCCTCTGTGGGGCGGCATGGAACGGCGGAAATGTGCTCTAGGGGGTGGCTAGAGACGGCATGGCTTTGGATCAACGGCTGGAGGCGAGTGCTCATTCTGTGCATGGATCTATATTGGCTGCAGCTAGGCAGTGGGAACAAAGGGCTCTGATACCAATTGTTGGTGAGGTGTGCCTAGTGCACATAGGTAGTGGGGAGGAGAGAGAGAGATGATGACCAGCAAGATTATCAGCACAAGGGCAAAGGGATCGAGGGAATACAAGAGTAGTGGAAACCATAAATTCAGTCCTTTTTATAGGAGAGATCCCCTTTACAAAGGTGAAGCATATGCTGCCACCACATATGCCATATACCAAATGTTGAGATATCGAGCTCTAGTGAGGCGGTGGACACTGATGACCCGCCTGGGGGATAGGCCCCGCACTTACACCACTGGCATGGTTGGTGAGATCTTGGGTGATATGCGGCCAGTGGGATGACAGACTGTGTGACAGCCACTCTAGAGACTGGCATAGTTATAGCGCCAGCTCATTTAGTCGGGTTCACACTATAGAGAACCCGTGTATGTATTTGGTTGAGTACCTTTCATATTGTGTGTACTCTTATTCTTGTATATGGTGTGTTGAGTGTTGAGTAGAGAAGAAGAAGATTTTCAGCCTCTCACCTTGTGTGTTCTCTATTAGCGTTTTGTGAGTGTGTGTGTGTGCTTGCAAGAGCTCAAGCTCTCTTCCCCGGACTGAAATTTCCGGGCCGAAAACACGTTTCGGGCGCGTGTGGACCTCCGTTTTTCAGAAAGCAGGCGATTTCGAGCACTGCGGGTAAGTCATCGATTCTCTGCAGAACTCTGTTTTAAGAAGTGCAGGAAGACAGATTGACTGTGCAGACACTGTGGGTGCTGCAAAGAGGTCTACAGTTGCCATTGGGTGTATGTATGCACATTGAAGTCACTGGTTGTGACATTTGAGAGTACTACAGTACCGCTGTGCAGAAAATACAGCATTTGTGCAGGACAAACCAGAGTGCAAGTTCTGGTAAAATTGTGTGTTTGGCAAGATGTCTAATGATGGCATAACACAGATTGTGGCTGAGAAGCTTGATAAGAATAACTTCCATGCTTGGAGGTTCAGGTTGACAAATTTCCTGATGGGAAAAGGTTATTGGGACTACATAGAAGGTGAGCATGAAGAGGCACCGGAGATACCGGATATAAATCCGACTGCTGCAGATGTGAAAGAGTTTAAAGACTGGAACCAAGGAGCCAGGAAGGTTATGTATTGGCTTTCCATTAGCATACAGGACACCATGATTGGGCACGTTCAGGATGCCAAGTCCCCCAAGGAGGCGTGGGACACCTTGGTAAAGCTTTATGAAACAAATACCAAGGCACGCAAGATACAGTTGAAGAATGAACTTCATACTGTGGAGAAAAAGAGCATGTCTGTGAATGACTATGCGCTGAAGATAAAGGGTATTGTGGAATCCCTTGCATCTATTGGTGTGTCAGTAGATGATGATGACAAGGTGGAAGTCTGTCTACGTGGTCTCGGGCCACAATACAAGGCATTTAAGACGTCTATTCAGACTCGGGAAAACATTCCCAACTTTACAAATTTGGTGTCTATGCTGATTATCGAAGAGAAGAACTTGGGTGAAGACCAACAGTCTTCACAAAGCAAAAACAGTTCAGAGCAACAGGCCTTCTACACGAGTTCAGGAAGAGGACGAGGTAGAGGAGGCCGTGGACGCGGTCAAGGAGGTGGCCGAACAGGTAATCAGAATTATGGCCAGCAGCAGCAGCAACAACAACAGTCCCAGAATCAACAACAACAACAACACGCAGGTGGAAGAGGAAAATTCAGAGGCAGGGGGAGTCAAAGAGGCCGTGGAAATTGGCAAAGGCAATATAATGATGCACGTGAATGCTATTATTGTGGTAAGCCTGGACATGTGCAGTCAGAATGTTATAAGAAGCAGGCTGACATGCAAAATGGGAAAGTGCACCAAAACAACTATGCATCCTCAAGCAGAAATAATGAGGATAATGAAAGGTTGTTTGTTATGCAGCATGTCGTGAATGCCATGTCTGAAAATGTTGATGCAGCACAAAAAGATAATGTATGGTATGTGGATTCAGGCGCTTCGAACCACATGACAAGTCATGGGGAGTGGTTCAAGGAGATGAAAAACCCGGAAAGACCAGGTTTTGTGGAAACAGGGGATGACACTGCTCATCCAATTGCCCACGTTGGAGATGTGCCATTGTCTATGCAGGATGGCAAAGTGAAGTACCTTGCAGATGTACTTCATGTACCGAACATAACAAAGAATCTGGTTTCAGTTGGCCAGATGATTGAGCAGGGTTTGCAGGTTCGGTTTAACCCTGATGGGTGTTATGTTGAAGATTTTAAAGACAAGTGCAGGTTGGTTGCAAAAGGCAACAGAGTGGGCAGAATGTTTACGTTGAATGTAGACATGCCTGAAATGAGTGCTGCGATGTTTGCAAATGGTTCAGGAGTTGTTGCAGACACAGACATATGGCATAAAAGAATTGGACATGTAAATGTTCAGAGATTGAAGTCTATGCAGACAAAAGGAATCGTGACAGGGCTGCCAAAATTTAAAGTGGAAGGTATGCAGAAAATATGTGAAGCATGCCAATTTGGGAAGCAAACAAAGCATGTGTTTCCACGTAACAGATATGTGAGCAGAAATGCACTAGATGTTGTGCATTCAGATGTATGGGGTCCTACGAAGACCGTGTCTATGGGAGGCTACAGGTACTATGTCACTTTCATTGATGACCACACAAGAAAAGTGTGGGTATATTTCATGAAGGAGAAGAGTGAGGTGTTCACTCACTTTCAGAATTTCAGAGTTTTGGTTGAAAAGCAAACAGGGAAATATGTAAAGTGCCTAAGGTCAGATGGAGGGAAAGAGTACTTCTCCAATGAGTTCTCTGAATTTTTGAAGAAGAATGGTATTCGGAGACAGTTTACATGCAGATACACTCCGCAGCAAAATGGAGTTGCTGAGCGGAAAAACAGGCACATTGCTGAGATTGCGCGAGCATTGATGGAAGAGAAGAATATGCCGCATTGCTATTGGGCTGAGGCTGTCTCTACAGCAGTATACATCATGAACAGGACTCCAACTGCAGCCATACATGATGTAACTCCAGAGGAGAGGTTTACTGGCAGAAAACCAGATTTGTCTCATCTGAAAGTCTTTGGATGCATTGCATATGTGCATGTGCCAGATGAGCTGAGAACTAAGCTAGATCCGAAAGCTGAAAAATGTGTGTTTATTGGATATTCCCTTGAGCAAAAGGGATACAGGTGTTATAACCCTGCTACACGTGAGTTGAGGGTAAGCAGGGATGTTGTGTTTGATGAGATGAGCAACTGGTATGTTGCTGAAAAAGAAGCTGTTGGGGCTGATGTGAGTGGAAGTGTGGTTGCACAGAATGCAGGTCAGCAATCACAGTCTTTGAGTGGACCAGGAGAGTCCTCATCTAGTGGGTCTGTTGATAGACCATGGAGTGGCAGGCTGCGTCATAATACCAGTCCTGCAAATGTGATTACTACATCACGTAAAGGAAAAGAGAAAATGGTTGAGCCCCTTGGTATGCCTGACATTTCTGCAGGGCATTCTCATGTTGATGGAGAGTCTAGTGGCTCAAATAATGAGCCTTGATGAGGAGCTTGGGATCCCAGCTATGAGAACACCTGGTGTAAAGAAGGCTATGGAAGCCATGAATGAGAAGCTGCGAAGATCTGGGAGAGTGAGAAATCCTGTGCAGAGATTTACCTATGATGGTTATGTGGCGCATCACTATGCATATATGGCAAAGGTTGTGCAGGTTGCTGAGCCCACATGCATTGATGAGGCTATTGGAAATGTGTGTTGGGAGAAAGCTATGGATGAGGAGATGGATGCACTATATGGAAATGAAACTTGGGATTTAGTGCAATTGCCAGAAGGCAAGAAAGCCATTGGATGCAAGTGGGTGTACAAAGTTAAACATAACAGTGATGGAAGCATAAACAGGTACAAGGCTAGATTGGTAGCCAAAGGATATGCGCAGACATATGGGATTGATTATGAGGAAACTTTCAGCCCAGTTGCTAAGATGGCAACGGTGAGAGTTGTGATAGCAGTGGCTGCGTCAAAGCAATGGTCTTTACATCAGATGGATGTAAAGAATGCATTCTTGCATGGGGATTTGCAAGAAGAGGTGTATATGTTGCAGCCACCTGGTTATGAGGATGTGGGTCACCCCGAGCATGTTTGCAGGTTGAAGAAAGCCTTGTATGGCTTAAAGCAAGCACCAAGAGCATGGTCTGACAAGATTTCTGAATATCTTGTCACTATTGGCTTTCATGTAGCCAATGCAGATTTCTCATTGTATGTGAGACATGGTGATAGAGGGGTTGTGCTTGTTGTCATCTATGTAGATGACTTGATCATTACGGGGGACCATGATGCAGAGATCTTTGATGTAAAGATCTTGCTTAGACAGGAGTTCGAGATGAAGGATCTGGGGGAGCTCAGATATTTCTTGGGCATTGAGGTGATTAGGTCACCACATGGTATTGGATTACTGCAGAGACAGTATGGCTTGGACATGTTGTCCAAGTATGGTATGACAGGCTGTAAGCCTATTTCTGTGCCATTGGATCAGAATGGCAAGTTGAGTGTAGATTCAGGAGAGATCTTGGAGGATCCTACTATGTACAGGAGCATAGTAGGAAGTTTGATCTACATGACGATCACCAGACCAGATTTGAGCTATGCTGTTGGGTTGGTGAGTCAGTTTATGCAGGTTCCACGGAAACCGCATTTGGATGCTGTGAGACGCATACTGAGGTATGTGAAGTCTACTTTACATTGTGGACTATTCTATGAGACTGGGACAGAGATATGTGTACATGGGTACACAGATGCTGATTGGGCTGGTAGTATCTCAGACAGAAGATCTACCAGTGGATTCATGTTTTCTTTGGGGAGTGCTGCTGTGACTTGGAGCAGCAAGAAGCAGCCTACGGTTACTCTATCGAGTACGGAGGCCGAGTACAGAGGAGCTGCTATGGCAGCATGTGAGGTAGCTTGGTTGAGAAAGCTACTTGCAGATTTGGGTCTATCAGTGGATAGACAAGTTGTCATTTTCTGTGACAACATTAGTAGTATACAGTTGGCCAGGAACCCAGTCTTTCATGCTCGTACGAAGCACATAGAGGTCCACTACCACTTCGTCAGAGAGAAGATCTTGGCAGGAGACCTTGACCTTGTTTATGTCAGCACAGAGGATCAGGTAGCTGACATCTTCACCAAAGCATTGGGTACAGAGAAGCTCCGCAGATTCAGGGCTTCGCTTGGTGTACATGAGATGGAGTTGAGCTCGAGGGGGAGTGTTGAGATATCGAGCTCTAGTGAGGCGGTGGACACTGATGACCCGCCTGGGGGATAGGCCCCGCACTTACACCACTGGCATGGTTGGTGAGATCTTGGGTGATATGCGGCCAGTGGGATGACAGGCTGTGTGACAGCCACTCTAGAGACTGGCATAGTTATAGCGCCAGCTCATTTAGTCGGGTTCACACTATAGAGAACCCGTGTATGTATTTGGTTGAGTACCTTTCATATTGTGTGTACTCTTATTCTTGTATATGGTGTGTTGAGTGTTGAGTAGAGAAGAAGAAGATTTTCAGCCTCTCACCTTGTGTGTTCTCTATTAGGGTTTTGTGAGTGTGTGTGTGTGCTTGCAAGAGCTCAAGCTCTCTTCCCCCCTGCATCTTTTCACCAAATATGATGCTAAGTGTCCCTAACAGTTGTCACTTTGCCACACATCAATACTTTAGATAATGCTGCCACCACATATGCCATATGCCAAATATGATGCCAAGTGTCTCTAACAGTTGTCACTTTGCCACACATCAATACTTTAGATAATATCCTTCTAAGAGGTTGTTCCCTCACAAAAGACTTATACGGACTAGCAATTGTTCACACACATCGAAACTGCTTTATTTAAAGCCTAAATATAATGTTAGTTTACACAACCACCTAGCACTTGTTTATTCCCACATTAGAGAGAGAGAGAGAGAGAGAGAGAGAGAGAGAGAGAGAGAGAGAGAGAGAAAGAAAATGAAATGATATATTAACGTCTCTAAGAGGCCATAGTGGCCTATGAGACCAAAATTGAGAGTACATCTGAAGTTGGTGTCTCATCAAAGAGAACAACTAAATGAGACTAGAAAGTACAATAAACTGATTGTCCTATAGTCATAAGAACAGAACTGTAAGACTCCGAGATGATACTAAGTAGAAAATATTGGAAAATACTGAAAAATGTATATCAGGTAGATCCATGTATGCTGATCAGTTGAAGTGTTGCCCTCTCCTTGATCAAGTATCTCCGCCATGGGGCTTTCTAGAATGGAGAGGTCGTAGAAGCGAGGTAGGCGCCTCCGATGCCGAGCAATAATGGCTCTAATCTGGCGATGGTGAGGATGCCGTGGTCGGGATCCTGGTGGGCGTGGCCGACGAGCACGACATAAGATAACTGCTCTATCAGTGGTGACTCCCTCGGAGCGTGGTCGGTGCCCTGATGGCCCAATGGAGGAGGTATCAGGAGGTGTGTGAGCTGGGTTGCTGGTACTGGTGCCGGTGCCGAAGAAATTTGTCAAGGTCCTCTGTCTAGGTACATCATGGCTCGGCCTCCTGTCTGCCAAGAGAGTCTCTCTGCGTCTCCTGAGCTCAAGTAGAAACAATCCCAGGCATCTCTGATCCTCAAACTCCATGACCCTGCGTAACGGCCCAAAACCCTCTCGGAAGAGGCAATGATATCTCCCTCAGATCTCATAATAGACTGTACATTGGCAAATGTAGTGTTCCTCTATCTCTACCTCCTGGTAGCATAGCTGACAAATGCGGTCATCCAAGATCTGATGCACATATCGCCCTGTCTCAATCCGCAGCTGGTGTGATGAGGTTCGGATCTGTCCAATGGCACAACGTATCCCATGTGATAGGTGTACATCCATGTACGCCGGGCGGGTGATAAAATCATCCGGTGAGAGGTGTAGAAAATGGCTCTTGTAATGAGTCATTTTCGTGCCCAAGGGCTCAAGGGGGCTAGTCCATGTCCTCTCTGTGTCCACTCTGATGATATCCATCTTGATCACGCGGTTTTGCTCTGAGCGGATGAGATCCAAAAATGGACAATCCAGACTGTACTGAAAGAGTGGTAGTGCCTCTATCCGCAAACCATGTAGGTCAAACCATGATCTCATCTGAGCGTACCAACAATGAGTATCTCCATCCTCTACCAACTATATGGATGAGGTCAATGCCAATCGGGAGTACCTCTGCTGAGGGAGCTCCCATAGCCGTTGTAAAAAGGTAATTGCCTGGAATAGGGCCTCGGTTACTACTGGTGGGGCACCCCGCTCAGCCCGAACAATCTCATGTGGTACTGACGATTTGCTCCGAATCATGCGGGCAATCATCATAATCAGTGGTCTCTCCATGTACTGAAAGGGTGGTAGTGCCTCTATCCGCAAACCATGTAGGTCAAACCATGATCTCATCTGAGCGTACCAACAATGAGTATCTCCATCCTCTGCCAACTGTATGGATGAGGTCAATGCCAATCGGGAGTACCTCTGCTGAGGGAGCTCCCGAACAATCTCATGTGGTACTGACGATTTGCTCCGAATCATGCAGGCAATCATCATAATCAGTGGTCTCTCCATTTGCCTCCATCCCTCATCTGTCCCTCTCTGAGATCTGTGATGTATACTGGGTCTCCAAATTGGAGCTCCGTACAGGAGGGTCGGTGTGACAAGCGTATCAAATAGCCACAATTTGGTGCGTGGCTCCTGAAACTGTATGTGTGCACACTGCCTCTCAAGTGCCCCAAGGTTGCATGCCCTCGAGCTAATCTAGCTGCTGCTGCCTCCTTCAGGGAGAAACGTGGTCCTGTGAAAGTAACTCCCAAGTAGACATATGACGTGACGTACTCTACCGGCTCCCCTCGGAAAGTGAACTGAGGCTCTGATCTCGTCACCCATGCCTGTGTGGTGCTAAACACGATAACCTTGGTTTTCCCAAGGTTCACTGTCAGATCTTTATCCGCATAGAAAGCCTGTAATGCATCCAGGTGTCTCTGTAATCCCTCCGGAGAGTCTGAGATTAGAACAATATCATCAGCATATAACAAGATGGGTATCAACACCCGTGCCAAGCATGCCCCTGGGCCTCCCAATCTGTCTACATCAATGTACAGTTCAAAGAGGGTGGGCGATAGCGGGCATCCTTGCTTCACCCCTTTTGTGCTGGTCACCCTATCAGATAGTCCGCCTGGAGCTCGGACTCTACCTATCACAAACTCATACAAAGCATATATCCCCCACTACATATCCTCGGGTACCTCAATGTCATGCAATCTGTGCATAAGCCTGGCACATGGTACGGTATCGAAGGCTTTGCGGAAGTCCACAAAGCAGCAGGATATCCTTTTCTTATGTGCCCTACCCTCTTCAATAAGTGCCCGAAGTGTCAGTATGTGATCCAAGGTAGTAAATCCTCTCCTGAAGGCAACCTATCCATGTGCTCGATGACCATGCCTCTCTGCCCATCGGCTCAACTCCGACTCCAATATAGAGCCATATAATTTGGCCAGGTAATGACCAATCATGATCGTCTTGTAGTTGCCTAGCACCATGGGGTCCCCACTCTTAAAGAGTGATACAATGATATTCTCTGTCCAGCTTGTCGGGAAACCCTCACAAATGACGATTAAACACATGTATGATGAACGGAGCCAAAGTGTCTCGTGCATATGGGAAGTGCTCTCCAACTAGCCCATCATGATCCTATGCCTTTCCATTCTGTAACCTGTCTATCGCATCTAGCACCATCCGCATAGTAAAAAAGGTGCTGCTAGCCGGTCTAGCTCCCAGTGGAGGGGGGGTTGTCCTGGTGCATCATATAGCTCTAGCATAAGTATGCCATGCCTCAGGTGCAGTAATCGGAGTACCAGGCTGTCTCTCCTGAAACATCTTCCATGCCCTCTTGCTGTCCTTCCCCAGGAAGAGTTGGTAGATCTCCTCCTCTAGCTTAGCCAGATAGGCTCGTTTCTTCCTCCGCACAAGGCGCCGAAAGATCATCCTAGCCTATCTATGCGTGTGAGACCCAATGGCAATCTCACGCTGTAGCTGTGCTCGTGTCTCACGACACTCATCATCATACCAACTGTTCTGTGGAGCAGTGCTGCGGGGGTGGGTGGAAGGGATAATAGTGCAAGGAAACGCATATGAGGCGGATGCACGTAGTACACCTGCCAATCCTCTCGTGATCTCGTCCAGAGGGCTATGCAGGTCTAAAGCGAACAAGCCACCAGATACTACATCTCGATAAACCCCAACTATCTCACGTGTAAACTGATATCTGGAGTACCTAGGTAGATGAGTGGCTGGCCCATCTCTCGGGGATCTACCTACTAGTGTGAAACTCAGGTATGCATGATCGGCTGCTATGCCAATGGGCCTACTGGAAATCGTGAAACCCCGCACATCAGGTATCAATGAAGGAGATCCCATCAAGTAGTCCACTGTGCTCGCTCCCCCTTTAGAGTTCCAGTGTGTGAGAGCATCTGATTCTTGCCATCTCGATAAGCCATTGTATATGACCAACCCATGTGCACTCCCGAGTGTGAGAAAATGCCTGCCATAATCTGTAATCTCCCCCTCATCCTGTGCTGATCTCTGCAACCCTACATCCTCTGCCGTGATCTCCCGATACATAGCCTCTTGAGTATCATACAACTCTGTCTACTCTGTGCTTGTACGTGCATTAAAGTCTCCCAATAGTGATATGTGTCCCATGCTGGCAAACCTCATGATATCATCATATAGTGGTATATAGGGCGACTCTCCTGATGGTGCAAACCTGGAGTGGGCTGGGGGAAAGTAGCATACCGCCACATATAGCTTGCGGAGTCCCTCTCTGCATATTCGGACCCACATGTACCTCGCATCTGCATCTCTATGTACCACATGTATTTTGTCACACGAAGCTCCTCCCTGTAAAGTATTACCACTCCTCCGGATCCTCTGGTACCTCTCACTGTGTGTGGTACCTCTCACTGTGTGTGGTACCTCTCACTGTGTGTGGCTGAGGGCGGAAAACTGATTCCCATCTATAACCCCGGACGTCAGGAAGCCTCTTGTTTGTGCACTGATGGGTCTCCGTATACATAGCAATATCACTGTGTCTGAAAGTATCCTGCATCTGTTCTAAGGGCCCCGTTGCAATTCCACGCCGTGAATCGCAAGGTCTCATAGGCTGTGCACCATCAAGCGGGCCTCCTCTCCGTAATGATGACTCGGCCATCTCTGTATACCGCCCATTTCCCCTCTTTCCTTGCCTCAAGCACACGCGGCATGTGTCCCTTCCGGTGTGCTATCTGTGCCGGTGTAAGGTCCTCATCCAAATAAATCTTTTCCCCCTTTGTTTCTTTGTGGCACTGGCAATTTCATCTTATGAATGCATTTCCTGCTCACCTACAACCACTTTTGCCTTAAATGATTCCAAAGTGTTTTGCATTTCTATGATGTCTTTTTCGCGGTCAGCCATACATGTCTTCAAAGTGCCTTCATACAATGCAACTGTTGTGCCAATCTCTCGAAGCATGTCATCCTTCCATTTCTGCATCTCTTTTTTTATTTGTGTGTGCATCAAAGCTTGGGCTAATTCCATCTCAACCCGTACTTGGGCTTGCATTTCTCCCTTCAATTGGACATATATCTCTTCCTTCAGCGTTTTGTATATCACTTTCCTTTGGGCATGCATCTGCTCGGTCCGTTCCTTTTCAAGCTCCTGTCGCATGGTGTCATCTCTATCCTTATGTGAAGCTGTAGCTCCTCATAAAGGGCCTCGTCTCGTCGGGCCATCTTCGTAATCCTTCGTGAGCCAGGGGACATGATTCCTTCCCTCAGTCTTTTGCGGTAGGCATTTGGTGCCTTCGTGGGGGTGTGAAAGGTTGTCTCACCATCATGTTCCCCCTCTAGGGGTTGAGACATGTTTTCCCCTACTAGTTGCTGCCTTGGGGGCCTGAGCAACGGTTGGTGGTAAAAGGGGCCAAAACTGAGAACTGGAACTGGCAATGCTGTGTTGTTGCAGCAGCAGGCGGAAATTCTCTGTAAAACGTGTACTGATCTTCCTCTTTTCTCTTCTTTATGCTCCCCGCAACGTCACAAATGTGTTGTATGCAGGCAACAGAAAGACCCCCAGGCTGACCAGCAGACAACAGGCGTACACCTCTGCCTTGAGAGATGACGCCCCTTCGGCTTCAGATGGCTCGTGCAGACACACGCATAGCTGCTGATGAAGTACTCGACCTAACGCAGTCACCAGAAATGGCAAACTGGCCGGCGTGGCTGAGACAGCTCACTGGGAGCGATGCCGCCAAAATGGGCGGACCCTTTGCACTCGCGCCGCCCACGGTAGTGGACCCTCTCCACTAGTTCGGGCCCGAAGTAGCGGGAGGTGGAAAAGTTCGCGGTGGGCAACAGGGAACGGCAATGGGATGGCGGCGCTGGCTCTAAACGGCGGCTGCGGTGACGCTTGGTGAGAGAGAGAGAGAGAGAGAGAGAGAGAGAGAGAGCGAGAAATGAGAGAGAGAGAGAGAGAGCAAAAAAACGAGTTTTGTACAGTGAAATATTTCAAAATTTGAAACACAATTTGATACAATATGGCACAGTTGTGAATGCTATACTAATTCATCAACTAGTAACTTTTACTTGAGCATTAGCCTAATCTCATCCTTAACTGCCAGCTTCATTGTCTTCTTGGGACAGCATGTACTAATATCGGTTTTAGCTCATAAATTTTCTCAATTGTTCTACTGCTTGTGTACAGGTATTTGATGCCAATGTTGTGATTCCACGAAACTCGGTGGTGGAGGTCAATCAATCTGGGCTTCTAATGGATACACTCATAGACATCACACCAGCAAATCAGCTGCCACGGCCCACTGTGGGCCCGCTCGATCCATATTGCTCAGAAGAGGGGGTCATTGTGTGTGACAGACAGAAAATCAAAGGTGAGCAAGGTGTGAACCTCGACGAACTCGTGGGTATATTTACAAGGCTTGCGAGAGAAGTCGATGAGATAGGCATCAGTCAAATCTACAGCTTGGCGGATCGTGTAGGCAAATCTGTGGAAGATTCTAAGCCTCTCCTTAGGAAGGTATACATTTTACCCCTTTTAAGGGTTTTTACAGACATCTCTCCTACCCATCAGATGGGGGGGGTTGGATGGGCACATGAGAAATGGGCTTCCCTTTTCGTTTGGAGTGAGTCGTGTCTGGATAGACCCTAAGAAGTGTCAGATTTGATGGGATTCACCATTTTTTTTGGCTCACTGCTATGGCTAATTGGATTGCTTCTCAGGTCACAGGTTTGGTAGGAGACCTTGAGCCCCTCCTCAAAGATGTACAGAATGGCGGCCTCTTGAAAGAGCTTGAGCTTCTTACAAAGGTCCTCAATGAGGCAAGTGTGGATTTGAGGATGTTAAACGAATCTGTCTTGACTCCTGAGAACAGAGAGCTTCTTCGCCAGTCTGTTTCAACACTCACCAAGACACTGAAAAATGTTGAGGTAAGTTCGATTTACAGTCATGAAAGTACATGGATAACTTGCATTCAAAGTCACTTTATGGTGGCCACGTTTTCTATTTTGGTCCATTGTAAAGTGTGATGTGCATGTGCCTTTGTGATGAGGAACACATTCTCCAATTAAGAAGTAGAATGTAATTTCTGTGTGTTCGTGCATGTTTTTTGGGGGGGAACATCTGGGCACAGGCGCTGAAGCATGTGTGTGTGTGTGTGTGTGTGTGTGTGTGTGTGTGTGTGTGTGTGTGTATATATATACACATGCATTCCGCTTGCATGGAGCTTTGTCACAATGTTGTGTGTGTGCATGTGTAGTGTGCTGGTTGGGTCTGTGTGTGTGTGCGTGTGGCATATGTGCCAGAAGTTCTGTAACAGTCAAGTATGCATTATGATCTTGCAGAGCATCAGTGGAGATGTGAGTAGTATCACTGGAGATACAGCAACTAGGCACAATTTGAAGCGTTTAATAGAATCCTTGAGTCGTCTACTTGCAAACTGAATGAGCACTACTTTCTAGCCCTTGCCATGGCAAAGTCCACTTCAAGGGTTACAACAACATCAAACGAGACATTGGTTTCCTTTAGCAGAATAAAGTTCACCATGATTTAGATCTGCATCTTTCAGCACTTCACACAACACTTTCCCCTGGAGCTCATGGAGGAAGGTTTTTCTCTGAGCTCTTGTCAGACTGCTTTTTCATGCACATGGCAAGAGTTGACTTTTTTGTGTCTTAACTTTAATTTGAGCAACCAACAATCAATTGGCCTTGTGTGAAAGGCTGCAAATTCTTTATCAACTTTTTTTTTTTGGTCTGGAAGCTTTTATAGAATGCTTTTTACCTTATGTTTTGGAGCCACACCACTGCACGTTCGTTTTGGCGTACTTGGAAAAAGGATCCAAGATCAAGGGATGTAAACTGCCACCATTATTGTCAGCTTATTAGTAGGAACAATAACTGGCCCATTGAGCTAACCCATTGAGCATTCTATGCTGGGACTATCTGATGTATGAAAATGGGATGTACACCTCCAGTTTCCCTGGACTCTTGAAACTGTTGCAAACTAGTAAACTTTGTGTAATAGCCTCTTATAGCATTGTGGCAATAATTACTATGCCCATCTTTCTAGCTGATTTTAGTGTTCAGGTACTAAGCAAAGTAGATTACTAAATTAACCAAGCGTTTAGCAGAAGACAAGTGTTGTGTTGCATTCATCAAAGGGATCTCCTGAATACATTGTGAAAGGTTTACAAGTAGAGAGTTCATGTCCCTTGTGTGATGAATCTTAGAGAACTGAATTAATATAGAGGAAGACACTAAAACTTAAAGTAAAAATTGATCACCCATTAAGTTGCAAATATGAGATATTTTACCCCCTTAATTATTAGGGCTTTTTTAATGAGCCGTATTTACCAGGACAAAAAATGGTGGGTGGGCTTAAATGCCCCCATAATAAAGTACCTTTTCATCGAAGATTTTCGTAGCTTTCCGACTTATGGGCCAAATTTCTCCTTCCCTATACTGAAATTTCCCCATTCCTTATAAATTGTAAAGTCCAACAATTATGAAGCCTTTGATGATTCTGACATGCAAATATTTTTGCTCCTTTTTTTCATGTCTTGGTACAAGTATCAAGAACATTAGCAAAACATAATGATCTTGACAAGTAGATTGAATTGTCTTAAAAATATATTTAGAAGGGCAATCAGTAAAATAAGGTTAAGTATAATAGGCCTACACTTGTATGAAGGCAATGCTATCCTAAATAGCTTGGAGATAGAAAATTCATCTACTTCATTCATGGAGAAAGGCCTTAATACCAAAACTAATGATTTTTGCTCATGATTTTCATACTAAACTTTTTTTTTCCAGAAAGGAGACTTATATTAAGTATGAAAAAATTTTACAAAATGGAGATTTCACACCAAGAAAGGTGGAGATCTCAACCAATCAGGAGCCCTGTGCTGCCAATAGGGTCCCGAATGAGAGGACGTGAAAAACATACCAATGTCCCACTCTCGCATAAACTGGCCGCGCTTCCTCTCCGCAGTCCTCGAAGATCCGTGAATTCTAGCCCAGGTAGCCATGATGGTGTGAATAAAATCACTCCAAATCTTGCAAAGACACTGAGAAACAAGAACGGGAGTACCCTCAATAGCCTCGGTGCATCTAGCCTTCCAGATATTCCAAGCTGAGATGCTAGCAATAATCTCCCAAGAACTTTCTAACCTCTGTGCCGGAGGGACAAAGTGTGAAAGTGCAAATCCTGAAGACAACACTGCTGAGCAACTCCTTGCCTAACCATAATGGCCAAGCTCCTATCAGTCCCCTCGAATCTCAGCTGTGGCCCAGACCGTGTCAACCAAATGATAGAACTAAAAGAAATGATAGCATCCCTCTTAATCCTACCAAAGAGGTGTGCAATCACAGACCAAACCCTCTGTGCTTCCCTGCATCCCCATAAACAATGGTAAACTAACTCCGAAACTCCTGCACATCTAGGGCATGCTGGGCAAGCACCAGTAACTGACCTCCATTGATTGGTGGCCAGACCACCATGAAGAGAAACCTAGATAAAGGAGGAAATCTGTGGCTTCCTATAAGAATTCCACAATCTCCGCCAAAAAACCCTCTGAATGCTGGGCAAGCACCAGTAACTGACCTCCATTGATTGGTGGCCAGACCACCATGAAGAGAAACCTAGATAAAGGAGGAAATCTGTGGCTTCCTATAAGAATTCCACAATCTCCGCCAAAAAACCCTCTGAATGTCAGTCAAAATGCCATAAGATTTCCAATGGGGTCTAAGAGTAGGGACACTCTGAATGTGTCCCAAGATAAGATGTCTGGCATTGCATACCGTATAACTGAAAAAAGGCATGCTTTTCAAGGGGTTACAAGCATTCTTCCACACCCACTCACCGGGGTCTCAATGCAAATGTCTGATAGGGCAGCCACCATACAACCAAAGGCTAACACTCTCTGTGATCATCCCTGGGGGGGGGGGGGGGGGTGGGGGTCAACAAAGACGTGCTTCCCTAACTTGCCAACAACTCTGACAAGACGAATCTGGGGGCCCTAAAAGCGTGATATGGGTATGGCAATTCATGTTCAGAAATTCGTCGGGTATATAGAGTTCTTAGTGAGTGCACCATGGTAAGCAAGTCCCACGGTACCTAGACTTGTGACATGGCAGGCAAGTCCTACGGTACCTGGACTTCTCGCAAGAGAGTAGCTACCATGCTCATGACTAGTCCCCAGGCACAATGCCTTAAGGTTGGTAGTGAAACCACTCTCAGATATGGGAGTGATGAAGCTAATGATAAAATCATTTCTCTATTTGAATCTATGGGAGGCATTCTAAGGCCGTGTTAGACCTTGGCTTGAAAAACAAAAACATCAATACCTTACGAGACAATGATATAAAAAAGGACAATGCTTTACAATAACTATCGTAACATGACTGTGTAGACAACACCACAATTGATCAAGTTTACCTTTCAATGCACAAGGTTAAGATTCAGGTGGTGAGTTGTTTCCATTCCACCTAGTCCAATGATGGCAATTCACAAGTTGGCGGATAAGGCGATAGAAAAAAACAAAAGGAGAAGCAATAATACATTAGTGTTGGGCCGGGGTCTTACAATCTATATCAACTATTGAATACATTGGTGTTGGATGGTTACACAAGAGTGCAACTATTGAGTCCTTTAAGATTTAACAATCCCCTTCCTTGCATTGAGGGCATTGAGGGATTATTTGGTTAGGTATTCTACATATAAAGGTATTTTCAAAGGTTAATAAAATCAATTTATACGAAGGTATTTTCAAAGGTTAATAAAATCAATTTATACATAGGTATTTTCAAAGGTCAATATAAAATCAATTTATCACATCAAATCTATAATTGTGGAGAATATGAACACAAAACAACTTTCTCGACAAAGTATGGTTAATGAATAGTTAGTGATGCCATTTTGGTTTTAGCAGACCGATGCCCTAGCTTCATTTATAACCTTTTTAGAACTTCCCTAGATAAGTTCTTAATCTTATTTAAATGACATCTTGGTGTTTAGAAGCTTAATCAAGGAGAAAAAAGCGTGATTTTAGTAGATTGCATTTTGTTATGGGCTACCACACCTCCCAAGAGAGAACTCTACCCATTCACAATCGGAAGAAGCAATAGACAACAACTATTGTTGGGTTGCTTGATGGTAGATAAAGAAAACAAACTTGGTAGTCAGGAGGTAATGCCTATACTTCATTATACCATGGCTAAACCCTCTCTCTTAGTAGTTGTGTAGTTGTGTTTAGCATCATTGAGTTGTCGACTAGTAAAGTTCATCTAGGGAAGTCCATGTTCTGCTCCCCTAGCTAAGCTAGCACGCATGCAATAGCAAATGGCTAACGCATCAATATATGCACATGAAAAATTACATCCCAATTGGGGGATCTCAAGATGGGTACACTTGCTAATGCCTTTTTCAGCTTTTCATATACCCATTTAGCATTCATATGTCCATTTGATGACAATTAGCAAGGGTCTAGCATATATGGAATACAAGAAGATGAATCTCTATAATTCCCTACATGCGTCATGAATGTCTGCACACCCTTGTAGTTGATGGGTGGTGGTAACTCCAAAATCACACATATCTTGTTCTCATATATGGAGATGCCATTCTTGGAGACAATGTGTCCAAGGATGACACCCTCTTTAACCTAGAGTTAACATTTAAGTGGGTTCAACTAGATGCGGTAGAGTCTATATCTCTCAAAGACTAGCCTAAGATGAGTAAGATGATCCTTTCACTTCGACTGTATTTATAGGTCATCAATGAATATCTCCAAGATCTCGTTTAATGTTGTACACATTAAGCATTAGAAGGTGATGGGGGGGCATTGGTCATGCCAAATGGCATGATGTGATAAGTGTAGGTTTCCAATTTCCAAGATCTCGTTTAATGTTGTATACATTAAGCATTGGAAGGTGACGGGGGCATTGGTCAAGCCAAATGGCATGGGGTAACAAGTGTAGGTTTCCAATTTCGTCAAATATTGTCTTATAATGATCGGTTGGGTCGATTGTCACCACTTGGTTGTAGCGTGAGAAGCCATCCCAGAAGCTATAAGCCAAATTTCTTATATTGATTGGCTGGGTCGATTGTCACTTGGTTATAGCCTAAGATGCCATCCAAGAAGCTATAAGCCAAGTGGCATGGCACGATAAGCATAGGTTCCCCATTTCATAGCAAATATATTATCTTATATTGATCAGTTGGATCGAATATCACTTGGCTGTAGCATAAGAAGCCATCCAAGAAGCTCTAAGCTTCTGCTTCGATGACTCTTTCTAACACATGGTCATCGGTGTAAGGCAAGGGGTAGTGATTGTGAATATTGTGGCGGCATTAACCTTTTTGAGGTTTAAGCACACTCGGAGCTTTATGTTCTTTTTGGGAACGACCACTATCATCAAGGTGACAACACCCACTTGGTGTGCTCGATTTCATAACAAATCTTGCATCAATGAGCTTGTCTATCTCTTCTTTGACCATTTGTCCCCATACTTGGTATTCATGTGATAGGATCTTTGTTTAGATGGTTTTGCACCTTAATGGAGAGGGATGGTGCATTTCACCGCTTCCAGAGGAATTCCCTTCATGTCAATGTATAACATTCTAAAATTCTTTGAGCAAGGCTACCAATTCTCTTTCTTGCTCAAGGGTGAGGTCTTTGGCAATAAACATTGGCTTAGGTTTTTCACCTGGGCAACAACGAGACTTGATCTTAACAAGGCCATCATTTGAAGTATGTGGCTCTCCATCTATGCCTCTTTGAGTCTTCTCACCATGTACCACTATGTTCCTATGTTGTAGGACTTAAAGTACTCGGGCTAGCCTCAAATCTTCCTCTTAAAACTTGGCAAGCTCCTTGAGTTACGCTTCCTTATCTATCTCGGCATTGACTTTATTGACTAGTGGCTTGGTAGTGCTTGGCTTTCTCAAAGCTCATGGTCTCCTTATCACCTTTATTAGCCATTGTCTTGGTCTAAAGAGAGTAATCTTGATTAGGTCATCTTCCCACTATCTAGAGTAGGTCTCATGTGGATCCACAACCTAAACATAGCGAAACCAATGAAGATCTGTCTCCATGGGAAGAAGGTACTTATTAGGCTTTCTTTATGGTTTTCTCCTTCTTGACCGGTACTGTGGTGGGAGATGCAGCAATGGTTGATTATTTTATGAGAAGTCCTCCAAATCATATCATTAGCTACTCCTGAATTGAAGTCGTTATTGGCTTCGTCTAGGGAGGTTACTTCCATCCCATCCACTCTAACAAATCTTGTTCCAACCTTTTATGAAAGAGTGTCCATGGTTATTGCTAGGACATGAACCTTGTCAGGCTCTAAAGGAGGCTCATAGTCCTAGTTCTCATCTTCACTATCCAAGGTTTTTTGTTGCAACCTTTACACATGCTCAAGCTGAAATGGTTCAGACAGTTGTGTCAAACTCATTGGTGAGAATGACCTAACCCATGGCGTGAGTCTTCCATGTCTTTAGGTTTATTTTGAAGACCTGATTGCCTTTGCATATATAAATGTGATTGGTTTCCTAATCATGAACCAACCTTGCTTCCCTCATGTAAGTCCTTCTTCCGAGGATCATCGTGTATATGACTTAAAATCCATCACCATAAATGTGTGGTGAAAACTTAGTTTGAAGGTCTTAGCCTTGTAGGACCCCTAAGGGTTTATATGTGTTCCCATTGACCAGCTTGTGCCTATAAGTGGTGGGCTTTCCCCAAGTCTCCCAATAATCCTTGGTGATTATGCTACACCATCACCACCATCCAAGATTATGGAGACAATCAACCCTTTTTGTACACAACAGATAACACGTTGTTCATTTTTGTCGCTCTCAAAGTAGTGTCCCAGTTCATGGCAATTTTGGTTGTCCTTTGGTTTTGGTTATGGAGGGAGGGTAGTCACTGGAGCACAACTCATGAATCGTCCTCCTCTTCAAATTCAAGTTCAACTATGTGAGCTCTTAGGTTCCCATTCATCTAGTCGGATAAGTCTCTCCAAAATTGGGAATTTCCTTGTAAAAGAATTATCTACCTACTACTAGGTCTATTGCCAACTCATCAAAGATGTGGTGCTTGGACTTGTGGAGATGGTGTTCATGAAGCCTCTTGCTCTTGAAATCGATCATAAATTGATCATATCGATTGATGTGCGATAATTCATCTAGTCTCTTGCATTGCTGCATCTCATGTAAAAATTCTTAGTTCTAGCAATATAATCCCACATCAAATCTAGCCAGTTCGTGAACCATTTTTAGTTCGTGATGTGAACCAATTGCTTTTCCACGACATGAAACCTTTTCTCTTCACGGCGTGAACTTTTTCTGCAATTTCACGCCTTAATCAAACTCAACTCACGAACCTGGTATTGTCGGATTAAGGCTAAGGAATTCTTGAGACCATTGAAAATCAAACAAAAGGAGATGGGAAATGTAAACTTACTCCAATCACGGGGTAAAGAGCCGAAAATAGTCATGGAAAGAAGTGAGGGAGAAATTTCAAACTTAGAACCCATTAATGAAGAACCCAGAGCAGAGGAAGGGTTTGTAACCCTAGATGAAGAGGATAATCTACCAAGAGCAGCGGGTGAAGTGGAAGACTGCCTGTACACCAAAAAGGACATCGAGCAGATGATCAACCATCTCACATTCCTACAGGACATGGAACTCATAATTCTACAAAGGTGGCTAATGATGAGCCATTCCAGAATGAAGTGACCGGACCATCCCATAGATCGGAGATGCCTAGAAGAGCTAACATAAGAAGAGGAAGAGGTCTAGGTAGGGGGGGAGCAATTCCTCAAAGACCAAGGGTGGATCCAACCATCGATCTTAATGCAGCCACAAGGACGAATCTGTTGAATATGGCTACGAAAATGGGCCGAGGAATGGCCAGGGAACTAGGCACTGCTCTAAAGTCCCGACCATCCCAAATGAAGCCACACATCATTTCCAAGCTCGTTCAAAAATTCTCTAGGGTGGATATCCTATTCAACATGTAGAGATTTTTGAATCCACATGCGAAACCTGCGGCCAGTCAATATCAATGATGTAACAATGATTCATGCTTTCTCACTGACCCTAGAAGGGAAAGCACATCAATGGTTCTGAACCCTCAAACCCGAGGATAAGGTTAACTTCACACGACTCAAGAATGTGTTTGTGCCCCCAACTTTGCCAGAAGTGGCGACAGATGGAGTCCTATGGCACAACTACACAACATCAAACAAAAGGAAATGGAGTCGATGAGAGACTATGTGTCTCAACTAAAGCACTTAAATTCAAGGTGCAAACTATGAGGAAAGGCTAACTGATGATCAGTTATTGCCTTGCTTCTTCCAGAGAGGAGTTAGAGACCACAAGATGTATGATTATCTGGTATCAACCTAGCCGGCTACTCTAGATACATGTTGCAAATTGGCAACCAAGTGAATATGAAGATAATATGCTAGAATTGCCACAACCAAAAGATGTCAAAATATCTTCTGACTTCGCGTGTTTCGAGACACCAAGAGATTGGAACTCGGAGCAAGCAAGTCGGAAACATGACTGTGGACAAGCTCAATAATGCAATACTGGAAAAATTGAAGGTAAAGGAGGGAAGAGAAACATCTAGGCATGGGCATACCTATCTTTGTCCCCGTAGGGAATTGGTGTGGTTCTCTATGTACAGATTGAATCACACTACCACTGAATGTTCATGGTTAAGAGCAAGGCCACTACTCTATTATGCACACTGTGTAAAATTAGGGAATCATGACACCTCCATGTGCAGATATCCAAGGTTCCAAATGGTTGCATAGCTGTCGGGCCACCTAGAGCTCCATTGGCCTTACCAAGCACCACCTGTGCAAATCATTGCAGTTTGCAGGAGGACAACTCAACTCTTCCTATTTACCTAGGGGGATGTTTCGGGTACATGACACTTCACCTCTACCACCATCTATTCTACTACAATGACCACAGGCTAAAATCAACCAAGTATTGATTGAAGAGCCATCAGAAGATATGGATATGGTGCATGAAGTAGAATTTAGTGGAGAGTACTATGAGGAAGCTACGGAGATCGTACCAGAATTTTATGTCCTACAGAATAACATGCTAGTACCTGCGTTTCAAACCACGATGCAGTGGAAGGGTAAGGACATAAACTTAAACATCAGGAGAGGACCGCTATAATGTTTTGGTTATAGTGGGCCGCATTGAATCGCTAAGTGTCCAAATAAGAATGTAGTTCATACACACCAATCCCAACAATTGACTACTCCACCCAATGATATGCCAATACTTACTTGTACTAAATGTGGCATTGATCACTTGATCAAAGATTGTCCATACCGTGCAAGTGGTTCGACTTCTACTTCTAACTAGGCCACTGTCCGGACCATTAGTGTGTAACCTGGAAATATCATGCCACTCAATATCCTAACACAAGCCTAGGCCCAATTAGGGGACAAGGGGAAGAACCGAGCAGATGCAACCACTTCCAGAACTGGCCAGAGAAGGCGAGTGAAAAAAGTGGGTAAGAGTGACACCAGGGTCATAATCCAAGATGGATCTAGAAGAAGATACGATCGACACCGGATCCACCCAATCAAGAGAAAAAGGGGATCAAGCAGTCAACCAAAAAGACCCTGACCTAGAGATGCAAGGGCAAAGACCATCAACCCTAAAGGAATCGGGGAATACCCAAATTCCGAAGAGGAGATAGGCTAAATAATGGGTAAGAGAGATAAGGAAGCTCGAAGATGTCAGGGCCCTAGTAGAAGAGTGTCAACGGCTTCATGAAGCCAAGTTAAGGGCTAACCGGGTCAGGGATACAATGTATCCAAGAAACGAGCCAACTAAGGAAAGAGAATTGGACGTACCTACTCCAATTCCAGAAGAGACGGAAGAGGGATCTCAAAGAAACACAATGTCAAGAATGTTTGAGGAAGATGCACAGAATGAGTCCATCCATTCATTTCATGGAAGGAACCCTCAATTGCCAGAGAACCCACGGATATAGGCAACCTTGCGGTTGTACTATCCACTTCTGTGCAATTGCCATTGGGACAACTACTACGCATTTCACCAACATTATGGGCAGACATAAAGGAATGGGTAGAAGGCGGACTAAGGCCGACCGACACTACTACAGAGGATGTTCTGTCACCTCTGGCAGAAAGAACCTTAAAACACACAAGAGAAAGAACAACCAGAGTCATCAAGATACCAGTTAATCAATTGGGGCATTATTACGAAAGTGACGACAGTAATGCTACAATCCCAATTCATCAACATCAGGTACCATGCACTAGCTATCTTGGATGGTGGGGCAAGGCTTAGCATCATCACAAAATGGTGTTAGGAAAACTGGGAAAATCTCGATCTAAAAAGAGTAGATCTAATCGTTAAAATGGCAGATGGAACATCTTTAAGGCCCATTGGGCTTTTAGAGAATCAAACTCTTTACGTTTTGCTACCATCATACATTTGTAGTAATGGATTTTCCGCACCAACTAGACTCATATGACATAATATTAGGGAGACTCTTCTCATATGAAGGAATCCAAATTAGTGCACGATTGGGCATTAGATCATATGTATGTGCATAGGGATTCACAAATTTTAAAGATAGATCTGAGAACGTGAAGAGAACACCCCATGGAAGGGCAACTGTTCGATAATGATTCAGTCACAACTAAGTGGACCACATCCATACAAATATGCCAGCCCACAGTGGAAAATTCCAAAGAGGAAGAGGAAATGGAAATGTATGCATCACTTCCTCCTCCAGATTTCAATGAAAACTGGATGCATGTGCTAGCTACTATAGATGTGATGCAACCCAGAGGAACATAATATGTAGAATCTCGAACTTTTCCCACTACCTCTGTCTGTATGGTCAATTGGTAAACCATTGATGAGGAATCAGAAGAGGAGGTCTCTAGCATAGAAGGGACTGGATCACAAGGCCGTACCAGCGCCCAACACCTTAGAAGATAGCAAAAGCAAAAATGATATATTGCTCGACGAAATGCCCTACTACAAAGAAAACCCACAAATGCCCAGTGGCTGAGATACCTCGAAGCCACTAAGGTACATGACAAGTTTTCTGGATTGCGGTGGGATATCACTTGAAGGAAAACATAAGGAGAAAGTTATCCTTCAAGAACCAGAAATGCCTAAGCTTACAAAAGCTGGGCGTCAAAAACAAAATAAAGCTTTGGCAAAAGCTGAGCGAGAGGCCAGGAAAGTTAGACTTGCTTTCAGTACCATACCACTTCAAAACCTACACAGTTGACGAACGAAAAGTGGTCCGACTAACGGCAAAAAGGGTTAAAGAAGATGGGCTGTCCACATCATACGATGACCAGCTGAAGTCAAGGAAGTTGATATTGCGGGAAGCCAAACCTGTTTATATCGCTAAGGACTTGACTTCGGCTGAAGAAAATGAGCTCATTACTCTCCTTAATGAGTTTAAGGATTGTTTCGCTTGGAACTACAAGGAGATGAAGGGTGTACCACACTTGAGGTGATACAACATACGATCCCAATCATGGAAGGATCGAGACCAATGAGGTAGAAACCATACTGGATCAATCCTAAATATGCGACAATTGTAAAGGAGAAAATTGATAAACTCATTGCTCTACGAATTTCATCTATGAGATAAAACATATGGATTGGTTGTCACCAATCGTAATAGTGCCAAAAAAGACTGAAAAACTTAGGGTATGTGTCGATCTTAAAAAGGTTAACACAGCTACTTGGAAAGACCATTATCCATTGCCCTATATGGAACATGTTTTAGAGAGAGTGGCTGGTGAAGAAGCTTACAACTTCTTGGATAGATTTTCATGCTATAATCAGGTGTCTATAGCACCAAAAGACCAGCATAAGATAGCTTTCAATACAATGTGGGGGAAGTTTGCATACAAAGTCATGCCTTTTGGTCTTACCAATGCCCCAGCAACATTCCAATGATTGATGTGCATAACTTTCAAAGACTTGCCAGGAGGTACATCATACTCTCCCACAAGACACCCTTGAAGCTTTTACTAATGATACTATTCTAGAGTCCTTGTCTGGTGTAGAATATGAAGGATTCATAAGAGCTGGCAATCCGCTACTAAAGCCAAAACTGATGTTCAAGGTGTTAATGTGCAAATAACACCATTTGAGCCAACTTGAAGGATTCTACCAGAGGCCTACTCAGATGTCACACCAACAAAGCAACATTATGTACCATACCCTCTCCGAGCACCTCGCCCAGAATTAGAAGAATGCTACCTTTGGCTGGAGAGGGCACCTTATGGTCTAACGATGCACGTCACACCAAGTTAGCCAATCCACAATTGGCTGACCTGTTGGAAATCAAAATGGTAACATTTATGATTAGTTATTGCTTTTGTAGGTGGAGGAAGGCTTACCCACCAGTCCACACAAGGGGGGGATATACAACAATTATCACATATGATGCACACCCCAAGCTGGAAGATTTTGGCATACAACGAGACTGGAGAAAGGAGTTCCTCACAATTCCAAAATACAGCCATGAATATATGTGTGCACTACCAACTCAATGAGTTGATCCCTTATACATGCCACTAAAGAGGAGATGGACACCTCTGGAATTTTAAGAGGCCAAGCAACGAGATTCGCATGTCTGTTATAACTTCCCAATCTTCATGCCAGCTAAATTTATAGACATAAGGGAACAAAGAAAACAGATGTTGAATTGGATACAGGCATGGCGCCGTATCCCAGACCCAGCAATAGTGGCGAGTGTTAGATTCTTAAAATTGATCGTAGTCTTGATCGATTAACCCAAGGAACGATATGATGGGTATGATGCTGATGAGCAGCTGCAATTTGACATGAATCAAGGTCCCTCTATAGAGGCATGATGCTATACTATCATCACCTAAGGTGTCTTCCTGCCTACATGCATGTCACATTCGAGGACATGGTCGGCACCGGGTTTTGGAGATCAGACTCAACATTCAGAAGAACCCTCAAGAAGCTTCAATCACGCCGTAACTTCTACCATCATGAATTTGGCAACTAGGTCTTTCGACCTTAATAACAGGTTCTGAGGGTAGAACCTACATCAAGTAGGGGGAGATGTTAGTCCCATTTTAGATTAACAAGTATGCTCCTCCATATAAGGACATTAATAAGTGTCATGCAAAGGCACTACAAAAGTTGTACATTATGAGATATTGGCCACCCAAGGCCTTAGTTAAGTAAGTTTTGGGCACCCAAGTGTCAATAAGAACCAATTGTATATAAGGCATTTTCTTATAATGAATGGACACAATCCCCCTTCGTGCTATTGAGAGCTCTTCTTTGTGACTTGAGAGAGATTGAGAGAGAGCATTCTAGCACTTGTGCCTCTTCTATGCTTGTATGTTGCATGCTTGTGTTGAAGAGTGAGAGAGAGTGATTGCCTTATGTTATGGTGCGAGCGACTCTACGATAACAGCGTGGAGGTGGAGCTTGGAGGATTGGAGCTACTCAAGTGAGCTTGGAGGCCTCAAGGGACTCAAGTTGGAAGCATTGGTAAGTGTCCTACGATAGTTGTGTTCTATTGCTCTTCCCTTAGGTGAATGCATTGAGTTCTCTCTTGGAGATGTGGTAGCCCATAACATTTGGTCATCATCCTTGAGATGTGGATCCTTCCCATGGCCTCACAAATTCGATCGAACCTCTATGTGTATTGAATGGGATCACCAATTTCATCAAATTCGATCATCATTCTTTAGATGTGGATTGGCTTACTGTTTTGCCCAACTTTGAGCCTCTATGTGGCAACCCCCCTCCCATTTCAAATGCCATCCAAAGCATACCTTTTACGTATTCACGTGGAGGTGGAACGTAAGGGAGTTGTTGCACAAAACCGTCTATTTCAAGGTTTGGGATTTATTGCCCATGGTGCGGTTTTGAATAGCACTTATCCTATGTCGACTTGGCTTTGTGAGGCTAAGCTTTATGCCTGCTACTACCGTAGGGCTGAGGACATGTTATGTAAATTTCCTTGTGGATCCCTTAGGTTTAAGTTATTCCTAGATATTAGCTCTTTAGCCTCCCCCATGTCCCCTATTCCTCACCTAAATGGAGAAGAGCTAAAACTTGGTTATGGGTGAAGAAGCTTCTATAGTGGGCTCCTTGAGACGTTGGGACTCCTGCTCTTGCATTGTGTGTGCTTGTTGTGCTTATGGTTGGGTGTTTTGAGGAACACATATCCTTAATGATAGTATAATAAAAGAAACAAGCCCTCATTTGCTGTAAATTGTGATTGTTAAGCTACTTGGCTGTGGCCAACTTTGGATAAATCTAGCTCAAGATCGACACCAAATGTTTTCAACATTGTGGTGTCCGCCGACATGGTTTGAACACTTCCTAAGGGAGTGAACCTTGAGGTTTTTGGTCTTGCTCTCACGCCTTCACTATAGCTTCACCCAAAGATAGGGTGGTTTTATGCTCTTTTCGACGTTGATGGTGCTATTACAAACCAGTTGGTAAATTTAGGGCTTGAAGGACCAAACTAGCTCCTACTTCTATGTGCTTCTCTATTCTTCCTTTGCTCACATCTATGTTTAGTTAGCTTCTCTCATCTCACAGCTCCTCACCCAAGGTAAATCTAAAGGAGTTTTGCCTTCTTAATAGGGGAGCGCTCTCTTAAGTGCTGGTCATTTGTTGGGACCGAAGACTATGGGTAGGTTTAAGGAAGTATGGTTTGATGCTCTATATTGTTGTTTCCAAGAATTGATCCAGATGAGGTTTGCATCAAAATGCTCTACAATTAACTATATTATCATTTCCAAGAATCGATATAGATTGGGTTCACATCAACAGTTCACTCTGGTATTGTTGGGCTCGCATCTCTAGGTTTACGCCCCTAGGTTCATGTTTCCAAGCTCACATCTGCAAGCTCATGTATGCAAACTAATGTGCTTCATTTTATTATTGAATAGGCATGCCTAAGGTACGAACTTTTATCTAATAGGTCCATGGGTTAGTATGCAATTATTGGGCTACCCTAATGCCTCAATAATTGCAAAGGACAATGTTTCTTAGAATTTGTAGTAGAGATTGTATGATAGGAAAATCCTTAAAGAACATGAGTGGGTATGTCCTAACAAGTCTTTAAGCTAGTAATAATTGGTTGGTACAATATTAGGTATGCTTACCTTTAGACTCACGTTTGGTTGGTATAATAATTAGTTGGTACAATATTAGGTATACTTACTTCTAGACTCACATGTGGTTGACTCACATCTCTAGTCTCATGGCTCACGTGTGGTTGACTCACATCTCTAGTCTCGTGGCTCACATGTCCAAACTCACGGCTCACGTCCCCAAGCTCAGGTATGTTGACTCATGTGTTTGACTCACGTCTTTTTTCGTGAGACTGTGGGCTCACATCTCCTAGCTTAAGAGCTGGTTTGACTTGGTTTTTGGAGTTTTTGGAGTTTTTGGACTTTGGGGTGATTAAGGATCCTAATGCTAGTTAACGATGGCTATATTTGTGTAATAAAGTGGTGATTAAGGATCCTAATCCTAGTTAATGGTGGTTATATGTTTGTAATAAAGTGTTTCTTTATTGTTTTTTAGACTTTGGGGTGATTAAGGATCCTAATCCTAGTTAATGGTGGTTATTATATGTGTGTAATAAAGTGTTTGTTTTTTGTTTTTTGTTGATTTTGCCTGCTTGTAAACTACTTATTGTTTTTTATTGATTTTGCCTGCTTCTAAACTACTTATTCCAATAATGCATGAAAAAAATATGAATTGCATAAACAAGAATTGACTATCCCACTCTGATTCACACCTAATGGAGCTTAATGTTTATGTTTTTGGAGTGGATTCCATTCCTAATCACGATTACTAAGCTATTCCTTGGCTCAATGCATTGAAATCTAAGCCTCGTGGACTCCAAAATCATGCAAATCACCGAGAAACCACGTTTTACCCTTTCAAGATATAAAACTAGAATGCCCTAATGTAACAAGCTTCAAACAAAATCAAAAGCAACAAAACTAACACATTAAGGCTCCAAAATTGTATGTTTTTCAGAGTGTGACCTACTAATAAACACTGCGCAATATTGGGTAATCCCAATAGGTTGGAAAGATGGATCCCAATCCACCTCCATTAGGTTTTTGGATCCATTGTCAGAAAGGATAATAAGCATATTCAATACTTCCAAGCTTAAGCGATTCCACTCTTCACATTTAATCCGGTTCATCTTTGAAAAACCCTCTCCAATCCACCATGCTTGCAACAATAACTAGGCATTCACACGAAAGCTTCTTCATTTCACATCCCACTCCTCATTGTGACCACAAAATTGCCATGTATTCATTCATGGGCATGCTCACTTCAATCCGATCCATAAAGAATCTCACATGCTTTCACATTCATTAACTTTGTAAACTTTTCCAAAACATATATCCATATCTTACCCATGGCAAATCAAGATTTGTGATTACGTGGATAGTCCATTGGACTAAAGACTTTTGCTTCCTCAAAGAGCTTCAAATCTGAAAATTGAACACTTTAGACAACTCTACCAACAAATTGCCTACCCAATGCTATACAACTTTCCTAAGAGTTTGTCCCACTGAATTCCATTAGAGACATTACATGTTGATATCCAGGTTAAGGTGGAATCAAAGCTTCGTTCATGTATGCATTTTGCTTGGGGCACACAACAACCGTAGGCCAAACACACTTGGAAGCTTACTTTGCCCTCAACAAAGGCGGTGAGCAGTGCCTTGCTCGAAAGGGGGTGTAAAACCAGTTTGTTAATGAGTTAGAGGCCACCCACGACTTTCAAAAAGACATGTAAACAAATTTATGGGCTGCAAGCTACCCACAGAGGCATGGCACTTTAAACTCTGTGAATGGCCTCTATGTCTTCTAAATGGGGTTGCAAAACTTGCAAGTTGCCAGGCCAAGTCAAATGTACTATGTAACTTCAGTTTTAACTAGCCTTGATTGACTCGGAAGATTACAAGGCCCAAAAAATAAAATAATGTAATATTAGTAATAATAAAAAGTAAAATAATGTTATTAATAATAACAAGCATGATTTTAAATTTATTAATATTTTTTTTCAAAAATTTCCTTAAAAAGTTACCCTTCTATATAGAAAGGCTTTTTTTTGCCTTTCTTTGAGAAGGGCTATTTTTTTACTTTAACCTTCTGTTGAAGGTTCGAATTTTTTTGCCTCTGATATCTCTGTTTTGATTAAAGATTAGGTTTGGCTTAATGGCATTAAGCTAAAGGATGGCTAAACTAAAGAGCTATATGCACTAATGAGAAAAGGAGATGCCAATGTAGTGTATTGCAATAAAATTTGGAAAGTTAATTGGAGCCCCCTAAATTGGAAGAAGAGGTGGGAACTTCTTTGGGATAGCCAGATTCCCAATAAATTTTAGGTTTTTATGTGGAGGGTATGTATTGGGCGTTACCTATTGGTTCCAAATTGTAAAAGAAAAATATCTCCAGTGGTAGCTATCCCAGGTGTAAGTCATCACTAGAAGATGGTAAACATGTGTTTTGGGATTGCCTAGCAATTAGAGGAACATGGTTCAAGTTGTCAAAATGGATTGAGAAGAGTTTGGGCTTCCAGACATTCTGGGGGGATTGGATCTTGGGCAAATGGTCTTTCAGTGATGAACAGTCTGGGTTGCTTTTTAATATTATCAGAGCCTATGTCTTGTGGGAAATATGGTCTAACAGGAATGCCATTGTGTTTATGAAGGTTATAAGCACTGGCTTGCAAGAATCAGATTTGATACACAAATGTGTGTGCTTGTGCTGGTCTGTTTGCAATGTGAATAAAATGAGGTGTACTGAGCTGGATGTGTTGTTACTAAAGTTGCAAAAGAACATAATTTGATCCCTGTCCAGGGTTGGTGGAGCTTCAAACAAACTAGGAGTAAGTTCCTAATGTTGAATTGTATGATACAAGTGAGGTGTTGGGATGGGGAAGAGGAGACCCCCTAAATTTGGACCAAAAACTCAAAGGTGGTACCAAAAAACAAAGCAAGATGATCACACTTTTGTTGCATTTGTAGAAAATCCTATGGGAGCCAGACCTATTATCAAGATTTGGTTCAAGAGAGGGGGAATCCTAGAAAAACAATCCCCTCGTGGTTGCACTACTTAAGCAACCATGGAGGCTTGCATCCTGCTAGGCTATCAGATCTCTTGGGAGCAATCGTGTTTTTTGATGGAGGAGGAGAGATGGGATTTTCTATTTAGAATCCTAAATGAGGATAAAAATGATTTGTAAAGTTCAGTAGTTTATAGGTTACTTGGTTGTTCTTAAGTTTTTGGACAGTTTTTGAGGTAATATATATAATTATTATTGATCCCAAAAAAAAGAAGGTTCAAATTTTTTCTTCAATTCTCTTGAAGAAGGTGCCGCAACTTGCAAAAATAAACCCTGAGTAATAGGTTTGCTTGAGTAATAGGGGATGTTAGCTTTTTTTCTCTTTTGAGAGAGAGAGAGAGAGAGAGAGAGATTCTCAAAAAGAAAAGAAAAAACAAAACGTGTGAAGCATTAATGCGTGAGTAAGTTTAGTGCTTACCACTTAGATGCTGCATATATAAACTTTAAAGCCATTCGGTGTGGTGATGCTGCATATATAAACTTTAAAGCCATTCGGTGTGGTGATGCAAAGATAAGCAGTTCGATGTAAATTTCAGAGGGCCATATTATATAAAAAAGTAAATAAATAAATAAATATTAAGCATTTGAATTACAATATTGAAACCATGTAATGACACATTTATTTGACAAAATCTATACAAGATAAAGGAAGAGTCCCCACCTCTTTACGTGGAGAAAGGAGAGGAAGAATTTTTGAAAAGGAGAAAGGAGAAGAGAAGACGAGTGTTTGGGGGTTTCTTTCCCACACACCTAGATGCATTGGGGCTCACAATTAGTTGTCACCATCAAACCATTTACTCATTGAGTTTCTTGTCACCATCAAACCATTTACTCATTGAGTTTCTAATGTATTATATATATATATAAAATACATTAGAAAGCAAATTGGCCACCCCTCCTCCCTCCTCCACACACACACACACATACATATCTTCTAATATTATATTATGTGCATGTGTAAGAGAGAGAATATACATGCACACATATATATTATGTGCATATGTAAGAGAGAGAATATACATACACACACGTATATATATTATGTATGTATGTGTATCTATAGGTATGTAAGCATGTATATATAAATAGATTTATATGTATGTCGACGCACACATGTATGTTCATGCACACACAGACACAAGCACATGATACGTGCACACACGCATACAAACACACATACACACACTCGCACACATGGATACACGTGCAACACATAGAGATATGCACACTTGCATGCATACTCAAGCTTGCATATACACACATGTGTATACATGCACACAAGCACATAAATACACTCACATACACAAGTACATGTGCACACACATGGACATGCACACACTCACACACACATATGCACCTACACGTGCACACACATAGATGTACACACGAGTATATTCACATGCTCACACACACGTACATGTAGACATTCGCTATGGATACACATAAATAAAAACATACACACCATGTATACACACACAACAAATACACACTAACACATACACACAATCAAGACACTTGCACGACACATGCATACATGAAGACAGTACACAATCACACATACGTGTATATGCACACACATATGTATGCAAAAGAGAAGACAAAAAACATTGTATATAAGATACACTTATTTAAGAGTGAACACACCTCATCGTGCATCCCCACGTATTAAAATCTAATATTAATTAAAAATATATGTGTATATGTGTTTATTTATTTTATAAATGCACATGTATATATAGGTATACGCCTCTAAATATAATAAAACATAATATTATAGATAATATATATATTACATGTGGGTGCGTGAGAGAGTGTGTGTGTGTGCGTGTGCACGTGTGTATGAGAAAGAAGTATGTTTGTGTGTGTGCATGAATGTATGTAAGAGAGAGAGAGAGAGAGAGAGAGAGAGAGAGAGAGAGAGAGAGAGTTTCTATATGTGGGAGAGTGTGTGAGAAGAGAGATAGCGCGCGTGTGTGTGTGTGTGTGGAGGGGGGAGAGAGAGAGAGAGAGAGAAACACAGAGAGAGACGACAGAGACATGGAAGTCTATGTGTGAGAGTGTGTGGGGGGAAAGAGTGTGTGTTTGCATTAGTACATGTGCATGTGTGTACATGTGTGTGTGTGTGTGTAAGAGAGAGAGAGAGAGAGAGAGAGAGAGAGAGTTTCGACATTTGAGAGTGTGTACATGTGTATGTGAGAGAAAGAGAGTGTGCATGTGCATGTGTGTGTGTGTGTGTGTGTGTGTGTGTGTGAGAGAGAGAGAGAGAGAGAGAGAGAGATTACATGTAAGATGCATTTATTTGAGAGTGAGCACACCTCACCACTCATCCCTACCATTAAAATATAATCTAAAAATTAAAATTATATATATGTGTGTAAATCTATTTAAGTGTGTGTGTGTGTGTGTGTGTGTGAGAGAGAGAGAGAGAGAGAGAGAGAGAGAGAGAGAGGCGAATTTCTATGTAGGAGATAGTTTGTGTGGGAGGAGAGAGTGTGCGTTTGCATAGTGTATGTGCGGTGTACATGTGTGTGTGTGTGTGTGTGTGAGAGAGAGAGAGAGAGGCAAAGAATTTCTACGTAGGAGAGAGTTTGTATGGGAGGAGAGAGTGTGTGTTTTCATTAGTGTATTTGTGGTGTGTACATGTGTGTGTGTGTGTGTGTGTGTGTGTGTGAGAGAGAGAGAGAGAGAGAGAGAGAGAGAGAGAGAGAGTATATGCATGCATATGTGTACATTTGCATCTATGTGTAGAATGTGCTCGAGAGAGAGTGAGATGGGGCAAACCTGGAGAGAGAGAGAGATGTAATGAGGGAGAGGGTGAAAAGAGAGGGAGAGATAGAGAATAAAAAGTAGCTTTCAATAAAATATAAACAGGAACATAAATTAAATTAAAAACATATATGTATACATGTGTGTGTGTTTTTATTTACATTTATACATACATATGTATGTATGTATACATACATACATACATATATATATATATATATATATATATATATATATATATATATATATATATGTATGTATGTATGTATGTATGTATGTATATATATACATGTATATATACATATATACATGTATATATGTATATATACATGTATATATACATATATACATGTATATATGTATATATACATGTATATACATACATATATATATGTATATATGTATATATACACATGTATATATACATATATACATGTATATACATACATATATATATGTATATATGTATATATACATGTATATATATACATATATATATATATATATACGTATGTATATATATACATATCTATACAGGATTAAGGACAATCCCACCTCCCTCCACGTGGGCAAAGGAGGTGGGGCTAATTCAAAATAAGCACTCCTCCTGCAAGCGTGAGGAGGAGCCAAATCACATCTTCCAATGCAATTTTGAATTTGAATCTAAGAAGATCTCATCTCACATCTTTCAATGAAATCTTTGTATACATGCTTACATACCTATAGATACACACACTTATATATATTATGTATGTATGTGTATCTATAGGTATGTAAGCATGTATATATAAATAGATTTATATATATGTCGACGCACACACATGTATGTTCATGCACACACACACACACAACACACAGACACCAGCACACGATACGTACACACGCATACAAACACACATACACACACTTGCACGCATGGACACACGTGCAACATATAGAGATATGCACACTTGCACACATACTCAAGCTTGCACATACACACACAAACATATATATTATGTGCATGTGTAAGAGAGAGAATATACATACACACACACGTATATATATTATGTATGTATGTGTATCTATAAGTATGTAAGCATGTATATATAAATAGATTTATATGTATATCGACGCACACATGTATGTTCATGCATACACACACACACATAACACACAGACACAAGCACATGATATGTGCACACACGCATACAAACACACATACACACACTCGCACACATGGACACACATGCAACATATAAAGATATGCACACTTGCACGCATACTCAAGCTTGCACATACACACATGTGTATACATGTACACAAGCACATAAATACACTCACATGTGTATACATGCATGCATTTTGAGAATATGTAATATTGATCCTTTTTTGCATCTTCGTATGCTACATTACTATGATATTTTTGTTTTCGCTATAAATCTACGAGGATGTTATTTTGAGATATGTATATATGAAGTCACTTGAAATAATGTATTGTGTTTACTTAAAACATGACCTAAATTGGAGAAACTGAGCCTATTTTTTATGGAACTCTACCTACCCGCAGCAGCAACGCACGGGTCCAATACTAGTATATATATGTGTGTATGTGTGTGTGTGTGTGTGTGTTTCGATGTGTGTATGATATATCTATCTATATATTTAAAAGTGACCATAGCTTATCACCCATCTCTGCACATTAAAATTTAATCAAAATTAATTAAATTATGTTGATGTTTGTATTTATATATTTTAAATACATGTATAAATGTATAAGTATATGTGTCTATGTATAGGTATATGTATCTAAAACATAATATTGTATATACTATATATTTATATGTGTATGTGTGCATGAGAGAGAGAGAGAGAGAGAGTTTGCATGTGTGCATACGTGCACATGCATGCATGTGCGTGTGTATGTGTGTGTGTGTGTGTGAGAGAGAGAGAGAGAGAGAGAGAGAGAGAGAGAGAGAGCAATTCTATGTGTGGGAGAGTGTAAGAAGAGAGAGAGTGTGTGTGTGTGTGAGAGAGAGAGAGAGAGAGATAGATAGAGAGAGAGAGAGAGAGAATAGGTGTGTATATGTGTGCATGTGTGTGAGAGAGAGAGAGAGAGTTTCAACATTTGAGAGTGTGTGTACGTGACAGAGAGAGGGAGAGGGCCATGTGCATGTGTGTGTGAAAGAGAGAGAGAGAGAGAGAGAGAGAGAGAGAGATGGTTGTAGAGAGGGAATAGTTCTTTTGTGGAACCTTGGTTCCGCAGCAATGAGCTGGTACAATCTATATAGGATTAACCACAACCCCACCTCCCTCCACGTGGGCAAAGGAGGTGGGGCTATTTCAAAATAACCACTCCTCTTGTAAGCGTGAGGAGGAGCCAAATCTCACATCTTCCAATGCAATTTTGAATTTGAATCTAAGAAGATCTCATCTCACATCTTTCAATGAAATCTTTGTATACATGCTTACATACCTATAGATACACACACTTATATATATTATGTATGTATGTGTATCTATAGGTATGTAAGCATGTATATATGTACATGTGCATGTGCATGTGTGTGTGTGTGTGTGAGAGAGAGAGAGAGAGAGAGATTACATGTAAGATGCATTTATTTGAGAGTGAGCACACCTCACCACTCATCCCTACCATTAAAATTTAATCTAAAATTTAATTAATTAAAATTATATATATGTGTAAATCTATTTAAGTGTGTGTGTGTGTGTGTGTGTGTGAGAGAGAGAGAGAGAGAGAGAGAGAGAGAGAGGCTGAGAATTTCCATATAGGAGATAGTTTGTGTGGGAGGAGATAGTGTGTGTTTTCATTAGTGTATGTGCGGTGTGTACATGTGTGTGTGTGTGTGTGTGTGAGAGAGAGAGAGAGAGAGAGAGACGACAGATAATTTCTACGTAGGAGATAGTTTGTGTGGGAGGAGAGAGTGTGCATTTAGATTAGTGTATATGCGGTGTGTACATGTGTGTGTGTGTGTGTGTGTGAGAGAGAGAGAGAGAGAGAGAGAGAGAGAGAGTATATGCATGCATGTGCGTACATCTGCATCTATGTGTAGAATGTGCTTGAGAGAGAGAGAGTGAGATGGGGCAGACCTGGAGAGAGGGAGAGAGAGAGAGAGATGTAATGAGGGAGGGTGAAAAGAGAGAGAAAGAGAATAAAAAGTATCTTTTAATAAAATATAAATTAAATAGAAAACATATATGTTTGTGTGTGTATACATGTGTGTGTGTGTGTGTTTTTATTTACATTTATATATACATACATACATATGTATGTATGTATATATATATGTGTGTGTGTGTGTGTGTGTGTGTTTAGATGTGTGTATGATATATCTATCTATATATTTAAAAGTGACCACAACTTATCACCCATCTTCGCACATTAAAATTTAATCAAAATTAATTAAATTATGTCCATGTTTGTATTTATATTTTTAAATACATGTATAAGTATATGAGCAGGTGTGTATATGTGTGTGCATGTGAGAGAGAGAGAGAGAGTTTCAACATTTGAGAGTGTGTGTACGTGACAGAGAGAGGGAGAGGGTCATGTGCATGTGCGTGCGTGTGTATGTGTGTGTGACAGAGAGAGGGAGAGGGTCATGTGCATGTGCGTGTGTGTATGTGTGTGTGAGAGAGAGATGGTTGTAGAGAGGGAATAGTTCTTTTCCAGAACCTTGCAGCAATGCGCGGGTGGTTTATTTGACTCCTTGCTCTACTGTATCTTAGGCAAGCCCCAAAAGTGATCAAGAGAAGTAGATCCACCACGAAGTGGAAGCCTAAAATGCATTTCTTTTTCTTACTCAACGCACGCTTGACGCGGTTGCATTGTTGTGTTACACAAGCGTTACAGCTATGGCGATGCAGTACCTTAACAGTCTTCGGGGCATGAAGGTTAAGGATGTGCCGGCGCACATCAAGCCATTGCTGAGCCGCGAGAAGGCCAAGGGTGCCTTCGACAATTTCATGGCGGAATACAAGCGTAAGCACATCGACACGGGCAGCATTAAGCCCCTGCACCACGTCCTGCTGGGCGTCGGGATCTTCTCGTACCTCATCGCCCTCCCGCACGAGCGCCGGCACCTCGCTCATCTCGAAGAGCAGGCCAAGCACGGCAAAGGCCACGGCCACTGATCCTGTCGCGCCATTGGCCCATCTTCAGGTATGCATCATTAAATAAACCCTAATCTGCCTCCATTTTGGCGAGATTGCACTTGCCATTTCCCTTTCGATTCTGTGGTTTTGCCCTAATCGGCTTTCATACCTCGTGGATTTATACTCATTTCTGGGGTTTTCCTGGATTATTCTACCCGATCAGTTCATAATATTCCTGTGCTTTTGCTTAATCTTGCGGATTTCCCTTGATCTGTTGACATGCTCAGCAGTCACAGGGTGGAAACAGTCTTTTTCCTAGTCTTAGGGTTCCTTTTGCGCTTGCAGGCTCATCACAGGCTGATAGTGTTTTCGATTTCTTTTGGTGCTCAGAATATCTTCTTGAGAGATTATTGCAAGATTCTTAATGGACTGCATGAACACTACTCCCCATTTGGTACAAGAAAGGCATAATGACCTTGAAATACATTTTTGAAAAAAAATTGTTTAATTACTTTAGGTCTGCATTTGTTTCAGTTTTCTCAGCTACTGTTTTCGTTTTTCCTGTTTCAATGCTGTCATGATGATAAGTGTTATTTTGTGGTGGGGACTTCAATTGTCACTTTTCTACTAGCACTATGCAACTGCAATTTGTTTGTGTAATAAGATGCGTGCGCATTTTTCAAGATTTTGCACGTGTTTCTAGGTTCATCTGAGTGTATGATATTTATCTGAAAGTATATGCTCTTGCTGAGTATCTGTAATGGGGAAATCTTGGAGCACTTAACAATTAACAAGATTGAATCAGACAGTTGATCATAATTGAGAGCACACAAATTACTAAGACTATGATCACCAGTGACCACACTAGGGATGGAAGATGGACCGACCCCCCCTCCTAAGGTATTTTTGTTACCAAAAGGAGTATTGAAATTGTACAAGATTGGGGTGATTGTAGACCACAGTTTGCCCAAATACCATTCCCAAAATCAAGGTTTTTTGAGGAATAACAGGCCCAGTTGAGAAAGGGGACTGTAAGGACTAATCACCTTCCTTCCTCAACTGGTCAGCCACACATGTGAGCACTAAGGGCTTTGGGGAAATATCTGTTTGCAGGGCTGAAAATTGAAGGCCTACCCTAACCTTCAATTTGAAGGCAAGGCCACAAACTAGGTTGACCTTCAAAATATATATGTTTATCTTTAAAATTTAGAGAAATTTTGAAAGTAGCAGCCTTGTGTGGCCTTCTATTGCAACCCAAGGCCTTCTCTAGAAGGTTTGAAGGACTTTGATGCCCTCTGAAGGCTTCAACTTTCAGCACTGCCTGTTTGCAGGTTCAAGTTTCAACCATCGGCCAGCAGGGTCAGTAGATTGGGTGCCAGGTACAACTGGTAAAGGCACTGTACAAACAGCAGCAGCAAGTACAGAAAGCCAGCCAGCTCACACAGGTGCTATAGACAGCAGGTATGGGCTCTGAATGAGCTGCTGCAGCAGGTACAGAAGATGTACGGCTGTGACACAGACAGTAGTACAGCAGGTACGGATGCAGCAATAGCAGGTATGAGCGTCGAGTTCTGTATGGTCAGAATCAGCAACTATAGATAATAGATGTAGCACGGACAGCTAGTACAGGTACAGATGCTGCAGCAAGGTGTACGGAGCTGTACGGATACAATGGCAGAAAAACAGGTCGTTCTTTTCTACAGTACAGGGTCTCAGCCTCTTGTAGTGCAGTTTTGTGCCCTTGCTGCTCTGGTTAGAGAAGAAGCCTCTTCACCACACATGCCCCACCACCCATTCAGTGTGATGGTGCCAAGTGTTGGGGCACTCGTACGAAACGGACCGAAACAACGCTTTTTTATCAAAAAAATCCCCCCCCCCAATCCGTCTTTTTACTACACCAATTTTCTGTTTTGTGGCACACGTTTCGAGGCGCTCCTTTTGCATTTGTGCACATCTGTCCCGACTCCCGCTGCTTTTTACGGTGTACCCTGCACTGGCTGACAGTGAAGCTGCCAGGTCACGGGTGAAAGTGCCAAGGTAATCCTACCTTGAGTCGGGTATTTTTATCTTCTTTTTGCATATGCTTCTGTACTATATAGGTTGCTGTAGTCTGCTGCCTGCAGCCTTCTACCCTTTTTTTTTGGCATATGCTTCTATGTTGCACTGTGGAGCTTGTGCAGCCGTAGCATATGGCCCCATAAATACTATGGGTGTACCGTGTTGGCAATAGTTATTAGGGTGTAAAATTTCCTACAACTAAAATGAGGATTTTTTCCCATAACGTATGCAGGGTCTCAGGCTGCAGGCAACATGATATTTCTCTTCCAACTTTGCAAAATGCCTCACACAAAGGATCCCTTGTGGAGCAATGTCACATGGGAGAGCAAGTATGTAGGCTCAGGCTCAGGAAAATGGAGTGTGTAGTGTGCATTGTCCTTTAGTATTTTGTGGACTCCTTGATGGAGGACAACAATTAGAGTAATTTCATGCATAGGTTGTGAGTGGGATGGTCCCTCATATGAGGCCTTGCGTATTGCAGAGTGTCGGAAATAGAAGCTAGTAGTGGAGACGGAGATGGAGAGATGGAGCCTCTTAAGGCTACTTGGGTAAAGTATGGGTGTACTTTGATGTGTGATGGTTGGTTTGATGTGAAGAAGAGTGTTTATAACATTTTGGTCTCCACATGCAAAGACACTATGTTTATTTGTGCCATAGATGCCTCTGTGGCGGGGACAGTGGTGACAGGGGAGTTCATCTTTAAGCATATACGTGAGGCTATATAGGAGATTGGCCCAAACAACATTGTGTAGGTAATAACGGACAATGGATCGAATTGTGTTTCCATGGGAAGGATGCTTGAAGAAGAGTTCCCCAAGATTGTATGGACACCTTGTGGTGCACATAGTCTTGATTTGATGATAGAAGATGTGGGAAAGCTGGATTGGGTGAGAAGCATTTTTTCTGTAGCCTCTAGTATGGTGAATTTTGTCACCAAGAGGCCGAAAGTGCCAAGCATGTATAGAGCCAATTCTGATCTTGAGCTCTTGAAGCCACCCAAAACCCGCTTTGCCTACATGTTCATTGTGGTGGAGAGGCTTGTGAGGGTGCACGTTGGCCTAATGCGCACAGTGGTATGTCGTGAGTGGGCAACATGGGATGACAAAGATGCACCAAAGTTAGTTTCATTTGCTCTTATGGTCATGAGGGAGACTTGGTGGAATGATGCGTAGGCACTTGTGAAGATACTCAATCGCATGTCATATGCCAAACAATTATGCACAATGCAAATTTTAATGTTTTTTTGGGCAAATTCCATCTAACTATCTTGTATACCAAATGTCATGGTTCTAGACATTGGTGTAAACCTCTGTATGCATGTGGGAATTCAACTAAATTCTCAAAATGTTCACACTATGGAATCTGTATGGCCATTCGTACCCATGGTTCCCATTTGAATCTCTACAAATAATCTTAGCCATGGTTTGGAACACAATCCACGAGCTCTTTGTGAAACAAGTCATTGCCATGGATTTAGGGGATTAATGTCACGCTTTACAGTTGCAGCCCACTCTTTAGAAGCGGGGAGAAGGGGAACCAAGCCAAATTGGCTTCTTGTAATGTGCTCCACTTTTATAATCTATCATTGGAAATTATATAGACACGCGGTCCACCTTAATTGTGTTGATTCTTCATTGTAAAATCTTATTGAATGCTTAGATGGTACCCATAAGCGTATTTCTTCTTGTTATGATGTTCGATCTTGGCCAAACTTTGTCCATGAGTTGCACTTAGCATCTTGGACACCACTATGATTGTCCTAGTATGGACTTGTTATTTTTGAGACTACTATTTTTGGTAAGTGACCAGTTATCCAACGAAATTTGGTGGTCTAACATGTAGGTGCCAAGTACGTGAAAGAAGCTAACCACCAACACTCGTATACAACAAGAGCAACAAAGCATTAATATATTAATATTTATTAATAAGTAGATTAAGCACAAAAAGAGATTAAGATTTAATGAGTGATTAAGGGAATGAAAGTCGTGGATTGGAAGCATGAATTTATTAATGTTGATGCTCTTTTTATACAACTTAATGGCCTTAGGCCCAAATAGAGTTATGCTATAATCACTTTTAGAACACGATGCAATGGCTTGTATAAGCTGGATAGCTATAACAAGTGTCCATATGATGCACATATAGTGGTTGCCCACACTCCTGCTATGCATGATGGAGAGCTATGGCATGCTCGTTTTGGGCATGTAAACTTTGGGAGTTTACAATGCTTTTGCAGAAGCATCATATGATTGACAATATGCTGCCTCTTGAGTCTGTCAAAATATGCAGCGGAAATGATAACCAAACTTGGGTTCACAAGAGCAAGTAGAGTGCAGAAAATAGACAGCACAAGAGACACAGCGAAATAGGCGTGTAAACTCTTCTCTATACACAAGATCCCGCACAAAACTGAATGATACAATGGTGAGGAGCATGGGGCCTATTTATATGCCCCATGGATGCAATCGGCCAGCGCATGAGGCTCTCCACGACTGCATAAAGCAGTCGGCCAGCAGCAGATGTCTCCACGACTGAGTAAAACAGGTCGGCCAGCATAGAATATCTCCATGACTGGGTAAAACAGGTCGGCCAGCATCAGCACCTCCACGACTGCAGAATAGGCAGTCGGCCAGCCATCATGGGCTCCTGCCAATCATCTGGCATCCATCCACACCATGGAAAAATGGAAAAAAATGGGAAAAAAATACGGGGAGTCAGGAAAAATGATAAAACACCTATACAGGGCGGGCACACCCACAACAGAGGCCCTGTTGTATAAAAATAGACAGGAGATGACTTCTAACACCCCCTCTCAGCTCCTGGCCTTGAAATCAACCCAAGGGAGCTGGAGTGCTGCCTGAGCGTAGCCTGAGGTAGAGACTTCGTGAAGAGGTCCGCCACATTATCCTCCGTCGAACAATAAAGTAGCAAGATGTCACCAGCCAAGATCTTCTCACGTACAAAGTGATACTATATCTCTATGTGCTTGGTCCGGGCATGGAAGACCGGGTTCCGAGCAATAGCTATACAACTCTGGTTATCGCACTGGATGACAGTGGGCTCCTTCTGTGGAAACCCAATCTCGCCTAGCAGCCTCCGCAGCCATACAACCTCAGAAGCAGCACCACAAGCAGCTCGGTACTCTGCCTCTGTCGAAGAGAGGGCAATAGTTGGCTGCCTCTTGCTGCTCCAAGAAAGTGCTCCTGAGCCGAGGGTAAAACTGTATCCTGAAGTAGATCTCCTCGTGTCTGGATCTCCTCCCCAATCTGAGTCACTCCAACCTTGAAGTCTGACTCCATCCCCTCCTGTGTAAAAGAGTCTTGATCCTTCGTACTCTGCAGATACCGCAAGATCCGCAATCCTGCGTCCCAATGAGACTTCAATGGCGTCTGCATAAAAGAGCTCAACAGTCCCACGGAGAAGCTCAAGTCCAATCTGGTGTTCAGCAACCAGATCAATGAACCAACCAACTTCCGGTACTGCGAGGCATCAACTGGCTCACAAGGATCAGTAACGGTTAACTTTGTGTTCAGGTCCATCGGCGAAGTAATAGGCTTGCAGTTCTCCATCCCAAAGGCCTCAAGCAACTCATGAACAAACCGCTGCTGAGAGACGAAAAACCCCCTCTGAGTCCTGCCAGATCTCCAATCCCAAAAAGAAGTGGAGTAAGCCTAAGTCAGTCATCTCAAACTCCTTTGACAAGGCAGCCTTCGTCACTCCAATGTGCTCCACATGACCGCCAGTGAGAATGAGATCATCCACATAAAGGATGATAATCGTGACCATGCCGCATTCCCGAAAGAGGTACAGGTTAGGATCTGCAACCGATCTCTGAAATCCAGTCCGAACAAAGAAGGAATCAATCTTCTAATTCCAAGCCCTAGGAGCCTGCTTAAGACCATACAAGGCCTTACGTAACTTGTAAACCATCTCTTCTGATCCTGGAACAACAAAGCATGGAGGCTGCTCAACATACACCTCCTCCTGCAGGCCACCATCAAGGAACGCAGATTTTACATCCATTCGATACACGGGCCACCTCTTAGAAGAAGCAAGGGCGAGAACGGTCCGAATCATGGACATCCGTGCTGTCGGTGCAAAGGTATTTTCGTAGTCGATGCCTGGCCGTTGAGCATAACCTTTAGCCACAAGTCTGGCTTTGTGTTTGTCCACTGACCCATCAGACGCATATTTGGTCTTAAAGACCCATTTGACACCAATGACTGACCGTTTCGACGGCCTCGGTACCAACTCCTATGTGTTGTTCTTCTCGATGCCATCAAGTTCCACCTGCATGGCTTTCCTCCAAGTATCCTGGGAAAGGGCTTCCTCGACGGAAGTGGGCTCTTTGTCCCGCATAATACGAGACATCAGAGCATAGTTTACCTGAAGAAGCTCCGCTGTGTTGCTTGTATCTCGGACTCTGTGTGATCTTCGAGGGCCGTCCTCTGTGGTCCACTCGGAGGGTAACTCCGTGACACCTGACTCCCGAAGGGTGTCTAACAACCACCTAGGTACTCGAACAGATCGTGGAGCCTCCTGTGGTCTCGGGGGCTCTACTCCAACTGCGAGCTCAACCTCCGGTACTGACAGAGGTTGGTCAACTGGAATAATGGTCTGGGAATCATCATCAGACTCCTCTGGATCTCCAAGAAGTGGCGGCTCCTCGACAGTGGATACTGGAACATGCTCGTCAAAGACCACATCCCGGCTGACAACAATCTCGTTCTTGTCTGGATCATACAATCTGTATCCTTTGGAAAGAGAATCATACCCCACAAATACAAGCTTGCGGGACTTGGAGTCAAGCTTCCCCCTCTGCTTCTTCGGAATATATACATACGCATCACTCCCAAAAACACGGAAGTGTGAGACATCAGGTTTCCTGCCAAAGTATGCCTCAAATGGAGTCATATGGGGTACTGAAGTCGTCGGAGATCGGTTGAGGGTATGGACAGCCGTTGCCACAGCCTCTCCCCAAAGTGGACAAGGAAGATCACGATGCTCCAGCATGGTCCTTGCCATCTCCACCACAGTCATGTTCTTGCGTTCTACAACTCCATTCTCCAAAGGCGATCTTGTATTGGCCAGTTCCCTTTTGATGCCATGATCTGCACAAAATCTGAGAAATACAGTCGAGGAGAATTCACCTCCTTTGTCAGCCCTGAGAGTCTTTACCTGAAATCCAGACTCTTTCTCCACCATCACGTGCCAATCCTTGAACCGCACAAAAGCTTGGTCCTTCTGGGAAAGAAAGTAGACCCACATGAATCTGGTACAATCATCAACAAGCAGCATAAAGTAGAGAGATCCTCCCAAAGATGGTGTTTGCTGAGGTCCACACAAGTTAGTGTGAATCAACTCCAATGGTTTCGAAGCCCGCCTGGAAGCCTGCTTCAGAAAGGATTCCCTGTGCTGCTTACCACGTATGCAAGAACTGCAACGTCCTTGCCTACTGCCAACATCTGGCAAGCCAACCACCATGTGGTCTCGGAAAGCTCGCCGCAATGCATCCACATTTAAGCGGCCAAAACGAAAGTGCCACAAATCTCCGACCTGAGAACCTGTCAACGAGGAGAGTGCAGAGAGCTTGTAGATACCATTCTCCACACCGCCTTCCCAAACAACCTGGCCAGTCTCACGGTCCCGTAGAGCAACTGAATGCTCCTCAAATTCCACCCAAAAGCTAGTCTTGCATACTTCATGCACTGACAGAAGATGAAAACCCAGAGGAGGGACATAAAGAACACGGGAAGCATGCTTGCCTCCCTTGCCGTCGGGAATAATCTCCATTCGGTCCTCACTATGTATCAGAATAGTGGAGTTGTCGCCAATAAAGATGCGACCTGACTGCCGTTTCAGATCCAAAAAGAAGTCACGGGACGGAGTCATATGCGTGGAAGCACCACTATCAAGAATCCATTCCCGGGTATCCTTCGCGGTGAAGCTAACTGCCTCCTCGCTCGAAGACGATGAAGTGTCGGAGTCCATCATCTCTAAGTGCACAAATGCAGGAGTCTTTGCAGCTGAGGCTAAGGAATCAGCACTCTTCCCTGTCCGCTTAGGACACTTCCTCCAATAGTGGCCTTTCTCGCCACAATCATTGCAGGACCTTTTCGGCCTTCAGCTTCTCTCGTTCTGAGTCAGGCTTCTTCTCAGGAGACTTCTCCGGTGAAGCCTTCCCTTTGCCCTTATTGTTTGTCCGGCCTTTCGACCGTTGGCCAGTTAAGGCCTCCGAACCGCCGCTGTGAGGAGGGTTCGTGAAACGTTCCTCCTGGTCCAAGACCATTGGCACAAGCTCCTCCCAGGTAATGGTGCTGAGCCTGCCACTCGTAATCAACGAGGAGTAGAAAGCAGAATACTGAGTAGGCAAGTGGGACAGCAACGTGATGGCCATGTCTTCAGATGATATCTCCTTCCCAGCCTGGAGGACTTCCTGATGAAGGGCCTGCAGCTTGTTAATGTGTTCCCGCATCGTCGAGGACTTTGCAGGGTTCATAACCCGCATCTGCACTTCCAAGGAGATCCTCTTCATGGGTGATACCCTGTTATAAAGAGAAGCCAAGTGCTCCCATATGCCTTTGGCCAGCGTCATGTGCTTTACATGATTGATCACTTGTGGTGTGCAGTTGAGGAAAATAAATGACCGGACCCTGGCGTTGACACGATCCCACATGTGTGCCTGTGCCTCTCAGTCCTTCTTCATCGATAGCAACTCCCCTTCCTCTGCTTCTGGCCGTGGAACCCCAATGACGATGAAATCAGCAAGGTCATATGACTCCAGCACAGACTCCATCATAACCTTCCAGATGCCGTAATTGTTCCTGTCCAACTGACGGTCCACAGGGAACGTGGGGAGAGTCGGAATCTTCACGTGCTTCTCAACCATCTCTAGTAAATCTGCCATCGCGGGGATGAAACTGAAAAGGGTGGGTGGGTGGGAAAAAAAACCTAAAACCTGCAAGTGGCTGTCCAGCACCTTAGCCCGCCTTCCTCTTGCACCTTCTCGTCCCGAACAGTCCAAAACAGTCCACCAATCAGCAATCTAACTATCCCCCTCTTGCTCAGAAAACTCCCAAGATCTATCACGAGCCTAGGGCTCTGATACCATGTCAAAATATGCAACGGAAATGATAACCAATCTTGGGTTCACAAGAGCAAGTAGAGTGCAGAAAATAGACAGCACAAGAGACAGAGAAATAGGCGTGTAAACTCTTCTCTATACACAAGATCCCGCACAAAACTGAATGATACAATGGTGAGGAGCATGGGGCCTATTTGTATGCCCCATGGATGCAGTCGGCCAGTGCATGAGGCTCTCCACGAGTGCATAAAGCAGTCGGCCAGTGCATGAGGCTCTCCACGAGTGCATAAAGCAGTCGGCCAGTGCATGAGGCTCTCCACGAGTGCATAAAGCAGTCGGCCAGCATAGAATATCTCCACGACTGTGTAAAACAGGTCGGCCAGCATCAGCACCTCCACGACTGCAGAATAGGCAGTCGGCCAGCCATCATGGGCTCCTGCCAATCATCTGGCATCCATCCACACCATGGAAAAATGAAAAAAAATGGGGAAAAAATACGGGGAGTGAGGAAAAATGATAAAACACCTATACAGGGCGGGCACACCCACAGAAATGCACTTTTTGTTATCTATAGGGTACCCTAGATCTTGGTTTGTTCTATTCCCAGGGGACAGCTTGCAACTTTATACATGCAGTGATTCAGACTGGTTGATGATTATGATACTAGGCAATCTACCAGTGGGATTTTTTTTTCTTTATCTTGGTTGAGTAAAAAGCAACCACATGTACTTGTAAGGTTGAGTACAGGGCAACCTTTACTGTTATTGTAGATTGTGTATGGCTGAGGAGATTATTGGCTGGTCTTCATGAGTGTTAGCAGACACCCATTACTATTCTCATTGGTAGCTAGAGTGCTATGGCTGCTCAAAATCCCATATTTCATGCACGTACCAAGCACATTGAGATTCATTATCATTATGTTAGAGATAGATTATATGTAGGGGAGATTAGTTTATCTTACTGCCCTACACAAGATAATGTTGCAGAATTATTTATGAAGGCTTTGCCTAGAGAGAAGTTTGAAGCTTTCCAAAAAACTTTAGGGCTACCTTGCCTAGAGAGAAGTTTGAAGCTTTCTGAAAAGCTTTAGGGTTGCTCTCATACAGTGAGTGACCTGCTACCTCGTACATGTTCACAAATGCATACTTGTGGTAGTGCTATGTGTGATCAGGACCTAACCAAGGGTACTTTTTCCTATGTGGTTTTTCCCCTTGGATATCCAGTGTGAAAGGACACTATCTATTGCTTTGTACTTTCATATTATTATTATGGATGGATATACATGGGAGGTTGAGGCTATCACCTCCATTGATTCTCACTGTCACTCTCAACATCCGTGTACTGTGCCCATCTCCATCTCTCTGTGGTTGAAACCCTCTCTCTCTTTGTGATTGTGGCTTTCCAACAAGTCGTGGGTTGGAAGCATGAATTTATTAATGTTGATACCCTTTTTATGGAACTTAATGGCCTTAGGTCCATATATAAAGTAAATATGCATGTGCCAAGTGTAAAGCTACGTGACATGTGTAATGGTCGGTGTCACTTTCCTTATAAGTGCCAAGTGTAAAGCTAGGTGACGTGTGTAATGGTAGATGTCCTAGTAGGTGTCACTTTCCTTAAAAGTGCTAACACACATCTAAGAGTGTGTTTCTATGCACTTTAACATAAAGTGTGCCCCTAGCACTTCTTTATTCTAATAGCTATAATTTTTACACATTCACCACTACAATATTCCAACATAACAGATGAGCCGTTGCTGATCCTGCCCAAGACAACTAAGGCAAAGTATACATGAGCGGCACACCTCTAGACGAAGATGCCATTTGTACATTGCTTGAGACTGAAGAAGAAAAAGAGAAACAGAAGTGCGGCAAGGCTATTGACGATGATAAGGTAGAGGGCATTGACTGCCACAAGATCTGACCTCATTTGGAACAAGATAGTGAGGTCTGTCCGCAACTAACTTGCTAACTTGGGTAGTTACTAATTGGGTAAATTTGAAATCTCAGCATTCCAAGACTCCTCTCGAGCACTTTCCAACGAAGGGAAGGCCCTCTCAAATCTGAGAAAGGAAGAGGCTGGACAATAGCAAAACAGTCCCCACCAAAACACACTGGAAACACCCAACCGGAGGGAGGGGAAGTCGGGGCCACTTGTCAGGTTGCACCTCATGCGAATAAACCACCTCCAGAAGCTGTCCTGACTGAAAAAACAGCAGCCACTACACCACCAGTCACTTGGAGTTGCACCTTGGCACCTTACAGGGGTTGCACAGGGCAGGATCACCTCCAGAAGAGAAAACGCTGATGTGAAGAGGTAGAAAACGCAGCCAGCAAAGAAGAAAATGCAGCCACCTTCTGAAGGCAGAGATGCAGGAGGAGAGGGAATCAAAAACGCAGATAAGGGCAGCCGGGACCTAGTCGTCTGATACTATGTTGGAGTATGCATAGGCAGAAGCATAGCCAAGGAAGGAGAGAGAGAGAGAGAGAGAGAGAGCACTTGTTGACAAGATCACCTTTATTATAGCGTGAGGCTTTTACAATGGCAATAGCCAGCAAAGAGCATTACTATGTGCTAGGATTGGTTACAAGAAGTGATGATGAGGAGGCCCTTTATATAGGGATGCAAGGAGCTGGCCAACTGTCCCTATGTAGCTGGCCTACTGCTCCATGACCCACAAATAAGGAGAAAAATACATAAAACCATAAGAAATAGGCACAATCCCAATACATTGAGATGCACAATATTCTAACACCTACAAACCCCCCCCCCCTCTCACACACACACACACACACAATGTAGCCTTCCTCTGAGAGCAGCTTGCCATGGAGGAGCCTCCCTTTCATGTTTTGTATACATTGACTACACTTTTGCAGTGTTTGTATTGTCGCTTTGACATGTTTTTCTTTGACTAATAGACGGATATTTTCTCGGAAGAAAAAAACAGGCTGACTATTTATATTTTGGTTCCCCTGGTGGTGATGCATGAGGTGTCTTTCTAGGAACCAAGTTTGGGACGGATAATTGGAGGAGAGAGTGGAGAGTTTTGTCATGTATGTCACATTTGTGAGTGGCACATGGACATGGATCTCCTCATCAGCCATATCGTAGGCAAGATAAGGGGCGGAATTTATCTGAATTGGGCAGTTTTGACCGTGCATCACATTTGTGAGTGCCACATGGACATTGATCTCTGCATCAGCCATATCTTAGGCAAGTTAAGGGTCCGAATATTATCCGAATTGGCCAGTTTTGACAGCCCAATAGGTTCCCGGAGGTGCCCAGGACACATGCCCATGGATGGGACAGCTTTGGGCCACAATATTAACATGTTTTATGAAGTTTATGAGATGTTTTTGGACCTGTAATTTTTTGGCCAACCTGAAAATGACTAGCAATCGGCCAAGCAAGCTACCTATATAAAGAGGAGTGCTTCAGCCCTAATTCAAGCATCTCTTAGGTGTTGGCAAGAAGCCTCGCATAGAGGCAACTCGATACAACTCGAGGCACGAATGCAAACATCTGGAGAGCACGACCAAGCTATGGATTTAGCAAGATATCTTTTGTATGCTTGGTAGATTAGCATGCATGTACCAGATCTAAGCCTAGATCCAATGACTATTGTAATATGAGCATGTTTTGGCAATAAGCAGTAAATCAGGGTTTACTCTCGTCTTATATAACAATAGGATTAACGTTAATCGAATTTGCTCAGCATTAGTTAAGATCACGCTTTTGCAATGCATGTAATAGTGGTACTAGAGCAAAGGTCAACCTTGGGCAGTCCTTAGGCAGGGTTTGGGCATGCTGAATTAGGGTTCTTGAAATTAGGGTTTGTGTTTTAAGGGTTGCAGCCAAGATTAAGGTTTTCTTGTTGTGCATTATTTCAGCCCTTGCATCCCTGCATCAGTTGGCATAGCAAATTAGATTCTGTGTTTTTAGGGTTTCAATCCATTTTTGCATGTAGGATAGGCTGCATGTAGTCAAGGACTTGCAAAACTTTCTTGAGTAATTTGACAAGAATAACACCCTGAGGGAGTAGAAGGAACGGATTGAGGCTTTTGCAAGCGAGTTTACAACCAACATGATGGAAATGAGCATGGCAGCATCAACAAAGGCCAAGATGGAATGGCTTAGGATTGTGGAGTGGCCCAAGACCCAGAGCAGTAAGGGAGAGTTTTCAAGGCAAGAAGAGCTCCTAGGTGACGCTATCACAGATGATAAGATTTGAGTAGAGGTTCCTTTGCCTAAGATGCAAGTGCCCAAACCCAAACAGCAAAGCCAACAAGCGGTATGTCGTAAAGCTTATTAGTAAGTGGCAGTCCTAAATGATAATCATGTGTATATGTTAATATGTTTACTGGACTTGAATTCTGTTTTGTATATTCATGCTCTGTTGCGTTCAGTGGTGCTGCTGCTTATTACTGTGTCATTGTTGCTGTTGTCAGTAGTGTATGCTTTGTGCCTTTTTTGACAGTTCAGTTCATTTTGTATTTTGCTCCAAGCTGTGATTATCCTCTAAATTCCTGTCACCACATTTTCCTACAGCACCTTGTTGTTTTGCAAGTGGCTGCATTTCCACAACTTTTTTTTGGGTATCTTTGATGCTGCTTGCACTAGAGATTCGATTCCAACTAAATTCATTTCCTTGATATTCTGCAAGTGGCTTGTATTTCTATAACCAGGAAATTAGACGAAAATAGCCTTTAGAAAAAAAAATGATTTTTTTAACACTTGGTCGGGTAGATGTTAGTCCTCTCCCCACATTCAGGCATAAATTTTCTCCATTTGACTAGGTACCTTGGTTTTATTAAGTTTTTTTTGGGCTTTCATTAAAAATAGTGTGTACGTGTTATAACTCTTTAGGACACAAAAACCTTAAAATACAAGGTTTCTAGGAGACGCACAAAGTCATGCACACCTGTCCATGGGGTACCTAGGCTCATGGACAACCACAACAATAAAACCAAGCCATGTCCACATCAAAATACGTGTTCCACGCGTGTTGGCATGTGTCAAACAATTTATGCACAATGTATTAATCATTGTTATTTTCATCTTTGAGTCTCTTGTATGGTGAAACATTATAGATCCAATGGATCCAAACATTGGTATGAAACCTCTATGTATGTGCCTATGTAGGTGCCCATTCACAACATGGCATCTATATAGACATCCGTACTCACTATTGGGCATTGATGACGTTAGTGGGGATGTCGGTAGTATTTAGTCCATACTATGCACAATGGAGTTGATCGTTATATAGTCTTGTGGGTTGACTAACATGAGTATATAACATGCACGTTCCTAAAAGGGGAATTTGGGCATGGTCTTGGATTCATCTAGGTATATATATAGACATTCATACCCATGGTTCCCATGTGAATCTCTTAAGTAAACATAGACACGTGTTAAGAACATACTCGATGAACTATCTATAAAACAAGTCTTTGCATGGATCAACTAATGACATCCCCTTATCTTTGAAATAGTTGGTTTCAACAAAAAACCTATCAAAATGTCTCAAGGAGTGTTTAGCATACTCCTTGTAGTATGTTACAAACCTAGTGCTAATCTTTGAGATTAGTGGTCTAATTTAGGAGGATTAGAGGAGCTTTAGGATTAAGAGAAAGCACGTTGATACATGTGGTTAAGGTTATTATTAATAAATCCATGTGTACTAGCTATTTATAACAATATGGTTGTTTATAGTAGTAGTGCGCAATATATAAGCAAAACAGTGGTATTATTGTCATAACCTCACTATTGATTAGAGTTCGAGCAAAGACTTTGGCCATGCATGTGGCAGAGCATAGATCGTCATGTAAAAGATGTCTATGGGACAAATTGGCATGGATCTGTGGGAGTCAAACCTTAGCCCCATACTCGAGGGTAGTTCAAAGCATACATACGGTTAGGAGGTGAGCTAGCCTACACCCCTCATAGGGGCTTCGTACTAATCACTTGTGTTTTGTGTTTAGGAGATTCGTGGGGTTGTCAATGTTCAAAAAGCATACACACGGATCAATTTTCTTGTTATAGAGACACTTGACTTGCAGTCACTATCAAAATGATCTAAACGCGGAAGGTATCACGATGCATAGAAGGTGATCTTAGTAAGCTTTTTTGCTTTGCTTTCTATGGTTTCATAGGAATCAGGTATTCTCTACACTTTTATGCTAAGTTTAAACAGTGCATACTCATTCAAGGTATCTCTCTATGCCATGCCTAAGTTTTCATCTTAGAAAAAATATGTTTTTTAGGGTTCACTTGACATGTTAGGATATATGGATTCTAAGAGGGGGAAAGATTTTTGCACGGTGTGTTTAGATATGCAGAGAACTCTTACAAAACTCTTATGTTTTGTCTAGTTTAACTTCCAGATAGGTTGTGATTTTTGCTGAGGTATCTATGCTTGACATGTCTAGTATACATGTGGGCAAGGGGTAAAGTTTGGTTGCCTTGAAACATATGGCAAGAGGATTGATTACAGCTTGCGCATAGAGGCTTATGTGGGCAGGGGATAGGACATGGTAGGGTTGCATAGCAAAGTGAAAAGAGAGACCAAACTAGGGCAACCAACAGAGAGAGCGGTGCCCATCTTGAAAAAAGAACGGATCATTGATAGGGAACTCAGCCAAGCTAACCGTAAACATGACCACTAGATGGCCATTTGAAAATAAGATAGGCACTTGGGTTCGACAGTTGTGGTCATGATGGGAGTGCTTGTAGAAGGATCCCTTTTGTCCTTTTCCATGGCAAAGATTACCTCCCTTACATTCTCAGATGATCTTTTTTATCACAATAATAAGAAGAGATCAATGATAGGGAACTCGGCCAAGATGATCGTAAACATGACCATTAGATGGCCATTTGAGAATAAGATAGGCACTTGGGTTCGATAGCTGTGGTCACAATGGGAGTGCTTGTTTATTGTGGCACCTTCTTTCACCTTTTAGGTATCTGTGGGTGATGGGGAGAAGGCATATGGAGAAAGCATGTATTGGCAAATATTATGTTTTTATAGCATGAGCCAATGGGGAATCTTGGTTTGCTTCTATAGTATATATTTTGTTTTGTTGTCTCATGAAACCCTTATGTCATCACACAAGGTGTCTATCCTTCGCCATAATACTTTATGGGGTGGTCATTTGGGGAGTGACTTGATCCAAGTAAATCTTCGTTTTTGGAGAGGAACAAATTGAGTTTTCCTTCACGATTCCTTCTAAATACAAGAGGAAGTATGTGCCCCGAAGAGGAGTTCTAAGAGTTCCAAACTACCCCTACCGCCTCTAGTATTACCACAATAACCACCCATTCCCATAGTGACCCCCCTATGAACCAAACGACCATGATGTACGGAAATTGTTGAGGGGGAGGAAGAAGGAATAGGAGGGGATCCTAACTACCTAGAAACACTAGAGGCGCGGAGCTCTACAAGTTAAATCCTAAGCCACTACGTTCAAGATGGCTATAGTGTCTACTCTATATATAGTAGTACAATCAAATAGGAGGAGGGACATCTGTGCCCTAGGATCTTGTATGTCATTATAGTGCTATCAATGCAAGGGACCGCATTGGGCGTGGCAAAGTGTCCATTAGCCCACAACGACCAACCCATAGCCTTTACTCTGCACAGGATGTGGTATTGACCACATGTACACAAGGATTTCCCATTAAGAGCATCCAATCCAGGTCCAGTCCATGAGCACAAATCAAGTACAAGCCTTAATTTGCTAAGCATCAGGGATGGTTATTACAAACGATTCCCTTGAATGTTGTGACTAGAATGCAGCTTAGGAAGAGAGCCATTGCTCATGAAGTCAGACAAGCAGATTCCCACATACTCAAAGGGCGTGTAAGTTGGCTTGAGTCCCTACTGGCTCAATGAAGTCTCGGAACATGCTAGAGTTTCCCCTAAAACCAAAAGATAAATAACTAATAAAATAGGATAAGGTGAAGAGCGGGTGACAATTCAAGAGGGATTAGGTGAGGACACAATTTTGCAACATCTCTTCATCCTCTTGAGAGAAATAATTGAATCCCCAACTTGCTAGAGATATGGAGGAACTAGTCATAGACCCCTAGCAATATGCCTAAAAAGCTGGCAAATATCCCAATCCTATTGAGGAAAAAAGCAAGCTCAAAGTAGCCTAGAAACTGTTGGTAAGAGCATGCCAAGCACAAATGGAGGCTAAACCTCAAGTAGTCCCCACTATTGGAGAGAATGCTAATGCAGAGGCTAGTTTGATGTTGCGTAAGAGAAAACCATGGAAAGAACTAATTTGTCCCATGACCCAAGAAAACTCACAATAGAAATTACCAGATGAGGACAAAAGCTTTGAGGCCATGGCCTCCAAACTCTTGGTTGATGATCATAGAGTAGTACCACACTCAAAGGACTCAAGGAGACTATACACATTCTATACACATTCCATACACCATTACCGGCCTTGAAAACTATGTGAACAAACACCTAGAGATATAGCTGGACTCACCACCTTCCTTTCCTCCTGAGTGCAAATTTTTGTTAGCTCCTTACTTCAAGGAAGTCCAAGTCTATGAAAGGACTTGAAGGATTAGATGGATGGAAAGTTGAAAGTAGGAATGGAAGAAAAACCGATTCAAGACTCCTTAGATGAGTTAGAGAATGACAAACCTACGATGGGAGAGGTAGCTCATCAAACCTTTCCAAAGGTACCGGTGGCGGCGAAGCTAGGCCACTACTTTGAAAGTGATAACATGAATGCCATCCTACCTGTAGTAATATATAAGGATAGCCAAGTCACCACCATCTTAGATGGAGGGGCTGGGGTCAGCATCATTACTAGGTAGTGCTAGGAAAAGTGGGAGCAACCATCACTTAACACACTACTAGCCTCTAATAGTCAAGCTTGTTGATGAAGCCATAGCAAAACCCACAGGGTTATTGTGAAATCTGAGAATTAAAACTTTTGGCCTAAGTTTTCACCACTCATTTTTGTGGTGATGAACTTCTCTCAACATCCTAATTCCTATGATTGCATCCTAGGTCAATGTCACCATTTCTTCCCTTCACCAGCCTTGATCAGTGTTTTGGGGCAAGCCTGCACATAGAATAGAACCAAGGTGAGAACGGGGATTTTTCATAGAAGGAAGCTGAAGCATTCACATGTAAGGATTGGCCTAAAAGATGGTCACAAAGCATGTGTCACGGGATTCAAATCATTTATGTGACTCTTATAAGGTTTATAAGTCAATGTGTTCAGACATCATTAAAGTTTGGCCAAACACATTGGGTGGTTTGGGCATGGATCCTTGGTTAGAAGAAGGTGCCTAGATACAAGCTTGGGCTACAAGTCAAGAAAAGCAAAAGAGGGATAATCTTGGCAGCCAAGGCCACTTTTGGTAAAAAGGGAAAAGCACAACAAAAAGAGGGAGTTGGTCGACTCTATTAAAAGGAGGAAGGGTTGTCCTTTATAAAGCATGCGCTTGAGTGAATAAGGCCGACATCAAAATTTTTCTTGTCGTCTTGCTGCTTGCTTAAAGAAGTTGGACCAACAGTTACTATCTTCTCTCTCCTCTATGTTGTTCTTTGGTCATCTACAGGTTGACCGACAACCATGCTTTGCTTCTGCTAGCCGACTCCAAGTTGGCCGCTTGCTGGTTGTACAAACAGTTGTACATCAGCTGTACTCCCACACATATGACAGTAGTTGGTGGGTTCTATCTCTCAGTTCTAGATGTATAGCCTACTCAGGAGCTGAGGAAAATATGGTGTTATATGCACCCTCACCTTGGATTCTTTGTAAAGCTTTTTGAGTGGTGTTGAAAATGTCCTCTTGAGGAAAATATGGTGGTGTATGTACCCTCACCATATTTTCAGCACCCTCAGTTCTGGCTGTACAGGCTACTCAGGAACTGAGGAAAATATGTTGTTGTATGCATTCGGAGGTGGTCAAGCACATGATTTCCATTATGGAAGGGCCATCAATGCATAGGAACTATCAAATGAAACCAAAGTACTCCAAAATGGACGAGATTGACAAAATCACTGAAGGTGGATTCATTTACGAGATAGAGCACACAAAATGGCTATCCCCAATAGTCATAGTACCTAAGAACAATGAGAAGATCCAGTTTGGCATTAATGTAGCCATAGTGAAGGCAAGGAAGCCTACAACTTCCTTGCCCATTACCATCACCAACCATTACCTGTAACAATTCACCAAACATGTGCTAGAGCGAGTAGTAGGCAAAGAGGCCTACGACTTCCTTGATGGGCTCTCAGGCTATAACCAAGTGTAAATAGATCCAAATGATCAACATACGATTGCATTTGCCACAGAGTGGGACACTTACACGTACATAGTTATGCCATCTGGCCTATCCAATGCCCCACGCACTTTCCAAAGGCTAATGTGTACAACATACAAGGAATACCTTAGGGAGTTCCTTAAGGTTTTTATGGATAACCTTTGTGTTAATTCCAAATGGAAAGCACATCTCTGGTGCCTTAGAAAGGTATTAAAAAACTGCAGATTATACCAAATACCCCTTTACCCACTCAAATGCCAATTTTGGGTGAGGCATGGAGAAATGTTAGGCCACATTATTTCTCAACATGCCGTGTCCATTGACAAGAACAAGGTGAAGCTAATTGTTGAGCTTCCACTACCCACTAACTTCAAGGGTGTGCAACATTTCATGGGACATGTCGGATACTATAGATGATTTATAATCCTATAGGCCGATATAGTGAGACCCTTGTATAGGCTTCTTGTCATTTTTGAGTGAACAGATGAGTGTCAAAAGTACTATGACACTCTCAAGAAAGCCCTAGCAAGTGCATCAATTTGAAGATCTTCCAAGTGGGATATTATTTTCCATGTGTACATAGATGCCTCAGCTTTTGCAATTGGTTATGTTTTGGCACAACCAAGAGAGCATAACATGGAGGATTTCTACGTTAGTTTTTCTAGCTGAATGATGCTGAACAAAACTACAGCACCATGGAAAGAGAAGGACTCTCCATGGTCTATGCTTTAAAGAAGTACCGCCAGTATTTGTTGGTGAACAAATTCATCTTCTTCGTAGACTATCTCTACTTGGTCATAAGCCTTGCACCACGGGAAGGATAACCCGATGGCTCCTTATTCTTCTAGAGTTTTTTCGTGTAGAAAGGCTCACAACATGTGCATGTTGATTGCTTATCATGCATCCTCAAAGGGCTCCTTGATTTGACTCAAGGATAGGTGACTCGGGGTGAAGGGTAGGCAATAGCAACAGGGGTGAGGAGCATATGCTCTAATACCAAATGTTGGAAAGAATGTGTGCGCGCGCGCGCGCACACACACACACATTGGAGAAGCTCTAGGAAGCACAGAATGAGATGATAGATAGATAACGAATGTGTGTATAAAGATGATAAGTATACCCCAATATGAATGTATACTAGCATGGGAAAAAAAACCTCCTAAAGAGGGAAAACTTGGTCCGGCTAGTCCTAGTATGTTCACATATATCACTACCAAATATGGCTACAATATCATTGATGAAATGGGTGAGGATTTGTGATGTAAGCCCGTGAACTCACTCAATAGAAACTATAGGGTGAGTATTTATGATGTACGACCATGAATTCACTCAATAGGAACTTGATTACATCATTGATGAAGTGGGTTCCCATACTGCTTACTAGTTTGAGCAGACACACAAATCTAGTAATTATATTTTTGTAAAGGAATTCGGCTAATTGCCCTTACATGAGTATTCCTAGTCGCACGAGCCTCAACCCATTTGGTACAATAGTCCATGACAGCAAACAATTGATAAATCGAGCTTGAGTTCCTTGAGCTACTAGACTAATTGGTCCAACAAAATCAATGCCCCACTTCTCAAGTGGTTAAAAAGATAGTACAAGGTGTAAAGACATTTTATCACGGTTGTAAACACCAGTGAATCACTAACATTCCATCGCAGGCTTTTACAAATTTAACTGCATCTGCAAATAAATAGGGCTACCACAAGTCTATGAGTAGAACTTTTTTGGTAGTGGTGTCTGTTGAGAAATGCCCTCTAGCTACGTCGAAGCGGGCTTGCTCAAGGATATCGATGTATTCGAATTCTTGAGGATAGTGCCTCGTAATGCCATCTTGGCCTAACTTGTACAACTGTCCCACAATCAGTTGGGGCTACTTTTTGATAAGGTGTCGTTCTCTATCACGATTGAGAAGTCTCTTCTAGGGAAATCCATCAGCCAAATAATGGGTAATCTCTTTGGTCCATTTCATAACAATGCAGAGTTTAAATTGTGGGGTATCAAGTAGTTTATCCTCCACTCTAATCAGCGGTTGACCTTAAAGTGTGGAGTAGTTTATACTAAAGTTTTGCAGTTACTTTAATTCCAAATGCGTTTTAAGGGTCATTCGCACAATTTGTAAATTTTTGCAGACATCTTCGAGGACCAGATTTGCATTGTTCATCAAATTCTAGAGTAGCATTATTAGATCTACTACAGAGACGGGTGTACAGATACACGTGAAAGCATCATCAGACACTCACCACATCGGATCTTATCTACCAGCTATACCTCATCGATATCAATCTCTATATCTTCGAGTAAAATTTCTACTCACTTTACTCTCCATTTATTTTATACACCTTATAATCTCCATTATGGCAGTGGCCTTATTAGCAAAAAACTTTGGTTGCTCATCAAAGGATCACTTAGCACTTATAGGTTGTGTGATTCCTTTCTTGGGTGTTATAAAAAATGGCAGACAATGATGTATTTTGGATGTTATTCGCCACCTGCCGCCTTCTGAGGATAAGCTTGATAGGACTAACTACCCATTATGGTTATGTATGATGCGGCATGTATTGGTAGCCAGAGAGACATGGAATGTTGTGGTTGGTATTGAGAAACATCCTAGTTCCTTGATGAACATGTTGTAGAAGGCACATCTGCAGACACGGACTCAGTTTCACATGGTACATTAACACAGGATATCATACCTCTTACACATAAATGAACAAAGTGGGATGAAAGAGATATACAAACTCAGATTGGGCTAGATGTTATGACACATGAGTGTCTGTTAACCCATGGCGGACATTGCGACATACTATATTTTACGTCATTAATTTAAATATTCTGAGTCATGGGCCGGGCTTGTCAGCACCATATGTTAAGGATGAAGGGATTGGGTGATCGCCGATGAGAGGCGCACCTTGGATATCAGTAGGATAAGGGTTAGGGTCGGCCGGCCATGTATGGACGCCCAAGTGTGAACGGCCAAGTCACCTATATGAGTCAAATGTAACCCTAAAATCCTCATTCTCATGTGTTGTGAATAGAAGAGTGCTCTTGCCTTATCTCCTTGTTTTCCTTCTCCTGCGTGTGTGAGAGAGAGAGAGAGAGTGAGAGAGCGATCGAGCGCACTGTATAGCGGCACGGCGAGGCGGCGGAGAGGCGGTAGAGCGGCGACGGCGGCTCCTCCTTCACGGCTGCGACGCGGGAATCCTTCAAGGCAGCAGTTAAGCGGTGAGTGACACACCCTTTGGCATTCTGTTTAAGCTTCCTTCCCTGGTTGTATGCTTGTAGCCATTCGTGGCTCGCATACGGTGTCTGGCAAGTCCCCAGCTACGACCTGTGCGGCAAAAGCGCACATTTTTGGCGCCGCTGCCCGGGAGTTGCCCTGCACCAAGCTCCAGTTTGCAGCTCGGCTACTGCGTGAAGTTTAATCTACACTGTAGGAAAGGCGTCTGTGTGGCTGTTGAGGTGTTTCTGTGGTTTTCAATCTTTGTTTCTGCAATTTGTCTTCTGTATTCCTGTTTCTTTTGTTATATTTTCGCTCCGCGTGTGGGCGCACGTTCTGTTATCTGGTTTCTGCGTGTGAGAGGGATTTCTGAATCCCCAGATCTGTGCTGTGTGTGCGAACTGCGCCGCGGCCAAGGTTGGACCGTAAGGAAACCCTAGAAAACTTATCCCACAAAAAAAAACAGAAAATAAAAAATAAGAAAATTATAAAAAAGAAAAAAGAAAAAATTAAATTTTATTTTCAAAGAAAGAACCAAACGTGTGGAGAGGAAAGCTTTTCTAATTGGAGAAAAAAATTTTGAAAAGAAAGAACCCCAATTGACCCACGACCCACGACCCCGACCCCGGCCCCGGCCTCGGTCTCGGTCTCGGTCTTTTGATATATATATATAGGAGAGTGAGCCTCCATAGCTTTCTCTCAAGTGAGAGCTTATGGGAAGTCGTGCCCTATATGTAGCCCACTCCCCAAGGAGTAAAGTGAGCATGTGGGATAAAGCCCTCACCCTTTCCTCCACAAGCAAATAGGCTTTTGCCCCTTTCCCCCAAAGGAAACGGACTGTTTTGAGGACTACAAGAGCTCTGGATAGGCAAACACGGTGCTGTAAAGCACACTAGGACCCTTTAAACGATACGCTCGTTTCGAGCTATCACACGCCCTAGTCCAAGTTCGACCGTAAGTAAGGGGGTCAAAAACGGGTTAAAAACAACACAAAAACAAGTAAAAACGGGGTGCGAAACACCTAAGAAACCACTTGTGTGAGTTTCAAGGGTAGTTACCAACGCACGTAGGGTACCCACGTCACATGCATCTACGCTCTGGTCGGGTGCTAGAGTCTGAACCACTAGAAAGCGTTTCAGTCTACGCAGGCTCACACCATCCCTCCACGTTGGCATCTTGGCCTTCGGCTGGAACCCAAGGGAGTGCAACCCAAGATCCACGAATAGTGGATAGTGACTCGTCCTCTGACTCAAAAGCCATGGAAGGACACCCTACCAAGAACCCTGAGGAGACAAGCCAAAACATGCCAGTGTGGGCCCCACAGCCCGGATCTAGCATGTTTAGTCGTTTAATAGAGACCTTTAGTAGAGCTACACGCTCTGAGCATGCGACAAGCGAAGTAAATGAGGAAGGAGGGGTAGTAGATTCGCCATTCACATCTTATGTGGACCCTACCCTCCCAAAGAGTGTCCATGTGGATATTCTACCCACTTCGTTTAATGAGGGCCCTACTGAGCTACCACATTCCGATGCTCTTCCTAAAGTAGAGGTCCCTAGAAGCCAATCCATAAGAAGTGACATTGCGTCCACTTCAAGAGAACCGTTTGGCACACCAAGTCTAGATGGGATATTTCTCAATGAAAATTGGGAATATGATCTACACACAGAGACTCTAACGGACCTATACACGGGTTACACATACCATGTAGGTTGGTTAGAAGTCCTACGATCTACATCTAGCGCCACTAATCTAGAGGAGCAACAACACATGATATGTGAGGTGATTCATAGAATTATCCAAATTGAGAGGAAAAATAGGGGAGTGAACCTAGTTTCCACTGGCCCTATGAGATTTTTGGATACGGGCAAGGCCAAACAACCAACCCTATCACAATTGGAGACTCCCTCCGTGAGTCCCATAGACCCTTCATATGTTGTTTCGCCTGGAGTCTCAATGCAGGTTGAGCCCACGAGTAGTAACTTTAGCTTTCCAACCTTGGCTCAACTTTCCATTAGGGAATCCGCAATGCCTACCCCAATGATGAGCATGACAGAAAGTGCACCTGTTACCACTGTAGTTAGTACGACACCACTACCTAGTGGAACAGTACCTACAACAGTGCATGGTAGTGCCTATCGGCCTTATGTACCTATTGCTACTCATGCCCATGTAGCTCCTACGCCTCCTAGTATGCCAATGGCGTATGCTCCACGACCGCCTTATCACCACCCTTATCCAAGAGGAGCTAGGCCTAGCCACATATCATATCCTACGTCATTTGCCAACCTACTCAGACCAACGCCAACTCCTATCAGCCAGGCTATCCCAGAAGTGCCTCCACCAACTATGCCTGCTCACTTAGGTGATCTCGCAGCATTTGCTCAGACGATCGGACGATCCATTGCGGAAAACATGCGGGGCATGCCTGAGAGAGAACCTAGAAGCAAGGCAGTACAAGTGGCTAAGCTCACTCAAAACTTCAGTGGTAACGAGGATGTTAGGAAGCACATTGAAGTCTTTGAACACGTGTGTGATTCCTTGGAAGAGCACAATGAGCTCCATAAGTGTAAAGCCTTAGGCTTAACCTTAAGTGGGAAGGCCGGAGATTGGTATCGAACCTTAAGGGTTGAAGAGCGCACTCACTACCCCACTCTCAAGAGATTGTTCTTGAAAGAATACATACGCGAGGGTGTGCTTTGGGGGGTAGCATCTCAACTCCAAAAAGCTGAACGCGAGGAAGGGGAGTCAGTGAGAGACTTTATAAGTCGATTGAAGCATCTAAATTCTCGCTGCACTCCCGATGAACGCTTCAATAACAACCAACTCCTCGATAGATTCATCCGAGGATTGCGCCACGAGGACATTTACAATGGCTTAGTCATTAGAGGTCTTACAACGTGGGAAGCAGTCACTGCCAATGCAATCCAGTTAGAAGACAACTTGATGATTGCAGGTAAAAAGGTGTCTTCAGAAACAAAATCCGTTAGTTCGCAAGTATCTGGGCACGAGCCAATGACGGTAAAACCAATTGCCAAGGAGCCCAAGATATCTGAAATGTCTGTGACCGACCTTACTAAGGCTCTCCAAGAATACTTCAGGGGTAATCGAGCTCCTCAGAATAGCCATATGTACCCAAGGAGAGAGCAACAATGGTGTTCGGTGTGCTTAGGACCACATAGCACGAGTGAATGTCCCACATTCAGAGTCAAATTCAATGGGAATTGCAATGCATGTGGTAAGTATGGCCATCAATCTAAAGATTGCCTAACACTTAAGCGAATGTTGGCAAACCAGACACCACTAGCTTGGCCAAACACACCTCAAGTACCCGCGCTAATGCCTGCACAACCTATCGAGCAACCATCACAGCACATAGTTCCAAGGAATCCGAATGTAGTCCAGTCTGTGCCATTACCACCGCCAGTGCTAGGACCACAACCTCCACATCCAAGGATTACCCCTGTAAACCAGATGGGTTGTGAGTCACATAGTGCATGTGGGGATTATGAAGAGGAGATAGACCCCACTGCTCCATACGGGATTGATACGTTTGAAATGATTCCCCAGTACTACATGGAGGATCATTTCGGGCAAGTTAAGCCTGTATATCAAGCGGCTGCTCTTGCCACAAGAGGGCAAAACCTTAATACCTTGGCGAGGAGACCACCTCTTCAATGTTACGAGTGTGGTGGACCGCATCGTGTAGCGGAGTGCCCTAATAGGTTACAAAAGATCGCTACTCAGATGCAACCAAATCAAGGGAGCACATCGGGAATGCCGGTACTTACATGTAATCGTTATGGCATAGATCATTTGATCGCTCAATGTCCACATAATCCTAATGCACCCAAGATTACGCCATTGAATTTGGTTGAGGTCACCAACCAAGCACGAGGAACCACACCCATTGTACCCGTGAATGTAGTTACACGGTCAATGCTTCAAAATCAAAACTACATTCTTGAAGAGAGGGATACTGCATCAATCGCTCAGGCAAAGAAAAAGAAAACACGGCGAAAGAGATCGCTTAATGCCACAAGCTCCAAGCCCAGTTCAAAGACTAACATAGGGACAGGAGACGACCCCGTGTATATGAATGATCCTGAAGACGATTCTGATTCAATAGAAACCATGGGGACCAAAGCCACTACCTTAAGGGTGGAACCCACACGGGAGCTCAATGAAGGGGAATCAAGCGAGTACATAAATAAGGGAAAACAGAAGGAAACTTCCTCGGCCCCACAACCAAGTCAGTTAATGCCCTCTCGACCACCCAAACTGACTGAGACTCCCCAAGACAAGCCACGTGGGCCAAAAACCCTCAAGAAAAAGATTGGAACTTACCCAAACCCAGTTGAGGAGATTGAACAAGTACAACACTTAAGGGGTTTGGTGGAAGAAACACAAAGAGAACTGGAGCCAAACCCGAGAAAAATCAAAATTCCAGACACAGTGTTTCCCACGCAAGTTCAGCCTCACCGGAACCATAAACCGTTAGCTATACCTAGTATCATTCGGGAAGAAAGTGAGGATAGGACATCTGGAAGTGGGCAACCACCCTTCTTGCTGGAAAGAATGTTTAGTGAGGGAATGCTTGACCCCATCGAAGAGGAAGTGATTCCATCTTCACCAGTCCCTAGTCAAGGGGCGATGTCTCGAAAAGTACCGTTGAATGTGTCTAAGCTAATGGATTTCATGTCCTCTGAGATCAGAACCACGATCATATCCAAATTATACGGAGATCCTGAGCTATTCTTAGCTCTTCGGGCATTTCTCAATGGAGAACTAAAGGCGGGGCTACCACAATTTGCAAATATGGATAGACCTGACACGCTTCAAGATGAAGGGGAGCATTGGGATCTACAACCCAACTTTGATGAAGATTCGGTCGTGGAAATACCTGTGAACAAGTTGGGACAGTACTTTGAAGGTGACGAATCTAATGCCACCCTCCCCATTACTACCAAGGGATTAACTTTAAAGGGAATCCTTGATGGTGGTGCTGGAGTGAGCATTGTGACTAAAAACTGTTGGGAATCTATGGGAAGGCCTCACCTCGAAGTCACAAACATAGTGGTTAAGATGGCAAACGGAACCATAGCTAAACCTATTGGAATGTTAAGGGACCTTAAGATCAAGGTCCTGGGATACAAGGTAAAACATACCTTCATTGTAATGGATTTCTCCAAGCATCCTATGTCATATCAAATGATCTTAGGACGTCCTTTCATGAGGGAAGCACAAATGGTACATGACTGGTCGAAAAACCATGTCTACCTACAATTCCAGGACTCTGTCATTCGAGTTGATCTTGAGAATGGTCGTGCACATCCTTTAGGAAGCAAGGTTATCATCGATAATCGATCGGATACCACTGTTCACTCTGCCCCATTAAGGTATTGCTATACATGCAAAAAAGAGACTGATGATGGGAAAGATTCTCCTTACATGGATGTCCTACCGGGTATGACTGAGTCGGATAACGTGGATTGGGTACACCTAGCGGCAACCATAGACACATGGGGAAATAGAGGCACAAGTTGGGTAACACCTGAGGGGCAAGATATGCCACCGTTAGTGCCAATAAACATGATAGGTGTTATGCACATGACTCCTGATGGCGAGAACGTGGCAAACTCCACCGACACTGAAAGTAGCGAAGACTCTGACCAATGCAACTCTGAGTATGAATCTCAAGAAGAAACTGACCCTGAGCCTGATGGAGAAAATGAATCAAATATTCACCCAAATGTGGAAGCAAGGTGCTCAAGGCCTAGGACAGTGGCCTCCTGCAGTTCATCCGAAAGTGAAGATCGACCAAGTGAGTCCAAATCGGATAGAAACAAAAATCAAAAACTTGGTAAGAAGAAAACGAGACATAAGCGCCAACGCTATCGAGCTAATGTACGAACTGCAATAAACAAGGAAAGATCCACTGCAGAATGGCTTAGTTATGTAGGAGCCATTGATGCTCATCGGAAGATAGCGGATAATTGGGGACAATACCTCCAAAGCGTCATGTGGTGTATTCCGCAACCTCATGACGTCGCCCAATTAGAAATCGAAGAGAAGCCGAAACTAAGTCGTACTGCAAGAAGGCGGCAAAACCAAGAGTTGGCTCAACAACAAAAGGAAGCGGAATTGAAAGAAAAAAGCCTGGCACAACAAGAACCAGTAGACTTACACCCCGCACCCGAGCATTTCAAATCATTCACCACAGGGGAACGTAAAGTGGTCTACACAAAAGCCCAACGAACGCCTACCAATGGGAGTAGCGGTGTCTACGATGGCCCTGCGGTAGTTAAGGAGATAGACTTAGCAGATCCGGGTGAGGAGTCTAAACCAGTTTATATTGCTCAAGACCTCACCAAGGCGGAAGAAGCTGCACTTACGAAGCTTCTTAAAGAATTCAAGGACATATTTGCTTGGACATATCATGATATGAAGGGTGTTCCACCCTCGGTGGTGCAACACACGATTCCAATGATTAGCACTGCTAAACCAGTCCAGCAACGTCCCTACCCAATGAATCCTAAGTACGCAAAGATTGTACAAGAGGAAATTGAAAAGCTAGTAAAATGTGGATTCATATATCCTATTGAGCACTCAGAATGGGTTTCTCCGATAGTCATCGTGCCAAAGAAGAATGGGAAACTCAGAGTGTGCGTTGATCTCAAAAAGGTTAATGCAGCCACCAGAAGGGATCATTACCCCTTGCCATATTCTGAACATGTGCTTGAAAGAGTGGCAGGCAAGGAGGCATATAGCTTTTTAGATGGGTACTCGGGTTACAATCAGATCACAATTGCAGACGAGGACCAAGCTAAAACAGCATTTATCACGGAGTTTGGAGTGTTTGCCTTTCGCGTCATGGCTTTTGGCCTGACCAATGCACCTGCAACATTCCAACGATTGATAAACACGGCCTTTAAGGAATATCTAAGGGACTTCTGTGAAGCTTTCTTAGATGATCTTTGTGTTCATTCCTCTTGGGACGGGCACTTGATGTGTTTACGAAAAATATTTGAAAGGTGTAGATTATATCGCATCTCATTGAATCCTTTCAAATGCCAATTCTGGGTTAAACACGGAGTTATCTTAGGGCATATAGTGTCCAAAAATGGGATTTCCACTGATGAGAGTAAAATCAAGGTCATTCTGGAATTACCCCCACCCACCAACTACAAGGGAGTCCAACGCTTTATGGGCCACGTTGGTTATTATCGAAGGTTTATTCTCTTCTTCGCCGAGATAGCTCGACCATTGTATAAGCTTCTCATCGAGTTTATTTGGACCGAAGAATGTGACCGTGCCTATGAGCTATTAAAGAAGGCCTTGGCGAGTGCTCCAATCTTGAGAATGCCTAACTGGGATTTACTCTTCCATGTGCATATTGATGCATCAAACTTTGCTATTGGGTGTGTGTTAACTCAACCTGGAGAACATAAGCTAGACTACCCCATTAGCTTTGCCAGTCGCCAGTTGAACGATGCTGAGATGAACTACACCACTACGGAGCGAGAAGGGTTGGCAATGATATATGCAGTAAGGAAATTTCGTTATTACCTCCTTGCCACCAAGTTTGTTTTCTATGTGGATCATCAAGCATTGTTGTATCTGGTAAATAAACCATGCTCCACAGGAAGAATCACACGATGGCTATTGATTCTTCTTGAGTTTGATTTCACGGTTGTTGTGAGACCTGGCAAGAAACATGTTATGGCTGATCATTTGTCTCGCATACCCAATGGTGAGGCTCCTACAGGGGTTGATGATGACTTACCTGACACTTCCCTGTTCATGGTGGAGACAATGCCTGAATGGAGTGAGAAGATTGTTAACTTTTTGGTTAATGGCTTTCCACCCAAGGAGCTTCGTAAAGATCTAGCTCGAAAGCTGATCAAAGAATGCGAACCCTATTGCCTGATAGCCGGGACTCTTTATAAAAGAGGAAAGGATGACGTTCTTAGGCGTTGTGCCCGAGAGGATGAATATCTATACATTTTGCAAGAGGCACATATGGGCGTAGCCGGTGGTCACTTCTCAGGAGACTTAACTGCGCGAAAGATCTTACAATCAGGGTATTGGTGGCCCACTATGTTCCAAGATGCATCACTCTTTGTGAAGGGTTGCGATGAATGCCAACGATATAAGAAACCCCAGAGGAAAGATCAGATGCCCCTACATCCGATCAAAGTAAACCAACCATTTGAAAAGTGGGGTTTAGACTTTGTAGGTCCAATTAGTCCAGCGGCCCAAAACACACAATCTCGCTATATTATTGTGGCCACTGACTATATGACCAAATGGGCTGAAGCGAAAGCAACACGTAAGGCAGATGCGAGGACAACAGCCAAGTTCCTCTTTGAAAATATAATCACACGATTCGGTTGTCCTTTTGAACTTGTGAGCGACAATGGTACGCATTTTATAAATGAAGTGATTAAGGAGCTCACAACAAATTTCATGATATCCCATCACAAATCTACTCCTTATTATCCGCAAGCGAATGGCCAAGCCGAGAGTACCAACAAGACTTTAATCTCTGTTTTGACAAAGACAGTTGAAGCTCATCGCACGGATTGGGATCTAAAGCTCACGACAGCTTTATGGGCCTATCGTACTGCGTACAAAGTGGCTATTAATTGCACACCATTCAAAATGGTATATGGCCAAGAAGCAGTCATGCCGTGGGAATTTGTCATTCCAAGTCTTCGTGTTGCTACTCAAGAGGGTTGGGATGGTAATCCCTTAGCAGAACGTCTGTATATCCTTGAGCGGCTAAATGAAGAAAGACAATTGGCTGTATACAATGCCCTTGTGGAGAAGGATAGGAGGAAAAAATGGTTTGATCGCCATCTAAAGGACAAGGACATCAAGGTTGGGGATAAAGTCCTGATGTATGGAGTGCGAAACGAAAAGAAGAAGCTCAAATATGCTGGTAAGGGACCATATAGAGTATGTGAAATTACCCCGCAAGGTACCATCAGAGTGGAGACTCTCGACGGAGTTGAAACCATTGGATTCCTTAATGGGAGTAAATTCAAAAGATACTATGACCCCCTAAGCCAGGAGGAGTTACATGCAATCCATCAAAAGAAGGCAGCTAAAGAACAAGCTGAGCTTAAAAAGATACAAGCGAGAGTCGAAGCCAAAGAACGTCAACAGCGTGCTAGGCGACAACGAGAAGCCAACTTGGGAATTACGCAAGTATTTTTCGAGGAAGCAGAGGAGGATGCACTAGAATCTGACCCACCTCTAAGATACCCAATTGAGTTACAGAGTCCTTACGGGGAGGTGCTGTATAATGCATTATTGGATACAGGAGCTCAACATAATTTGCTATCATATGGCGTGTGGTGTCAACTGGGAAAACCACCTTTAACCAAGAGTTCTATCCAAGTTCAAGGAATCAACAAGAAGAAAATCCCTGTATCAGGAATTCTGCACACTCCGGTTGCCTATGACAAGGGAACCATAATTCAAAGCTTTTTGGTTATGCCTACTGGTACCATGGGAGGGACTGTAATCTTAGGGCGCAAATGGATGATGGCCACCAAGTGCAATATCGATTGGGCAACCAGACAAGTCACAACGCAAGAACCAACACTAGGTCTGACCGCTCAAAATCCCGCACCTAAGTCATCCGCTCAAATATTAGATAACGAAAAATCACAAAGTCCAGTGGCAAAACCATCTTCGATTGTTGGCCACCCCTCTAACGCTTCAATGCCAAGAGTGGAAACAGGCAAGGTGGTCCCTAAAGCTTCACTTACTATGCCAAAGAGTCTATACAAATGGATTCCCAAAGCTTCGTTAACAGCTACTTTCCCTGCTCAATCTCGTTCAGCCACCAAGAAGCCTCGTAAAAGGAAAGCAGCTACCCACCCGAGAAAGGACAATGTAACATCGCGATGGATCCCTAAAAAATTATTAGTAGCCCAAGGGTACTACGAGGGGAATGACCAGATTTGGGTCCCTAAACATAAGGTGAATCCCTCTACATCACCTGTAAAACCTTGCAAACCAATTGTTGCCACCCCAATGACAATTCAAGACCGTGGTAAGGGAAAGGTAACAGAGTGCTCCGCACCACTTCCAGAGTTAGTTTGGATTCCCAAACGATATCGATCATTACCACCTAGCTCAGGAAGGGGGGAGCCACATGAAGCTTCTAGCTCCTCATGCCAGGCACTGAATTTATACACTTTATATCTTTTGCATTCCAGCATACCTTCACTCTACTTCCCTGTTTTGCAGACGGTCTACCACAACAACCCTCTCGAGCTTACCATACCATAGCTTCCGAGGACGGAATCTACATCAGGAAGGGGGGCATGTTAACCCATGGCGGACATTGCGACATACTATATTTTACGTCATTAATTTAAATATTCTGAGTCATGGGCCGGGCTTGTCGGCACCATATGTTAAGGATGAAGGGATTGGGTGATCGCCGATGAGAGGCGCACCTTGGATATCAGTAGGATAAGGGTTAGGGTCGGCCGGCCATGTATGGGCGCCCAAGTGTGAACGGCCAAGTCACCTATATGAGTCAAATGTAACCCTAAAATCCTCATTCTCATGTGTTGTGAATAGAAGAGTGCTCTTGCCTTATCTCCTTGTTTTCCTTCTCCTGCGTGTGTGAGAGAGAGAGAGAGAGTGAGAGAGCGATCGAGCGCACTGTATAGCGGCACGGCGAGGCGGCGGAGAGGCGGTAGAGCGGCGACGGCGGCTCCTCCTTCACGGCTGCGACGCGGGAATCCTTCAAGGCAGCAGTTAAGCGGTGAGTGACACACCCTTTGGCATTCTGTTTAAGCTTCCTTCCCTGGTTGTATGCTTGTAGCCATTCGTGGCTCGCATACGGTGTCTGGCAAGTCCCCAGCTACGACCTGTGCGGCAAAAGCGCACAGTGTCCATGAATGGTTTTTGCTTTCGCCTTTTGGTGATTCATGTATATCATGGATTAGCAAAAGAAGCAACCCAATGTGGGCACTTCTAGCTGTGAAGTTGAGTACATGGCAGTGTTTACAGCTATATAGTTACGTGTGTTTGGCTCATACGTCTTATTGTTAATTTGGTTATTGGCGAGTCCTTAGTCACTACCATCTTTACTAATAGTCAGAGTGCTATGGTAGTTACGAGGAATCTAGTCTTTCATGATCGCACAAATCACATTGAGGTGCATTATCATTATATTAGGGAGAGATACTCTGCGGGGGAAATTAGCTTGGCTTATGTGCCAACACAGAGGAAAACATGGCAGATATATTAGAGATACTCTGCGGGGGAAATTAGCTTGGCTTATGTGCCAACACAGAGGAAAACATGGCAGATTTATTCACAAAGGCTCTCTCATGAGAGAAGTTTGAAGCTTTTCGCAAAGCTTTGAACTTACTTCCCTTTAGGCCTTAATCTAGGGTCCCTCTCATAGTACAAAGAGCATGGCACATCTCTATAATTTTAGTGCCAGCTCACCCCTTGTTCACATCCTCACCTCCAAGGAAAATTTGTAACCATATTTAGTAGTGATGTGTGTGAACACAAGAGGACTAACCAAGACACTTTTTCCCTCTTTAGGAGGTTTTTTCCACCGTGCTAGTATACACCCATCTTGGGATATACTTATCATCTTTGTACAACACACATTCATTATCTATTTACCATCTTATTGTGTGCTCCCTAGAGCTTTTCCACCACTCTGTGTGTGTATGTGTGTGTGTGTGTGTGTGTGTGTGTGTGTGTGTTCTTGCAACCCTGTTTCCAACATATATAATCAAGTTCCTGTTGAGTGAGTTCATGGTCGTACATCACAAATTCTCACCCTACTATCCCCAAAAGCCAATGGTTAGGAAAAAAGCACCAATAAGATTATCTGTGCTATCTTGAACAAGACTATGGAAGACTCATGCAATGACACGGAACAAAAGTTATCGACAACTACTCTTTGGGCTTACAGAATAGCGTACAAAGTAGCCATCCACATAATATCTTATAACTTGGCATACGAAATAAACACTGTCATGCCCATGGAAATCTTAGTACCGAGCTTAAGAATTAAAATCAAGAAAAGGTTATCAAGGAATGTACTGATCGACCAATTGTTTGAACTTGAATGCTTGGAAGAAACTAGATTGCGTGCCGTTTCTACGGAATGATAGTCGAAAAACTGAGGTGCATGGATAAGATCGTTCCTTGTGTGCGAACTCACCTTGCATGGATCTGCACGCATTGAAACACTTAACGGTGTAGAAATGCAAGGATTTTTCAATGGTAGCAAACTTAAATGCTATTATGGTCCTCTAACTACAAATTCCTTGAACAAATTATATATATAAAAAAAGAAGTGAAAATAAAAAAAGCCGCACTAAAATGAGAGGCCTAGCAAGAAGCCAAGGCAAGACAAGAAAAAATACGCAACCGCCACATTTCAGTAAACATTGTCCAAGTTGTTAACCTGGAAAGAGGAGCAATAGGAGGTGAAGCCCACCAAAATCTAGCTGGGTATGACCACAAAGACTGGCCTAGAACACAAGCTTGCACTGATTGAAATGGGTGCTAGCCATAACCTCATGTCCCATGCAACTTAGTATACGATGTCACAACCATTGTTGACATCCACAAATGTGTGAGTTGAAGGAATAGACACATTCAAAACCTCATGCATCGGATCATTCACTGCTATATTTTACATTGGAAATAACCCCTTGGAAGGGAAGTTTTATGTTATGCTTGTAGGTACCATGTGTGAAGATGTACTCCTCAGACGAGGATGGACTGGGCACAATCAATGCCGAATAGACTTCGACTTGCAAACTTCTACCTTGCAACTGTCGGGGAGGTAACTATCCTAATGAAAAATGAGGAGGCCATTTCTTGTCGAACTTCAACACCATAGAACCATTCTCCCATCAAAGAAGTACTCGCACCTAGCAAACCTCAAAAGGTACCCCACACCCTAGTCAAGCCACTTAAAAGAGACCTATCCTACACTTGATTGTAGGGGTGCATGACCAATCTCCATTACAAACGTCACCTGAGCAGAGCAGGATCAACCTTCACCGTCAAGTACCCCCCTCGATGTCTTTCTAAAAACTAACCCCACTAACGTCACTTTTTCTAACATATCTAACCTTGTAGAATTAGGAACACCCCTCACTCCCCAACAACACCAATGTTTCCATGGGAAGGGTGACAAGTGGTGGGTACGAAAAGTATTGCTCCAAGCACAAAGTTACTATGAAGGGAAGCAAAAGATTTGGGTGCCCAAGAGGAAGGTCCTGCATAAGCAAGTCAAATCCATGCCACCACCGACGTACCCTACACCAAAACATCGAACCTCAACCCCAAACCAAAAATATGGTTCGTTAAAATGGAGTTGTTGGAGGCCCAAGGCTATTATGCTGAGCAGCAGAAACACCTCTCGCTCCCCAAAGTAGTATAGACCCGCAACGCCCCTTCAAGCAAGATACCCTCCACAAAAATGTGCTCCCCAAAAAGATGGTGGGTTCCTGACACACTTCTACTGGAATAAGGGTTTTACTACTACGAAGGTAACAGAAGCATTCCCCCAACCTCTTCAGTCACAATATAAAGCACCAAGGACCGATGGAATTGGCAACCCAAGGTTTGCAGCAACACAAAAACTCTTAATGCAAATCTTACAAAGGTTAAGGAAAAAATTGACCAATTCATAGAGTCCTAGGACCATCTCTAAATATACCTGGGACATGATATTCCTTCCAACTCACACTCAGCACCAATTCATAGGTCCTTAGGACCATCTCTAAACATACCTGGGACATGATATTCCTTCAAACTCACACTCAGCACACCTAATGTAGTAGTAGATTTTGGACATCTTTTAAAGCCTTCCTCATCGAACAACCCTATACAGAAGTCCCACTTTGACTTGTACTAGAACTTCAATGGATTCTACGACTAGCCTCCCACGGAGCTTCAATCATTGTCGATTTGAGAACAAAACCATGATTAGGGAGGGGGATATGTTAATTACATTGGCTAACATTGCTTCAAATGATAACTTCTTCAAGCCATATTTTTGTACCTCGCAATAATGTGGTTCATGTAAAACATCATGGGAAAGCTTCGAGCTTATGACTTGTGTAATGCTGGAAGATAGTCAAAAACTGAGCTTACAACTTGTGTAATGCTAGCGGTGATATACATTTAGGCTATAAGAAATGAGCTTAAACTAGCTGGGCACTATACAAATGAGTATTGTATATAAGACATTTTGACCAATGAGAAAATACACAATGCCATTCTCACAATTGAGTTTGAGTCTTCTTGCTCATGTGATTGAAGTTGTATACATTTTTCTTCTTCTTTGTTGTATACATGCTTATGTATTTCTCTTCTCCCTCTCTCCTTCTCTTGTCTACTCTCTCATGCTTTCACTCACCATGGCATCGAAGTGGAGGTTGAGCTTTCCATAGCTCTCTCTCTCTTTGCTCCCCACCTGTTTTCAAAGCTCCTTTGTAGTGACAACACAGGAGGCAAGGTTGAGGACCCTAGCTCTCCACAAGAGAGAGTTACTCTACCAAGAGTGACTTGAGGTGCAAACTGGTATAACTCTTGCATTCTCCTCTATCCTTCTCTCTATCTTACAAGGCTTCAGTGCTCTCTCTCATGAACACTCCGTCCGTCTCTCTCTCTCAATAAAAAAAAAACATGAAAATGCTAAAGGATACATAAAATGGAGTGCATATATAATTTGCGTGAAGTGCTTGACTGAGAAGTGAAGTGCTCGAAAATGCTAAAGGATACATAAAAGGGAGTGCATATATAATTTGTGTGAAGTGCTCGATTGAGAAGTGGATTGCTGACTCAAGCATAAGCCAAGACTCTATAAACGGGCATGAAAAAAATCATGGGAAAGAGCAATAGACATTATCAGTCTTTTAGATTTTAAAAAGCACTTAGATTTGGGATTTTTCATCTTGTTATTCTCTCTCTCTCTCTCTCTCTCTCTCTCTCTCTCTCTCTCTCTCACGAAGGTTTTAAAAAAATAATGGAGGATCTTGAAGCGGGTTTGAGTGGTCCCTTGTGGAAAATCCTTTTTTGTCATCTCATTTTTAATGATCAAATGAAACTATTTTGTTATTAATTTGTATTAAAATATTAAGCTAACAATGGTTAATGATGCCTTTGGGAACGAGTGTATTTTTAAAGAATATCCATTGAGATGCTTGTAGGCTTGTTCCACATACATTAAACCGTGCCACAAAACTGTCAGATAATTGCACCATGATGTTTTCCATCACATATGGGAAATGGAAAATTGCACACAACCTATGTCATGGGCCAACTTGTACGACCTAGTTAACTAGGTAAGTTAAACTTAGCACTACCTACCCCACTGGGTCTTAAAGACCCTTGTTAGGTGAGATCAATGGATGACATTGATCTAAATCATTATGCCTTTTTTGGGCCGTCGATGATGAAGTAAACTACGTCGGATAAGTAAACTATGTCGAGTAAATTATACTAAGTGATCGTAGTTTACTTTGTAGTTTACTAAGCGAACATAGTTTACTTCCTAATTTACTGAAACAAATCATATAGTTTACTTCACAGTTTACAGTATGGGATGAGTGTAAATTTGGGCTTTAGGATTTTGAAAATTTTGGAGCAAAATGTTATGTACAAAAGCGAATTTGAACTCGAGACCTTAGTTCACTGTTAGAAACATCTTACAACTTCAAGCAATGAAATCATGTAATTTTAAGCCATTATTATTGGGCGCTATTTTTCGGTGCTACGTAGTTTACTTGGTCGAGTAGTTTACTTGGCCGGGTTTGCTTTGAAGATTGATGGTCAAGATTTGTACGCGTAAATTTCAGTGCAGGATGGCTATGGATCTCGGTCTTTAAAACCGAGTGGTCGATAATGCTGAGGGCAAGTTAACGAAGTTGTACAACTTGCCTTATTGACGGAAGTTTTGATAAGAGTAAAAGAAAGGAAGGGTAATTGAGAAAAATTAACTGTATCAATCTCTACGCCTGTCTAGAATGTGGCATTTCTATGTAATCGCCCTGCTCCTCATCTCTTATGTCTGTCTAGAATATGGCATTTTTATGTAATCTACTGAGGCCTCCAGACCTGTATATATGGTATCAAAAGGTGCAATCGACCCTTGTGCCTGTGATGAGCGGCTGTACCAGTCCTTCTCTTGCGATTTGATTATTCGATATTGAATTGTTTACAACATGCGTCGGATATTAAATCAACCTCACAATCCTGCAAACAGTGCCCCTCAAATCATGAACTTGCACCTCCTCTGCTTCTGCATGCATCGGGCACTTCCTCTGATGGACGATTCAATGCTCGAAGGTATGAGCGATCTTGTGTCTGGCCATCGGCCTGCTCAACCCTCTGCAACGGACGTGCTGTCGGCACCTCAGACGGCCAAGATCATCTTGTAATGGACGGCCAAGATCTCATCAACAGAGGCGGCCGAGATCGTTTCCTTTTGGACGATCAAGATCAATCTCTGTAATTGTGGCCGAGTTCTGTTTTTCTTCCGACACTGAAAAAAAAAACAGTACGGCGAAGGTCTCAAAAGTCTCAACGGTACAGTTCGACCTTAGATTAACGGCTGAATCTCTGCAAATGGAGCTCCTCCACGTTTTTCTGTCCAAACTGGTATAGTCAAATAAGAATTTCTCTTTATTCAGTGATCAAATTCAAGTACCTGCTGATGCTGCTCGTCTCAATATTAAAAGCAGAGGCGCCTCACGCTGACCAAATAGTGACTCATCCTCCATCTTGAGGCGCACACTCAACCATCTCTTCTTGCTGGGAAGAAATTAAAGGGTTTTTCCTGCTGATCTGGTACACTATGCTGCAAGTGAAGATCCTTTTAGTTATGAAGATAGTCAAAATCTGAAAATGACTTCCCATCCTTCTCTCCCTTAAGAATAGGACAGGAATATGATGTCAAGATCCACAGATCCCGGATGAATTGTAATCATGCACATGTAATGCTAGCTTAGTTATGCATGCATGGGTGTAGGGCATAGTCACCAAAAACGAGAAACGGGTGAGGAATCGAAACAGGGAAACACGTTTTCTAGGGATGAAAATAGTTGTTTCCTTTGAATACACCACTTGGGAAACAAGAAACGACCATGGAAACGAATGAGGTCTTGAAACGGAGAAACACGTTTCTAGGGTTTGAAACGGCCGTTTGCTGTGACTATGGTGTAGGGTGTGACAGGTGATGCACACACTTTTCCAAGTTAAGCCTATAGCTCAAGCGAAGAAGAAATAAAAAATTTTCATGATCTATGTTACCAATGTCCTATTTGATCCCGGATGAATTGTAATCATGCACATGTAATGATAGCTTAGTTAGGCATATATGGGTGTAGGGCATAGTCACCAAAAACGAGAAACAGGACAAAAAAGCTTGGGGAATCGTAATAGGGAAACAAGTTTCTAGGGGTGAAAACAATTGTTTCTTGTGACTACACCACTTGGGGAAATGAGAAACGGCCATGGATACGAACAAGGTCATGAAATGGAAAAACACGTTTCTAGGGGCTGAAACGGTTGTTTCCTGTGACTCTGGTGTAGGGAGTGACAGGTGATGCACACTTTTCACTCACCAAGAGATGATTGATGCCACATAGTCCTCAAGCTCTTGTGCATGAGCTAGCACACAAATGCATCTCTGTGTATGTTATCTCTGCAATCGTGCTTATGACTGTCAAAAGTATGGAATTTTTGTGAAACCTACTGAGGCGACCTATACTCGAGTTGATTAAACATAAATGCCATGACTAGAGAGAGAGACTCTCAGAGACAGAGAGATCTTGTAGTCTTTAAGGCAGTGGTTATGTACAACATATTAATGATATTAAATCAGCATAACAATGATATAAAACTCTCTATTTTCGTCTTTCTACCTTTTTTTTAAAGGGAAAATTTTCAGCCTAGCCCCCTTCTTTAGAAAGTTAATTTAATTAATTTACATGTATAACTTTTTATTTTGGCAACCCTCCTCAAAAGTGTAGGGGGGATACTGATAGTGTATTGCATGAGTTGAATACATCCAGATATAGAAGCTGCACAAGTGTCTGAGAATCTCATTGATGTGCATGCGATGTCAATGTTTACTAAGGATACCTCCCTGCTATAGGGAGGCTGACTCTTGTTGGGGCAGAAAAAGAGAGAGACATATATACATATACCACAGTATCATAGTCACAACATTGGAATCAAAATACGTTTTTTTAAAATCCAAAACCCACTACAGTATCGCTTTGCAAAAAAAAAAAAAAAAGCACTTGGGCCAATCCACGCTACTCCAAATTTCCACAGCAAGTTGGAGTGTATTCATCACACTGTCCTCTTATTTCCATCTTCCATCCAAGTTAGACAGCAAAATCAATCCTGCATATCATCGTCACTATCCATCTCTTCGATCCTCAACTTTTTTGTAGAATGTGGCCCCAATCTGCCATCTGGGATTTCTATTAGGACATCAGATTTCTGACCAGTCATACCATCAACAAGTCCACCTGTTTTATCCACTCGGTAGCTAAGCTCTTTCCTGCCAGGTTGCACATCTATGTAAACTGTGGAATTTTCATCTATTTCATCATTGATCAGCATCCGTGAGAGCTGTGTCACCACCCTGTGCTCCAACCATCTACGAAGAGGCCTTGCACCATATACCTGCTCAATGAACCATCGCATCTTGTGCGTAAGCTCTTCTTTCAGATTGTGTAATTTTAGACATGCATGGCATTTGGAGTACCTTTGAACCAAGAAACATAACATAAAAAGACAAGCTCACCGGATCATAAGCTTCAGAAAGAACTAGATCCAATGCTGAATCAGTTACAGCCAATGCAACTCCTCTGTCTGCAAGACGAAGAGCAACATCTCTCATCTGCAAACGTGCAACCTTGCACAGTTGTTCAAGAGAAAGAGGTTCGAAAACAACAATTTCATCCAGTCTGTTTAACAACTCCGGTCTGAAATGTCTGCGAACCTGCAAGATTAAGTATGACAGTAGTCAAATTCCAACTTTCAGGGTTTAAAGGGGCAAAACCACCAGTATGACAGCAGTCAAATTCCAACTCTCAGGGTATAAGGGGCAAAACTACACCTCAAGCATCACTTTCTCCTTTGCCACCATCATGCTTTGTTGTCCATGCATCCCGGCAAGTAGATGCTCAGAACCAAGATTTGATGTCAGGATTACCACTGTATCAGAGAAGCTTACAGTGCGGCCTTGCCCATCAGTTAAGCGCCCATCATCTAGCATCTGCAGCAAGGTATTGAATACTGCAGGATGTGCCTTTTCTACTTCATCAAACAACACCACACTATATGGCCTACGCCTCACAGCTTCAGTCAATTGTCCACCTTCTTCATGGCCAACGTAACTGTAACAGTTATTAACAGCGAAATCAACATCAGATACCCACTATTGTACCAAACGTAATACGTTTATTCTATCTAACCCCTGAACATTTACTACTTAAGGTGTTAAAGACAACATACAAAGCTAGTACCTTTGACAACCTAAACCATCTGTATAATATATCAACTAAATCTCTACTTGTTATACAAAGGACGTTAACACAAAAGAGTTTAAGAATGACAACTGAACATACCCTGGTGGAGCTCCAATAAGTCTTGCTACTGAATGCTGCTCCATATATTCAGACATGTCAATCCTCACAAGCTGGTTCTCGTTGTCAAATAGTTGTTCCGCAAGAGCCTTGGCTAGCTCGGTTTTCCCAACTCCGGTAGGTCCTAAGAACAAGAAGGAACCAGTAGGCTGCTGAGGCCGCCCTAATCCTGCTCTCGATCTGAGCACAGCTTCAGAAACTGCCTGTACTGCTTCATCTTGGCCCACCACACGCTGGTGCAGCCGGTCAGCCAGACCGATCAGACGCTGTTTCTCATTTTGTCCAAGGCGAGTAACAGGAATACCAGTCCACCTGCTTACTACCTGCAGAATCCATGTTACAAGTTGAGAAGAGTTTAGCAATGAGATCAAAACATTTAACCTGAAGAGAAGTTGTGAGCCATTGACCGAGTATGGCAGAGAAATCCTACCTCAGCTATTTGATCAGGTCCCACAGTCTCCGTGAGCATATTATTTTCATCCATACCAGCCTCCATTTTCTGAATGGTCCCTTCAATGTCTTGAAGAGCACCATACCGAAGGTCTGCAACTCTTGCGAGGTCCATTCTCCTCTCAGCTTCTTGCAGCGTGAACAACAATTCTTCTCTCTTCTTTTTGAGACGCCTTATCTCATCAACTCTCTCTTTCTCCTTCTGGTGTTTCATTTTCAATGGTTGCAGCTTGTCTCTCAAATCATCAAGTTCAGATCGAACCTACATTTACACCACCAAAAAGTCATCATTTGCAACTGAGCGAAATTAAAAAAATTTGATTGTCAAGCAGACCATTAGACAGAAAACATTGAACCGCGCATAGCTTACTTCAAGCAGTCTTGCTTTACTAGCTTTATCCTTCTCCTTCTCTAGAGCATGTAATTCTACTTCCAGTTGGATCCTTTTGCGTTCCAAGGTATCTATTTCCTCTGGTTGACTATCAAGTTGTACACGCACATTTGCACATGCTTCATCGACAAGATCTATGGCTTTATCTGGAAGGTGACGCCCTGCAAAATTACAGGCAATGGAGTATGATAACTTGCAGTTACAATAATACAAGGCACAAAATTTTCACAAACAATCATTACGACTAACTAAAACACATTCATCTCATGTACATTTAACTTTAAAAAAGACGTGCTTGTGGGTGTATAAGGCATTACCAGTTATGTACCGATTTGATAGCTGTGCAGCAACAACCAGGGCTCTATCCATTATACGGACACCATGATGTCCCTCGTATTTTTCTTTCAATCCTCGGAGGATGCTAATGGTATCAGGCACACTAGGCTCTGCTACAAAGACCTGAAACAAGGAGTAACAGTATTACAAAACTCATTTCCTATTTGCAATCACATACAACCCAAAAAACCAATGTGAGATTTCGAATAACAGACATGAATAGTTCATTGCATCTTCAGCAAGAACTCTCCAGTACATACCTGTTGAAAACGTCTTTCAAAAGCTGCATCCTTCTCCACATATTTGCGGTACTCTTCTAGGGTCGTCGCTCCAATACATCGTAACTGTCCTCTGGCAAGCATTGGTTTGAACAAGTTTGCTGCATCCATAGATCCTTCTGTGCGTCCTGGAGTAACAGCAACATGCGTTAATGATCACGAAAAAAACAATCCACGCAATAAATGAACTGTATTAAGCTAATGGCAGACATTCCACCATGGTCTTTACCTGCTCCAAGCACGAGATGGATTTCATCAATAAAGAGGATCACTTTCCCTTCTGCCTCCTCTACCTCTTTGAGGACAGCCTTCAGTCGTTCTTCAAACTCACCACGGTACTTTGCACCAGCAATCAAGGCACCCATGTCCAAGGCTACCACTCGTACATCAGACAGATTACTGCAAAACAATGGCAGTTTAGATGTTCTGTGAGACCTGAATTCTACACTATCCGGTGACTTGCTATCAAAATTTTAACATAAGGTTATGCAAAATGGTAGATGGCTTTGAGGCTGAGCTACATAGACAGTAATGTAGAGCAAAAAGACAAAATCAGCTAAATGTTTTTATGTCAGAAGACGTGCCAAGGCAGAAACGGCTGGATATGGCATAGCAAGGGCAAACACAGATGTAAGGTATTGACGGCAAAGAGAAAGTCCTACAGATGTGGCATTGTAAGTGTGGGGGATGGATGGCGAAGAGAAAAATCTACAGATGTGGCATTGTAAGAACTCATGTGCAGTACACATGCGGAATGTATGTAGCAGTTGACAGAACAAGCATTCAGTAAAAACACAAGATTACTGGACACATTTGTGAGTGAATGCACATGTGAAAGAGTACCTTGGCACATCTCCGCGAACTATTCTCTGAGCTAGACCTTCAACCACAGCAGTCTTCCCAACACCTGGCTCTCCAATCAGCACGGGATTGTTCTTCGTCCTCCTGGACAGGATGCGGATGACTCTGCGGATCTCATCGTCTCTGCCGATAACAGGATCAAGCTTCCCAGCCTGCTCCACAAGATCTTTGCCATACGTTTTCAGGGCTTGAAAGTTAGTATCCCCCGAGGCACTGTTCACCTTCTGGCTGTCCCCCCTCATCTTCTCGATCTCGGCCTTCACCCTTGAAGCGGAGACCCCCGCCTCTTTCAGGCAGTCGTTGATTTGGGAGTCTTCGAGCAGGCCGAGGAGGAGCTGATCGACGGCGAGGTGCGAGTCTCCCCGCTTCTTCTGAGCGGATTGCGCCCGGCGGATGCACTTAATGAGGGCGGTGTTTGCCGGGGCTTCCTCTGGAGCGGGCTCCTGCGATGGAAGGCGCTTCAAGCTCTGTTGCAAGACCCTCTCGAAGGAGGTGGCTGCGGCGTCCCCAGCGGCGTTGGAGAGGGACTGGCGGAGGAGGCCCCCTGCGTCGGACACCAGCGTAAGGGCCAAGTGGAGCGGTGTGTATTGCGCGTGCCCAGAATTCAAAGCCAGCTCTTGGCCGCCAGCCAAGGCCTCGTTGGTCTTGTGCGTAAACCGGTCGGGATTCATAGCCGATTGTTGCAAGAGAGAGAGGGTGTGTGTGTGTGCGCGCGCGTGCGTGCAGGATTGAGGTAGGAAGCAGCAGGGCGTGTATATGCAAAAGATGAGCGCGCAGGTTCAGAATGTACAGGTGAGCGAGGGTTTCTGCAAAACTGTTTGTGTGATGAGCTTCACTTTCAGTTGTGCGCGCTAATAAGAAGTGAAGAAGTGGAAGGATCGCGAACCTAGGTGAACATTCTGGTTTCTTCCGCATTTCCACTCCGCTTTCCACGTGTCCTTGTCCTAACACCGTTCAACATTATAAGAGGCGATTCACACGCATTGCACACATGCCTTCAAATCTACCTGATGGCTTCTAATTTCATTTCCCACTACCTGATGGCTTCTAATTTCATTTCCCACTCACACACACACACACACATAAAAAGAAGTTTGCCCTTGCTTTGCCTTGGCCTAGGCTTGACTATGCATAGGCTTTGCCATGCATATGTCAAGCATTATCCACACATGCATTTGACCAAGCTTACCTTTATGTGTGTGTGTGTATAATCATGGCTGAAACCCCAAAAGGTTACAGCCTCTTAAACACGCCTACCAACACCTCCACCCAGCCTTCTCCAGAGTTTGCCTTCATGCCTAGACCGCAAGCCATGAGCCCTGACCAATTTTACCAATTCATTTCACAAGCAACCCTTGAGCAAAAAGCCATGGCCGCAAATTACTTTGGGAAGGATGGGCCCTCGCATCCCTCTACCACCAAAGTCACACTGATTCTCACTCCCTCGCATACACCGGCGTGCACACCACCTACTTGTCACTCATCTACGCATATGCGTGATAGTAGTGGCGGTAGTGGTTGTGGTGGGAATGGTGGCATAGATGGATTAACCCCTACATGTCAGTGTCCCACCCATCTCCTCCACATCTAGTACACCATACACACCTAGGAGTCCTTACACTCCTTGCACAACATCCACAGAGAAAGTTTATCGTGTGCGTAATGGAGCGATGGCATAGGATGAGACATGGAAGGAGTGTATCTACCCACCCATCTCCTCCACATCTAGTACACCATACACACCTAGGAGTCCTTACACTCCTCGCACAACATCCACATAGAAAGTTTATCGTGTGCACAATGGAGCGGTGGCACAGGATGAGACAGGGAAGGAGTGTATCTGCCAATTGCTTAAGATTCAGTTTGTGCACGAGGTGATGAAGAAGTGGAAAGCCTTAGAGAAGGACAAAAACAACTTCATCATCTCGCAAATTAAGAGCGAATATACGGTGAAGTAGTGACTAATCAATGGTGGATCAACCATGTCATGGTTAAAACCATGGCATTACACAGATTTGAGGCAAGGGATGCTTTGAGGGAGGGGAAGCCAAAACTTGTTTGGCTAGATGTAGAGGATCCAAGCAAAGTATAGGGACATTCCTGATATATACAATTAGCAAAAGGCGACTAGTGGTTTGAATTGAGAGTGTAGGCTCATTGCATCTTGGTAGTGGAGGCAACGTGTCCTTCCATGAGTACTTTGTAAGTGTTTTTTTCATCTCTATAATTTTACGTCTATGATGTGCATTAGTTGCATGCATTTAACCTTGTAGAATTTATTGATGTAGGAGAGTATAGTAGGTCATCCCCCACTTCTACAACAAAAGGAGAAATATGGCTACAAGTTTGACTCGCAAAGTCTAATTGATAATTTCTAGCAACTTTTCCACAGAGTACAGCAGTGCTAAAAAAGTTCAAGCTTTTTTGTGCTTCTTTCCTTCTCAAAATCTCAGCCAAATATGGCCAATAACTTGTCCAATGATTTTTTTTATATTCTTTCCAAAGAGGATAAATTAGATGTGGGTCGAATTTGTCCCTATGGAGTTTCATGGTTAGAAATGTCCTGGTTGCAAAGGTTTATAGGGTTATGTCAGTGTGGTAATAATGACCTCTGCTCTAGCATAATTTCTCCTACTACTCCTTAGGGGTCAGGGCCAATACACCCAGCATCAAGTTCGTTAAATTACTATTGACCAAAGAAGATGGGATTCACATGATGCTCAAGCTTTGGCATTAATTACCTTGTCAGTTATAAAAGGTCTATTGTTCTACACATTCGCTTCTGTAAAACATCTATGCTTGCATAGAACACTCTAGAAATTATGTAAGTATCATGCTAAAAATGATACAAGGATTACCTTTCTTAGAATACAACTTGATAATGAAAATCTACAAGTAAAGGGGTCCATGAATGAACATTTAACAAAATTACAGGACTTGAGAGAGTAACTTCTCAATATTGATAAAGTTATTCTTGAAAAGGACATGCTTAACATCATTCTTAACTCTTTGCTTGAATCTTATATGGGATTTAATACTTTCCTTCGACTTTCATTAAGAGACAATACAACCCCTCTTACCTATCAAGAGCTTGTTAACTTACTGTTACAAGAGGAACAGTCCAAAAAACATGTTTTTGAGATTTCCAGCACTATGATCAAGTGACTCTAGTAGCTAAGGATAAGAGCAAGAAATTTCAACGAAAGACCAATTCTAATAAAACTTATGTGGCTAAGGGTGAACAGCCAAAGAAGGTGACTTGCAGATATTACAAGAATGTCGGCCATGCAATTGGAAATTGCTTTAAACTTAAAATAATGAAAAGAAGACAAAGGGAATCCAACAAGGGTTCCAATAATTCTGCCTCTAACAATCAGAGTTCCAAGAAAGAGGACTCTACTAATGTTATTATCCATCAAGACTTCTCAGTAATGTCTATTTGCAATTATAATCCTGATTAGGATGTATTCTTAGTGCAACTACAACTGTCTCTGACAGTTAATTTCTTGATAGTGGTTCTTCTAAGCACATAAATTCTCAATGGAGTTTGGTTAAACATATGGAGACTATGTATGATGGTCACACTGTTATGTGTGCCAACAATGCCTCCTACCCCATCAAAGGTCTTGGTGTGATAGTTCTCACACTACTATAAGTGGTGAGGATCTTTTTTGTCTTAAAATATAGTTTTTGCTCCAAGAATTCAAAAGAATCTACTTTCTATGCCCACTTTAGCAAGGGGGTCTTAACGTTGAATTTGCATATGATAGACACATTATACATGGCAGAGAACATGACAAATAGATTGGGCTTACTAGATCTTTAACCATTAGTGATTTGTACAAATTGGACATGCATGATAAGTGTGATGTTGCTTGTGTGGTAGACACCTCTAATGTATTGAAAGATGCCCAGTTGTTGTGGCATGCTAGGTTTAGCCACACTTCTATTGTGTTGGTGGTTTTATGCTTATAGTAACATGGGATAATAAAAGATCTTCCTCCACTTGATCCACCACCAATATATCTTTTTGAAGTATGCATTCTTGGTAAACGTTATAGCCAACCTTTTTAAAAAATTATAACAAATAGAGCTGATCACAAATTGCAGCCCATATATAATGATGTGTGTGGTTTAATATAAGGTTTACTTATTTGGGAGGAAACTTGTAGCTCATATATAATGATGTGTGTGGTCTAATATAATGTTCACTTCTTTGGGAGGAAACTTATATCTTGTTACATTCATTGATGATTATAGCAAGTACTGCTGGTCTTACCCTATAAAGGAAAAATCAGAGGTATTTTCTCATTTTCAACACTGTTGCTATGGTTGAAAAAAAAACTCGCTTAGAAATTCAAACTCTCTGTTTGGACAAAGGAGGGGAATATATGTCTACATTCAAAGATTTTTTGGCACAAAAAGGCATTAATCATCATCAGTGTACAACTCCTTATACACCACAATAGAAAGGTGTTGGTGAGAGATGAACTGAACTCTCATGGAGATGGTTAGATGCATGGTCAAAGGTTAGCAAGCTTCCACACAAGTTTTGGATGGAAGCAATTCTATGTGCTACCTATGTGCTGAACACGTGCCCCACTAAAGCTTTAAAGACTATCACTCCTATGAGGCTTGATTCAATAAAAAACCTAAGGTTGTGAACAAATGCATGTTTTTAGTTGTTTGGCATATGCCCATGTGCCAGCACAAAGTAGAACTAAGCTTGATGACAAGGTAGTGAAATGCATTTTTATTAGTTATAGTATTGAAAGTAAAGGTTATTGTCTCTACAATCCTCTCACAAAGAAGATTATTGTCAGTAGGAATGTCATTTTTGCAAAGGATTCTATCTATCCAATGATGAAATTCAATAAGCATGATTATGCCAATTCTCTAGACATTTTTGATGGATTATTACCTATACCAGTTTCTCAACAAATTTTGGCCTACTTATCCTTGTTTGTTATAAGGGGAGAATGCTCAAAGAATTGATGCACCAACTTTAGATCAGCTAAAAGATGTAGTAAATTCTGAAAGATTAGCAATTAATGAATCTTGGGTTTTACCTAGATGGGTTAGAAGCACCTTGTAAGATAGCAAATTGTCTAATCCTTTGCAAAGTAGAACCAGATTCGGTGCTTAGACCACTTCTTCAACAGATATTGGTGAGTTTTAATTTCTTAGTTCTCTACATGATGTAGATGAACTTGAGTCTTTTAAAGAGGCTCAAGAAGATCCAAATCGGGTGAAAGCCATATATGATAAAATTCATGCCATTCTAAAAAAATGGTACTTGGGATTTAGTGGATCAACCACTTGGTAAGAAAGCTATTTGTACTAAGTGGGTTTCAAAATCAAGAGAAAGGTAGATGGATTTAAGGCCAGACTTGTTGCCAAAGTTTATGCCTAGCCAGAAAGGGATTAATTATGATAAAACTTTTACTCCCACTTCCCATACGAGCACTATTTGATTTGTTTTTACTTTGGTAACCAATCATGAATGGAAAGTGCACATCAAAGCAACATTCTTGATTGGCGACTTGTAGGAAGAAGTTTATGTGAGTCAAACAGCTAGATTTTTCCAAACTGGTCAAGAATAGAAGGTAGGCAAGCTTAATAAAGCTTTATATGGTTTGAAACAAGCTCCCAAAGCTTGGTACATATTTGACTATATATGAATTTTATAACAGTCCTTCATAAAGTACTTTATATGTGAAAAAGACAAGCAAGATTTGTTTATTATCATTCTCTATGTAGACAACATGTTCATTGATAAGCGCACTAATGAGGATTTCATTACAATCTTCAAGGCAAACCTTGCCTCAAATTTTGAGATGTCAAGCTCAACATGTGCTGACACTCACGAGGCGCATACATGACCCTTCGACATTTATATCACTAGAAGGTTTGGTAGCTGGCACCGACATATCTTCGTCAGAGATTCTACAGCTGGACTACACTAACTAGTCCACACATACCCACTCCACTTTAGTATGTTCACATTATGGACCGCTTGTATATACTCTATTATGTGTGTTAGTCACTTTATCTCTTTGTATGACTTCTTTTGTTGAAGAAGAACAACAATTTTTAGCCTCTTACCTTGTGAGTTCTCTTCTAGGGTTTGTGAGAGTGTGCATGTGGTGCTGGCAAGAGCTCAAGCTCCCTTCTCCCCTACATCTTTTCATAGTATCAGACCGTGGTTCATGCCAAGAGCTGAACGATAAGCAAGAGAAGCACAGGAAGAAGCAGTACGAGGGTAAGAGCGTGGTTCATACCAAGAGCTGAACGATAAGCAAGAGAAGCACATGAAGAAGCAGTACGAGAGTAAGAGCCTTTTATCTACTCTTCCCCCTTTGTATCAGAGCGTGGTTCATGCCAAGAGCTGAACGATAAGCAAGAGAAGCACAGGAAGAAGCAGTACGAGGGTAAGAGCCTTTTATCTACTCTTTCTTCTTTGTGTTGGCTACTACACCCTTGTCAAGAGCTCTTCGCGAGGCACCGGCAAATGAACTCTGATTAGGAGCTTTCTTCACAGGAGAGAAGCTTAAAGGCAACTATATTATCCTTTGGACACAAATTTTCAAGGCCAAAAATGCATTTCGAGCGCGTTTGGACCTCCGTTTTTCAGTTCGCAGGCGTCACGGGGGCACTCGGGTAAGTTTTGGTTCTTTGTAAAATTCTATTTTTGGTACTGCAGGAAGGGAGATTGGCTGTGTAGAAACTATGCGTATTGCAAAGAGGTCTTACAGGTGCTATTGGGTGTATGTATGTATGTGCAAGTTAAGATCAGTGGTTGTGACAGTTTGGGTGTAGCATAGTACTGTTGCAAAGAATACAGCAGTTTATCCAGGTCAAACAAGAGTGCTATTTTTGGTGAGTTTGTGTTGTAAACAAGATGTAAAATGATAGAATTAACCAGATTGCTACAAAGAATCTTGACAAGAACAACTTCCATGCTTGGAGGTTTAGATTGATACATTTTTTGATGGGAAAAAGTTATGGGGACTACATTGAAGATGAACATAAAGAGGCACTAAAGATACCAGAGATTAATCCAACTGCTACAAAAGAATACAAGGCTTGGAATCAAGGAGCAAGGAAAATCATGTATTGGTTTTCTATTAGCATACATGACACTAAAATTAGGCATATATAGGATGCCAAGTCACCCAAGGAGACATGGGACACCTTGGTGAAGCTGTATGGAACTAACATCAAGGCACGAAAGATTCAGTTGAAGGATGAGCTTCATACTGTGGAGAACAAAACAATTGAAGATCAAGGGCATTGTGGAATCCCTTGCATCTATTGGTGTTCCTGTTGTTGATGATGATAAGATGGAAGTATGTCTACATGGTCTTGGGCCACAATACAAGGCATTCAAGACGTCTATTCAGAATCGGAAAAACATTTTCAACTTTACAGATTTGGTGTCAATGCTGATCATTGAAGAGAAGAATTTAGGTGAAGATCAACAATCTTCACAAAACAAAAACAGTTCAGAGTAGCAAGCCTTCTACACAAGTTCAAGTAGAGGACGAGACAGAGGTCATGGACGTGGCCAACGTGTTGGCCGAACAGGTAATCAGAATTATGGTCAGCGCAGCAGCAGCAACAGTCCCATGAATCAAAACAACAACAAGCAGGTGGAAGAGGCGAGTTTAGAGGTTAGGGGGAGTAAACGCTTGTGTGGAGATCCCAAAATCTCTAGAGCATTGAAAGCTCTTTTAAATGGAGAACTCAACGTAGCACTACCACCATTTGTAGAAACCCACAAGACTCAACCTTGCTATGGAATTTGGTCGATTCAAGTCATAAAAGACCTAAGAACCCAAGTAGAGGACGAGTCATCAAATCAATGCTCAAAATTTCATTGAATAAATTTGCTCAATAATTTGAAGGTAATTAATCCAACACATTACTACCAGTCATCGCCAAAGGGCACCACAGTAATGGGAGTCCTAGATGGTGGTATGGGAGTCAATATAATCACCAAAAAATGCTAGGAAAAAATGGTCAAAGCCAAGCTTGAAGTCTCATTACTGATGTACCTAATTAAAAACTGTAAAAATAGTTCACGTGCATACTCCATGGCATACTTTTCTTTTGAAAACCAAACATTGAATCAAACTTTGCTAAGATATTGTGCTCAACTAGTGTTGCAGACATTAATGACCTGCCTTAGCTTCTACACTTATGCCACTAGCATGGTTGGTGAGATTATGGTTGATATGCCACCACTAGATGACAGGTTGTGCGATAGCCACATTGGATTACTAGAGTATGGCATAGTTATAGCATCAGCTCATATAGTTGGGTTCACACTATGAATCAACCATTGTATGCTATAGTAAGATAGTACTTTCCCTTATAGTATGTACTCTTATCTTTTTAGTTTTATGGTTGTAGATAAGAGAACAAGAAAGAAAAAAATTCAACCTACACATCCCTCTCTTGTGTCTTGCTCTCTCTTATGTGTGTGTAAAAGAAACTCAAGCTCTCCCTCTTACTCTTCCTCACATTCTCTTTATGGTGTCACAGCTCCGTTCATATGAGAGCTAAGGAGACAAGCAAGAGGCAAGAACAAGGCAAAAGGAAGTGGTACATGGGTAAGGGATTTCCATCTCTTTCCCTCTTTGATTTTGAAGGAACACCCTTTGGTAGTTATGAGAGCTACAAGCAGATAGGGGAAGCCACTCTCTCAAATTGAGGCATCCTCCTAGGTGAAGGAAGAACACCCTTTGGCACATTTTGACACAATTTGGGTCCGTTTTAGGCCCTATTTTGGCTATGTAAATTTTTTGCCAACACTCTGTGAAATATCAATTTTGACTATATATGCTCAATTTTTTGTTCGGTGTAAAGTTATAGCAAAAATTTGGTTGCAAGACAATCTATGTGCGAGTAGAGAATCTAAGTGTTTATAGGTGTTGGTGGATATATGTTTATGTGACTGGCTCACATACAATGGTATTATAACACGTCTACAATACTGATGTTGAAGGTTACACATTTGTTGCAAGTGTGGAAGATTTTTTGTAAGCACTATTTGGTAACTTACTTAAGTAAAGATGTTTAATAGAATATCACAAATTGTGAGTGAGAAGCTAAACAATAATAATTTTTAAGCATGGAAGTTTAGGATGACCAATTTGTTTATGGGAAAAGGATACTGGGAGTTCTTCACAAGTGATGAAAAGGAGTCAGAGATTGGTGAAGAACATCCCACCCCTCAGTAAAAGTGTAAGCATATAAAGCATGGCATGAAAGAGCTAGAAAGGTGCTATATATATAGGAAGCACAAATGCCTAAAGAGGCTTGGAAACCTTGGAGAAGATGTACAGCACAAATGCCTAAGGAGACTTGGGACACCTTGGTGTGAAGATATACATCACAAACACAAGCTCGGAAGATGTAGCTAAAGCAAGAGCTGCACAATGTGACCAGAGGAAAACTGAGTATATATAATTAAAGCAATAAAGGTTAAATGACTTGCAAATTTCCTTGCTTGGATAACCAAAAGATGATGATGATATGGTGTCTGCGCTGCCATGGCCTTGAATTGTCTTGGAAAAGAATATAATTAGTTTGAGATCTCCATTGGAGTTCAAGAGAACTTTCCTGATTTTCAAGAAATGATTGCTCTCCTCATTCATGAAAGAGATGAATATTGGGGGGAGGGTCATCCTATGAAATGCAAATGAATAGATCTACTCAAATGTAGGAAGAGGTAGAGGGAGGTTGTTATCTAGTGGATGAGGTGGTGGTTGATTTGCAATTCAAAACTAGTAGTAGCAACAACAATAAGAATAATCAAAAGGCTAAAGAAAGTGTGGATCATAAAAGCTGATATTTTGAGCCTGCATAGACAAAAAAAGAAGCTAACAAAGAAAGGGAGAAGGTATAAACCTAAGGATGATTCAACCACATAAGGATGGCTGATCACTGAAAGCTCTTTAAAATCCCAAGGATACTATCAAACAAAGACAGATTTGGGTACCAAAAATAATGCCAACTCAAGGGTACGAGCAACTAGAGGACGAGAACAAAAGGGTATTAAAAATCATCATTGTGCTCAAAGAAGATACACTAACAAGCTGCACCAAAGTATGTATGGGTGCCTAAAAAGATTGGCAAAGAGAATAAATCCAGAAGCAAACCATCATTGCACTCAAAGAAGATACACCAACAAGCTATAAGGGGTGTGTAAAAGAATTACAAAGGCAAGGCTAAGGTGGAAGAGCCATGCTCTTGCAAGCACACACACTCACATGAACCCTAGAAGAGAACAGACAAGGTGAGAGGCTGAAAATTGTTCTTCTTCTTCTTCAACAAAAGAGGTCACACAAAGAGATAAAGTGACTCACACACATACTAGAGTATATACAAGCGGTCCATGATGTGAACATGCTAAAGTGGAGTGGGTAGGTGTGGACTAGTTAGTGTAGTCTAGCTGTAAAATCTCTGGCGAAGATATGTCGGTGCCCACTACCAAACCTGCCAGCGATGTAAATGTCAAACGGTCACACAGGAGCCTTGTGAGTGTCAGCTTATGTTGAGCTTGACATCTCAACACTCCCCCTCAAGCTCAACTCCAGCTCGTGAACTCCAACCATATCTCAAAATCTGCGGAGCTTCTCAACTCCCAAGGCCTTCATGAGAATATGTCACGACCTGATCCTGTGTGCTAATGTAGGCCAAGTCAATGTCACCTACCAAGACACACTCCCTAATGAAGTGGTAGTGTACCTCAATGTGTTTCATTCGCGCATGGGAAACTGGAATCCTAGCCAATTCTATACTGCTAAGATTGTCACAATATACGACAACCTTTTTCTCCACAAGCAACCCCAAATCAGCGAGTAGCTTGCGTAAACAAGCTAGCTCACAGGCTGCCACCATAGCTCCTCTGTACTCTGCCACTATACTCGACAAGGCAATTGTGGGCTACTTTTTGCTACTCCATGTCACATCAGCACTCCCCAATGAAAACATAACTCTACTGGTAAATCTCATATTTGAGATGCTACCTACCCAATTTGCATCTGTGTACCCATATATCTCCAATGGTACACCTGCTGCATAAAACAATGCATACTCAATAGTGGCCCTTAAATACCGAAGTGTGTGTCACACACTGTCAGGGATCAAACTCCCCACAATCTTCCTGTACATAGTGGGGTCCTCTAACACATAACCTGCATTCGCACTAACCTTGCCATTTTAATTTAATGTCATCGAGATTGGCTTACAACTAACCATCCTACTTGGACAACATGTCCAATACATACTATCTCTGGGACAACCAAATACCATCAGGTGTGCGAATGACCTCAATGCCCAAAAGTAGCGCAAATCTCCCAAACCCTTCATGTCAAACTTCCTTTTGAGAAAACTTTTCACATGCTCAATCTCTTCTAAGTTGTCACCCCCAACAATAAGATCATCTACATAGATGGTGATGATCACAATATCCTTATCACTCTTGTGCACATACAAAGAGTGATTTGCATCTGCCATATGAAAACCAATAGTGACAAGATACTTAAACAATCTTGTCATGCCATGCTCGTGGAGCTTGCTTCAGCCCAGACAAGGCCTTTTGAAGCCTACATACATACTCTAGGTAAATTGTATCCTCAAAATGAGGTGGCTGATCCATATACACTTCTTTTTGCAAGTCACCATGCAAGAACACATTTTTACATCCATCTGATGTAAAAACTAGCCTTTAGCTATAGCCATCGAATCATAGCTCTCTCATAGTTGCCATCTTTGCAATCGAGGCAGACGTCTCCTCATAATCAATCCCATGTGTCGAAGTGCATATCCTTTGGCTACCAATCTAGCCTTGTACCTGCTTATGCTACCATCACTGTTATGTTTCACCTTATACACCCACTTACATCCAATAGCTTTCTTGCCTTCAGGCAATGGCACCAAATCCCAAGTCCTATTTTCATACAATGCATCCATCTCCTCATCCCCATAGCTTTCTTCTAATACACATTTCCAATAGCCTCATCAAAACATGTGGGCTCTACAACCTGCACAACTTTTGCATGTAAGCATAGTGATGTGCCACATAACCATCGTAAGTCAACCTCTGCATAGGATTTTTGACTCTTCTTGATCTTCGTAACTTTGCATTCATCTCTTCCAAAGCCTTATTTACACCAGGTGTCCTCATCATTGATGGAATCCCAAGCTCCTCATCAAGGCTCATCTCCGAGCCACTAGACTGTCCATCAATAAGAGAATTCCCTGCAAAAATATCATGCATACCAAGGGGCTCAACCATCTTTATGTGATGTACCCACTACACTTTCAGGACTAGTATTATGATGCAACCTACCACTCCATGGTCTATCAACATAACCGTTGCATGAGGACTCTCCTGGTCCACTCAATGACTGTGATTCCTAACTTGCATTCTGTGCAACCACATTTCCACTTACATCAGCCCCAATAACATCTTTTTCAGTAGCATACCAACTACTCATCTCTTCAAATACAACATACATGCTTACCCTCAATTCACGTGTAGGGGATTATAACATCTATATCCCTTTTGCTGAAGGGAATACCCAATAAACACACATTTTTCTACCTTTGGATCCAGCTTAGTACGCAACTCATATGGCACATGCACATATGCAATATATCCAAAAATTTTCAAGCGAGACAAATCAGGTTTCTTGCCTCAGTAAACTTCTCCTCTTGCATTACATCATGTATGGCTCCAGTAGGAGTCCTATTCATGGTATAAACTGTTGTAGACATAGCCTCGGCCCAATAGCTATGTGGCATATTCTTCTCTGCCATCAATGCTCATGCTATCTCTGCAATGTGCTTGATTTTTCGCTCAGCAACTCCATTTTGTTACGGAGTGTATCTATATGTAAACTGTCTCTGAATGCCATTCTTCCGAAGAAATTAGAGAACTCATTAGAGAAGTATTCTCCCCCTCCATATGACCTTAGGCACTTCACATGCTTTCTTGTATGCTTTTCAACCATCACTATGAAATTCTAAAAATGAGTGAAAGCTTCACTCTTCTCCTTCATGAAATACACCCACACTTTCCTCGAGTGGTCACATCAATGAATGTTACATAGTACCTGCAACCACCCATAGACATAGTCTTCGTCGCAAAACCCCATATATCTGAATGAGTGAAAGCTTCACTCTTCTTCTTCATGAAATACACCCACACTTTCCTTGAGTGGTCAATTAATGAATGTTACATAGTACTTGCAGCCACCCATAGACATAGTCTTCGCAGAACCCCATACATCTGAATGCACAACATCTAGTACATTCCTGCAGACTTCATTCTTTGCACATTTACATGCCCAATTCTCTTATGCCGAATTTCTGTATCTGTAAAAATTCCTGAACCATTTGTTGCAAACATTAGCACTCACTTCAGGCATATTTACATTCAGTGTAAATATTCTGCCCACTTTGTTCCCTTTTGCAACCAACCTACACTTATCTTTTAAGTCTTCTACATAACAACCATCAGGGTTAAACTGCACCTGCAAACCCTTCTCAATCATGTGGGCCAACAGAAACCAGATTCTTTGTAATGTTCGAAACATGAAGTACATCTACAAGGTACTTCACCTTACCATCCTGCATAGACAATGACACATCTCCAACATGGGCAATCGGATGAGCAGTGTCATCCCCTGTTTTAACAAAACCTAGTCTTTCAAGACTCTTCATTTTCTTGAACCACTCACCATGACTTATCATATGGTTCGAAGCACCTGAATCAACATACCATACATCATCCTTACATGCTGCTACTACATCATTTTCAGACACAGTATTAACTACATGTTGCATAACAAACAACCTCTCATTATCCTCATTATTTTTGCTAGAGGACACAGTTATTTTGGTGCACTTTTTCTTTTCACATGTTAATCTGCTTCTTATAGCAATCTGCCTGCACATGTCCAGGCTTACCATAGTAAAAACAGCCTTGTGTATCATTATGCTACCTTTGCCAATTATCACGGGCTATGTGACAACCACATAGAGTATGGCATAGTTATAGCACCAACTCATATAATTGGGTTCACACTATGAACTAACCATTGTTATAGTAGGAAAGTTTTTCCCTTATAGTATCTCTTTAGTTTTATGGTTGTAGAGAAGAGAAGAAGAAAGAAAAAAATGTAGCCATCCATCTCCATCTCTTGTGTCTTGCTCTCTCTTTATGTGTGTGTTTGCTTGCAAGGAACTCAAGCAAACACACAAGCTCTCTCTGTATGTGTGTGTTTGCTTGCAAGGACCTCAAGGACCTCAAGCAAACACACAAGCTCTCTCTTATGTGTGTGTTTACTTACAAGGAGCTCAAGCTCTCTCTTATGTGTGTGTTTACTTACAAGGAGCTCAAGCTCTCCCCCTCCCCGTATTCTCTTTAAACTTCTAATCATATGCTATATCAAAATGTAAAAACATACATATATACTAAAACTCTAGAATACCATATCACATATGTTCACATATCTCCTAGTACCACGCATGTGATCTTCAGACCAAGAAGGTATGTACCACTGAGCCTGAGTACTCGAGGACCACTATGCTATCTAGCAAGGAGCCCAAAAGTCTCCCATCCTAGATCATGCAGTCATGCAATTGCCACTGGAGCCACTTCTCTAATAACCATACCACTAGGACCACTATGCCGTCTAGCGAGGAGCCCACGTCTCCCATCCTAGATCATGCAGTCATGCAATTGCCACTAGAGCCACTTCTAAATAGCCATACCACTCCCAAGATATGAACACTCTGATCAACCAATGCACGGGAGCTCTATAACGGCTGACACCACTCTGTCTAAGCCCCCAAATACACTCATTCACTACCCACTACAATGGGAGCCACGTCTTGTCCATCACCACACCAATTATGTCAAGAGCACACCCACGTCCACCTGTGGAGATGGGTCAAGGTCTTGGATGACTATCTTCGCGAGACGGGATTCACCACTCCAATGACATCTGCACATCACAAACGCATGTGTGGTATCTCATAGGC